>NC_044978.1:59062976-59746689 GCF_008728515.1 Papio anubis
ATACAAAAGGAAAAAATGTGTAATATGAAACAGAGCTTTAAAGACATGACAGAATAGAGAATGTCTAGCATATATTTATTCTGAGTGTCAGAAGGAGAAAAGGGAGGAAAGAGGGCAGAGGATGTTCATAAAGAAAGACACTGGTGTTTAGATTCAGATGGCCTGGTAAACTCAAGGCAGTGTCAAAAAGAAAGAAAAGAGAAAAAGAAGGAAGATAGGAGGGAGGAAAGCAAGAGAAGAAGGTAAAAGGAAGGAGGGAGGGAGGGAGGAAGGGAGGGAAGGAATGAAAGAAGGAAGGAAGTAAGAAGGAAGGAAGGAAGGAAGGAAGGAAGGAAGGAAGGAAGGAAGGAAGGAAGGAATAGGAGGGAGGGAGGGAGGGAGGGAAGGAGGGAGGGAAAATATCCCAAACTAAGTCCTTTATTAGCAAAACTGCAGATGGGAGAGAGAGAGTCATATAATGTATAGTTAAGATGGCAGTGGTGGCCAGTCTTGCCGACCACTGCAAAGACACCAGCTGCAGTCTGGAGATGCAGCCAGAGCTTTGCACTCCATGGAGCCAGCCAGAGTCCCACCCCTTCTGAGTTTATAGGGTGGGAGCCTCAGGCTCCCCAGGCACAGCCTCAGCCTCCCAGCCATGGTTGTGGAACTGGACATCCCTGTGTAGACCCAGGGATCTCTACACTCTCGGAAGCCAAGAAGCCCATCTGCCCCAGAGAAGCACAGGCTCAGAAGTGCTTGCTCTCACTGCCTGGCCTCTCCCCACTCTTGGTGCCCACTCAATTTCTGAGCAAAGCTGAGGCCGAGCCTAGGCACTGTTGCAAACTGGACAGGTGTGCACACACTTGGGACAGCAGTGACACACCAGTCCCATGATGCCTTGGCCTTTTCTGGACTTTGGGCACCAGTGAGCAGTGGAGGGAGGTCAGGGAGTGGCTAAGGGCAGCTCAGTGCAAGCCTGCAGGTGCCTCTCGGCATGAACAGCCTGCGAGCTGTGGGCACCATAGGTGGCAGATGGCAGGGGACAGACAGGCTGCTGGACAGAAAGGGCTGGGTTCCCAGTGAAACACCCTCTTCAGTCCAAAAATGGCCTGGGACTTGGGTTGCCAGTGCCATGGATTGGAGTAAGAATTTATGGTGCTTTTTCTGAGCCCACGCATGGCCACCCATGGACCAATCAGCTCACACTTCCTCCTATCTGAAGCCCATAAAAACCCTGGACTCAGCCAGAATCTGGGAGATGATGAGACACCCTGCCTGCAAAGACGAACTACTTACTGTGGGTCTCCTTTCTGCTGGCAGCTGTACACTTGTCAGGACACCTTGTCTGAGGAAAGGAGCTACCCACTGTGGGTATTATCTGAACCATACTGTGGCTCAATAAAGCACCTCTTTGCATTGCTCACCCTCCACTTGTCCTCATTCTTCCTGGACATGGGACAAGGCCTTAGGACCCACTGAATGGTGGGGCTGAAAGAGCTATAACACAAACAGGCTGGACCATGCACCTTGCTCACCAGGTTACTGGGCTATGAAAAAGAGAGACGAGAGAGGGAGAGAAGAGCTTCAACCCTTTGAGGAGCCCAGACCTAGGAGCTCCCTGAGTCAGTGCTGTGACACCCTCTTTGGGGCTCTCTGGTTCCTGGGATCTCCAAGCTTCCAGGTGTTGCTGCATTCCCCAGTGCCAGCTGTGGAAGCTGCTTGAGATACACCTAGTCTAGCTGTAGCCTTACAGGGACCTAGTGACCATGTTGGTGCCTGCAGCTACCCACCCTGCCACAGCCAGCGTGTCTGGCTGTGCGCAGTGGCCAGACCCCACACTCTCTTGCTAATGCACTTGGGTTGTCATTGGAGACATGGGATCCAGGCTGGTAGCTCAAGCTGACTGCAGTCTGCCAAGCCAAGTGGGAGAACTAGCCCAGTTCTCCAAAATTCAGGAAAAGGCAACACCAGCCACAGAGGTTTCCAGTTGGAAAAGTGACACACCTAAGATCCTGTAACAGTTAAACATTTTTGATGGATTTCTCTTTTACAGATGTTTTTCCAAAATATTTTTGTATAATTTTTTTTTTCAAAGTTAAAAAATCATTTAAAAAGTTAAATTGAAAACAAATGTTGATTTGGAAGTCAGGTTGATGTCTTAATACGTGACACCATTCTAACACATCTATAAGTCTACATGGGTTCAACTTGTATAGTTTTTCATGATTTATTTTGCCTAGTTATACTTAGAGATGACCAGAAATCTAACTTAAAAAATTATAAAAGGTCATAAGCAGTTAAACTGTTTTTGTACAGTAATAAGAAACATACCTTTCATGTTTAAGGAAAATCTATAAAAGCTTAAAAGGTTTTAAGAGTAGACCAATGCTTCATTACATCTATTTTCATTGAAATTAAATTTAAGGTTCATGTTTTATATAGATCACCTAGGTATTTAGTAAATTGAAACAAAGCATATTAAGTGCATAATACTAGTGTAATATTGCCATTTTTGTTCGATAATCAACACTGTCATGATCATAATGCATATACCATAAATATGTACAGAATGACTAAATGAATGAATTATGGGTTTTATGTGCTAACAAAAAAATAGAGATTTGAAAGAGAATAAAAACACTGATGTTTAGTAAATGTTAATTTCTAGAGCATTGCCTAACAAATCATTTACAACTCATTTCGACTGCTTTCTGCTAAGTCTTAATAGGAAAAAAATTTATTATTATTATTATTATGCTCCCATTTTTTTGGAGAAATTCTATGAAGAGAAGAGGACAGTGAAACCTATTTCTTTTACAGTTATTTGGGAACAAAATAAGGAAGGCAATTCACACCTAAGTATACGCTGTTTTTTTGTTATTGATAACATTTCAGGACTCAGTAGAATCACTACTTCCTCAGCAACCACCACCTTCTTAAAAATAGTTGAAACCTTCATACTGTAAGCACTAAGTATCCCTTTTGTAATTTCTCATTTTTTGTGTTGTTATTTATTTATGTGGTCAACATCTGTCTCTGCCACATCATAAGACCTCCAGGAGGGAAGTGGTCATTGATGGTCCTGCTTTCCAGCATGTCCCCAGGGCCCGACATCATTGTGCCCTCTGAGACTAGGTCTCAAATGAACAAATGTTTGACAAACAGACAAGGAACATATGAGAGAAAAAGATAATTGTTCTTGCTACTTTTACTGATCTGTGTTTAATTTGACCAGTTCTACAAAGTCTGCACAAAATTACATTTGAGCATTTTTCACTTATAGTCCCAAAAGTAACCTTGGGGTTGGGCACATTGGCTCATACCTGTAATCCCAGCACTTTGGGAGACTGAAGCAGGCAGATCACCTGAGGTAAGGAGTTCGAGGCCAGCATGGCCAACATGGCAAAGCATCAACTCTGCTAAAAATATAAAAATTAGCCAGGTGTGGTGATGCATGCCTGTACTCCCAGATACTTGGGAGGCTGAGGAAGGAGGATTGCTGGAATCTGGGAGGCAGAGGTTGAAGTGACCCAAGATCATGGCACTGCACTCCAACCTGGGCAACAGAATAAGACTCTGTCTCAAAACAAAACAAAACAAAACAAAAAAAGTAACTTTGGAAACAATTTATCTCATTAAAAAATCTCCTTTGGGATTGTAATTGATATTCATTAAATGTATAAATTCATTTCCAGGTAATTAACACTTTAATAAGTTCTCCTGGATGAAGTAGTCTGTTCCTATATTTCTATTTAGAATTATTTATATTTATATATTTGTGTATATATATTTATACACATATAAAATACATATCTATTATATGTCTATAAAATAGACACCTTTTTGGAAAGGAAGCTTCACTTATAATTCATATTTTTAAAATTATCTATGACCATGGTTTAAATTTTTAAAATTCTTAGTTTTCAGGTTTGCTCATTTTAAAAAAAATGATAGATCATAGGTAATTTTTCAGTTGGATTCTGGTATAGATTATGGTGAGTCATTGTGCAAAATTTGAATAGTATATTTTTAGATGAAAGTAGAAATGAAGAAAAAGTGTTTAGATTTATACCAAATATTAACTTCATGAATATTATAACTGAGACTACCTCTCAGTTATAATAGCTATAGCACAGAGGTATTTCTGTGCTGAGTGTATGGATAAATTACAATGGGAACCACCATTACTACCCAGTCCACACCTCTGTTTGGAGGAATTCCTGTGCAAGTTGGAAACCCCGGGTCTTTCTATTGATGTTCAAAATGCATCCAGACTGAAAAAAACATGCTGCTTTCCACTGTGCATCACCTGTAATTTTGCTTTTACCAAGTGTGTGAGATGTCAGTGTTCTCTTCCACTTATTTGTCTGGTTTCTGCTCCTTCTCCTTTAAAATGTGTGTGGAGGCAGGAAAACAGAAGTGGAGAAGCATAAAGCATGAGGATCAGGCTCCCCATACTCAATTCCATTGACAGATAGCTATAAAAGAGTCTTAAATATTGTTGCTTATGTATGTCAAACACAGTTATATTGTTGGTGCTAATGCAGTAGCTGATAAGTTCTTAATATCTATATTTATTTATATCATCCTGAAAGTAGATGCAAGACTTCTGGGACAGAAAAAGATGATTACTTAGACAAGAACTACATCCATTCTCCTTGCCCTAAATGTTCAACTTCTCGGGAGATGTGATTAGAGCTAGATGGACAGCCTTGTATATGTGCAGGTCACACCATAGGAGAGGAGCCCTGAAACTCTAAAGTGGAGAGTTTATGAGGATAGAGCTGCCCATTCCTCCTCCACTCCTGAGAAAGGGACAGAAAACTTTGCTTCCTAATATAAACAAATTCGTCTTTGGAAGAGAAGGGAAACAAATACTGGCATATTATCCTTTGCAATACAAGTAAATGTCTCCAGAGGGAATATAAGAGGAGCTTCTCAGAGTTTATAAACCCTGAAATATGTCTGTAGATCTGGGTTTCTTTCCTGATTGAAATGTAAACAAATACCTCTGGGTATGTACATTTCTCCAGACGGTCTCTCGCTACCTATTCAGTAACTTCCAAGGCTTATGCTTTGATTCTGTCTAGTAAACTGTTCAGAAAATGCTAAATATTCAGAAACATAAAAAATTCTTTTCCTGAAAGTAATGTCCCCGTGGAAAACACCTCAATCATTTCAAAAATAATTTGGCAAACAAGGAGGCAATCATCAATGTATTTTATAATTATTTTGCCAAGAAATCTTCACATGTTCACAAAATAAATGTCTCTAACATAGTTTCTGGCTTAGTTTGGAGCGTTGGTCCTCAACCTTGTTGCAATGTGATGCTATGCCATATTTCATGTATAATTTCATCTAAATATTTATGGACCATTACTCAGTGCCAGACACTGTTCTAGGTGCTGGAGAAACAGCTGTGAACAAGACATAGCAAAAAGAAAAAAAAAATTCTGCTTTTAATATGATATGCTTGAAATATGATATGCCATAACATTTGCCAATAATTTATTTCTAATATTAGATAAAGCATGTTTCCTAAATGATTAATGTTATCATTATTTAAGAAACCTGCTTTATTATTAGCATGGGTTTTTGTGTTTTTATATGTTTAATATAAAAGTGTGGATATCCATTAAAGGGCACTTCTCTTAACTTTATATTCTAACATGTTATTGAAAAGGTAGATAGGAGTAGAGTAAAGCCTAGGTAGCCTGAAGAAGATATACATCACCTGGGCATTTGTGTGCAGGCTAGAAATGTTCTGAAGGCTGTTGGTTTAGCAAGCTCCAAGCTGGGATCTGGGCACACTTTTCCCTTTTCTCAGTTACTACCCCTTAAAGAATATGGACTGGATGATTTCTAAGGACCTTTTAAGCTCTAACATTTTAGTATTTTTTGGCCTAATGTTAACAATTTATTTATAAAATATCTTTATTTTTATTTTATTTTTATTTTTTGTCTGTTAAAATTTGTTCTTCAAGATCTAAATTTCTGTTTAAATTTTAAGATTTATGATTGAATGTCTCCCCAGAGCATCATTTGGTGAACACTCAATCTAAAGCAGACACAAAGTAATTCTGTATCTTGACATTATTTTGTTTTTTGGGCTTCTTTGTAGTTTGTATGTGTTTATTATTTATATCTGTCATCACAAGGTTGGCCTCATTAGAACAGGAACAGTGTCTTTTTCATAGCTCTTCCCTAGTGCTTATAACAGTCTGAGACACGGTAGGCACTCACTCATTTATGAGGGCAAATGACAGGATTGTTACATTTTATACATAATCACAATTCTCAAGATATTTCAAATGAGATAATGTACGTTAAAGTACTTTGTAAACCCTTCCAAAGATTTATGATTTAAAAGTTTATGAATAGAGAATGTAAATCTGCTTTTTTTCTTCTAGCTAGAGATATATTTAGGTACAGTATAGGAAATTTATATTAGCTTTAGGTGATTATTTCAATAAGTCTGATAGGGATGTATTTTTACTTAGTACAGAGATTGTTATTAAAATTATATATCTAGGGCAGAGCATGATGGCTCACATCTGTAATCCCAGTACTTTGGGAGGCTGAGGAGGCAGACGGAACACTTCAGCCAAGGAGCTGGAGACCAGTCTGGGCAACATAACGAGACTCTGTCTCTATAAAATATTTAAAAATTATCCAGGTGTGGTGGCATACATCTACGGTCTCAGCTAATTGGAAAGTTGAGGTAGGCTGAGCCTGGGGGGTCAAGGCTGCAGTGAGCTGTGATCATGCCACTTTACTCCAGCCTGGGCGATGGAGCAGGATCCTGTATAAAATCTCTCTATATATGTAATTACCAACATTTACCAGAAGCTTTTGGATACATAACACATTTTTCCTAAGTCCATCATATCTAAAAGCAATTTTATAGAAACAGTAGAATATTTTGAAATTGTTAATTACATGTTGATAGCCCAAATTGATTTAAATGCATAAAATCATTTCTCAGTAAGAGTTACTTGTTTTAAACCACCTAAATGTAGGCTGATAAATATTGTGACACTCCAGAAATAAAGTACATTTTCTTAGTTCTGTGTGTGTCAAAAATATATAGTATTCAAAATGTAAAATGTGCAGGAGGTATATTTTTAATAAACTTCAATTCAGTGATCCCCACTGTTATTTTAAAATTACCTAAAATTATATTAATATTTGGGGTGATGTATTTTCACCATTTATATGATTTTAAGAGTAAGACGAAAAGTCCTAATCGAAAGCAGAAATAACCTATCAATGACAGTCTATGTGTAAACAGCCACTTCTAATGGAGTTGAGGGCTCTTGCTCTACAGGTAAGATCTCTAATAGTAATTGATTTACTGAAAGTAATTGCTGTCAAGTTTTCCTGTCAGGTTTATTTTCTGTGATCGACTTCATTTAAAAGAGCTCATCGTACACAGAATACTTTCTTTGTTTCAGTACAAGTTGAGTAGGTATGGTTTCCAAAGTTTGCCAGAACTGAATTTAGTGGGCTGCCTTTCTTGGTAGAAAAGTTATCAAAGCAGAAACAACAAGAGTAAGAAATCTGTCTTTGCTTCAATGCAAAGTTATGTGAAATTTACTTTGTAGTTCTGGGTCTTACTGAAAGCCAGTAGGAAAAAAATGATATAATAACCAGTATCTGTGAAAAATGTTAAAGGACACTTTAACATTTGATTCAGTGCTAAACTTTATGATTATAAATAAGAAAATGCAATATTTTAAAAGAAGTAAAGCTGGAGTGGGAAAAAGATAAGTGGCACTTACGAAAGCATCACCAAAGTTTGCCTTAGAAATCCAAAGAGCTCAAGCAAATGCTGCCAGCGAAGTGTCAGAATGGCCCAGCACAAAGAGGTGCAAATCCAGGAAATTAGGTTTTCTCTCTTTTCTGAGGTCTGGAGTCAGTAATTGTGCTCAGTAAAATGGAAAAGACCATAATACTCTGGTTTAATCATCTTTCTCTTGAATAAGATGAGTCACAGATTTGTACCTGAAATCCTCCATATCCAAATGTGATATAGATAAAAGCGGGCACTCCCATCTGCCTGCCATCAGTCTGAACCCACTTTTAAGAAATAATTCAAGTCATTTTGATAAAAATGAGAGTAGAACTTGCCTAAATACCCCCACAGTGGGGGAAAGACACATCTAAAATCACAATAGGACATTTATTTTAAGACTCATGGCTATGTATTTAGGTAGAAAGCAAAATTATATACTGTAGAAATTATAGTATAACAAGAAAAGCTAAAATAAATTTGTTTTTTCTGTGCAATATAATATTGCATTTTATCTTAATATCATCTGTGTGATGTAATGAGAATCACATAAGTGGAACATAAATTTAAAAGTTTCAATTTTTTAATTGTAAAGGCACAGATGCAACAAAATAGGTTAAATTATTTTTATTTTAATCTGCCATTCAACATGTGTGTTACATACATGCACACACATACACTAAAATTATCGGATAAGAAATTATAATATTAGATATATAGCTAGATCAATGTTTAATTCCTCATTAATACACACACACAATGAGGAATTAAGCATTGATCTAGCTATATAACTAATATTATAATTCTGCATCAAATGATTTTAGTACCATAAACCTCCAGTTCTATAGCATGCTTTTTAAAAACAAGGCTTCACATACTTATCTCAGGTCATCTGAGAGATTACTGAATATTACATGCCTATGCTTGAATTCATAGCCTGCTCTGTGGTTACTGGATAATAAAGCTCCCATGGCCATTTGTACCATTTTAAGGTGATATATCATTTAAAGCAATTGCCCTGACTCTACAGCCCTCTCCCTGTATAAGGCAGAAGGACTAGGCAACTGCACAGCTGTAGAAAGTGCATCTATCTGTTAGCCTGTATTAAGAAAGCACATGCCTTTCTGATGAGGAGAAAAGAGGCAGCAAGTTTGGAGAGCCGAAGGAAATGTTACAATGCAACATTCAGATCAATGCTTTTTCTCTCACGGCTAGTTACTACTCTATCATGGCAGGAGCATGGCTCTACTGCACTTCAAAATCTTAGCCACAATCGTATCTGTCAAATGGGAAAGAGGATAAAATGAAGTTTTCCCCTTCCCTTCTTGAGAAAACGATCTGTCGTAGACCAAGAACATAGCAACCAGGCTCATAACAAAATAGTTAATAGCTACATTTCACAAAATTTAATACTATGCCCCCAAAACAGAATTAAACAGTCTACAGATATTATGTAAATTATGCCTTAGGCTAGCCATATGGAATAGATACTACTTTATTTCACTTATTCATGGAATGATTTTTTTTTGATATTTTAATATCTTAAAATTTGGGGTGTATCTTAACATTTATGCAATGTCATAGTTTTATCATTATTTTTCTTAGTGGAAAAACATATACTTAATTATTAGATTTGATGAAACAGTATTTTCACATTTTTAAGACCCAGGAAATGGAGTCACAGAGGCTTAATCACTCTCACATAGACAGCTTCAAGTTCAAGACTCTATAACTGTAAACTTATTTTTTAACTGATATAATATACATCTACCCTATTCCCAAATCTCTTGAAAGCAAGCCCATAGCACATAATCTTATCTCATTATATAAATGATGGTCCAAAATCAGAGCTATTAGAAACATTTGCAGGGATTCAACACAAGGGAGATTCTTGGTTGCCGATTTTCAATATGGAGGGGGTCATGTGTCAGGAATATAGTCAGCTTCTATCTGCTAAAAGTGGCCCCTGGCTGACAACCTTCAAGGAAATGAGAAACTCAGCCTTAAAACTACAAGGAAATGAATAATAAAATAAATGTTGGGAATATTAACACCCTCAATAACCTTGTAAGCTGATTCTTTTCTAGAGCTTCCAGCAAGAATGCAGTCTGGCCAAGGACACACTGATTATGAGAACATAGTATGAGTCTCTGATTAGAAAACCCAGGGGAACTGTGTGTAGATATCTGTGCTACAGAACTGTGAGCTAATAAATGGGCATTTCTAATTAAGCTACTAAGTTTGTGGTAATTTATTACACAGCAATAGAAAACTAATACAGATTTTGATAAGAGAAAGAGATAAGGGGACGAGAGGAATGAATAATAGGAAGTGTTTTATATGTCATAGGCAATGTTCGACAGGGAACTCTTTCTTATTATTGCAAACTAAATACTGCTGAGATATACGATCACCTAGATATGTGGTAAAAAATGGTGGTGTATTTCTCATCATCTCAACAGTTAAGATGAAAAGCTTTGTCAATGTGACCCTGCACTTCATTCAATATTTATCTTGGGAAAATAGAGCTTTTTTTTTGTTGACGATGGACTCAGATTTCTACAGCTTGGAGTGATGAGTAGTTTGTGTAGGCCTTTAATCAATAACAAGAGCTTTCATATGCTGAGTATATCATATGCATCAATTATCATACTATGTTTTTATATGGATACACTCAATAACTCTTCTACACAATGGTATGGCATATCTATTATTATTTTAGTTTGCAAAAGAGAAATTATGGTCAAAGAGTGCAATTTACTGTTTAATTTTTAAAGCCTGATCTTTTCCTATGCTACACTCTCTATCATGATCTGTCTTGTTATGGTACTGTTTTTGTGTCTCTCAAAATGTAAGCAAGTAACTTGTATAGAAAACAAAAGCAAAAGTGATGCTATTTTGATGTAGTCCCTCTTGATAATATGAATATTGAATGTGGGAGAAATAAATGAGTGTATTTTTAAGGTGCTCAAATTAAATTATGAATTTCTTAAAATGTTTGTAAAGATATTTGTATATAAGAATATGAGATATGTTTTAAAGGATTATTGAAAATAATTTTGTATTAGTGTTTCAGAATCTGTTGTACCAACAATTTTAATTTAGTTGACTGGAACCAGCGAAGGTTAATAGCAGAATGAATTATCTGTTGACAGCAAGAGAATATCATAGAATGGGTTGAGTTAATACACTTTTCTAAATTATTGGTTGAGAATTTGCAACACATTTTCCCTTAGAAACAATGTTTTAAAATGTGGCTGTGTAACTGTGCCAACCGTCAGAAACATTCATAATGAATTAAGAAATATTAATGAGCATTATTATAACATTTTGTACTTCCTAAGAGTTTACAAATTTTTCAAATATGTTATGCAAATGTGAAATTGTAGTACTAGACCCTTTTTATTTAAAATAGTTAAAATATCATTTATATGAGCAAGTGCACTGTAAATTCCCACTTGGAATACAGGAAATGACCTTGTATTCTTTAAGACATTATTAGGGAATGATAATCCATTTTCACCACATTATGAACTTCTCGCCCACCAGGCAACTCAACATCACCCTCCTTACTTAGGCTTTGGTTGACTTTTGCTTTCAACAGCTATCAACTGCAAGCTCTTTTTTGGAGGTCTGCCCTTGGGTTACCTTGGTAACTTTCTCCACATGAAAGAGCTGGAAGTGTTCATAGTTTATGTCCCCCTTTGCAGGAAATGCTAATTTAGGAGTGAAAAAGTCCAACCTCCTTGACTTGGGGTGGGGAACTCTGAGTCATACTCACAGTTCAGGATCCGCTGTGGGTTCAAGATGAAGCTAATCCTTGTTAAATTTTGCCTGAGATTGCACCCTTGCTGGTTATTCTCTCACTTTCTCTTCTGCTTCCCCAATCTTACTAATTAACATCCCCTGGGAACACTTTCTTAATGTATCATTTGCACGTGAATATTTGTCTTAGGTCAGCTTGAGAAACTTGACTTAAATCAGTAGCGATCCTAAAAAGCAGGTCCTAAAGATGGGATTCTGAAGTGCAATCACTCACAGGCTAGATGGTAGCAAGGACTGATTGTGGTAATAAATGGAGTATGGATAATCTCTGACATGCTGACAGTGCTGGTAACACTTTCACCTGTGGCGAAGTAGAATGGAATACAGGTAGAAGAGGATGCGCTGATTCATGATATCTCTAGCAGTTGAGATACATGGGGGGAATAATAATTATAAAAAAGTGAGAAATTGATTTTTGTTGATTCTATTGAAGGAAAAAACTGGCAAATTCAATGCAATCACTCAGCAATTTAAGGCACAATATAGAAGTCAGAACACCTTTATCTCAGAGCCAGAGAGCAAGCTGTTTGAAGACCAAACCCAGAACTAATGTAAAAATAGAAGAACCTTAGGGAAGGCTAAATTTGCACGCTGTGTAAGTCTCCTGAATCTTGAGATAGGGACATTTTCATGTATTTTCTTCAGAACGTTGAACCTCAAGTTTCCTCTTAACATTCTGGAAACCAAACATAAAGGTTAGCCTATTTTGCCTTTGCTAGAAGATGACAGTGTCCTTGCCATCAAGTCTGAGCGTGATCCAATTGAATGTTGCTCCTACAAAGATCTGAAAGGAATTAATCTCCAAAGAAGCTATAAAACAAAGCTTTTATGACCAATAGAAACTGTGAATCATATGTAGTACAGATCTTGAAAGATCTGGTTCAGTAAACGAAGACTGTGAAGCTGAGTAAGGGAGAAAGGGAGAGATTTTATATGGGAGTAAATACACGATTCAGGATTTAATACACTGGAATAGGCATCTGGATTAGATCCTAATATGCTGAGGGGGCATATTAGGCTCTGTGACTCTTGGAAACAATGATGGTATGTATTAAATAAAATGGAGATGTCAGATTTGCCTTGATAGAATGTTGAGAAGGGATTCCTAAGGCTCACAGAAATAGACTTTATAGAGTGACTCTGTTACGTAAAATCCAAAATCTTCTCCCCTGATGATCATGGTCCTTAAGAGAGCCAGAGGACATTTTATTTTCAAAGATGATAAGGAATGCATCAAAGAGCAGCCCAGTAAGTGGCTGTTTTCTCTAAGTTGGTGCTGACAGTAGGAGACAGTGTTGTGCTACTGGGCTCTCTAGTCTCAAAAATAATGACGGATTTAATTACTCTAATTTGCAGCCAGTTCAGAGTGGCAGCTAGAGAAACTGTCCCACAAGATTCTTGATAACACTTAATGGATTTGGTTTTTTTTTTTTGTTTGTTTGTTTGTTTGTTTGTTTGTTTGTTTGTTTTTGAGACAGAGTCTCGCTCTGTAGCCCAGGCTGGAGTGCAGTGGCCCGATCTCAGCTCACTGCAAGCTCCGCCTCCCGGGTTTACGCCATTCTCCTGCCTCAGCCTCCCGAGTAGCTGGGACTACAGGCGCCGCCACCTCGCCCGGCTAGTTTTTTGTATTTCTTAGTAGAGACGGGGTTTCACCGTGTTAGCCAGGAAGGTCTCGATCTCCTGACCTCGTGATCCACCTGTCTCGGCCTCCCAAAGTGCTGGGATTACAGGCTTGAGCCACCGCGCCCGGCCAGATCTGGGTTTTCCTAAGGAAATTCAATAATAGTTTTGCTCGCATAGTCTTGGTCAAATCATTGTCTGTGGGCTCACAGGCTGCCTGATTTACCAACAAGAGACTCTACATAGCATCATTTAGACAAAAGGGCTCAATTTAAGACAGAAGAGAGCAACCAAGGACACGTTACTATGGATTCGCATTAGTACTATCACATATAGTATCACCAGAAGCTGCATCCTTTTAGAGTATTGAAATTTACTCTTAAAGGTGTAGCTACAGGCATCAGCTTGGAAACAATCATGTGTATGAATGAGGTTCTGCCTTTCAAGATGTGGTGCATACTTTGAACCAAACATCATAGGACCTGTGACAATGATTGATGACAGATAGAAATCTGGGAGGCAAGGAGTGTAATAAGTGGTCCTGCTTATTGTCACTCCCGGTGACCCTGCTGGGGAAATAGATGATGTCTGCTTTCCAATCTTATAGTTCTTTTTGTCTAAAGATCTCAGTTTCCAGATAGAAGATACATTCATCAGGAGACACTATAAAGGTCCCACTAAGCCAAAGACTACAGCTACTACCTTATCGTATGTACTTAAATTTTGTGGAAAATAATAGGCAAAGTAAAGAGTTGTCACACTGGCAGGGAGAATTGACACTAAATCTCATGAGAAGGTAGGTACGCTGCTACATAATGGGGGAAGGGAGAATGTTTATAATTCAAGGACATTTCTTAGTACTGGCATATCCAGTTTTAACTGTGTATGAGCAATTACCACAGTCTACCTAAGCAAGATAATAAAGAGCACATATTCCTAAAAAATGAAGGCCTGGGCCATCATTACCACCAAGTAAGTCATGTGGACCTGCAGAAAGAAGAGCCGTGGGAAAGAGTGATCTAGACTAGGTTGTAGAGGAAAGAGATGCTTAACGTAAGTTTTGCTAAGTACCGTTTGTGAAACTCATTCTAGTAATTCTTCTACTGTTATACTTCTCCTGGAAAATCACCATCATGAAAATTCCACATCAACTAATCCTCAAACCAAAAACATTGAATCTGAGCAATGCAAGAGGACACTGTAGCAGACAATGTTGGTGCTCAGTCCAGATCCTGCAGATACCTTGTTGTTCTTTGAGTCCCTCCCTCTTTCATCAAATAGCTCACTCTGCATATGTGTGCCTTCACTTACAAAAGCCAGCACCTGAGGACCCATGTTGTCCATTCTAGAAGATAGCTGCAAGTGCCTGGAGATAGTGTTAGCAGCAGTGAATCATTATGAGTCTGCAGCAACTCATTTCTGGCCCCTTCAGAGGAAAGAACTCATCTGAAGGTCATAAAGAATAAGAAGAGACCGAGGCAACTTTTAGAGCAGGAATGAAAGGAAGTAAAGTACACTTGAAAGAGGGTCAAGTAGGCAACTTGAGAGATGCAAGTGCCTGGTTTTACCTTTGACATGGGATTTTACACATTGGCATGCTTCCAGGATCTTGCATCACTCCTCCCTTGAGTTTTCCTTGCTATGGGCTGCCACATACCCAGTGGCCTGCCAGGACTTTGGAGGGGCTGCATGCACAGTATGTTTACTGAAGTTGTGCACGTGCTCATCTGTGGCATTTTTCCCTTACCAGTCGAGTGTTCCTAGAGGAAGGTTATATACCATTTAAACTCTGCCATTTTGCCTCTTACTGCTCATGCTTGTGTCCACTTGCCCAACTCCTGAGATCTTATCTAGAAGCTGCTCATCACATGTTTTCTATCTATTGGGAAACTGCTTTTCCCTAGCACCGGCTGCAACAAATTATTATTTTCAAGGGACAGTTTAACAACTGCCTGACCATCACCTAGCGGTTGCCTAACATTCCTGTAAAGGGTGGGTACCTCTCCATTCGTGCTCATGTCAGCCAAACTACCTACTATAACAAGAGTACCCTGGACCAGTGCTTACCCAGTACATCAATTTGAAAGCCAAGTTCACTTGCATGAGGACAGTACATCTCTGATATATTACTTAAATTTAAGATTTCCCTTTGGCTCAGGTCAATGCTACCTTTTGTAGCTCTTTGCTTGTGGTAGATTGTTGAAATAATGACCCAAAATGATTTGCTTCTCCCTTATTTATGCCCTTGGATAATCCCTACATACACTGACTATGGTTTGACTATGAAAGTGAAACTGTCTTTGCAAAATTATAACTGAGGAATTTATGACAGTGAAAGAAATCAGACCTAACTGACTCCATCTTGCTGACAACCTTTAAGCTGTCTTTGTTCATTCCTGGGCATAGGCCGAATGAACTTTGGGAAGGAATTTAGTTCATGGTTTAATTCTGAAATGAAATTGATAACACTCCCTCTTGGCCTAGGGACCAGTCTGCCTTTGCAGGACTAACAAATTAGCTACAAGATTAGAAATTCCTGTATAGGGGTCATGTAGCCCCTGGCTCCAAGAGTTTGAACCTCCCCAGATTGGTCCTGGGGATAACATCACTATTGCAAAACCTAAGTTCAGTGCTTGAGATATTTTGCAGACCCTGAACTCGATAGATCAGCTGACACCACCCAGATCAGTAATGTGGCTCAGCCAGTTCTGCCATCTCATCCAGGAACAGAAAATGTCAAGAAAAACTCACTTCGACCCCCTATGATTCCATCTCCAACCTGACTAATCAGCCCTCCCCACTTCCCAAGCCCCTGCTTGGCAAATTATATTAAAAACTCTGATCCCTGAATGCTCGGGGAGACTGATTTGAGGACTAATAAAACTTCAATTCTCCCGCACAGCCGGCTCTGCGTGAATTATTCTTTCTCCACTATAATTCCCTTTCCTGATAAATCAACTCTATCTAGCCAGCGGACAAGGTGAACCAACTGGGGAGTTACAAAACTTTCTTTGACTAGGAGACACTAGCAGACATGATGCAGACAGAAGCTTCAACAGTGCTTGTACTTTGTGGCCTGTCCTCTCTCAATCCTCTTGAAGACCTTACAACCATTACCTCATGACTAAGGCTAAACTAATCTGCTGGAGACAAATGGTCCCAGCACCTAAACCAGGAGCCAAGACCAATGGTCAGATATGTGAGTAAGCCCATCCTAGATTAACCACACTGCAGCTAACTAAAGTCTGATGGAGCCCAGCAAAACAACCACTCAGCTGAACCCAGTCCAAATTGCTAACCCCCGAAATCATAGACTAATAAATGACCTCTATTTAAAATTATTAGATTTTGGTGTGGCTTTTTTGTATCAAATGTTTACTGATTTGCTACTATTGCTTCAACTTGCTCGTCCTGTGTCCTACACTCTTTTGTGGTTTCTCCTGAAAGTACATTCTGTATAGATTATTTCCATAGGAATCTTTGTCTCAAGGTTTACTTCTGGGGAACACGACCCACGACAAAAATTTGTTAACTCTCTGGATTTTAAGAAGAGAAAATAAGTGTTAAACTTATAAATTTACATTACAGAATGGGCACTTGTGTCAGGTACTCTGAATTTGAAAAAGAAAGGCATTCAGAGAAAAGCATAAGGGGAATCAGGTAGATTTTGTAGCCTCCGTTCTTCTTTCCATTCTGTGGGCTGTACCCATCCTATCCTCTTTTTACCAACTTCATCTATGAATAGCATGTAAATTAGGGGATTAGATTCTGCCTGGATATTTACAAATAGATTAATAATTTTAGAAATTTAAAACACATTATAATGACAGGACAGATTATCTTTCTATTGTATTCTCAAGTGCTATTTTCTACAACAGGAAAAGCAATTAAAAAAAAAAAAAACAGGCAATGAGATATTTGTTGTCAGTTACAACAACCAAGTATATGTTTGTCTGTCATTTGTTTCTTGACAGAAGAATTCTCAGAGCTCAAGAAGGGGTGAAAAGGCACCCACTGAGGAGGTGCTATCATTGCAGTCTCTAGGAGGTTTTTAGTTATTTTACTGAGTTAAATGCCACTGGAGATCTCTTTTGTTATGACAGGAGTTCATCGATATTTTTGAAAAAACACTATATCAACATTTTTAATATAATCTTGTTTTGAGAGTGAGAAGAACAATGCTTCAAAGCTTTTTTTACAATGAAACTGTATATAAGGTGATTGATATTTAAAATTTCATTCATATCTATTGTCCTTGGTGTGCTTTTCCCCAAAGCGAGAAACACATTCTTTATTATTTTTCCAAATTCTGATAAAGTTTGATTGTTTATTTGATAAAATATGGGAAAATAAAATTGGTTTCTATATATCATTGGCTTTTGTATGATTATTACCAATTGTAACTTTCATAGATTAGTATTGCATCACAATTTAAATATGCACATTCTTACCATGCTGTGGACTATTTCTGAGAGATGATATATGCTTAATTTTGTGGTTAACAGTCAGGGTTTAGATAAAATTATAAAATGAAAAATTAACTAAATCTTTGGGGATGATTACTTCTAACAATTAATAATATTAAGGGAATAAGAGACTGTGATAAATGGGGAGATTATATTTGAACTATTAATATTAGCAGTACAAAGAAAAGGGAAGGCTGTGAGTTATACAAAAAGGAGTATTAATTTGAGTTTTAACAACTCTTCCCTGAAATAAATACTATGATTCACAATTTTAAGTAAAAGTAGAGTACATGCTAATAAAATTATTCACTATTATATTTCAAATATACAAATCCTGAAATTACTATGAAACAATTTATGCTAGAAAAATATTGTGTGCTTTCTGATAGGAGGTTTGCATGTTCAAAGCTTTTGAGTGACTCTAAAAATTCCAAACTTTCCATTTTAAATAGTATGTTATTTGTCAATGAAAGAAAAGTAATATGTTTCTAAAAAGTGTAAAATGTTGTCTAAATAAATAGCATAGAGTTATTATAAGGATTAGTCTTCTAATCATTACTCGTCTTGACTATACTCCAGGAATATTAGGTATGTATACATTTGTAACCTTTTGTCATGTACATTGAATTGCATTTATGGATATATGATTCATAAATAATAAAGAACATTCACTTTTTATGGAGTTAAATCTCCTCCTGTTATGTTTCTTGTTTGGCAGATGTGTAATTTTTTGGATGATATGCATAGACCTAGGTGTAGAAAAAAGCATGTGAAAACAGAAGAGGCATACAGGGTCAGCTGCTCCCACTGTTTTGAACAACATAAACTATATAATCACAACAAAAATAGTATAACATCACAATATAGAGAATTTAAATATAAAATGAATTGACTGTGAATTAGGTCTTCTACCCAGACTTCATTCACAAACTGGGGTGGTATGATTGCTTTTAGATGTCAACTTGGCTAGACTATCCTATTCAGTTTTTCAGTCACACACTAACCTGGGTCTTACTGTTTAGGTGTTTTAAGATCTACAATCAGTTGACTTTAAGTAAAGGAGATTATCCTTAATAATGTGAGTGTGCCTCATCGAATCAGTTGACAAGCCTTAAGAACAAAACAGATTTCTATGAGGAAGAAATAATTCTGCCTCAAGACTAAGTATGGTGTCAGCTCCTGGCCAAGACTGCCTTCCCTGCAAATTTCTGACTTGCCAGCTCCCACAATCATGCAATCCAATTCCTTGAAATAGATGTCTCTTTCTCTAGTACATATATGCATATACAGTATGTATATTTGGGCATATATAGAATATAAATGCACACACTTATAAATATGTATATAGTTGCGTTAAATTAAACTTAACCTTAAGCTGCCTCCATTTTAAGTTCGGCCTAAAGGTTTCTCTGTACATCATGAACTATAATCTAAAAGGAGTTGTAAACAGACTGTAGTCTACTCTTGTGCCAATCATTGAGTTTTGGTCAATCACAGGTGGCCAACTGTTCAAACCATGTTCAAATAAGACAAATGCTGGGCTGTAAAAAAAAGTAGGTTTTTCTGTACCTCATTTCCGTTTTCTGTATGTCACTTTCCTTTTTCTGTTCATAAATTTCCACCATGTGGTTGCACTGGAGTCTCTGAGCCCATTCTGGCTCAGGAGGCTGCCTGATTTGCAAATTGTTCTTTGCTCAATTAAACTCTTTTAAATTAAATTTGGCTAAAGTTTTTCTTTTAACTCTCCTATACAGTATATGTATACACACACACGCACACATGCATGTGCACACACATATTTCTGTTATAATACATATATAATATATACAGTATTTATTATGTATATAATTTCAGTTTCTCTGGTAGCTCTAACTGATATGGGTGAATTACATTTCTTAACTTATATTAGGTTTGGGGATCCTGGAGGCAGAAGGGAGATTTTTAAGGGCAGGGAAAAATACCACTTCAGAAATTCTGAAGATGACTGTTTATCGTTAACACTGCCTGTCCTGAGCCCTGCACAATCAATGATAATAACACAGGTATCCACCACCTGGGAGAGTCTTAAAATTACTCTCTAGAATTCTTGACTGGCCATTGCCCCACAGTTATTTATGCCAATATTTAACTTGGAGTATATACCACTTCCAGATAGGGACCAAATTGTAGCTGAGATAAAAGTGGACTTGAATAGGGCAGAAAGTCCCGCAGAACTCCCAACATTGTAGTTCTGAAGCTTTTTTCTTAAGCCTAGCAGTAATACAAATTCTTATTTAGTGTAATTAATTTTTATATCAGTTATTGCATGATAATGAGATTGCTGTCTATAAAACATGTATGCTAAAGAAATCTAAACTGAACATTAAAGCTAGATATGGAGATTTGACAAGAGTCCTTGAACTTAAAAAAAATAAAACAGGAGTAGAAAATAGATATGTTGATCTGATTAGTTAGTTCAGCATGCACTAACTGGACATGTTTACTAATTTTCAGGATGATTGTGCACTGAAACAGAACTTTACATGAATATTTCATGAATATCATGATTCTGCATGGTTTAAGCCTTTCAAAAATAATTTAAAAAAATGTTTGAATAGCAAAGTCTGCAAAGGCAGAGATTTAGAGATTTGTCTTTCCAGAGATATTTGCTTCCATTCCAAGATAATAATAAATAAGGATAAATACTTCCTTCCTCTCCTGGAAGACTTTGTTTATGTTCCACTGTTAAGTTTCTCTTCAGAAGGTTGGGCAGATGTCTTATAAGCACTTGTGTAAGCTGTTAGTCTCATAATTTTGTATTTGCTTTCCTATGGTGTAAACTAACTGCATGCGAGGTAAAATGTGATTCTCATTCATGTCACCCTGTAGGGATTCATAGCATGGGGACCTGACATGAGATTCTACTCTGTGAGTAATGAACTGTGTCTCTGATCTGGAAGCTTCATGGTCTCACTCTGTCTCCCTCCATTTCTCTCCGTTTTTCTCTGTCTCTCTTGCTCTTTTTATATATTTGTGTGTGTATGTGTATATATAAAACTACATGTATGTAATTGTATATATGTATATATACACAAATATGAAATTATTATTACATAATTGATAATAACATTTTAAAATTATTGCAAAAGCTTTCTTAGGACCTTCTAAAAGATATTATGGGGATTCTTTGCAAAAGAGCAACTTAAAAAAATTTGTATCTACTCTGTCTGAAAATTTATTTAATACTGCAGATCATAAAGTTTTGAATAAGGTAGTCCCTTTTCCACTAAATCATTTTAATTTCAGAGAGAAAGATAAAATTATGAAACATAATAATTATAATATGTTAGAGAATATGCTGAGTGCCAATAAAGCACATACGAGTGCCATGATATAGTGATACATGCTTCAAATCTATTTGACTCGTCCTATATTTCATCTCTCCTGACTTCAGCCAGAGAGAATGGTTTCTGCATTTCAGAGTTCACCACATTAGATTGTTTTCATCAGCCAAATTGAGTAGAATCTTGATCTCTGGAGGTATATAATCGAAATTATATCTGCAAGACTCTGGGGATTGTGGTATATGCATATTTTGGGGCACTCATTCTATTATAACTCATGTGATGTGTGTACTATTTTTAATATCTCAAGAGTCTTAATTTCCTCTTTTGTAAAATGAAAATACTAATACCTAACTCAAAAAGATGTTTTGAAAGTAAATCAGATAATTGCAAAGCACAGAATACCTCTCCTTCCTACTTTGCTTTTCCCCTGGAGTGACCTTGACTTAATCTGACTAGTATTTGTATTAGAGAGTGGTGATGATGAAAGCATTTCTCATGCAACTGAAACCAAGTGTTTCCTTTACATTACTCACTTCTTTCAGACAGTACAGAATGTAATGAAATGTGTAGTTAGCTTGTGTGACAGAGTTAAATATCAAGTGACTCAGTTAAGCCTTTGGCAAGTAATGATTCAAAGTCAGTCCAATATTGAATTATTTGACAAATGACTGGAGTATCGATATTTTGTTTTGCTGATTAAAGAAGGATCCAAATGTGTTAGAGACAAACCTGTAGAATAGTTCTGTTAATAAAGTCAGTGATAAGAACGACATTTGTTTATCTGCTACAGCACTACCCTAAATCTAAATTGATCCTCAGAACACAGTTGATAATGATCAAACATCACGCTTTCCTTGCACTGTCAGAAAACATGCTTTAGTAATATATCATTGCAAAATTCTTACATATGCAAAATAAATATACAGATTGAAAAAATTCCTAGAAGAATAAGAAATGGCATGAACTGGATTAAAAGAGAAATATATAACAGAATTTTTTTTTGAAAATACATGTACCTCCAGAATTTGTAAAATATTTCGACAATTATCATTGAGATAAATATAAATTATTTTTTCCAAATTTATGTATTCTCACGGTTGCATGATTTAACTACATGCACATAATAAAAAGTCACATAAATAGCATGTATATTCAGATAATTTTCCTTTTTATATAAAAATGGTTTATTTACTCAATTCATATGAAATATAGATGGATAATAGAGTTTCATTACGTAACAGTTGAAAATATTTCCAATTTTCACAATTATATGGTGTTTACAAGACAGGAAAAATGTTGTACAGAATGTATGGGTTATAACATTTGCAGTATGTTAAATAAGTGTAAACTTTTTAACTACAAAATGAAGAATAAAAACCAGAAAATGTAATTTGGAACACAAAAACTAGAAACTCTCTGATTGGATAAAGACTAGATCAGTGCACTCCTGCCCTTTAAAGCAAAATTTTTAAAAAGTAATTTTGAAACGCAACTGCTATGGTTTGAATGTGTCCTCTGTAAAATTCATATGTTGGAAACTTAACCCCCAGTGCAATAGTCCTAAGAGCTGAGGTTTTTTGGAAAATGTTCAGATCATGAGAGCTTTGCTTTCATGAATAAATTAATCTCTTTATAAAAAGAGCTTTCGGGAGTCATTTCACTATTTTTCATTCTTTTGCATGTGAGAACAACAACATTTGTCCCATTTTTGCCTTTCAACTTTCCACTGTCTGTCATGTGAGAATGCAGCAAGAAGGCCCTTACAAAATGCAGGGTCTTGATCTTCAACTTCCCAGACTCCAGAACTGTAATAGAAAATAATTTTTCTTTTTTAAATGCCCTAGTCTTAGGTATTCTGTTATAGCAGGACAAAATGGACTAAGACATCCACTAAAAATAACTGCAATTGTTTTTTTTCCTCTGCAAAAGCATTAGTGCTAAAAGTGCAAGGAAATGGAAAAGTAACTATATCAAATGGCAAATACAAATTGTCAAAGGAGGAGATAAAGTGATATAGTCAAACTCTTTTCAAATGATCCAGTTCTTTAAATTTTGGAGACAGGAATCTTATATTCTAGTACCACTCCATAGAACATGAAAAATGAACATTGATAATGTTGTTTAATAATAAGTTCATTAAAACATGATGCATATTGGAATTGATTTTCTTATTGTATTTAGCAATCAAGGCCAGGACTGTTTACTTAGGTTTTATATATAAGAGTACCATTATTGTTGACAGAGTATTTACACTTAAATAAATTGATTCTGAACCCAGCGCTCTCTTTAACCCAGTATACAGTAGTTGCAAACAAAGATATCTATTAAACTATAAGGAATTATTTAAAAATATCTATTAAGTTAAATATTATAAACCAGATTATCCAAATGAAGTACTCAAAAGGCACAATTAAGTAACAATAGTGACATAAAACAATGCTCTTCTCTTTTTAAATGAATGGAGAATTACGGAACCTTAACAAAATAGTTGCTGGACATAAAGGACTGCTGTGTAGATTTAACATTGCGTATTTTCAGAATATTTTTTTAAAAGAAAATCTGGCAAGTACAGATGATTTTAGTCAAAATTAAGAAAGTTTATCAGGAAACAACAGGTACCGGAGAAGATGCAGAGAAATAGGAACACTTTTACACTGTTGGTGGGATTGTAAACTAGTTCAACCATTGTGGAAGACAGTGTGGCGATTCCTCAAGGATCTAGAACTAGAAATACCATTTGACCCAGCATCCCATTACTGGGTATATACCCAAAGGATTATAAATCATGCTGCTATAAAGACACATGCCCACATATGTTTATTGCGGCACTATTCACAATAGCAAAAACTTGGAAACAATCCAAATGCCCATCAATGATAGACTGGATTAAGAAAACGTGGCACATATATACCATGGAATGCTATGCAGCCTTAAAAAAGGGTGAGTTCATGTCCTTTATAGGAACATGGATGCAGCTGGAAACCATCATTCTCAGCAAACTATCGCAAGGACAGAAAACCAAACACTGCATGTTCTCACTCGTAAGTGGGAATTGAACAGTGAGAACACTTGGAGGCAGGAAGGGGAACATCACACACCAGGGCCTGCTGTGGGGTGGGGAGAAGGGGGAGGGATAGCATTAGGAGATACACCTAATGTAAATGACGAGTTAATGGGTGCAGCACACCAACATGGCACATGTATACATACGTAACAAACCTGCACGTTGTGTACATGTACCCTAGAACTTAAAGAATAATAATAAAAATAAATAAATAAATAAAATAAAATTACATCACAGAAAAATTAAGAAACTTTAGCAAAGGGCCACTGGGGAAAATAAATCATTTAAACTATGTACAATTTTATTTATGATGATATTAGCTACAGTTTGATGACAAACAGCGCTCAATAATCAAGTGGCCCCAAAAGCTTGAAATACGACTGTCCTATACGAGTTAAACCATGGGACATCGGAAAAGACAAGGTGCAGTTTCTGTTATTTAAAAAAAGAGCATTACTATCAAAGCAGGAGCAAGAATTGAGAGAAAGCTGATTAATGATTAATGTTTGCCTTAGACTAAAACAAACATTTTTTCAAAAGTTTTCTTTTATTATAACCTGAATATGTTTTAAATTTTTTGTGTTATGTATTTTTACTTGTCTTTTTCTTTTTAAATTTATTTTACCAAAAAAATGCTGAATCTTTGGGGTTACTAACAATTCTAGTAATTTAGAATTGAAGAGATAAAATATTGATTTAGCTAAAGATAGACTGTATCAGTAACACAGAGGTTCATTCAGCAACTGTAACGTATGTAGAAGACACTTATGCTGTGTGAACTGAATATACTCCAGAGGAGAAGATACCACAAAAAAAGAAGATAAAATATCCAATTCTCACATAGTAATTTCTCAGTAGCAGTTAATTATTTCAATTCTGGTTAATACATTCCTGCTTTTCTTCAATTCAGAGTGAATCTATTAACTGAATTCTAGTTAAATCTGGGAGCCAGGCAAGATTGGTTTTTTTTCCCAGACTGGCTGAAGTCCTGAGCCTGGTCTACGGTAAATTCTCCAGACAACCAATCTCTCCTGCAAACTTTTAAAACTTAACACGCTTCTCACAATAAAATTCCTACTTTTTTTGTTTAATAAATAGTGTAAATGACAAAAATCAATGCTCAAATACTAATTATCTTTGTGAACAAGGCAATATATTCTTATGCGACAATAAATTAAAAGGAAAAGCAATTTGGCAAAAAAAAACAAAAAACAAAAAAAACAAACCACAACTAAAAAGCAAACATAGAATTCAGTTAAAAAGATAAAAAGTATAATACAAGAACACTAAATCCTAAAGTTAACTTGCAAGCATTGGAAATGCCATTAAGCAGGCAAAACAGATTTAAAAGTTCATGGACATACTTTAAAAAGTTCCAGGGGTCAAAAAATGAATTGAAGTAGAAAAGGAAAAACACAGGGTAACAACGGACATTCTGGGTGAGGAAAACAGTGTGAGCAAAGGGACAGACATGTCAGATTCAAAAATAAATTCGTACTTGCTGGATAACAAATTGTGATTTAAAATAACACATATTCTTTTAAGCCCGTATTTAATTATGATGAGAACAGTAGATGCAGTGAAAACATGTATGCAAATGTATTTTCTATTAAGATGAGGACTAATTAAAGGCATGTGTATGGGATTTCAAATGGCATGCAGCTACATGCTATATAATTTTGTTTCATTCAAAGACAGACCACATATACAATGATACACCCACAAAATCGTAATGGAGTTGAAAAATTCCTATATTCCAGTGACATCATAGACATCCTAATGTTGGAGCACGACCCATTACTCACGTGTTTATAGTGATGCTCGTGTAAACAAACCTACTGCACTGCCAATCATATAAAAGTATACCACATATACATGATTATGTGTAGTTTGTAATACTTGAAAATGATAATAAACAGCTATATTACTGATTTATGTAAGTACTATGCTATACTTCTTATGTTATTTTAGAGTGTACTCCTTCTACTTCTTAGAAATAATTGTTAACCATTAAAAAGTCTTAGGCAAGTTCTTCAGAAGATATTTCAGAAGAAGGCATTGTTATCACAGGAGATGACAGCTCCATGTGTGTTATTGCCCTAAAAACCTTTCAGTGGGACAAGATGTGGAAGTAGGAAGACCGTGATATTGATGATCCTGACCCTGTGTAGGCCTAGGCTAATGGGAATGCTTGTGTCTTAGTTTTAACAATAAAGTTTATAAATAAATAAATATAAACAAAACATTTATGCAATATGGGTATAATGAAATAAAATATTTTGTACAATTGTACAATAGAAACCTGTGTGTTGTGTTTTAGGCTTTTATTACAAAAGAGTCAAAAAGTTAGAAAATTCAAAAGTTTATGCAGTAAAAAAAAAATTACAGTAACCTAAGGTTAATTGATTATTGAAGAAAGAAAAAAAGTGTGTGTGTGTGTGTGTGTGTATCAGCTTTTTTTTTCAGACAGGATCTTGCTCTGTCACCCAAGCTGGAGTGCAGTGGCATGATCATGTCTCACTGCAGCCTTGACCTCCCAGGCTACAGCGATCCCCCCACTTCCGCCTCCTGAGTAGGTGGGACCACAGGTGTGCACCACCGCATCTGGCTAATTTAAAAAAATTTTGGTAGACACAAAGTCCCCCTATTTTGCCCAGGCTGGCCTCTAACTCCTGGGCTCAAGCCATCCTCTCACCTCGGCCTCCCAAATTGCTGGGATTACAGGTATGAGCTGCCATGCCCTGCCAGAAAAATATCTTTTTTTAAATCTTGTATAGCACATTTTTACTGTATCTTTTCCATGTTTTTATATGAAAAATTACACAAATACCATTGTGTTACAATTGTCCCCAGTATTCAATGCAGTAACATGCTGCACAGGTTTGTAGCCTAAAATCAAGAAGCTATACCATATAGCCGAGCTGTGTAGTGGGTTTGCGAAGGTACACTGTATAATGTTAACACAATGAGGAAATCGCCAAACAACACGTTTCTAAGAATGTATCCCCTGGCATTAAGTGATGCATGACTGTACACAAATATTCTTGGTAAATGTGTTTTATCCACCATAATAATTTCTTACTAAGTAAAATGTCCATGGAGAGAAGACTACCACCTAGCTTGAAAGGAGAGAAAATATTTATTCCAGAATTGAGAATTAGTGTGGGTTTTAACCCAATTTTGTCATCAGTGTCCCCTGAGAAAAAATGTTTGTATATATTTTTAACATTATAGAGCTCTAAAATTTTTTTTGTCATCTTTCATAAAACAAGAAAAATATACATATATTTTATGGAAAATGTCTTGCAGAGTCACCACTCCCTGTGTGCCTCAAGTAATATTCATTCATAAATTATTTCCTGAGGATGAATATAGTTGTGAGTATGTATCTCATTTTGAAATGTACTTAGTAGTAAATAGAGAAATTTCCTGAATAGAATCAATTTCCCCAAAATTATATATATTCAAATGTTTAAAAAACACTTTAAAAAACAAATACTCTTTAACAAAAAATTCTGTTAAAATTTTCAAAGAAAATAAGTGGTAAGCCCTTATTTTTAAAAAATGTCCAGAATTCATCACATGAGAAGAACATAACTGGAGAAATTTGAATATAGGTGGTTATTCAAAGATTATCTCTTACCTAATATAACAATTAAATAGCATATTTGAAAGCTAGTTGGCCAACATCTTTCTGAACATTCACAAAAATTGGAAATTCACAACTTTGCAAATAAGTTTCTATATTCCATCAGTTTTATAGTTATCATGTATTTATCCTATAGTGTTTCTCTTGATTGTCTGCAATCCTTACAGTAATAAACAAATCACATCTCTCCTTTTTAACAAATCTTCTCATCTAAAGATTGACATTTGTTTTTTCTAGCATTCCTCGAAGTAGTTGTTATACCATCTGAGCTTTTTAACTCTAGACAGACTACCTTGTCAGCATTCTGTTTTAAAACATAGAACTGTCAGAAGGAAATGATTATAGCAATTCATTAAGAGAAGTTAAGTTCTTGTTAAGCTAATGTGCATTAGGGAACTTCTAAAAACCAGATGACTCCCCAACTGAAGCAGGGTCAGGGTTCTGAGGGATCAGAAATGTGCACGTGTCCTTGCAGGTCTGGCTTAAGCAGCAATTTTTAATTTAAACTGAAATTCAAAGTTGAGATTTGTTCCTGTTATCATGCCCCTTGCTTGAGGTCCCAACAACCAACAGATCAGTATTTTCTAAGAACTATTTTTGCAATGCTTGCAATTTTTCTGGATAGTCAAAGTTTATGGGATTGGAGAGGTAGATAGTATTTTTTTTTTTTTTTTTTAAAAGAAGCAAACATAGAAATAAAAGAGGAAACTAAGGAACCTGTCAAGTCTGTTTTAGTATTCTTATAGAAACAGTTGTTCCAGCTACGCTTTGATGAGTAAAAAAATGGAGTGGACATCACCTACCTTTATCTTCAGTCTTTTATTGGTGCCAAGGCTACATTTATTTTTTATTTTTTTCATATTGTTTAAAATGTTATAGTGGTTTCTGGTCATCTGACATACTTAAATGTTGCATGCTTAAATGTTATCTATATATTTCTTTTCTTTTGAGAAATATACAAAATCTTCCAAAATTGTTTATTGCTATACCACTATACCTACAGTCCTCATTCATTTTATGTTTCATTCACTTAAGATAAATATCATCGACTGGCAGAGACTCCTACCCAACAGAAATTTCTTATCTGAACTACCACCAACAACCAATTGGTTTATCCTTCAATCATATTCTTATAGCAAGATGAGCTTTTGATATTGTGTCTGTACTTGGATTTGTCTCCCTCCTACTTATCATATTCTAGCAAGGAGTTTATTTTTAATTCATATTAATGACATTACATTTGCAATTGTTAAAATCAGTCTTGGAGTTTCTGCCTATTAAACTAGTCAAATAGAGGGTTTTGGTCATGATTCTTGAATGACTGTGTAGGCAGGCAGATCATCATACATTCTGGTGTTGCTGGTATCACTCTGATTTATGCTTGTTGTTCAACCTAATTATGAATAGTGCCTCTAATTATGAATAGTGCCTCCTTTTATTTGCAAAAGAATCCCAATTTGAATAACAAGTTATATATTCACACACTGATAACTTGGAACAGGCAGTGGCATTATCAAGTCAAATGCAGTAAGACAGAGCTGAGAGGTAGAGGACACTACATGAAAATCATTATGATAAATGTCAGATCTATATCTGGCCACTAAATCAGAAAAGACTGTTACACACCCTCTCAATTTGGTCCAAGATTCTTAATATTAATTGCTATGGCTAATTCAATTATTCAACAAGCATCCCACATCATTAAAATTGCTCAGATGGCTGTGCTAAAATGTTACACAGATCTGACCTAAGGCTTATTCTAAGTCAATTTGTTATGCCAAGTAGAGAGCTGTGTTATTTCCCAGGTGTCTTTCCAGAATTGAAAAAAGTCAGAATTATAAGAGATATATGTGGGCAGATAAAAAAAAAAAAAAAAAAGGCAGCCATACTGTAGAAATGCCGCTCTCTGCAACACACACAGACACCAAATTTAATAAGAAATTTCTCTCAGTAGAAACCCAGAGCAGACATAAACATCACTTCTGCTTCTTTTAGACTTACTGCTTTCAAGGTTCCTATTAATGTATTTTGCATCAACCAGCACAGAGGCAAACCAATCTGTAAGGGCTCTGAGGAACGTTATGCAGACACTACTAAACAATGCCTTACCTTATACCTGCTCCCCATAGCTTTTACTTCCATTCTCAGGACTAATCTAAGTTGTTAAGGCATGGGAGGTTTGTGGGACCTTCTTGGGGCTCATACATGTAGAACCTGGTACTCTAAGAAAACTAAATTCAGGTATGAGAAGATTCCAAAGGGAATGTGAAGTAAAACAGAATTATTTTATGGGGCTTTAGCAAGAGGAGGTTAAGTAAGATTCAGGAAACAAGGAATTGTGCTTGTGTATGTACAGCCAATTTTTTTTTGCCAATTTGAGTTTTATCAAGCGGGGAAGAGAGGAGCAGCTAGAGGTTAAAGTCATGTACAAGTGGGGATGGGAAGAAAAAGCTATGGAAAACAAGGACATATGAGGGCCACAAATGAAAATTCTCAGCTTTTCAGTGTCTTGTTCTTTAGTATCTCTTGCAATATGTGATTCTAAAAATAAAAAGCAGATAAATAGCTCCAAGCTAGAAAGAAGGAGAGGCAGAGAGAACTGTGGAAAGATATAAAATCAGGGAGCCCTGGAACCAGGAAGGGCGAGGGGGGTGTTGAAAGTCAAAGAAGGAGAATTTAGGTTGCCACTGTGGCTGTAGACAGTCTGGTGGGTGGGTACATAAAGAGAGGGAATTGATTAAGGGTATACTCTTACGGGGATTGTGCGAAAGCCACATTCTCCTGTAAAATATTAGGAAAACTCAACTTGTTCACTAATGTTTGTGAGGAAAGTTATGTGTGGACAATAAATGAAATAGAAGTATTAAGTCCTTCAAGTTATGAGAACATAAAGTAGTTATGAAAGATGAGGGGTTTCCAAATAAGAAGATGGACAACTAAAAACAGGATGATTCTACAGATGTACTTTTAATGAATTGGGAAGATTGTCATACTTGAGAGGACTCATGGAAAATAAGTTCAGTGGACAAGTGTGCTTTCATATGTAAACTTCTATTAGATTTTTGTTGCTGCCATTAGAGATTACTACAAACTTAGCAGCTTAAACTGTTCACACCTATAATCCCAGCACTTTGGGAGGCCGAGGCAGGTGGATCAAATGAGGTCAGGAGTTCGAGACCAGCCTGGCCAACATGGTGAAACCCTGTCTCTACCAAAAATACAAAAAACTAGCTGGGTGTGGTGGCATGCTGCCTGTAGTCCCAGCTACTCGGGAGGCTGAGGCAGGAGAATCGCCTGAATCTGGAAGGCGGAGGTTGCAGTGAGCCAAGATCGCATCACTGCACTCCAGCCTGGCGACAGAGGGAGACTCCATCTCCAAAACAAACAAACAAAAAACAGTATCCAGTAATTATCACATAGTTCTCAAGGTGAGAAGTCCATTAAGCTTGTCTAGGTACACTGCTCATGGTCTCAGCAAGCTAAAATCAATATATTGGCCAATTTAAGCTCTTATCTGGAGGCTCTGTGGAAGAATCCACTTCCAGGCTTATTCAAGTTGTCGACAGAGACTAGCTCCATTTGCTTATACGGCCCAGCTTGTTTTCTTGCTGAATATTGGCCAGGTGTTCTCTGCTTCTATAACCGAGGCCAACCTCAATTTTTGGCTCGTGGTCCCCTTTCTTCTTCATAACCACAATGGTGAATCAAGTCCTTGTGACACTTCTCATCTTTCTGACCACTTCTGCCTCATCTCTTCTTCTCATCTTTTCTGTTGCAGCTCTCCTTTTTCCAACTGGAGAAATGCCACTGCTTTTAAGAACTTGATTAGAGTAGGACCATCCAGATAACCCATGATAAATCCTTATTTTAGGTCTGTAATATTGATTACATCAGCAAAAATCCCTTTAGTAACATATTGTAACATTTTCACAGGGTCTAGTAATTAGAGTGTGAGCATCTTTGGAGGAGCCATTACTTACTCTATCACAATCTGCATATTTAATGTCCTTTATAATCTTATCTCTATGCATTTGTTAACATAATTCAAATATCCCTTCAAATGTATGAATCTGTAAAGGAAGCAAAATTTATTTTTGAAGAAACTCTATGGTGGAAAGGCTTATATCAATCAGAGTGTAATATCCCTTAAAACATGGGAATTTCCTATTAGAAATTGAGCCGATTTGTATAAAATAAGTGATTTATATCCGTGTGCTTGAACCACTGTGGTACTCAGAATTTTTTTCTAAATTTTTTTGGGTAGTCCCCTTCTCACTCTCCTTGCTGACTCCTTGTAACCTTTGCCACTCTCTCATGTCCTTTACAATTTTTATTATTCTGGATCATTAGAAGAATTACTTTGCCTTCTAATTCACGAGGAACAGAAACATATGTGCTGTCCACAAAAAATCTAAACAATATTCATAAATATATTCTTTGGTATTATAGTTTCACAATACTCCACCATAGGAAATGGCCAGACCTACTGAAGACGTAATGACTCAATAAGAAAAAGAACACAGGAACAAGTTGCCATCGCATAGCGATAACTGCTTCATGTGTTAGATCAGTGCTATCCAATAGAACTTCCTGGAATGACGGAAATGTTCTATCTGTGCTATCCAAGTGGTAGCTACTAGCCTCTCATAGTTATTGAGCATTTAAAATTCAGCTAGTGAAACTGAGGAACTGAATCTTTAATTATATTTAATCTTAATCTAATTGAAATTAATTGGCCACATGTGGCTTGTGGCTAGAAGCTACTGTACTGGAGAGTATAGTGTTAGAAGATGGAAGCTTCAGTCCCATCCCACCCCACTACCTATTTGACTCTGAATTCTTCTGGCCTGGAAGTTGTTTCACTCTGCTTGGATTGCACTGATCTCCAAACTTCAGTGCATTGGTCCGTAAAGAAGTTCTGAGAAGCTGTGCCAAGTCACAACAGTTATTTTCCTGACTACATCCTTTACTCTGTTTCCCAGTCTACTAGTAAACTAACTAGAAAGCAACCATAAGCTGAGCAGGAATCATCAATCTGTTTAGTTTTGGAATCAGAGTCACAATTTTTGGTCTGGCCTACCTTTTCATACACAAATGGAATTGAAATATGGATTCATTTCTACTTGGGAATCACTTTAGATTTAATTAATACCCTTCATGAAGTTTTCTAGATATAATGTTTTCTTCTAAGTTTCTTGTAGAGCTGAGATAGAAGCTCCAAAAAAAATAGAGTTGATCATGGAAACCTCACCCAAATCTTAACTCTAGCCATGTAACCATAAAGTTTGGTAAGAGTTACACTCCTCTTCAAAAAGTTCTTTATTCTTCTATGTGGAGTAATTCCATCTCTATAATAGATGTATGCATGATGCATCTCAGTGCATTACCTATTTCTAAGAATAAATCATAGAAATGTTACCCTCCACTTCTTTACAGCACTGAGATACTTTTGGTTATGTTATCATTCTATATGGGATTTAACAAACTTCTAATATTTTAATGAAGCAATAATCCCACTCTGAGAGTGTAGCACTCATAAGGAAAAAAATCAGTCATCCGTTAGTGTTATATAAAATTTATATGAGCAAGCACTAAGTCATCTTAAATACATATTATTTTATTTTATTATTGTTATTCATATTCCAAAACTTATTCTCCAGCCTTTGTTTCTCTTCTCCTTTGAAAAAAAAAATTAAAATAACTGATGTGCCCTTTGAGAAAATAAGAAGGTATGCTATAAATGTAGACAGTGCTGGCTTAATGCATGGCTTCAAATTTCCTGAGGGCACTATTTTCATGATAAGATGAAAGGAACTTTTGTACTTCATCCAATCTTTTGTAAGCTTTCTGATTTCTCTCTAAATTACTCTACACCAAGTGGGTTAATGGTCATGATGGGCATGATGGAAGCTCATCCTTGGGAATTTATGGTGAGAATACAAACTGTACAGGATGCAGAGCTGCTATAAGAAGAGAATTTTTTTTTTTTTTTAACCTAACCTGCCTGGCTTAAAGACATCCTGTTGAATTGCCTCTGATCTAATTGGTACAAGGAAAGAGAAGGCAAAAGGAGTACAGAGAGAGTATTATTCACGAAGAGAAATAAAGAGAAATACATGACAATGGATATATTCTTTTCATAATCTTTTCCTTCTTAATTTCTTTGAAGCTTTTTTGTTTTTTTTAAAAAAGAAAATGGCTATAGAAAACCCAAATGAAAGACATATATTTCTGGTTTCAAGATAATGGCACCAAACATTTTAGCATTTTGAACTTTATATCAAGAGATTTTCTAATATTAAGGACTCTGGTAACGTATTATTTGAAATCCAAAAAGGAAAAAAAAAAAAAAAAAGGTAGCCTAAATTGAAGGAAGGACTAAACGTTTTAAGATTGCCGAAGAGATTTTCATTTGGTCAAATATGTCATCAAACTCTTTTAGTCATGGCGCTGAAACACCTAAGAAGCTGCATTACTTATAGCACTATGCAGACTTACTAAAAATCTCTATTTACTCACAAAAGAAATGAATTAAAATTAGATGAGAGTTTATTTCCCTGAATCTTTATACTTTAATATTGATTTCAGTTGAATTAGTAGCAACATTATAGTACATCGGGTATCCTGACATTATCCACTCTGAACTTTTTAAACTACAAAATGAAAATAAAAGTTACTTTAAATATAAATTAATTTGAATCAAGGAACTGAGTTTGTAACTTGATTTAACTGCTAAGTGGCAGGTCACACTGTAAAACTGCTTCTTGATTTTGGATTTTAAACTAATTATCTTAAATATCATCTCCTCAGAGAAGGACTTTGTTGACCACCATTATTGGTTACCTCAATTTCTTGTTCATTTTCTTTGTAACCTTTGTTGTATACTTATAATTATCTTATTATTGGCTTCTATCTTATAGATGGTTTCTATCTAACTCTGTGTTTCGGATCAAGTAATTCAAGAACCTGTCTGGCCTTTGAATCTTCAAATCTATTTAAACTAACCCCTGACACTAAGTAGGCTCTAGATAAAGATGTTTGAGGAGGATAAATTATTATGCAATTAATTATTATTAATAATTAAACATTAATCATTATGTATAAATAATGAATTACATATAATAAATTAAGGCTGTCAAACGACATTATATCCAAGATCCCTTTAAGTTCAAAATTATATGACTGTAAAACACTAACTAAAAACTCTTAGAAACTATTCGTAATGGTAACTAATTGTCAATTTTTTAGTAGTTTTTCCTTATATAAAATGTGTATTAACATGATAGTTGAAAGGTAAAATATGTCATCTTACTTTAATTTTAATTATTAGTAAAGTTGAATCTTTTTTACACATTTGCAAGACAATTTCCATTTACATATATTATATGTTAAAATTCCTTCCCTATTAACTTTCAATTTCTATTGTGTGCTATAATGATTTTATCCTTTACTTTAAATGATCCTAATATATTTTACCTATATGTCAGAGTTCCAACATTTTTAGTTTTCTTTATAATTGTGTATTAAACAATAGATCAATATTTTAATTTGTGTTTTAACCTTATACGAGCACACAATCTTTTATTTGATATTTTAAAAACCAAATTTCAGAATTCAGAATTTTCTCCAAATTTAGGAAAAAATTTTTAATCATACATAATGAAACATCTCCCTTCACCCAGCATCACATAACTAAACACGTTAACTTCTGAAGTAAAATGTATAAAGTGTTCATGCTAGGCCTTCCAAATGAGTTTTTGTGTCACATAAACAAATAACCACACACTCCAGGTTTACATGCCTTTTTGAACTTTGCAGTTGTGGAAAAGCAGTTATGAACTTGTATTACTCGTGAATTTCCAAGTCGTACCTTTCTCAACGTAGTCCCATGTTACTGATGACTCTACAATTTTAGGATTGATGATGCAGAAAATATTTAGTTAGAACGATTTTTTTATGCTGAAGTTTTTAAAAAAGTGTATGCCCTCTACATCCTTGTTTTTCTTGGTTTGCCTCATTATTTGTCTAACTCTTTATTTTCCTTATCTTAAATATAAGGTTTTTCCTGACCTATTGACTGGAATAGAAAACAGTATCCTTTCTTTCATTTAATCAACAACAATTTATCATTGTTTTGGCCAGGCACGTTGACTCACGCCTGTCATCTCAGCATTTTGGGAGGCCAAAGTGAGTGGATTTCCTAAGCCAGGAGTTTAAGATCAGCATGGACAATATGGCAAAAACCAGTGTCTAAAAAAATACAAAAATATTAGCCAATTGTGGTGGTGTGTGCCAGCTACTTGGGAGGCAGAGAGGGGAGGATCACTTGAGCCCCAGGAGGTGGAAGCTGTAGTGAGCCATGATTGTGCCACTGCACTCCAGCCTGGGTGACAGAGTAAGAGCAGTCAGTGGTGATACAGAAATAAACACAGCAGGGAAATTTTCTACTTTGTAAGCCTAACATTGTAGAAAGGAAGAAGAAATGAATATATAATATAATATAATGTCAAGCAGTGATCTGTACTCTGAGAAAAAGCAAATCAGAAAAAGGGAGAGAGAATGATGGAGGTGAATGCTCTTACAGAATCTGCAGAGAAGGACTCTGTGCAGATAAATTTAAACCTTGGAGGTGTCAAGAAACAAGGCTGAAGTAAGCAAGAAAGAGTGGTGAAAAATGATTCCTTAGCACCCACCAAAGGCCAGATCTTGCTAGGTATTATGACATATGTCTGTATCCTTTTATTTCATTCTTCCATATTTGTAGTTGAACTCTGAAATCCTGCAAACCTGAATAAATAAAGCACATAAAAATATAGGTTCATATTTCTACCTGTGTCAAGATATTGGTTGCTCAATAAATGTTTGCTAATGAAATGAATAAATATATTTCAAATAATAGCAAATAAGAGAAAGGAATAATTTTTTTTTCCTCTGGTATTGCAGAAGTAAAAATAAGAGTTCCCTTCAAAGAGAATATAAGAAACAAACCTGGTAGGTAAAACATTCAAGTTTGGATGGGGATGTTTGATAGAGAAAATATTGATTAATACTAGATGCTAAATTGAATAACTCCTATAGAATCTCAAAATAGATAAGGAAAAGAATGACATTAAACTGACAAAAAGGAGATGAGAACAGAATAAGCTCTAATAATGAATGAAGTTATTTATTGAAATCAATTCAAGATTTGCCATTTAAACAAAATATCACAAACTGAGTGTTCTTTGAATTGAATGTAATAAAAAACTGGAAATCCAGTTATCTAAGTTTCAATTTTAAATGTGTCTGTAAAAACAATTAGAAACTTAGGTGAAACGAACCTAAATTAGGGATAATGAAGCTCTTTAATTCCAACGGTAATTAATTAATAAGTTCATAATGATTTTTATTTTAGAATTATCTTGGCAATGAGTCCTATCTGCTGAAAGAATGACATAATATCAAGGGACATAAGTTAATAAATGAAATATTCCTTATGAATGGACTATGCATCACTCTAATATTAAGAATTTCAGGCAAAAGTGAATTCTCTTCTGTGTCCTATTCTCCAGGGAAATTATTCACATTTATATTGTTTTTTTGAATGGGATGTTTGACTAACTTCAAATTCACTATTTGAAGTTACCAGAAGAGTTTCCTTAACAAATATCATAGCTGTTAGGAAATCTGTCACATGAGAGCGTGTTCTATGTGCTGTTTGATGAGCTTCTAATACCTTGCTTCTACCTCTAGCCATTTCTGTATTTGCAACTACATAATTGGTGGGTACTAATGAAATACTTTGTGATTTAGGATGAGTCACATAATCTCCCCATATAGGACACATGTTATATACTTTTTCAATTACATGGATTAGAAGAGATTATTTAAACCAGGGATTCCCAAACTTTTGGCACCAGGGACTTGGTTTCATGGAGGACTATTTTTCCATGGACCAGGGTTGAGAGGATGGTTTCAAGATGATTCAAGCCTATTACATTTATTGTGCACCTTATTTCTATTATTATTGCATTGTAATATATAATGAAATAATTATACAACTCACCATAATGTAGAATCACTGGGATCCCTGAGCTTATTTTCCTGCAACTAGACAGTCCCAGCTCGGGGTGATGGGAAACAGTGATAGATAATTAGGCATTACATTCTCATACGGAGTGCACAACCTAGATCCCTCACATGCACAGTTCACAATAGAGTTCACGCTCCTATGAGAACATAATGCCATGGCTCAGGAGGTGGAGCTCAGGTGGGAATGCGAGTGATGGGGAGCAGCTGTAGATACAGACGCAACTTCACTAGCTCACCTGCTGCTCACCTGGTCCTAATAAGCCACAGGTCAGTACTGATCCCTGGACTTGTGGACCTCTGATTTAAACTACACTTCCAAATCCAAGATTCTATCATTTTCTGAAATTTGAAGGAATCAATACCAATAGTAGTTATTTCAACTGCTTGAAAATCTGTTAATGTAAATCTTTTCCAATTTTTTTTTTTTTTTTGAGATGGAATTTTACTTTTTTTGCCCAGGCTGGAGTACAATGGAACAATCTCAGCTCACTGCAACCTCCGCCTCTTGGGTTCAAGCAATTGTCCTGTCTCAACCTCCCAAGTAGCAAGGGTTACAGGCATGCGCCACCACACCCAGCTAATTTTGTATTTTTAGTAGAGATGATTGTTCACCATGTTGGTCAGGCTGGTCTCGAACTCCTGACCTCGGGTGATCTGCTCACCTCAGCCTCCCGAAGTGCTGGGATTACAGGCATGAGCCACCACTCCTGGCCTCCAATTTTTAATGTATTAATAGTGTCAATCTTTTACTATATCTAAACACACAAAGATAAATAATTATTTTTCTAAATCTTATATTAAGATGTTGCATAATTTTCTTATAATGTAGTTGCACGCATTTTTCAATTTACCTTGTGTATACATTTTGAAATCAGTAATTTCATCTTTATTTTTAGACATTTTTTATAACAAAGAATTCCGAGTAATTGTCAAAAGTTTTCAGTCATTTTTTTGATCCTTTTTGTAAACAAATCAAAGAAGAGGAATATGGAGAGCATTGGGTTTACATAAACATAGCATATGTTCATATTTATATGTAAAAAAAAGTCTATACTAAAGTCGGAGTTCTTTAATATCATGCCTTTAACTGTCAAATTTAAATATTCTTCTGTAATTACGTTCTTCAAAAATTAAACAAAGATTCTTTCTCATCTCCCTAGAATTATAAAATTCAAAGAATTCTAAAGTCTTATGAGCCTCTCAAAGTCTGTCAAAAGGCAAAACAAAAACCAACATGAAAAAAATATATCAACATTCCATGCTCATGAAAGCACTAGTGGAAAAAGGCTTACTAACATGCTTATTTCCAACCCTTGCTTTAAGCAACATATGATGAAATTTCAGGCAATACAATGAAAATTGGATGTAGAGGAGGTGGTTATCAATCTTACATTTACAAAATGTTTTCCTTCTTCATTGTGTCTATAGTTTGGCTATGGTTCATTTGTCATCAACAAAACTCACATTGAAACGTGATTCCTGGTGTGGTAGTGTTGAAAGATGGGGCCTAGAGGGAGGAATTTGTGTTATGGGGCCATATTCCTTATAAATGGCTTGGTCCTGTTCTCATAATGCTGAGTTCTCACTCTGTCAAGACCGGATTAGTTCTCAGAGGAAATTGATTTGTTCCTGTCAGAGTGAGTTTCTACAAAGCCAAGCCTACCACGAGGCCCTCAACAGAAGTGGAGCAGACGTAGGTATCATGTATCTTCTCAGCCTGCAGAACCATGAGCTAAATAAACCTCTTTTGTAAATAAATTACCCAGAGTCAGGTATTCTGTTACATCAATACAAAACAGACTAATAGTCAATTATATGTTTAAATGAGATTGTCATTGCTTTTACTATAACTATGTTTGATAGTTTCTAAACTTTTCTGTTTTACCTCATCATCCACTAACATTTAAGAATGACACATTAATTTGAATGGCCAACTCTCACATTTTCCTTCTATTTTCTGAGATTCCAAGTTTTATTATCTCAAAAAAAAAAAAAAAAAAAAAAAAAAAAAACAAACAAAAAAAACGCAAATCCAGGGCCTGCTGCTAATGAAATAAAATATGTCCCCTGAAAAATTAAGGTTAGTGGATACTTGTACAAACTTTGTAATTTTTCTGCATTTTCTGACAAACTTACTTTAGAATTTGGAATTAGTTCACACAATAGTAAATGAAACACAATTATATGCTAAAAAAGTCTTTTGTTATAACAAGCCAGTAATACAAGGAACCTTAAATTAAATTTACATAAATATTCATTTAAAAAAAATCTTGGGTGTGCTACATGTTTGTTTCGTGCACTGAGATTGTCTACCCTGGTTGGTAGTTACACATTCTTAAGTATTCTTTAATGGCTGCCTTTAGATTACAATACTTATTCTCAATTTATGAAGTTCAAATATATTCTAATTATCTATCACTGCATGGAAAACTATCCCAGACTTACTGGTTTAAAACAGCAATGTTAGTTCTCAAAATGTTATCAATTTACTCATTGCTTCTGCTTGTCCCACTGGGGCTCATTTATGCAGCTTGTTTCACTCAGCTGGTACGTGGGCAGTGGTAGAAGTTTCAAGATGTCTCCACTTTCGTGTCTGAAGCCTTGGTGTTTGCTCTCTGCTTGGGTGTCTCTGTTTTCCTCCATGTGACTTCTCATCCGCCAGTAGGCTTGGCAGAATTTCTTTGCTTTATGGTTATCTCAAGACTTCCAAAGAGAGAGAAAGGAAGCAAGGCTCTCAGAGATTGAGATCTGAAACTCACTTAATGTCATTTCCAGCACATTCTACTGAAAAAAGAAAATCCCAATTCCAGTTCAGATTAAAGAAGGTGATAAAAATAGACACTGGCTGGGCACCTTGGCTCATGCCTGTAATCCCAGCAATTTGGGAGGCCGAGGCGGGCAAATCACGAGGTCAGGATTCAAGATCAGCCTGGCCAAAATGGTGAAACCCTGTCTCCACTAAAAATACAAAAGTTAGCTGGACGTGGTGGTGTGCACCTGTAGTCCCAGCTACTCGGGAGACTGAGGCAAAACAATCATTTGAACCCGTGAGGCGGAGGTTACAGTGAGCCAAGATCATGCCACTGCACTCCAACCTGGGTGACAGAGTGAGACTCGTCTAAAAAAAAAAAAATGACACCATGTTTTGTTGAGTGGACTGTTTTAATATTACATTGCAAAGGGGTGTGGACAAGCATAATTCATTGTGGAGAATTATAATTATCTACTGAAGTTAATACTCAGCTCCCAATACAAAATATACTCAACTTCTTTTCAGGTCTGTAAAGTTTCAGCCAAAGACAGCAACTGTTTTAGTCTCAGAGTTCTGGATCTCATTCTCTAAATCAGTTCCAGATGCAGATGAGGCCCATTGAATGTATTTTCCAGGTGTTGCCTCTCAAATATACTTGTTAATCCAATGACCTGTAAACAGAACAGACAAATTACCTGATCCCACAACACAAAATAAAATGGCAAGATAAGGACATAACTTCAATAGATACTACTATTCTTCAAAAATAATCAAGGGAGTGGGGAAGATTACCCAGGATAGATACAAATCCATTGCCATCCTCAGACTCTTGGAACCAGGAACAGTTCCTCAGTTAGAGCCTGATTGTATCCCATAGATGTAGTTCCTGAATCTACTATTCTTTCGGGGTCTTGAATTTTACCTCTAGGCTGGCTGAACTCCCAGTAATCCTTCCTGTTTCCTAAGAAATGGCTCATATTTGTGTGTTTCAGGTTGCTTCTTACGGAAAATTGGGAGCCTAGGGTCCTCTTATTCCTGGGAACTCTCTCAATCTCTTTCATTCTAAGATGGTATAATTCCTTTAGCAACTTTTCCAGTTTATAGTCTATGCTATCACAAAAGTACCTCACATACTACTCTTTTTGAGGTGAACTCCTTTCCACTTTGATTACCATGTCATGGAGCTAGCTGGAGAATAATTCCCTTAAAATGCTTAGAATCTCCTTTTGTATAACTTAAAGGTTCTCTTATCCACTGCCTTAAATTACTCTGTAACATACCCTTGATTTGATCTTGACCCAGAGTTCATTTCTTACTTTTAGAACGCTTTTCTGGCTGATGAAATTATCCTGTACTCACTTTATTTTCTCTAAATTCTGCTAAGAAACGGAACACTTCCTTCTTTAATTGACCTCTCTTTTGCAATGTCTGATCATTTACATCTAAAATAAGCCAGTTGGTACTTTAAACATTCTGCCTGAAAATCTTATTAGCAAGATTCAATAGTTCACTGAGGCATTTACTGTAGGTGACAGATTTGCTAATTTTTCTGTCATTATATGACACAGACTCCCATTGCCCCCACTTCTACTAATAGTGCCTGAGTGAACCATGATTTCTCTCTCCAGCCTTTACCTGTTGATGGCCTCAAAACAAATGCCAAATATTTCATATTTTTATATCAGAAACTACTTCTGTAATCAGTGCCTGTTTCACTTATTTATGGCTTCATAACAAACTACCCCAAACTTAATGGCTTTAAATAACAACAAGCTTTCTTTTGTAAAACCATTCCTGAAATCAGGAAGATTTAGCTAGGCATGGCAATTATCAATAGAGTGTATTAATTCTTCTTGGCTCCTTTGAATGAGCACAGCTAATGCTTAAATGTCCATAAGAATGGAAACCACTTGGTCATGGTGTATAGCTCTTTTTTGATATTTCTGAACTATCTTTGTTGGTGATTTGGGCAAATTTTTTTGTCCTAGTTTACGGGGGATTTTATTTTGGGACTTTGTTTTGTTTTTGTATAGTCTTTGCCTCATTTGGTGTCAGGTTAGTGCTGGCCTCCTGGCATGAGATGGGGGTTGTTCCCTCTTTGTCTGTATTCTGAAGAAGATTATGTAGAATCAGTGTTGGTTCTTCTTTGAATGTATGGTGGAGTTTTCCAGTGAGGCTATTTTGCCCTGGAGATAACTTTTTTGAGAGTTTTTAAATTATAAATTTGGTGTCTCTAGTGCTTATATAGCTATTTGGATTGTCTGTTTCATCTTAGCTGAATTTTGGCAATTTGTGTTTTCCAAGGAATTCATCCAATTCTTCTAGGTTGTTGAACTAATGAGCATAAAATTGTTCATAGTATTCCTTATTAATTTTTTAATGGTTATAATAATCTGTAGAAACTTTTCAAAATGAAGTAAATCTCATGAAAGTAAAATATGTACATATATGTATATATGTCAGAATTTCACAAATGAAGGTATAAATTGATAAGCTCAATTCAGCTTCAAGCTTAATCCAATTGTTCTCTTGACAGTCATATCATTATGACAGTCATTTGAAATGTACGAAACAGGATGATTCTACATATCACAGTAGACCATTCTCAAATATTAGGCATTTAGGAAATTTATGAACTATTATTCACAAATGAATGGTCACCAGACTATTTGCTGGTTTTGCCCATCCTTACTTGTAGAAAACAGCCCTTACAAATCAAGAAACCACTCTTAATACAGTCTCATACTTCCTCCCTGCTTTCTTATTCTGTGGATCTGTTTTCTCTGAAGAACTTTAGTAAAAACTGGAATTTGAGAACAATAATTTAGTTGTCTCACAAAGCATTTCCTATAAATTGCTAGTTGGCCAATTTTCTAACAGAGATACTAGGCCTCGGAGTCAAGTAACAGACATGTGTAGAGTTATAAAGTATATTCTTTGTTTTTACACTCTAGTTCTATTTTATAAATTGGCAAAATAATTAAATGCAAGTGGATTTTTCTTATGGGAGATGACATTAATAGAATTCCCTCTCAGGTCTTATATGCGCCTATATTTGTTCTACTTGACAGAATTTATATAAGATGTACATTTATCTTTACATTTTCTTAACCAAATAAAGCAGTGGTCTATTCTATTCCATAGATGTAGGTCCTTAATCTGTTATTCTTTGAGGGTCTTGGATTTTCCCGCTGTGTTGGCTGAACTCTCAGTAATTCTGTTTCTTAAGAAATGGCTCATATTTGCGTGGTTTCAGGCTGCTCCTTTCTTACGGAAAATTGGGGGCCTAGAGTTCTCTTACTTCTTGGAACTATCTCAATCCCTTTTATTCTAAGATGGTATAATTCGTTTAGCAACTTTTCCAGTTTATAGTCTACTCTATTACACAAGTACCTCACATACTACTCTTTTTGAGGCAAATTATTTTCCACTTTGATTACCATGTTATGGAGCTGGAGAATAATTCCCTTAAAATTCTAGGACTCTCCTTTTGTATAACTTTAAAGGTTATATTATCCACTGCCTTAAATTACTGGAGAGGGGAGTGTTGTCTCCTGCCTTCTCCTCCCAAACCCTTACCTCTTCTCACCCTCCCCACATCCATCATTTTGCCCTTTTTGCTGTCACAGCCTGGGGGTGCTACCACCATCTAGTAGGTAGAGGCTAGGGATGCTGCTAAGCATCTTAAAATGCACAGGACAGCCCCCTAAAACAAAAGATCCACCCCCAAATGTCAATAATGCCAAGGTTTAGAAACTGTACTGAAGCAATAGGTTGTCTAAAATAGGTGACTAATAAATATTTCTTCAATAAACAAAAGTATCAAAGATTTATTAATGAAGTAAACAAATGTTTCAGCAAATTATTTCACAAATGCCTCTCACATCAAGTGTACATTATGAAATGTACTTCTAAAAATAGTCATAGCTCATGCCTGTAATTCCAGCATTTTGGGAGGCCAAGGCGGGTGGATCACCTGGGATAAGGAATTCGAAACTAGGCTGGCCAACATGACAAAACCCTGTCTCTACTAAAAATATACAAATTAGCTGGGTATGGTGGTGGGCGCCAGTAACCTTAGCTACTCGGGAGGCTGAGGCAGGAGAATCGCTTGAACTCGGGATGCGGAGGTTGCAGTGAGCCTAGATGGCGCCACTGCACTCCAGCCTGGGTGAAAGATCGAGACTCCATCTCAAAAAAACAAAAACAAAAAACAAAAAACTCATAATCAAAAGAGGCGATGAATAACATTTATTGTGTATTCATTCTACGTAACATACACACAATTAGATGTTATATGTTATAGTTTCTTACTCTTTTGTAGACAAGTAGTTTCACCAAACTTCTGGGGCTTTCCATATGTATTTTGGAGCATTTTGTACATTATAACTGCATTATATTCAATAAACTGTTTCATAATAAAATGTTTTGCTTTAAAGATTTTCAGTTACCATTGAGAAAAAACAACACTTATTTTTCTCACAAACGATACACAACTTACCTTCATGAAATTCGAACTACCTAACTTGAATAATATGCTGGACAATATGATGCTTCATGTTATACTTAATTCTTTTCTGTAAAATTCCTTATCCAAAGCCATCATCCAGGTGCATTCCATGTGATTTTATGCACATACCACAAATGAAAAAAATTAATCATGGTAACTTTTTGCAACTCTGAAAAAATATAAATGGTTTCAAAGTAGAACAGTATCTTAAATTCCTTTTATTTCATACTTTTGTGTACCTTTATTCACTCATAAAATATTTTTGGTTTTTAATAAAAAGTCTTTAGAGTATGTTCTTCTTATGAAGGAGTCTACAGCCTTATGAGAGAGTAAGTGTATTAAAAATGTTGAACTTTAAGATTGTATGCACAACTAGCTACAAATAAAAGTGTAACTGATAAATACAGAACATCATCACAACAGGTTGGTGCAACCAGTAAAAACTTTATTTGCTTAAAATTGAGGCTGACGTACAGTAAGATCTCAATTAAAGTTAATGAAAATTGTAATCCATGGTATTTTATTCAGGCTCTTAAGAAAGACTAGGCTTTACTGAATGGTTGTAAGTATACATTTTCCAGGTTCAAAAACCTGAATGAGGATAAGCAAAAATAAGTATAAATCATTCCAGGAGCAGTGGCTCATGCCTGTAATCCCAGCACTTTGGGAGGCCGAGGAGGGTGGATCACCTGAGGTCAGGAGTTCAAGACCAGCCTGGACAACATGGTGAAACCCTATCTCTACTAAAATACAAAACTTAGGATGGGCATGGTGGCTCATGCCTGTAATCCCAGCACTTTGAGAGGCCGAGGCTGATGGATTGCCTGAGCTCAGGTGTTCGAGACCAGTCTAGGCAACACAGTGAAACCCCATCTCCACTAAAATACAAAAAAATTAGCCAGGCATGGCAGTGTGCACCTATAATCCCAGCTACTCGGGAGGCTAAGGGAGTAGAATCGCTTGAAGCTGGGAGTCATAGGTTTCAGTGAGCCGAGAATGTGCCACTGCACTCCAGCCTGAGCTACAGAGCGAGACTGCATCTCAAAAAAAATTAGCCAGATATGGTGGCAGGCACCTATAATCCCATGTACTTGGGAGACTGAGGCAAGATAATTTCTTGAACCCAGAAGGCAGAGATTGCAGTGAGCTGATATCGCACCACTGCACCCCAGCCTGGGTGACAGAGCAAGACTCCATCCACAAAAAAAAAAAAAAAAAAGAAAACAAAGATTTATAAATCAAAAGCATAATAAGCACAATTAAGAGGCTATGCATTAATCATTTTTTGTGAGCATTGTATTAGATCATTTGTGCTGATATCACAAAGTACCTGAGATTGAGTACTTTATAAACAATAAAAACACAAATTTATTTCTTACACTTATACAGGATGGAAAGTCCAATATCTAAGCACCAGCATTTAGTGTTTGGTGAGGACCTTCTTGCTGTGTCCTTACATGTCAGAAGAGCAGAAGAGAGCAAACTCATTCCCTCAAGCCCTTTTATAAGGGCTCTAATCCCATCCTTGAGGACTCCATCTTCATTACTTAATAACCTTTTAAAGTCTCACCTCTTAATGCTACCACATTGGGTGGTTCAGTTTTGACATGAATTTTGGAAAACACATTCAGATTGTTGCAGGCATTCAAGTCATATAATAAGAAAAAGGTTGGAAAGTTAATTAGAAACATAATTATAAAGTGTGTTAAAAGTCATGAAGGCAATAGATACCATGGCTGTTTTAGGAGCCAGACATCATCAGATTTTAAAGACTATTCTGTCAATAGCATGCAGAATGAGTTGGTATTGGGGTAAATGTCAGAAAAATAGCATAAGTAGTTACTAACATCATCTAGTTATGAGATAAAAGTATAGTCTAAGAAAATAGTAAGAAGTTAGTTAAGTATAGACAGACAAATATAATCAAAATTTACTTCATCTCGTGAATAAATGAAATGTAGAAATGGAGTAAAGAGAAGCAAAGTAGTTTCAAGCTAAAATGACTAGAATGTTGTTGGTAAGCACAGGAACAGCATAGGCAAAAGAAACATGGTTTTTTGGAGAAGGGTGAGGAGTTAAAACTTGAAGTTGTTAGCTAGTAAATGACTAGGCAAAGCTTTATGCTTCTGCCCAAAGGTATTAGTAACAATCCATTAGGTAGGGCTACTGCATTGTTTTGTTTTGTTTTGTTTTTTTGAGATGGAGTCTTGCTCTGTTGCCCAGGCTGGAGTGCAGTGGTGCCATCTCCACTCACTGCAAGCTCCGCCTCCCAGGTTCACTCCATTCTCCTGCCTCAGCCTCCCGAGTAGCTGAGACTACAGGTGCCTGCCACCACGCCTGGCTAATTTTTTGTATTTTTAGTAGAGATGGGGTTTCACCTTGTTAGCCAAGATGGTCTCGATCTCCTGACCTCATGATCCGTCCACCTCGGCTTCCCAAAGTGCTGGGATTACAGGCGTGAGCCACCGCGCCCAGCCTGCATTGTTAACATGAGTATACGTTTTGTATTAAAATACTATTTAAAACCATAAAGTAACATTATCAATTTAAATTATACAGAATGTACAAAAAAGTACAGTTAATATTTTCTTTTATCAGAATAATGTATGTGTCCCATCCAATAATTCAAATGTTACAGTTTACAAGGAGAAGCAATATTCTCGTGCCCAACCTCTCCTTTCTCTAGACTCCCATCTCCAAAAGCCATAAGCTTTAAAAATTTCTGATTTTAATTCTTATGGCAACAGATACTTCTCTGAATAATGTAGTAATAGTGCTCTTTAATTGATTAATATTGAATATCTGTAGGCATTCCTGCTATGCTAGATGAGAGTTGAATTCATCTACATAAGCCCTCATCATCCTTCCATCTTACACTATTGTTATAACAAGATTCTAAGCTCCGCTGCGCATTAACACCGGACACCAAATAGTATACTAAAACATTCACTTATTTTTCCATCAACAATTGTCTATGCCAGTTCCCCAGATTGTGAATATTGCCAAACATTAGATTCCTGCCCTGGTCCTGGGAGTGAGAGACTCCTTGTGGTCACCAGCACCCATTTTTTCCACTTCTTTCTTGTGCACACATCTTGATCACATTTTCCAGTCTCCCTTTAAGTTAGGTGTTGCCATGTGACTACCTTACTTCTAGCCACAAAAAGTTACCACAAACAGGGATGCCAGGCTCAATCTGGTTTCTAAAACCTTTCCATATATTTTTGTTCTCTTTCGATGCTCACAGGCTGAAGAGAAAGAAATCCGAGTGCAGATTTTGGGAAAAAGAGGGAGTCTGTTTCGGAATACTTCATGAAGCCCCTTTCTCTACCAAATTGTGATGTGAAGAAGAAACTAACTTTCATTTTGCTTAAATATTGAAATTGGTGAATTATTGTGCCAGTACTTAGCCCACTCTGATCAATAGAAATATCACAACTTAAAGCTCAATACTACCAAGCAAAAACATTTGCCAGCATTTGTAAAGAAAGGATCAAGGGATATTGGTGTATTGGAGAGCCTCATTAGCCAAATGTTTGGTAAAGCTATAACCCACAGCATCTTTGAAGACAGATCACGTATTTACCAGCTCAATGGGAAGTGATTGGAAAGAGACATAATAATAGTGTGTTGATTATAACTGGCCAACTTTAGTAATGTATCATTAAAAAGGAGTAAACTCAGGAAAAGGATTGGTGGCTTACAAGCAAAAATGAAAGAAAACAGAGAGAGCTGAGACAGTTGGAGCTCTAAAGGATTTGAAAAGCTGACTGTTTCTAAATCTAAAATGGAAGAAATAACAGTTAAAATTGCATTCAAGCAACAAAATCTATTAAAATCAAGTATTGCAGCAAAGATCAGTTGAGGAGACTGGCTTTTTCACCTAAGCCTGATGGTTTCACTGTGAACTTCACTAAGTTAAGAAAGATTCTTGGAGGTGAGAAAGCAAAGACATAAACCAGGCTTGAGGGTTAGGTGTAGAAGAGTAACCTAGATGTGGCTACTGACATATGGAAATGAACATGTAGAGCCTAGATCCATATTACTTTTAAAGGGAATTCATATCCAAATATGCTATAAACCTAAGTTTAAAATAAAAAGCCTTTATTTAGTTATGCCTGTATGAGTTGAATTGTGTCTTCCCAAGACTCATATGTCCTAACCCCCAGCACCCTAGAATGTAATCTTATTTGGAAATAGGGTCATTGCAGAGATAATGGGTAAAGATGAGACCATACTGGAATAGAATTGAACCCTAATTCAGTCTGATTTATTTTCTATAAAAAGAGAAACTTTGGACAGATGAATATTTATACAGGGAAACACCATGTGAAGATGGAAGCAGAAACCTACACACCAAGGAATGCCAAAGATTGCAAGTAAACCCCCAGAGGCTAGCTGGGAGAGGCACTGAACGTATTAATACTCCCTCATCACCCTAAGAAGGAACCAGTCCTTCCAACACCCTGATTCAGACTTCCAGGCTCCAGACTGTGAGACAATAATTTGTTGTTGTTTAAGCCATCTAGTTTGGGATATTGTGTTACAGCATCCTTAGGCAACTAATACAATGACTTATAAAACAACAAACAAACATAAAATACCAACGTCCGGCTTCCTCTTTTATCAAAATTTCATCAAGGAACTCCAGTTAGTTCCATTAGTAGGGGTCCCTCATCACTGCTGCTCAAAAAGTTACCACATTACTATGAATAAGTAACTATTGTTTGAATCATTATTCTCCCTAGTGACAGTAAATTTCTATTATTGTCATCCTATGACTGCTAGATTTTTTTAAATGGTGAAACAGATAATTTGTCTCTTTATTTCACGAATTTGCCAAGGGACAATCTTAGGACCTGAAATTCATCCTCGAAAAATCTTGGATAATTTGCTAAATGCGATACTTTGATGGAACTTCAAAATCTTCCCCGAAGGACAGATGAAGGTCTTTTATGTGGAGTAGAGTATGAACTCTATTTTCATGAAAAGAGGGGTGGATTTTTCAGAGATTGCTTCTGTTGTTCAATATTATTTTCTAGCCTTCCTAGGAACCACAGGATTATATTTTTCAGCTTTACTTGCAATTAGATATAGCCTTCTGACAGCATTCAGTACAGTGAAATGTTAACAGAAGTGACACATGCCACTCTCAAGTCTGGTCCATGAAAACCATTCTTGCATGAATGTACTTATCTTTCTCCATCCACATATTAAATGGAGAGGATTCTGAGGCTGCCAAGATCAATTGTCCCGGCTTGCCTGGGCAAATTGGGATAGCTGACCAATCTGCTGAGGATACTGAGGAGTGTACAGAAAAATGAGGGGAAAATGTGGGGTTTATGAATGACCATAGAAAGCAGAGGTTTTTTTTTTTTTTTTTTTTTTTTTTTTTTTTTTTTTTTTTTAACCAATGCACGCTAGATTGTGATATAAGGAGAAATGAACTTTTGTTATGTAAAGAACCTGAAGTCCCAGAGTTGTTTTTAACAAATTATAATACACTCACATCTTCCATATTTCCTTTTTCTCATGCCCATATTTTTCTACCTTTCAAGACATCAGCTCTATTTTCACTTTTTAATCATAACTAACACTAATATTCTGTTCTGTTACTTTAATTATTCTTTGTAATTACTTAAGTTTATTGTGAAAGTTGGAAACTATATAGATTGGTTCATTGACGAAAGTTAAAATACAGATATTATATATATACTAAGCAGGAATAAATTTAATAATGGGGATTTAAGAACGTGCACATTGTTGAAAAGGCTGAGAAGGATTGTGAATGGGTCCATTCCAATGACTTCCAGAAAAATTCATAATTAGTCCACTGTGGGAGTGCTGACAACCCTATCACACTCTAGTGAACCTATTTATGTCTATACCAGAAACTGCCATTCCACAGGCTATCACATCTAAAGATGAAAATTGAGCACCCAAAGCTATGGCCCAAATTTTAGGAAATCAAACCAAGAGGTTGCTGCTACTGACACATTTTCACAAAATGCAGCGAGCATAGGAGAAAAAGGAAATTCATTGTAGGAAACAAAAACAAAAAAACATTATATTGTTAGCCTTACTTAGGTAAGGCTAACTATAAAAAGTAAATGTCTATATTTCAAAGTATGACACAATACAGGTTAGTGTAAGTTTTATTCCTTGTTCCTGTAAAGAGTAGGCAGCTCTTCTTCAAAAGGTCATTTAGGGACCAAGTCTCCTTTCATCTTATATCTGCTCCATCTTAAACACGTTTTCTAGGGATCCTGAAAAAAACATTTGATGCCAGTTTTACTGTTTCTCTTTTGTAGGTGGAATGCTATTTTTATGTGTAAATATTTATAATCTTTTTTTGAATGCTAGGGTTATAAATTACAAATTTATGTTTTAGGTCTAAATCTTTTTTTTTTTTTTTCATTTATTATGTTAGACGTTTAGTTGAATTTTGATTTGGACACATGGATTCTCATTCAGCCTTGGAACTTATCTCATATCTAATTTATTTGTAATAAATCCTTAGAAGGCTGCATGGAGCACAGCAAAAAAATACCGATGGATGATTAAGGGCTAATAAAGGCCACAGCAACTACTCAGGGAGAGTGCAGCCCTGGCATCAAAGGAAATGTAGTTGAAAGTTCCAAAGATAAGAGCAATTCTGCAAAGATCCCACAAAAGCAAATGAGGAGAGAAAGGCAACTCTCTAGGACAAAACTGCTTAGACTCTCTTAGACTGCATGAATCAAGTAGGAACCTTCAGTGTCCTTTGCCATGCTTCATATGCCCTGACCCTTCCCAGAAAGATCAGAAATTTTGGTAAGCAAGCTAGCCTCGAAGAAATAAAAGTAACAGGATGGGAAAAATAAAAATCTAACCAAAGCCCTTTTACTCATTAGCAGATTCAAAGAGAGAAATGCCATATTAGTTACCAAAGAGGAACACTTAGTATTTGAGAGTGACTAGGAATTGGCCTAATTTTTTGTTACAGAAGCACACACCCACTAACTAGGTTTGAAAAGCCTGCAAAACAAAAATTATAATCACTTTATAATAACATTCCTGAAGTCTTAGTTTTTCTAAGAAGTTGTTTTAAAAATGCACTATGTATTATTGAGACATTACTCTCTGGCCATTTTATCAAATGAATTTTTAAACACCTGTTGTGAACAGTTGTAAAGAGAAAGAAACAAGCAGAGATTATAAAAATTATCGCAGCTTCATTAAAAATAGGACATGAAAAACTACATAAGAACTCAACATATAATTGTACAAAGCCCTTTAAAAATCTTACTATTTCCTTTGGAAAAGACAAAAAATTTGAATTAACTAAATAACAATGTGGGTATAATAATCTGTAGCCAATTTTATAGCCACATCCAAAATGTGTTAAGCAATTAATTAATTTCAGTAGAATAAGATATTTTACTCCTGTACTTTTGGATATTTCTGTATCTTGGATGATACATACATGGCAACAACATCAAATGAGCAAAATAGAACAGTTTGGAAAAACCTAGCTAGTATATTAGATCCAAATATTCCCCAAATCAGGTAGGATTAAACTTTGATAAAGGCGTATAATTTATTAAGAAGAAAAATACAGTTCTACATTTCAGTTTAAACATTTTATTTCATAGAGATGGTTTAGTATATCTTAAATAGGTTACAATGAAAATGATAATGTAGATGAAAAATATTTTGTGCCTACTTTGTGGAAAGTTATTGATTAAACATTTTCACATAGTACACTTAGCCCTCACAATGGTACTATCCAATAGATATTATGTTTACTCTCATTTTTGTAATGTTAGGAAACTGAGGCTTATACAAGAAAAAATGAAAATTCTGAATTACAGTCATTCCCATTGTGAGAAACAATATTTTGCTGTTTAGTGGCCTGAAAGTTCAAGCCAACTGCATTCTCTGTTTCTCCAACATGGTTTAGGATTAATGGTAGATTGATTCTTGAATGAGAAACACTAGACACATACAACTCCTTCTCACCAAGCCACAGTCTTTCTTCGTTGGTTACAAATCTATAGAAGCAGCTTTATTTGCTTTAATGAGCACTCTAAGTACAGCACTAAAACGTCTTTTTTTACTTTAGGCTTTACTCCTCAGAGTACATCTGTACAATTGCTTGTACTTTCTATTTTCTATTGAAAGTGACACCATTTACAAGGTTTTAGATTGAATATGGGACCACAGAACAAGGAGAAAGAATAAAAAGGGTGTGACACAGAAACGAATGTTTCTTTTGTTTATTCTAATTCCCAATTTCTCTTTTTGAAATTGCATATTAAAAGGGCATACTCAGCCCTGTCATTTTTAATCTGGGCTTTCATTTTGCTTTGAGCATTTTATAATTTATGATGAGACACTATAGGGGATAAGCATGTAGCTTAATTTTGTTATCTCATTGGAAGTCCCAGGGAGATACAACGTAGATTATGAATAAAGAAATAAAATATTCAGATTAGTTTTGTGATCCAATACCTAGCATCTCTAAAACTTAGCATCCCCACAATTAACTGTACTTGACATGGAATAGCTACTCCAAATAAATTTCCTTGATATGCAATCATTCAGCTTTATCCTACAATCAGATTTATTAGGAGGTTGCTATTTACATTTCCAGATCTTTGCCATTATTGCTATTATCACTTGATGTAATAATATCAAAAAGAGATGTTCATCTGACACCAGATCAAAGTCAGATATTATGTTCTAGGAAAAAAAATAATATAAGCAGTAATATAAGCAATTTCTACTGTATATCATAGAAAAACATTAAAAACTTTAAAAAATGTATAATCAAATGCAGGAAAGTAAGCACTAGTTATGTAATATTTTAGAGACCACTGTAAAAATAAATAAATCATCATGACGCATAAAAGCCACACAATCTTGACAATTTATATTATTATAAGACATTATATTTTAACACATAAGATATATCTGTTAAAAATGATCATTTTTTCCAAGTACACTTTTTCCAGTGTTAAAGATCTAAGCTAAATAGGAGTACAGAGTGGATAAGGTGTCAGCCCAGAAGAGAGAGTTTTGGTATAATTTGTCTGATTGTCACAACATTAAGTAAAGCATTTAAAGCCCCTAAGAAAAAGTTGTCTCATTTTTGAATAAGAGAATCAGATGTGTTAATCTCTAATCTCTTTTGGATCCAATTTTCTATAGTTCAATTATTGTACTTCAGTACTAAATAAAAAATTATTCTATGATATTTGTTTAAGTGTGGTAAGGAAGACCATATTCAGGACCATTGCAATAGGTACAGGGACCCCTGTAAAGGGGTCTTCAGTGCAGGAGGGAGATTGAATTCAATTCCAAATGTAGCCTGGACAAGCAGAAATATATAGCCAAAGGGCAGGGTGGGTTCAGTGGATGGAATATTGCTAAGACAAAGCTTCAGGGGTGAGAGGGAATTTGGGCAAACTAGCCTAACAGAATTCTTACTGAAGACAGAATAGAGTGATCAGACATCAGCTGGGGGATGGTGGAGCATGAGGAACCTGTCATATATGGAAGGTAATGAGACAGGAAAGGTTTTTGTCAACTGACTTAGCAGATTCTTTACTGAAACTGGATTTTACAGGGAAGTGCACAGAGGGGCACAGAAGTTTCAAGAGCCTAACTTGAGTTTGGCCAAACAAATAAATGTTGCTATAAGAGTGAAAGTTAATCACAGTCAAATTCTACTGGTTTTTTAAAAAAGCTGCTTCATAAAATGTTTTACTTTTTAAATTTAAAACATTTGTTACACATTTCAGCATCCTGGATCTTATTCTCCATTCACTAGAACCAGTAAGGAAGTAATGTTAGTCTTTCCTAAGTGAATATACTAGCTCAGAACAGTGTCTGTTTTCCTGTTTCCCAATCACTTTGCAGAAAGGCATCATAAATAGAAAAGCATCATAATCCGTTCAAATAAGACTTAATGTTACGTTTTTCAGCTAGCCTCCTATTTAATGGATCTAAAATGCACCTCTCATTTCTCTTGCATCTTGAAGCTATACAATGTTCCTTACTAATCACCCAGTTTTGTGGGATTGTGTCCCCTCTCCTCATGAGAGCATCCAACATTTCACTCACTTGTAGCTCACAAAATATATTTTAGTTTAATTTTTCAAGCAAGATGATTTTAAACATCAGAGGAAGTGGGGCTTTTAAGAAAAGTATAATAAATTCTCCAATAGTGAAATGTGAAGTCTCCCATTCAGTACAAGGACCATTACCATGAAGGGACTGAATTATGCAGTGAAACAATGCCCAGAGAGTGAATCATTCTACTAAGCGTGACCTCATTCCAAAAATCCATTTCTAAAATAAAAAACATTATCTTTTGAAAAACTAATTGTGAGAAAGCACCAAAAACCTTTTAAAATATTTCATAATAAAGGAGATTCAAGCCCATCAAAATAGGAAGAGATGGTTCAATGGCCATTTTAAAAATGACAAATAGTTTCTCTTTTATATGTAAAGTCTATAAAGTTAATTCTGTTTTTCACTCACATTTCATATTTTCAAAAGTTTTTATGATAAACTTAGATAATGTTAAACACAATAAATATCAACTAAACAGTAGGAATAAGGACATTGTTCTAAAATTAAGAAACCAAGATGCAAATAAAGATTTATATCATTTATTTGTAATGTATGAATAATGGTCTCTAAGCTTCTTTATATAATGCATTCAGTAAGAAAGATTTTCTGGGTATTTAGTATGGCAGAATTTTTTATTGCCTATTTAGGAGAGCCCTCAACCTTTCTATATTGAGGAAAGAAATACTTTATCTTTCCAGAAATTTATTCATTTGTCACACTACTTAGGGATGGGTAATCTCAAATTTGATTAAAGAGATCCTGATCAGCCTAGGCTAGTCATAATAACCACATTCTCGTTTGCCAATGATTGACAGGGATTGATGTGTGACCAATCTTGGTCAATAAGATTTGAAAGAAAGTTGGTACTGAGGCTTCTGAAAAGCTATGTTTTGTGAAGATTGCTGTGAGGTGATGTTGGGATGTGCCACAACCATTTTGCAAGCATGAAGAGAAATATCCTCTAAACAAAGCCAAAACAAAAAACAAAAACAAACAAACAAACAAAAAGGCCAAAGCAGAGAGATGGACATAACATTTCTATGTAAATGCAATACATAGTATCATCAACCTTCCCACCTCCCATGCCTAGGAACATTTGCGTATATGAAAAAATATATAATATCACTGGTGTCTGTGACTTGTGATGGAGGACATGATAGCTGATAAGCTAAGAATATAACTGGTTTTAACTCAGCAAGGAAGCTGCTGGAGATAGAGTAGCACTATGCAAGTCATGAATCATTTAAAATGTTAATAAGAATTCAGCTAAAGAAATTCTAGAAATTCTAAAAAATGTGATATTGTAATTGTTTATCAAGCAACATTAATAAGCAATTTTATTTTAATGTTCTCAGTAGAAAAATTAAAGAAGAAAAAAGTATAGTGGTCAGATTTTTCCACCTTCAGTTTCAGAGAAGAGTGTAGAGACCATTGAAATCTTTGAACGTTGCTTAGTCATACTCATTTGACAGTGTCTCAGCTAAATAAAGGCTTAGCAGAGAAATAATTATCCAATCCATTAGAGGTGCCCAGATAAATGATAGTTGCAATTCAGGGTTTTACAATTTAGACACAATTCTTGAAAAATTTCAAGAATGTTTAAATTAGGCATTGTGTTTTATTCATTCATTAATTTATCCATTCTTCATCAATTTATCATTCATGCATTCAATTCATAAATATTCATTTAGGTAATACATATGTACGTCTCAGAAGATGAGGCACACTAGATATATTGGAGAGTATGAAAAATGGTTTGCTTTCTTGGAGATAATAATCTAGAGGAGAAAAAGATGTCATAATTAATCAAATAATTAACTATTTATTTTAACTGTGGGACCCACTAAGATAAAAGTTAGAGTTGTAAGGCAATGGATCATGAGTATCTGGCCCAGTGTGGAAGCTGTTTATGAGCAGTGGCTTACGAAAGGAGATGAGTATCAGTGGGAATAGTTGGCCTCATGGGAGAAATATTCTATCATTGACATTCAGAATTGCCAGTACATTATGATAATAGAAAGCAGATCAACTTTTAGTTGGCTTTATTATTGCTTTAAAATTTTCACATATTCCCCAAATAATAAACATCTCTTATTCCCTGCAGCATGGAAGGGCTACTATTGCTCCCCTGTTCTTGGTAAACATTGTCCATAAAGTAGTGACCCCTATCGAAAATTACATCTTCACAAAATTCTTAACCATGTGACTCAATGAAAAACTAAGATGCATGTCACTCATCTATCTATCCCACACCAAAGAAACTCAGTTTAAGAGCTATGAACAGATTTTAAATGTGGAGATTGAGTCTATCCAATTTTCCATACTCTTATTTCTCTGAGTCATGTCTCTACTTCCCTACCCTGTTCCTTTGTAGGTTGACATAGGGTCACTCTGAAATATAATAATGGACATTAAGAGGAAACACACACACACACACACACACACACACACACACACATTATCTACTCCATTTTGAAAACATGAAGTAGCTTCTTTCACACACACACACACACACACACACACACACAATCTTTTGAGGGGATCCTTGAAATATTATATCAGAGGGATTGTTTCCTAATTACATCAGAGGGATTTTAATTCATTCCTCTCTAGAGCCTTCTTGTATTAGATAAACTTTTATTTCTTGGATTGGTTAGTTGGTAGAAAACATCATAGCTACAGAGATGAATGACTGGTAACTATATTTTTATCAAAATCTAGAACGAGGATTACATTCTGGAGAAGAGTTCTTAGTTGTCAGACATATTGCCTTGCCATTCTTAGCTTTGATTAAATTTTCTGTTCTTAAACTAGTGATAATTTTCTCAAATTTTAGTATAAAATTTTAGTTTAAAATATTATTGACCTTTTTGAGTATATGCAGCATTCAGATCTGCATCATTTCTACATTTTTAAACTAGTTTTTAAAATTAGTTTTAAATTTTTAATTAGTTTTTAAACTTTCACAAAGTTGACAGTTTAAAAATATGTAATGGCCAGTTATGCTTTTAGTCAGAAGCATGAATATAGATGCCAGAAAATGAGACATATATTCTTTATAAGTGACATAAGGTTCTAATGCCAATGTACATTAATACAAACAATTTTGAAAGCTCAAATATATATATGTTCAATCAAAAGGAAAAGCAAATATTTTTAATTTGAACTAAAAAATCAGTTTCATTACATAAAAAATCTGTAACTATGCAAAATGAATTTTTAGTTCCATTTTGGGCCTTTTGTAATTAGGAGACAATTTTATCAGTGCAAATAAGTCATACCACTAGTGTCAATCTCATTGTATATTTGGAAAAATTGGAGCTAATTATAGAGATGTGCTAAATGGAATAGAAATATATAAGAACCCTGAAAATATTAAAATTCCTTTAAAGGTTAGGATTCTATTTTAACATACATGTTTTCGAAGATCACCTGTGGTTTATTACTGGGAAAGGACATTTAAACAACAAATCACATTTAGATATACTTTATGTCTTAAATAAAAGTTTTAAATCTTTGAGTTTTAAATATTTGCTATTAATTTTATTTCATATCTAGTAACTGAATGAATCTTCTTTGAAATCAGTGTTTCCCAGCCTTAGCACTCCTGACATTTTAAGGGGAATGATTATTGGTTGTGGGGAGCTGTCCTCTGCATTATAAGAGCACCAGCATTATTAGCAGCTTCCCTGGACTCTGTCCCCAGATGCCAGTAGCACTGCCCCTGCCCAGATATGACCCACAAATACATCTCCAGACATTACCAAGTGTGCTCAGGGGAGGAGAATCACACTTGCTTAAGAACCACTTCTCCAAACACTATGGGGAAAATAAGAGAAGGGGCCCTAAAATACTTGCTCTAACAAGAAAATAACTCCAAGTCTCACGTGGAAACAAGAATCAGGAGTAACATTTCAGTAATTTTTGTTAATTTTTGTTTTTCAGGTAATGTGTGAGTCTCCATGACGGTTATAATAGAAGAAAATCAAGCAAAATATTTTAAAATGCTGAGATGAGAAGGCTCCTAATGAGTGTTCTAACTAGTGCCCGAGGGCAGGATAATTTATAGGGTTCTAGCAGAAGATTCAAAGTTCACCCAAAATTCAGAATGTCCAATGAATTACAATATAATTCACCTATTCCCCCAAACAAGTTCACCCTGGTTTGGAAAGCAGGAGTATTATCTTGTAAGTACCACTCATTGGACAATCTGAATTTCGTTCAGATGAGTAGCAAGCCACAACTGGGGATTAACTATCATGTGCAAAGTTGGAGTGGGGATAGAAAGGAATAGCTGCAGGGAACAAGAACATAAGAGGGCCTTAGTGAAAAGATCTCAATCTTTCATTGTACTGTCTTTTTGGGTCTCTCCCAGATGTGCTTAGCAATGTGCAATAGTTTAATCCCCAGATAGCTCTCGTGACTCTTTGTGGCAGTAAGTTGCAGGTTTTGGTTCTCTGTCCATAAGACTGATAGTTTTTCTCTGAGCTCTACAATCTCTGCATATTTGATTTCCTCACATGCAATTGACAGATATGCTAAATACAGAGTAGAGCCTGTTGCAAAGGAATTACGCTTTTAACTGTATGATAATGTTAATGTGTTATTGAGATTTACTGCAGACAAAAACAGAATTGATTTTTTTATTTTATTAAAATTTTATAGTATCTATGACACGAGAAACTATGTTTTTATGGTTCACAGCATTTCACATCACTAGCATGTTTTGTAAAGGAGTGAGTGAAATGAATGAATATATCAGAGTACTAGTCTATTTGCCAGGTTTTCCTACTGTGGTCCACAGAATTTTGGCTCTCAATTCCAGATAAAGTAAAATTAGCCAAGTTGTAAGTATTAAGACAGACAGACACACACACACACATGCATGGAAGTACACACACACACATTAACTGAAAGCTTTTTAAATCTAGAATTTTATCAAGCTGACAAAAAATTGTTAAAAATAACTATAGTCTTATGCTACAAGGATTATATATTAGTTACTGTCCAAGTCATAGTAAGTTGAGAGAGATTTGATGTTGATACTAGTATAATTTTAGGCAATATAATCTGATTACTTTGATAACAGATTCACGACTCAACCATTTGTTAGCTCTTTTTTATCTTTGAGTATGCTTCCATTTTTTAAAATTAGAGATCCAATATTCTATCATAAGATTATTTAAATAATCAAATAAAATTGTGAAAGTAAAATACTTCACTGCTTGATGTAGTGTTAATATCCACTCAAATATTAACAAATGTTTCGTAAGTGTTGGATCTGTTAATATTTTACTGTCCATCCCAAGAAACTGAAAACCATGCTGCCAGCACTTCATTATAATCAAAATTTCATTTTTCTTCTTTCAAATTATTTGATGCTTCTTCTGCAAGCCCCATAATGCTCTTACTTCTTATGTCTGGACTTTTGTTTTTATTCTCCCCATTTGAGGGCTCTTATTGCAATATTCTTAGTGTGTGGAACCTTAAATGCTAGTTGGCTGGTTAATTTAACAACTAAAACTTTATTTTTTGATTTTCATGGAAGGCTTTGCATAATCCAAATTGTGTATTAAAACCCTTGTTGTCTTCCTGGATGGCCAATCTATGAAAGACTTGAACAATGCTATGTTACTTGCTATCTTTAACCTTGAGTTCAACTTCTCTGGCACCCAGCTGAGTATCTCTAGTACAATATCATCAATACCTGCTCTGACAGCAGGTCAGGATGTTGTTTAGGCATTTCATCCTTTCAATTACATGGCTGTAGGAAAATGTCCCAAGACCTTCAATGTCAACCTAATTGTAGAAAAGAAAACTCATTACCTTTCCTGCATTATTATTTTACCCATGTCTCTGAATAAAGGCAAAAATGTAGAAGTAATTACATAACTCAGTACAGTTATTTGTATACAAATAGATTCATCTATAAATGCAGGAGGACTCCATGTGATCATGAATAATAGTACTGACCAGGTTCATGAAGACCAATCAATGTTAGGGGGTCTATAGAGCTCGATTTGATATGTTTTATGGAGAGAAAAAATTGACCATATTGTCAAAGATTTAAATCAAAAAGTAGTGGAATCATGGAAATTGTAACACAAACCTCACGCACAATCATCAAACCAATTTTAAAATGCCTCTTTGTATGTTATATTGATTTTTCATTATTTTGACCTTATGCTTAAGCCTACTTGGTTGTGATACTAATTTTCTACTCAATCTTTGTTTAGATCCCACTGGGATAGTGATATACTGTGATTATTCATAAAGGCAGAGAAAGAGGAGATTAAGACTCCCTGCTAATGAGAACAAGGGAAGGAAAGAGAAATGTGCCAATCTAAATGTTCTACTTGTAAATTGAGCTGCCAGACAGGAGGAAATAAGTAATGTTTCATCACAAATCTCTTTCTGATGCAAAAAGGGTCTAAAAATAAACATAAAGCAAAACACACAGATTAGACTGACTACAGGGAAGTAGCATAAATTTATTATACTGAATTTTAATAATATTACAAATGAAAATTATCTTCAGATTATTATTCTATGTGACTATACACCATATAATTTTCTAAATAATTTAATTATGTTGTATGAATCTAAATATGACACATTTAAGGTACATATGTATTAGATTCACTTTAAATATGCTTTTTTATTTATTATAGTATATATAACCATAAATGGCAAGTTAATTATAATATAGAAGTATTTGTATTTATACATCAGAAAGTAAAATAATTACAAATAGTGTTATTTGTAATATTAATACCCTATTCTTATAGTATGAGGCTTCTAACAAGGAATGAAAATAAACAATATCAGAATGTTACAACTTCTGAAATATATATGTGCATATATATTTCTATATCATCATTTCATAATTTTTATAAATATTTATTTTTGTATAGGCCGGGCACGGTGGCTCATACCTGTAATCCCAGCACTTTGGGAGGCCGAGGCGGGCGGATCACAAGGTCAGGAGATCGAGACCATCCTGGCTAACATGGTGAAACCCCGTCTCTACTAAAAATACAAAAAATTGAGCCAGGAGAATGGCATGAACCCAGGAGGCGGAGTTTGCAGTGAGCCGACATCGTGCCACTGCACTCCAGCCTGGGCGATAGAGCGAGACTCCGTCTCAAAAAATATATATATATATACACACACACACACACACACACATATGTATGTATATATATTTTTGTATAAACTTTTAACTTTCATTTATTTTCTTTAACCTTCCCCACAGTATCTCTAATATGATGCAATGTAAATAGTTGAATTTTAAAAGTGAATTTTACTATAAGGATTATAGACACTTTTAAATCTTGCAACTATTCAGATATAACCAGAAAACATATTTTTAAATGTTAATTATATTGTGTAATTCTATATTCCATTTGGCTCCTCATTTTGAAATGGATATTCTGTGAATATTAATTAAATCCAAATGTTCAAATATACCACTCGGTTTTCATTTTCTCTCAAAATTGAATTTTCTTCTGCATTAATCTGATTTTTTGAGAAAAATTTAAATTGCTTTAGCCACTCTCTTTGAATGGGTTACTAAGTTAATAGACATAAACAGGATTTGAGTTGCACCAGATACAAAGAACTAAAGAGTATAGTCTGAGGATGTATTAACCATATACATTTAAGTGGACCAAACAATGCCTGGAGCTTTCTGCTTGTGAAGCAGTCTGGTGTAGTTGCTTAGTTTGGGAACTATGAAATCTGATGGACTTAGGTTGGGAAGCACACTGTTGCTTCCTAGATATATGAATGTGGTCAAATTACTTAATTTCTCTAAGCCTTAGGTTCTTTATCTGTATTAGTGCTAAAAATACCTCTTTGCTTTATAGGGAAGTTGTTGGGTTGCTATAGGAAAATGAGTATACTTCACTTAATTGCTTTATATGCATTTATCATGATGATGTTACAGTATTATTATGTTTGAGTATCCTATTTATCATATTTGGAAGGAAATACAATGAAAGAGGGGCAAAAGCTCTCTGGTTGAAGTTGGCACAGATTAGAGTAAAATACTTCAGAGGCAGAAGAGAAATAAAGTGAAGAAAATTCTGCTTCTCTGAAATTGGTATTTGTCAATGAAAATGGCATCCTATTTTGAACAGTATTTTGACACCATCTGGAAATGTTTTATGTGTTGGTAATTATGGCATCATGGACTTTTAGGACTGGTTAAATACTATGTGCATAACTCTCTTCATAATAATGTTCTCCTTAAACAGTCTCTGACATTCTTTCTAAATTGTCACTTAGAGTAGTGACATGCTTTCTAGTATAAATTTCTGAATCAGAGGCTATCTATAAATCCACATATAAAACAGCAATTTGTATTACTTTTGAAAAAGAAAAATACATTTTACAAAAATCAAAAACAGATTTTAGTATTAGGACTGCTTGCACCCCTTCAAATATATTTATTGAATCATTCAATTGACATTTTCAGTTAATTTGAAAATGGTGAAAGGATTTTTATTTGTGATACATTTCAAACTGCAGTAAAACAAGTTGAGGCCTATAAATACACTCATGTAAACATGTTAGTATTTTTCTCATACTTGTTGTAGATATTGTATAGATATTGTATTTTTTTGGTAAAGAAAGAAAATAATACAGATGTATTTAAATCTCTTATCTCATCCACTTCTAACTTCTCAGAAGTAATCATTATCTTAAAGCTGATATCTATACTTTTGGTTCATTTTAAAGTATTTACTTAATTTCATGTTTTATTATTTGATGTATTTTGATACTAAATAAAGGTTATCTTGATTTATACATCTTTTGTAACAATCTTATTTTATGCAACATTATTCTTTCCAGATTTATCCACGTTGATAGATAGTTGGTCAAGGTTCTTCCACTTCAACAGCTCTAAATTATTCCATTGTATAAATTAATCACAACTTTGTATCCATTCCTATATTGGTGGACCTTTACATTGTTTCTAATTATTTTATATTGTCACCAATTCTTCAATGAATAGCCTTTCTTCATGGTCAAAATTTTCTCTAGGGAATATATATTTTATTATGTCTGTATATATAATAAAAACATATATGTGTATATATAAACACACATACACACACACACACACACACACATACACATATATATATATATATATATTTTTTTTTGAGATGGAAATCTCTCCTCCTCTTCTTTGCTCCGGGAGCTGGAGTGCAGTGGCCTGATCTCAGCTCACTGGCTCACTGGTTCACTCTCTGCTTCTTCTGATCTCAGCCTCCCAAGTAGCTGGGACTACAGGCTACTCACCACCTTGCCAGGGCTGTTTTGTATTTTTTAGTAGAGATTTGGGTTTCACACCCTCAGCCAGATGGTCTCGGGGATCTCCTGACTCGTGTGGATCTCACTTCCGCCTCGTGGCCCCAGTGCTGGGATTACAGCCCCTATGCCCACCAAGACCTGACAATATATTTTTAATATATGTGGGCAGAATTGCTTTTAACTATAATATTTTCAACTTAACAATAATTTCCACATTTCTCTTCTAAGTGATTGTACAAATTCACATGCCCATGAGCATAAAAGTTTCTTTTTCTCCATAGTCCATTCACACTTTTAATCTGTTGCTTTTGACTGTGTTGCTGTGCCTACAAAAACTTAGGCAGGTCCCTTAGTCACTGTTTTCCAGTTTTTTCATCTGTAAAATTTGTATATTCTTAGCTGTAGGAATCACTTATAAGTAAAACGATAATCTAAAATCAAATGTATTTAACTTTCTCATTTAATATTGAGAGAAAAATTAATTGAAAATAAATATCTAAATTATATTTTGAATTATCTATATATTATAAGGCACTTCTGAGATATTTTGGCTTACTGCATATTGAACCAGTCAATTAACAATATTTAATGAGTTCTTTATTTTGGTTCCCAAATTTTGGTGCGGTGTGTGAGTAAAGAAAATGTCAAAGTCCTTGCTCTTCATGTAGGGTAGCTAGTCTAGTACCTTCAATATGGCAGAGTTCTGATAGCGTGTATGGAAAGAATGGAAAGCGAGTCTTTACCTACTAATAGTTTAGAATCTAACATGCTTAGAAAGAAGGTAATTATTTAACAATCTTACAATTAATATTCTAATTTTAATTTAATTTCCTAATTTAGAAAATTAAAATTAGGAAATTAAATATTATATGTTCAATTCATGGTTCTATTACATTCTTAGACAACTTTCTTAACCTCTCTGTGCCTAAGTTTTTTAATCTGTAAATTGCGGATGATTATAGTACCCTCCTGACATACTGTTGTAAAAATTAGATGAGTTAATACCTGGGAATTATTGACAATAGGGTCTCATACATAGTGCCACAAAATATTTGATGTTATTATAGCATTTGAACAAAATATTGACTGTCTTAAGATATTACTCTACCATTTCTAATTTTAATAGCTCTTTCATCTTAAGCTTTACTATGGTCCGTCTATCCAATAGATCTTTTGAAAATGTAAGTGCAATAACTAGTGACCACCCACCCTGTTGGTGAAAAGTCAGGTGAATATGGCGGATGAGGCAAAATTTCATTGCCCAATTCATTCAACTTTTAAAGCTTGGTTGTGCTACATGCCTTCGAGTGTTTTCATGGAGAAGAACTGGGCCATTTCTGCTGACCAATGTCGGTTGCAGGCATTGCAGTTTTCAGTGCATCTCATCCATTTGCTGAGCATACTTCTCAGATATAATGGTTTCCCTGGGATTCAGAAAGCTGTAGTGGATTAGACGAGTAGGAGACCACCAAACTGTGACCATGACCTTTATTTGGCTTGGCTTTGGTAAGTGCTTTGGCTTTTGTAAGTGCTTTGGAGCTGCTTCTTGGTCCAACCACTGGGCATCTCTGGTTGTCATATAAAATCCACTTTCTGTTGCATGTCACAGTCTGATCGAGAAATGATTCGTTTTTGTTCCGTAGAATAAGAGAAAACGACACTTCAAAATGATGATTTTTTTTTTCAATCAACTCAGGAGGCACCCACTTATCAAGATTTTTCACCTTTTCAATTTGCTTCAAATGCTAAATGACTGTAGAATGGTTGACATTGAGTTCTTCAGCGACTTCTTCTGTAGTTGTAAACGGATCCCCTTCGATGATTGCTCACAATTGGTCATTGTCAACTTCTAATGGCTGGCCACTACACTCCTCATCTTCAAGGTTCTCCTCTCCTTTGCAAAACTTCTTGAACCATCACTGCACTGTATGTTCATTAGCAGTTCCTGGGCCAAATGAGTTGTTGATGTTGCAAGTTGTCTCCTCTGCTTTACCACTCATATTCAACACAAATAAGAAAATCACTCAAATTTGCTTTTTGTTTAACATGATTTCCATAGTCTAAAATAAATATAAAATAAACAGCAAGTAATAATTAACAAAAAATAAAGCAAGAAATGCACATTAAAATAATGTATAACATAACCACATTTTTAAAAGAAAGTATTCCAATATCAAATGGCAAATTTCAACAATGCAAAAACTGCAATTATATTTCCTGTAACCTAATACTATCCTGCGGATGCAACTCAAGTGCTGCCTTTGTATAAGGTCTTCCACTGACCAACATATTTAAAGTTCTCCTCTCCTGCATTTGACAGGTACCGTATAGTTTGTTAACATAAACATGTTTTAGTATACAATATATTAATCAATTGTATCATATATAGGTATACATATATGCATTTAGTTATAAATAAAATATTTAGACCCAGAAAACTATAGAAGAGGTATTCAAGTTTAAATGATAACTGATAAGCTTGACTTCTACTTCAAAAGGCCTGAGAGTAAATTAAGTCTGTATAAAATTTTTAAAAAACAGTATACAGAATAACCGTACCTGATGATGCATACTATATCATCTACTGAAGAACTGCTTCAGTAATACTTAATATTCAATACAACATAGTTATAGAGGGTTGACTAACTAAAAGGAGGAAAATACAGTGAAACCTAAAACGTTTCCACTTTAACAACATTCTTAGTTGCTTTATAAAATAATCTTGAACATATTGCCAGTATATTATTTAATGTCATTCATTTAAAATTCAATGGATTTAGTCTTAATTTAAATATAAAATGTAAAAAATTTCTTGCAGATAAATGTGAGTAATCAGTTCTACTTATAAAATTAAATAAGGGAAGATTCATTTCTTTTCTCACCATGTCCCTATTAGAAAAATGTGTTCATATGAGTCCGGGAGATTCGGTATTGTTATCACCCTATCACAAGTATACATGAACCAATATCTCTTCCATTTATTTTAAATAGATTCTGTTAGCTTAAAAATGTTATTTTGTAAATTAGATTATAAATTATGAAGATATTGGAGCACGTTTTTGAAGGAAAAATACAAGGTTTCAAAGAAGTGCCTAAAAATACAGAGTTTCTAAGAAGCGTTGACTGCTATGATCATGGAGAGAACTTTTTCTGAGAAGAAGACACTTGAAATAACTGAAAAAGAACATGTAGGATTTGAATGGGTGATGAGGAAGTGAGATCCTGTGTCACTTCCAGGGAATTCCTTGTAGTAGAAATAATCAAGACATGTTTGTGGAATCATGAAGAGAACCATATGTAATATAAAAAGTGTTGAGCTAAATAAATTTGGCAGTCTGTGTACAGGTCTATTTCCTCCTACATCTTCAGTTATGCTACTCTACAATTCACAGTGATGACTCTTGAGCATCTTGAATTTCTCAGCAATCAAAGAAAGATTAAATAACTTTTAGTGAGTTGTACTTTTAAAGTATACCATCATACTCGGAATAGGTTTCTCATCATAGAAAGTTTTAAAGGACCACTATTCAAAATTTATTTGAGAAGATAATATAAATACTTCAATCTACACATAAACAATTTTTTGTTGCTATTTGGAAGCATTTTATTCAACTATAACGTCATAAGTAAAAGAGTTAAAAAAAAAAAAAACAAGTCGTAGGTAGGAGATAATAAGTGATTTTATTTATTTATTTATTTATTTATTTATTTATTTATTTTTGAGACAGAGTCTTGCTCTGTCACCCAGGCTAGAGTACATGGCACAATCTCGGCTCTCTGAAGCTTCTGCCTCCTGGATCCAAGCAATTCTCCTGCATCAGCCTCCTGAGCAGCTGGGACTACAAGAGTGTGCCACCATGCAGGGCTATTTTTTGTGTGTGTGTGTTTTTTTTTCTTTTTGTATTTTTAGTAGAAATGGTGTTTTACCATGTTGGTCAGACTGGTCTCAAACTCCTGACCTCAAGTGATCCGCCCGCCTCCCAGAGTACTGGGATTATAGGCACGTGCCACCATGTATGACCAAGGTGATTCCTAAAACATTTCTAATGTTAAAATTCTTGAATATTCAAAACTCATTTTCAAATATAAAAATATTTTCTTAATTTCAAAGGCAACAACTTTAGTTGTATTCTAACTTTAGTGAGAATTTTACATGTTAGCTTAGGAGGTATTTAATTTTTAAATATACTTACCTTCCAATAGGGTCAAAATATTAAAATTATTGAAAAAGATACACATTCCACCTGTACCTGGCATAGAAATTGTTGTGTTAACACTTCATTAAAATTTAAGTTTCTTAAAATATAGGCAGCTGTGCCTATTCAGCAGAAGGGATTCCACTGGATCTCTATATGACATTCATGTTTCTAACAATTTGAGATTGGCAAAAAATTCAAACAGCTCAATAACAACAAAAAACAAATAAAATAAGCCCATTAAAAAGTAAGCAGAGGACATGAACAAAAATTTTGCAAGAGAAGACATACAAATGACCAACAAGCATATGAAAAAACATACTAGACATCACCAATCAACAGAGAAATGCAAATTAGAATCATAACGAGATACCATCTTACATTAGTCAGATTGGGTGTTATTTAAAATGTCAAAAACAAAACAGATGTTGGCAAGGGTATGGATAAAAGGAAGTGCTTACACACTGTTGGTGAAAATGTAAATTAGCACCACCTCTATGGAAAACAGTATGGTTGTTTCTCAGAGAACAAAAAATAAATCTTCTATTTGATCCAGCAATCCCACTACCCAAAAGATAATAAATCAGTATGTCAAAAAAGTGCCTCACTCATATGTTTATCACAGCACTATTCACAATAGCCAAGATATGAAATTAACATAAGTGTCCATCAATGAATAATTGGATGTAGAAAATGTGGTGTACAAACACACACAGACACAAACACAATGGAATACTAATCAGATCTAAAAAGAGTGAAAACATCTGTTTTGCAGCCACATGGATGGAACTGGAGGTCACTATCCTAAGAGAAATAACTCAGAAGCATAAAGTCAAATACTTCATGTTCTCACATATAAGTGGAAACAAAATAAGTATACACATGGACATAGAGAGAGGGACAATAGACACTGGAGACTCAGAAGAGTGGGAGGGTAGGAGGGAGCCAAGGATGAAAAATTACATAATGGGTACAATGTACACTATTCAAGTAATGGCTATACTGAAAACCCAGACTTCCTCTAATATAGCCATGCATCGAAACTTCACTTGTACTTGCTAAATCTATAATTTTTTTAAGAAATTAAAAAATAGATAAAGAATATATATATATATGCCTTTAATATAAACATACTTTATATGTTTGTGTGACATGTTCTAAAGTTTATTAGGCCAAAATAATGAAGACTGCTTTTTTCTTTCTTTCTTTCTTTCTTTCTTTCTTTCTTTCTTTCTTTCTTTCTTTCTTTCTTTCTTTCTTTCTTTCTTTCTTTCTTTTTTTTTTTTTTTTACGTCTCACAGATTCCAATAGCACAACAAATGAATAAAATAATCATAAGCTAATTTTTAGTTTGATTTGAGGCTTTTGACATTTCTGTAGTTTTTTTTTTTTTTTTTTTTTTTTTTTCCAATTTAAGATATATTTGTTGGCCGGGCACAGTGTCTGATGCCTGTAATCCTAGCATTTTGGGAGTCCAAGGCAGGCGGATTACTTGAGTTAGGAGTTCGAGACCAGCTTGGCCAACATGGTAAAACTCCATGTCTACTAAAAGTACCAAAAAAAAAAAAAAAAAAAGCCGGGTGTGGTGGCAGACACCTGTAATCCCAGCTACTTGGAAGGCTGAGGCAAGAGAATCACTTGAATTCAGGAAGCGGAGGTTGCAGCCAAGATGGTGCCACTGCACTTAATCTTGGGTGACAGAACAGGACTCTGCCTCAAAAAAAAAAAAAAATTATTTTCTTCAAAAGCATTCTTTATACCTACATATATAAGGAAATTAAGCATATTCATATACAAATCATGATATGATAAGATAAGCTATATGTTCCTTTACATTATGTGAACCAAATGTGGATATAATATTCAATATTATAATTCACTTACAATGAAGATTTCACAATATACCTATAAATAACTTTAGGCCTTTTCCAAAGAAACAAGGCCCATATTGTACACTATATGTATACTGATAAATTTATAATTCCCAGAGGGTCCATGATTTTATTCATAATTTATTATGACTATGACATCAAATGGCTCTAAAATATCAAATAGGATGCTTGGGAAATTGGAAACCATTTCTCTCAGACTTCATAATTTCTGAACTTTATTTTAAAGATAATTAATACCCAGTTATTTGAGTTTATGGTATATTAAGTTTTAATTTACTTAAAAGTAAAGCGACAAGAAAGGGAAACATTTATTTTAATTACAAAAGAACTAAATCATATTTGTATTCATTTTCTAACATTTTAAGACCAAAAGAATCTTTCATGGGGAAAATATTCAAATTACCAGAATATAACACATTTTGTTTATAGCTGTGAATAAAATATCAACTACAAGCAAACTACATTTTAAACATTAATTAAAAATCTCAGACTTACAGAGGATGGCAGGAAAAGCTTTATGTTAATTTAGCTGTTTTAATTCAATCTGACTGACTTAATTATACTGTTATACTGGGTTGAAATAGAAATTTTTATTCTTTTGATAAATTTAAAATATGCAAAACTTACTATTCTTTTCTGAAATAATGGCACAATCCACAGGTTACTGACATAATGTGTAAAAATGCAAAATGATGGTCTAATTTGTTTGCTAAATTCAACTATATATTTCATTTATATTTATGAACAATTTTTTCTGTGCTCTAAATTAAGAACTATTTGTGGTCCAGAAAAGGTGTATGCTAAGACATAATGAATGAAGAATACCATTGTTTGCACACAATAATTACTTTTTCAAATTTGGTCAAGATTTTGTTTATATTCATCTTGTTTATATTAATATGTTGGCCATGCTGAAAGAATCTGCACAGACAGTTGATCTTAGTTTGGACCTTATATGAGTTTACCAAGCATTTAAAGGTGTGTGTGTGTGTTATGCTTACTTTCAGAGTTTTGTTATTTGCTCACCAATTTTACCTTTTTATATATATCTCTTGTTTCAAGGACAAAATACCCAAGATATTCTAGACTGCTCAAAACTTACATCAATTATGTAATGTATGAAATAATTATTTGATAATGTTCATTAATACTGGTAAGTTTTCAGAACATAGGGCAATGGGAAAATATTTTAAATTTGGTAGTAATGAGTTTCACTCCAAACTCTATCATAGGCACCTCTCTAAACTCTCCAGTTTAGAGAACCACATTGGAATTATTTCTACTTTTACGTCAGCACATCTCTACGATGATAGACAGGACAGTCAACACTTGTAATCAGGACTTGCATGTAGTGAACTTTGGTCACCTTTGGTTATATAAACCATCTATTAGAATATCTAGAATCCCAGAGCCTTAAAGATGGATGAAAATACAGATTTTTTTCTCATGGTAGATAACATAAAGATTCATAAATTTCACTTCAGTGAATGTCTCCTTGTTATGTAGTTTGTTAGTGGAAGACAATAATTAAAGCTTTGCTCAACTGACACTCAGGCCAAGGATCTCAAGATAATATGGCTACTTAAAAATAACATTCATATATGAGAATTTTTAATAAGCATTAAACACAGAGGTTGATTCCATCTTTCTTTATATGAATGTTTCTAATCAGATGACTTTAACCACATTCTCCTTCCCCAACTCTGACATATCCACAAATTATTTACGCATCAGATAAATTCAGCTGTGAATCCAATGAGAAGTACCATAAAAGCAACATTAATTCATGTTACACATTTCTCTTCTTCATATCCATTGTCATTATCCTCCCAAAACATTTAGACTAATTCGAATTGATGGATTCCATCAACAAATTAAAAAACAATACTCTCTAGACTTCAGTGATGAAAAATATACATAGTGAAACAATATGTTCTTCCGAAATGGAGCACTTTGTTATCTTTATGGTGCAGAGTGAAAGACAAATTAAGGGAAGAATGCTGTGCAAGCGGTTTTTATTGCTTTTATGATAATAAGAAGATAGTCTTTATTTGTTCTGATTGGGTGGTGCAAATTCATTGTCCTGCTAGAATTTATTGATTCGGTTAAAAATCAGTGGATGCCTGGTTGAAAACTTACAGGTGTTTTCTTCTGATAGTTTACATTTGCAATTTAAATTGCATTTATAATCTTAAATGGCTCATCCACAGCTACAAGATTCACTTCTCCTTATAGGAGATGTAGAACATACATTTTATGAAGCAATTTTTTTTTTTTTGTTAGTGCTCAGTTGTAATTCATACAATGATTTCTTTTGATAAAGAGGTAAATGCTATTTATTGTGAGACAAGTTACAATGAGAAATTAAGTGAAAAGTAATATTTATTACTTATAGAAGGCAAGGGAGAAATTACAATATTTTTATTAGTTTTCAAAGTTTTAAATTAGAATTAAATAATTTTATTGTGATACTCAGGGTACAATGAAAAGCAATCTCCATTTTCATATAAGCTTCCCTTGGTGTTGCTCCTCTCTAAAATTTCAGAAATCAAGGTATACTTTTATTAGATTTAGATAAGGAGCCCAAATATGAAGATGATTCCTTGCAAAATGCAATAAATACCTATTATTGGCACAGTGATTTTATTTTAACTGAAATCATCCTTAATCTCTCTCTCTATAATACTCTAATACTGCTAAGAACTACTTCTTGTGTTTGTTTCAAGTTCTGGTATTGGCTGGACAAAAACTTTATAAGAATAAAATATATATTTTAAAACTACTCTGTATTGTTGCCTTGAGTTAATGTATATGGATTATCTTCATCAAGTTTTAAAGTAGACTAATGATGCATAAATAATATGGAAAAATAATGTTACTTTAAAATTTTATACTCTTTCTTTTGATGTGTTTCAACCAAGAATAGCAAAATTTTTCTTGCCATGGGAATTCAAAATAGTCCTGACCCTTTTATTCTCTGGTTATTTTTTGACTATATAGTAGCCTCATTTCAATGGAAGAACAAAAACCCTGTCACCTCTTTCTGAAGCCACTGATTTTTTTCCTCCTTGAAAAAAGAAGTCAAGGATGGCAACCAGCAATCATCAAAATCCCCGTATTCTTATGCCAGGTACATAGATACTTTTTAACATTAAAGACAGGACTCCTCAGCTGTGTGTAGAATCTGTAAATGAGAATGGAGTGCACAAAACTATTTTCTAAGTTTTTGCTTTTCTTTGCTTTTACAAAGAAGTTCAGTTATTACTATAGGTAGAATTATAATTTGTTTTGGGTTGAAAATAATAATGTTTTTAATATTACTTTTCCTTGTCAACTCCTCCTTGATTTTCATCCCTCACATTTGCTATGGAGCATTGTGATTAGATGTATTCCTCCCTTTCTCAAGTATGTGTTGTCATCAGACCTCACTTCATGATGCCTCATTTCCTGTGAAACATTTCCAGTAAAAATCCACATAAACACTGCAACTCACTGACATCTTCAAAGTCCCAGATTAAGAATGCTTTAAATGGGGAGTTTCCAGAAACATTGCAAGTTCATATTGAAAAGAATGGCAAAGTAGAATATTGATATTTTCCTGGATTATAGATCATCAGAGAATATTCATAGACACTGTCTTTCCTGAAAATCTTCATTTAGATCACTTCTATTTAAAGTGAAATTTTTTCCTTAGGGTCTGGAATATTTAAAAATCACTGATGTATTAGCAGTGCTTTCACAAAGGGAAAAAAAAGAGATCCTAAAGGAATAAAAATTCCTGGCAATGAAAATATGGAAATTTGTAGTGTTACTTTCTAAGCCTACAAGTAATTATTTATAAACTGCATTCATGGTGTAAAGACATGTCATTTATTTATTTAAATTAGCTTCCATAAATTGTCATGTCATATCAGAGGATAGTGACATAAAACTTCAAGAGTTATTTTGAAGAAAATCAAAGCATCAATGCAAACAAGAACAAAATGAAGAGTACATGCTTTTTTTTTTTTTGATTTAGCACAGCCTTACAAATAATAGAGTAGTTCTTGTCATTTTGTTTCTAAATGATTTCTTTTTAGTAATCATATGTAGTCTAGAATAAGAAATTAGCTAGGTGACAGTCCATACGCAAGAAACTGTAAAACTGAACGGGCACAGCTGTCACCATTGACTTCCATCAATAAGTGACTCCAATGTACTCATAAGGAATTAAAACACTTTAAGTTTCAATAGCTTTAAGGACCTATGTACTTTCAAGTCTTATGCAATAAGTATTAAACTTCTTACCTTTAGTTTTTGTCCCATCGTCATTGTAATATAGGAAACTAATTTTTTTAAACAAAGGGGAATTAGAAAGCAGTCAAAGCATAGCTATTAACCACCAAATTCTGCACCAGACAATTTACAGTTGTGAGAATCACCAGCAGCCATTTAAGAAACTTGAGAGAGTGCCAATCAGTACGTTACTAATTCAGAGACACAGCCATCATCTTTGGATTTAAAAAAAAAAAAGCACAAGATCACAAGGGGTTTATAAATCTTCCAATTCACCCATTGTGGAGCCACAGGCATATAAATGCAGCTGGAGTGTACCAAAGGAGTGAAAAAGCATAGCTCTGAAGACCAAGAGGGAGAGAAGTTGATAGTTTCAGGTCATAATGGAGAAAAAGAACTACAAATGTAAAGGTTTAGTTGCATATTAATGTTTTACAAAGATTCTTGGCACCACGTGTGTGTGTGTGTGTGTGTGTGTCTCTAAAATAGATTTCAACGAGTAGTGGCCTTTCTCTACCTCCTTCATGTTGGAATTCCATGATCATTCATGACCATTGTCAGGGATCTCTCCCTTCCCAACTCTTCTGTGCTAGAGAGGCATAATAGGCCAAAAAGATATGAATGCAACCTACTCCTATCCTCATCAGTCAACCAAAGGAAATAATCACTAAGCAACATAATAAAGGTTATTATACTATGCGTTGATAACTGTCTTCCACTAGAGCCATTCCTGCATAGACTGAGGAAGTCATTTATGTTTACACAAAACTTTTAAGAATAAGAAGAAAAGGACTATGAAGTACACATTAGCAATATTGACATTAATGCAGTACTAAAGCATATCAAAGCCTAATGCAGAATATTCTCACAGCACTCATCTCAAGTAAATGAAAGTTTGAGAGATATTTGAGAGCAATTTGTTTCCATCTGCAGATAAAGACAGTTTGAGAAAACTGAGAAAATACATACAGAATTGTTTGGCACCTGCCTCATTCTACAGTTAATAAAAGATTCAATAAATGAATCAATATGAAGGACTGAATCAATAAAGTTAGAGTCAGACATATAGCTATTAATTTACTGTCTCCCAACTATATGATGGCACATAATGGATTCACTCATTATTCATTTTGAAACAAATTATTAATATAATTGGAGGACTTTAAACAGTTTGAAAAGATGGAATATTTAAATCTGATGTTATACATACACAATCAAGGGTTGAATTATTGCTTATGGTATTTTAGTTTATCATTGCATATACAAACAGTGATTAAAAAGCAAGTGAAATTTTTCTAAATACCTCTTGAATATAAGTGTTAATTCTTTTTTTTTTTTTTTTTTGAGACGGAGTCTTGCTCTGTCACCCAGGCTGGAGTGCAGTGGCACAATCTCGGCTCACTGCAAGCTCTGCTTCCCAGGTTCACATCATTCTCCTGCCTCAACCTCCTGAACAGCTGGGACTACAGGCACCTGCCACCATACCCGGCTAATTTTTCTTGCATTTTTTAGTAGAGATGGGGTTTCACCTGGGATTAGCCAGGATGGTCTCTATCTCCTGACCTCATGATCCGCCGGCCTCATACTTGAAGGTTTGTTGAGAAGTTATTGTGTGCGTGATCAATTTAATGGAGGTATTGGCACACTCTAGGGCTCTAGTGTCTTCTCTCTCTACAATATTTTTCTTTCTGTCCTTTTATTTTCCCACTTGGATTTCAGTCACCATGCTCTCACCTCTGCCTTTGACGTCTGTGTGGTGGGAACATTCTGACCCCAGATGCATGCTGGCTCCTTCCTGCCATTCAGTTCTTGACTCAACCTCTGTCTAACCAGTAAGATCCTCACTTAATAACCAAACTGGATTTTCAAATTTCTCTCTGTGTCATCCTTTTTTTTTTTCCTATGAAGCCATTGACATATTTGTAATTAATTAATATTTATTTTTTAACTTATGTAATACCCTGCTTCTTTGCTCATGGATTAGCAAAATGAAGAGAGAGACACCATCTATATTGCCACCACTATATTGACAACAGTAAATAGAGTTTAATGCATAATGGTTGTCTGGAACTATGTTGCTGAAAAAAATGAGCATGAGTCACAATGATAAAAACTCATGATAAAGGAGCAAATAAAAGATAGCCTGTCCTTGAGAAGCATATTGTCTATATGGTTGAGTTTTGAATTAAAGAAATCTTCAGACCATAAAATATATTTCACAATTTTGTTACATGAGAAAAAACAAAAGACTACTACACAATAAAATAAAGAACATATCCTACTCATGAAAAATTATCTTAAACACTTTTTATTTTATATTACCATATCCCTGGGGTGGGGAGATAGGGAGAGGAAGAGAGAGAAAAAGAATGGGATAGCATTTTCATATCAGTTAGAAAGGTAATACAGCTTCAAATTGTATTTCTACTGTCTCTGAAGATGTGAAGATCCTTTGGAACAGGCTGTATTTCTGAAACCAGACCAAAGTAGGTAGGAGGGATCTTGGTTTGGAAAATAAGCCATACTCCAGAAGGGATCATGAAATTTAGAGTATTCATTAGCTCATTAGTCAACCAGTGAAAATTGCACTTTTAACTTAGACATTTTCATATCTTGGCAAATAACATATTCTACTATTAGAACATTCATTTCCTCCTTAATTGTGTCAGTGTGTATGTGTATGTGTGTATACTCATACAGGAAGGTATTTCTAGGTGTATAGAAAAAGGATACAAAATATGCATATCAATATAATAACATGCATATTCCATGGAAATAGTACTGCATCTGACTTATATACCACTGACATCCAGTTCATACCAGTATCTTTCTCAAAAGAATGTTAATAAATAGTTGTTAAATATGTAAATAAGTGAAAAATTCAAACTTATGTATAACCTTGAGTTCATTTTATTTTCCAAAATGAACTGCTTTTCCATTAGTTTTGTATACAAAGCAGAGATGAATTAAAGAATCCACATATAAAATCAATTAGAATTAGAAGTCTCATTTGTCCTATGTATATAGTGAATAAAAGTATTTACTATAAATGTTAATGATAAGGTATGGGTAGGAGTATAAATAGAGGTGTGGATGTAGATAGGAATATTGCTGTGAATAAAAATAGATATGAATAAACAATGACAAATGATAGATGAGTAGCTTAGATGGTACAATCATCGATATGGACACAGAGAGAGACAAACTGAAAGAGAGAAACTGAAAGAGAGATTGCTTTAATAATATTTTATTCTTGTGTACACAAATGTCTGATTTCATAATTTTATCTTTGATCCCAACATTTTTTAAAACAAAAATATTAGGTCAGATTTCTGCTTCTAGAAAAATAGAGTGTATATTTATATTTATCCTGCTAAGTACAACTAAAAAACATGAACATTATATATAAAACAAATATTTTTTAAAAATATTCTGATCTGTGGAGAGAAAAAAGTAGACCTACTAGGGACTTTGTGACCCTTGACATAATTTTACTTTGCAGCAAATATCCCTGACTTGGAGCTCAATAAGTCAACAACTCAGAAACACCAACAGTCAGAGGCAAAAAAACCAACAAAACCCTGTTCTTTCTCAACGAATGACCCAAAAAGGGGCAGCCTAGAAACACAGAAAAATTTTGACAGAAGTCTTCTATTCCATACACACACCCACACATATCTGTGGTCTCATGCCCATAAACACCATCAAAACCATCAAAATGAATGAAAAGCCCAGATTTTCATCCTCAAGAAGCAGCAAAGAGGGTCCCCAATACTCACATCAGAATGGTGTTAGGTAATGCCAAATGAGATGCTAGAACTTTCATTATTGTCTAGTGGTAATAAGGCCACCACCACCATGGTATCCCTGGAGACCTTGTAGGGAGATGACACTTTCACCTCTGCCCAGTTGAAATAAGAAGTTTCTATGTTCAATTTTCAAAAAGTCAAGTGAGAAGACAGGATCTGTACCCCAACCTGGCAGTACAAGGTAGTACACACATTTTCCTAGCCTGGGCAATGTCAGAGAAAACCAGATAAAGTGAGTTATAAATCAAAAACAAAGTATCATAAAATAATATTAAAATGTCCAGGTTTCAAAGGAAAATCACTCATATCAAGGATCAAGATCTATTAAAGTTGTATGTATAAAAAAGACAATTCATAGTGATAGCACCAAGATAACCGAAATGATACAATTATCTGACAAATATTAAAGTAGCTATCATAAATCGTTTCAAACAAAAATTATAAGAACAATTGAAGCAAATAAAAAAATAGCCTCAACAAAGAAAATAAAGTCTCAAGCTTTTCTAGTTTTCAAATGTCATCGTAGAATAAAGCTTACTTCAATTCTGCCAACAGAAAATAAAATACCAATACGTAGCATGGAGTTTATCACCAGCAGTATCTCAGAATTCAAATACAAGAATGAGGCAGTTCTCAAAGTCACAGAGACAAGAAAAACACTCTGAGCAGATGGTAAGAGAATCAGATATCCATGTCCACAGTGTTCCTCCTCAAAATCTTCCCAATATCAAGTGAACTAAAAATGTCTCCCAACTCATTGTTTCTACGCTGGAATGGGTGAGATTCTCCAATATTTTCGGTTCTCTGACAAAGGACTTGTCCTTGCTTCTCCCCATGGAAAGCATAACAAATACCTGAAGGGGGAACTATTACTGAGGATACCCACAGACAATGTAGGAGAGTGGGACTACCATTCCAGGCCTGCAAATTTTGCTCTATAACTTGGCCAAAGGAGTCACAAAATCAGAGTGGCTTTTCAGCAGCATTACACCATAAGAGGTATATTCCACAGGTCTCTTGGGCATGAAACTCTAGTCAGTCTTCCCACACCACTAGGATATACCCTTTGGGATCTCATCCATTCAGGACAAGCAGTGATCCAATCGTTTACCAAAGAAGAGGCAAACCAGGGCTTGAGGTGTGATCTGGTGCTGAAAAGGAAGTCACGATCTAGCAGAAAAAAAGAAAAATAAAAGAAACCCAACAGGTAAATTACAAAAGAATAAGCAGAAATATCCAAAAAAAAGAAACCGGCAGAAAAGACTATAATAAATAACTCATTCTTTAATACAAAGACATACACAAGAAACAAGAGCAAAAAGGGAACCATGACCTCTCACACAGACAAAGCAAGGAATCAATGAAAGACCCTAACAAGATAGTGATATATGAGCTCTCTGAGCAAGAATTGAAGAGTAATTTTAAGGAATCTCAGCAATTTCCCAGATAACAAAGGAAAGCAACTCAGAAATTTATCAGAGAAATTTAACAAAGAGATTGAAATGCTGATAAAAAACAAACAAAAATCTGGAAACTGAGAAACACATTTACTAAACCACAAAATTTACTAGATTTTCTCTCAACAGCATGAAAGGATTTAGTAGAGGGAAAAAACACTGAACTTCAGGACAGGCTATTTTAAAATAGGCAGTCAGAGCTGAAAAAAGAAAGAAAGAATAAAAGGAAATGAAGATTGCCTACAAGATATGGAAAATTACATCAAAAGACCAACTCTAAGAATTATTAGTGTTCATCAGGGAGTGGAGAAAGGTCAAGGATGTAGAAAGCTTATTAAAAGAAATAATAATAAAAATATCTTTAAAACTTAAGAAAGATATAAGTATCCAGATACAGGAAGGTCAGAGAACATCAAACAGATTAGACTTAAATAAGACTAAGATAAGGCATACAATAATCAAACTTTCAGAGGTCAAAAACAAAGACAGAATCCTAAAATCAATAAGATTATTAAAAAGCAAATAACATATAATGGAGCTCCAATGCATCTGACAACAGGTTTCTCAACTGAAACTTACAGGCCAGGAGGGAGTGATAGAACATTTTCAAAATGCAGAAAGAAAACAAACTACCAGCTGGGCGCGGTGGCTCATGCCTGTAATCGCAGCACTTTGGGAGGCTGAGGCGGGTGGATCATGAGGTCAGGAGATCAGGACAATCCTGGCTAACATGGTGAAACCCCATCTCTACTAAAAATACAAAAAATTGGCCAGGTGTGGTGGTGGGCGCCTGTAGTCCCAGCTACTCTGGAGGCTGAGGCAGGAGACTGAAGGGAACCTGGGAGGAGGAGCTTGCAGTCAGCCAAGATCCTGACACTGCACTCCAGCCTGGGTGACAGAGCGAGACCCTGTCTCAGGAAAAAAAAAAAAAAAAAAAAAAAAAAAAGGAAAGAAAGCAAGCTACCATCTGAAAATACTGTATCCAGAAAAGTAACTCTTCAAACATGAAAGAGTCTTTCCCAGAAAAACGAAAAACAAAAAAGAGCTCTTGCCTCAAAGAAAAGATCAAGCCAGATGACTTCATTGCTAAATTTTACCAAACATTTTAAAAAGTACTAACACCGATTCTACTTAAACTACTCCAAAAAAAAAAAAAAAAAAAAAGAAAAGAAAAGAGGAAATCTTTCCAAATTTGTTCCATGAGGTCAGCATTTTTCTGATACAAAAACCAGACAAGAACACAACAACAACAAAAAATCAATAAAACTACAGACCATTATCACTAATGAACATAGATGAAAAATCCTAAACAATATACTAGCAAACTGGATTTAACAACATATTAAAAAGATCATTTACCATGATCAACTGGGATTTATCCTGTAAATGTAATCATGCTTCTACATACACAAATCAACAAATAGTATACATAACTAAGAAATCTAAGAACAAAAACTCATAATCATTTTAATAGATGCTGAAAAGCATTTGATAAATTTCAACATCCCTTTATGATGAAAACTCTCAACAAGCTAGATATAGAAAAAAAACCATACCTTTAGGCTATATATGGTCCTCAAGGACCTCAGACAAACCCATGTTCAAAACTACACGGAACAGGGTAAAAACAGAAAACCTTTTGTCCGAGATTGGAAGCAATACAAGACTACCACTTTCATCACCTTTATTCAACATAATACTTGAAGAACTAGTTAAAGCAATTAAGCCAGAGAAAAAAATAAATAAGGAGCATTCAAATTGTAAAGATACAGCTCAAATTAGCTTTGCTTGAAGATGACATGATTTTATATTCAGTAAAACCTAGAGATGCACACAAAACTCTTAAAACTAAAAAATTTATGCAGTAAGTTTGCTGAAAACAAAAATACATCCAAATCAATAGCATTTATATACACTGACAGTTAGCAATAAAGAAATGAAGAAAACAATCCCATCTGTAATAACTATAGAGAATATGAAATGCCCATTAATCAATCTATCCAAAGAAATAAAAGATCTATACAAGGAAAATTATAAAATACTGGTGAAAGAAATAGAAGAGGAAACCAAACTTAAAAGATATTCCATTATTATGGATTACAATAATTAATATTGTTAACATGACAATACTACCCAATGTGACCTACAGATTCAGTGCAAATTCTATCAAATTTACCAATGGCATTCTTCACAGAAGTAGAAAAGTCAATCCTAAAATTTATATAAAACCCAAAAGACATCAATTAGACAAAGCAATCCTGAGGAACCAAAGCAAAGCTGGAGGCATCTCACTACCTGTATTAGTCCATTTTCACACTGCTATAAAAAGCTCCCTGAGATTGGGTAACTTATAAAGAAAGGAGGTGTACTTGACTCACAGTTCTGCATAGGTGGAGAGGCCTCAGGAAACTTACAATCATGGTAGAAGGCAAAGGCAAAGGAAGGTACATCTTTCATGGCAGCAGGAGAGACAGAAAGCAAAAGAAGTGCCACACTTTTAAACCATCAGATTTCATGATAATTCCCTTACTATTACAAGAACAGCATGGAGGAAACTGTCCCCATGATCCAACCACCTCCTACCAGGAAGGTCCCTCAGCACTTGGGGATTACAATTCAAGATGTGATTTGGGTGGAGACACAGAGCCAAAACATATCATTCCGCCCCTGCTCACTGCCCTCACAAAATCTCATCTCCATCTTATATTTGAAAGCCAAACATCCCTTCTCAACAGTCCCCCAAAGTCCCAGTTATTCCAGCATCAACTCAAAAGTTCAAGTGTAAAATCTCATGTGAGATAAGGTAAGTCCCTTTCTCCTATGAGCCTATAAAATCAAAAACAAGTAAGTTACTTCCAAGATACAATGAGCATACAGGCTTTGAGTAAATGCTATCATTCCAAAAGGGAGAAATTGGCCAAAACAAAGAAGCTATAAGTCCAATACAAGTCAAAAATCCAGTGGGTCGGTCTTTATATCTTTAGCTCCAAAATAATGTCCTCTGACTCCATGTCTTATATCCAGGGCATGCTGATACAAGGGCTGAGCTCCCAAGGGTATGGACAGCTCTGCCCCTGTGGCTCTGCAGTATAAAGTCCCTGTGGCTGCTTTCACAGGCTGGAATTGAGTGCCTGTGTCTTTTCCAGGTATACAGGCCAAGCCATCAGTGGGTCTACCCCACTGGGTCTGCAGGGCAGTTGTCCCTTTCTCACAGCTCCACTAGGCAGCGTCCCATTGGTGACTCTGCATGGGGGCTCCAAACCCACATTTCTCCTCTGCATTGCCCTAGTAGAGGTTCTCCACAAGGTCTCCCTGCAGCAGACCTCTGCCTGGACATCCAGGCATTTCCATACATGCTCTGAAATCTAGGAGGAGGCTGCAAAAGCTCTACTTTTATCTTCTGCACACCCACTGGCTCAACACCACATGGAAGCCACCAAGGTTTGGGACCTGCACCCTCTGAGGCAATGACCAGCTGTACCATGGCCCCTTTTAGCCATGGCTGGAGCTGGAGTGGCTGGGACACAGGGCACTATGTTCCAAAGTTGCACAGAGCAAGGGGGCCCTGGGCCCAGCCTACACAACCATTTTTCCCTCCTAGGCCTCTGGACCTGTGATGGGAGGTGCTGTCATGAAGATCTCTGAAATGCCCTGGAGACATTGTCCCAATCCTCTTGGCTATTAACATTCAACTCTCCATTACTTATGCAAGGTTCTGCAGCCAGCTTGAATTTCTCCCCAGAAAGATTTTTTTTTTTTCTACCACTTGATAATGCTGCAAAATTTTCCAACTTTTATGCTCTGCTTCCCTTTTAAACATAAGTTTCCATTTCAGACCACCTCTTTGTGAATATATATGACTGTATGCTTTCAGAAAAAGCCAGGTCACTTCTAGAACCCTTTGCTGCTTAAAAGTTTCTTCTGCCAGATACGTTAAATGATCTTGCTCAAGTTCCAACTTCCACAGATCTTTAGGGCAGGGGAAAAATGCTGCCCCTCTCTTTGCTAAAGCATAACAAGAGTGACCTTTACTTCAGTTCCAAGTACGTTCCTCATCTCCATCTGAGACCACCTCCTAGGCCTGGACTTCACTGTCCATATCACTATCAGCATTTTGGTCAAAACTATTCAACAAGAATCTGGGAAGTTCCGAACTTTCCTACATCTTCCTGTATTCTTCTGAGTTTTTCAAACTGTTCCAACCTCTTCCCATTACCCAGTTCCAAAGTAGCTTCCACATTTTCAATTATCTTCACATCAATGCCCCAAACTCCCAGTACCAATTTTCTGTATTAGTTTGTTTGCACACTGCCATAAAGAACAACCTAAGACTGGGTAATTTATAAAGAAAAGAGGTTTAATTGACTCAGTTCCACAGGGCTGGGGAGGCCTAAGGAAAGATAATCATGGTAGAAGGTGAAGGGGAGAATCAGGAACCTTCCTCACAAGGCAGCAGGAGAGAGAGAGTGAAGGAAAGTACCACAGTTTTAAACCATCCGATCACATGAGAATTCACTCACTATCAGGAGAACAGCATGGGGGAAACTGCCTCCAAGATCCAGTGACCGCCTACCAGCTCCCTTCCTCAACTCATGGGGATGACAATTAAAGATGAGACTTGGGTGGGGACACAGAGCCAAACCATATCACCACCTGACTTCAAAATATACTACAAAACTTTAGTAACTAAGTCAGCATGATACTGGCATTAAAACAGACAAACCGATCAATGGAACAGAATAGACAACCCAAATATAAATGCATGACTTTGCAGTCAACTCATTTTTACCAAAGTTGCCAAGAACATATGATGAGAAAAGACAGTCTCTGCTTTAAATGGTGCTGGGAAAACTAGATATCCATATGCAGATATGCAGAAGAATGAAATTAGACACTTATCTCTCGCTATATACAAAATCAAAACAAATTGGGTTAAAGAAAAATCTAAATCTTGAAACTATGAAAGTAGTGGAAGAAACATTGGGAAAATGCATCAGAACATTGGTCTGAGCAAAGAGTTTTTGGGTAAGTACTCAAAAGCACAGGCGACCAAAGCAAAAATAGACAAATGGGATGATATCAAACTAAAAAGATATCAAGAAAGGAAACAGTCAATGGAGTGAAGAAACAACTCACAGAATGGAAGAAAATATTTTTATATTGTCCATCTAACAATGGATTAATAACCAGAATGTATATGGAACTCAATTAAATAACTTAATAATAATATATAATCTGTTTTAAAATGGGCAAAACATTTGAATGGATGTATCTCAAAAGAAGACATATGTATGACCAACAGATACATGAAAAAAATGCTCGATATCACCAATCATCAGGGAAATGCAAATCAAAATCCTGATGACATGTCATTTCACTCCAGTAAAAATGACTTTTATAAAAAAGACAGGGAATAACAGTTGCTGGTGAGGAAGCGGAGAAAAGGGAACCCTCTTACGCTGTTGGTGGGAATATAAAGTACTACAGCTGCTATGGACAATATATGGAGGTTCCTCAAAAAACAAAAAAAAAGAAATACCATAAAATCCAGAAGTCTCACTTCTGAACATACACCTGAAAGAAAAGTTGCCAGGCGGGGTGCTGCTGCCTGGAATCTCAGTATTTTGGGAGGCCAAGGCAGGGGGATCAAGAGGTTGGGAGTTTGAGACCAGCCTGGCCAACACAATGAAACCCCATCTCAACTAAAATTACAACAAATTAGCTGGGCATGGTGGCGAGTGCCTGTAATCCTAGCTACTCAGGAGGCTGAGGCAGGATAATCACTTGAACCCAGGGGGTGGAGGTTGCAGTGAGCCAAGATTGTGCCACTGCACACTGGCTTGGGTGACAGTGTGAGGCTCTGTCTCAAAAAAAAGGAAGAAAAATCAATACATGTAGGCACCCCCATGTTTATTATAGCACTCTTCACAATAAGGAAAGTATGGACTCAGTTTATGTGCCCATCAATGGATGACTAAAGCAAATGTGCTATCTATACACAATGGACTATTATTAAGCCATAAAAAAGAATGAAGTTCTGTCATTTTCAGTAACATGGAAGGAGTGGTAGATCATTACATTAAGTGAAATAAGGCAGGCACAGAAAGACAAATATTACATGTTTTCACTGACTGGTGAGAGCTAAAAAATAGATTTCATGAAGATAGACAGTAGATTGTTGGTTACTAAAGTCTGGGTAGAGAGAGAAGGAAGAAAGAGAAGTTAATTAACGGGTACAAATGCACAGTTAAATAGAAATAAGACAAGCTGTTCAATAGAGCTATAGGGTGAATACAGTAAACAATGCATTGTACATTTCAAAACAGCCAGAAGAGAATAAGTTCAATGTTCCCAGCATGAAGAGAAGATACTTATTTAAGATGATAGATATCCCAAGTACACTGATCAAATCTTTACACATTACTTGAACATATTAAATTATCACAAGTACTCTGAAAATATGTACATCTATTAAGAATCATTAAAAAACACAATCTCATGAAAAATTAGAATATATAAAAATAACCAAATGAAAAATTTAGACTTGAGAAACTTAAAGAAAAAATAATTTTAAGTTGAATTGATTTATCTTGAGAATTCTACCAAACTTTAAAATAAGAATCAGCAAAAATTATGTACAATTTCTTCTGAAAAACAGAATAGGACACTTCTTAAATTATGAAGCTGATAGTATCCTGATACAAAATCAGAAATTGACAGGACAAAGTAGAAAAGATTACTGTTCAAAATTTCTTCTGAATAAAAAAGAAAAGTTCCTAACAAAATATTAGCAAATATTGTTCAACAATATATTAAAAATATTATACAGCATGGCTAAGTAGGATTTACTCTAGGGTTGCAAATATGTTTTAACATTTGAAATTCATTCTGTATAATCTACTACATGAACAGACCAAAGGAAAAAAGTCACATGATCATAAAAATTGATGGCAAAAAGCATTTGACAGAATTCAACACCTATTCATGATAATTATTTTTAGAAAATTCTGAAAAATAGAAATATATAGTAATTTCCTGAACGTGTGAAGGAACACCTACAAAAAACTATTGCTAACATATACTTAATTATGACATACTGAATAACTTAAGGATATGCATAAAAACAAAGCATATGTGCATTCTCCCCAATTTTATTCAACATAGTTCGGGATTTTTAGCCAACATCATAAGCAATAAAGTGACATATAATGCACCCAGTTTGGAGTGAGAAAAATAAAGCTGTCCCTATTTGCAGATGGCAAAATTGTCTACATAGAAAATCCCAAAGGATCTATAAAAAACAAAACTCTTAGAACTAATAACTGATTATCAATTTAAAATTTGTACTCATTTCTAGTGGATGAATTTAATCCTATAAGTTTATCTTCAGCAAAGTGGCAGGATATAAAATAAACATGCAGAAATCAAATGTATGTCTGCATTCTAGCAGTACATATTTGAACACTAATTTAAAAATACAATGCCATCTGTAATTGCTGGAAAAAAATACTTTGGTGTAAATCTGCCTAAACATGTATGAGATAAGAATGCTGAAAACTATACAACATTGACAACACTGATGAAAGAAATCAAAGTAGATCTAAATAAATGGAAAGACACATTATGTTCTCGAATTGGAAGACTGACAATACTCAGAGATGTCAGTTCTTCCAAATTGATACAGAGTTTGAATGTAATTCCTATAAAAATTTAGGCACAGAATTGTTTAGGTGTAGGCAAGATTATTCTGAAATGTGTATAGAAAGATAAATAAATTAAAATAGCTAAAGCCTTTTAGAAAAAGAATAAAATGGAAGAAATTCATCCAATCAAATTTGAGACTTACTGTCCAGCTACAGTAATCTCAACTGTGTTATGTTAGGGGACAGATAGATACATTTCATAGTCACACATCAATGGAGAAATATATAGACCCCAGATATAAGCCCTCACAAATGTGCCCAACTGAATTTTGATAAAGTTGCAAAAGTAATTCATTGGAGGAAAATTACCCTTTTCCATAAGTGGTGCTGAAACAATTGGTTATGCATAGGTTTTTTCTAAAAAGAAGAAAATGATTTTACTCTTAACATAAAACTGCCTTTAAAAATAAAGTCTATTTAAGAAAATGACTCCTAACTTAAATATCACAGTTTATTTTAAAAATTGACTCAAAATTAATAAGGGATTTAAGTGTAAAATATACAACAAAATATTTTTAAAACATTCATAGAAAAAAATCTTTAGGATCTGCATTTACATAGAATGTTTTTATATTTGACATAAAAAAGCACAATCCATGAAAGGAAAGCTACATAATGAAATTAGATACTTAGAAACCACATATCCAACACAGGACTAGTATCTAGAACATAAAAGAAACTTTGAAAACTCAATTTAGAACATGGGCAAAAGATATTTCACCAAAAAAGGTATGCAGGTAGCAAACAAGCTCAGATAAAGAAGTCGTACATTATTAGCCATTAAAGAAATTAATATAAAACCACAATGAGCTATTACTGCACACTTATCAGAGTAGCTATAATAAAAATTATTATAGTACCAAATGTTGATGAGGATGTGGAGAAACTGTATCACTCATACACATTGTTGGTGGGAATGTAAAATCAGTTTGGTGTTTTTTCTTTAAAAAAAAGAAACTGAACATGCAACAACCATAGACCCAGCAACTGCACTTCTGCATATTTATCACAAAGAAATGAAAACTTATGTTTATGCAAAAACCTGGACACAAATATTTATATCAAATTTTGTTGCAATAGTCAAAGTCTGAAACAACCCTCATGTCTTTCTATGGGTGAATAAACAAATCCATTCCAAAGAATACTGTTCTACTGGGAAAAACAAAAGAAGAAAAAGAAATGTTGACACATACGACAACCTAGCAGAATATTCAGGGAATTAAGTTAAATGAAAAATCTCGGTACAAAAGTTTGCATGCTATATGATTCCATTTATTCAAGCTTCTTAAAATGACAAAATTTAAGAAATGGGAAGCATGTTAGTGGTTGCCAGGAGTTAGGTGTGTTGAGGGGGAGTGAGAATTATTTGTGGTTTATAATATTATATAATACTAGAAGTTACTGTTTTGGTGGAAATGTTCTTTATCTTTGCTGTTTCGTGTCAATGTCCTGGTTGTGATACTGTACTACAGTTTTGTAAGATGTTATAATGGGGGAAAATGAGTAAAGGCTAGTTTCTCTGAATGAAACCTGCATTTCTCTATATTTCTTATAGTTTCATGTAAATGTATAATAATTTCAAAATAAAAAAAAAATTTAAATTGTGACGGCAATTTTTTTGTGTGTCAGTATGACTGGACCCTAGGGTGGCGAGACAAGTGGCCAAACATTAGTCTGGCTGTGTCTGTGAGACTGTTCCTGGATTAGATCAGTATTTGAATCCTTACACTGGGTAAAGCAGATTGCCTTCTCTAATTTGGATGGGCCTCATCTAATCATATGAAGACCTGAGTAGAACAAAAATCCTGATTAAGAGGGAACTCCAGCCTCACTGCCTGAGCTGGAACTCTGGTCTTTTTCCACATTCAGACTCACACTAAAACGTCAACTCTTTTTTATTCATGAGCCTGCCAGCTTTCATATTGGAACTATACCATTAACTCTCCTAGTTCTCAAGCCTTCAGATTCAGATTGGAACTACACATTGGCTCTTTTAGATTGCCAGCTTGCCAACTACAGGTCTTGGGACTTCTCAGCTTCCATAATCAAGTAAGCAATTCATAATAATAAATCTATATCTATATACATATATATCTATCTTATTGATTCTATTTCTCTGAAAACCCTGAAAAACACAAAAATATTAGGAAGGTATTTTAAGTATAACTTAGCTAAATATAGTATAGTATACTTAGAAGCTAAATATAACTTAGCTTCTAAAAAATAATACTGCACACCCCTTTTTATATACTCTCACACAGAAAAAAAGAGTAATTAGAACATTATTTTCACTTTATTAATATTGTGTGTTTACGTGTGTGTGTGTGTGTGTGTGTGTGTGTAAAGTCTAGTGATAGATGTTTTGGTGTGAAGTTAAAGGCAGTTAACAAGAAGTAGAAAGGTTTTAATTAGTAAAACACATACCCATAGAAACTTAAGATACAAAAGGGGCAGTTGATCATTCTTAAATAAATGCCTGTGTTCATTACCTATTCAGATCTGCATGTGGCAATTTTGATTTGTCAGTGAAAATCCATCAACCTCCACTTAAAAAAGAGGTAGACTATTTTGGGTCATCAGTATGATTCAAGTGGTATTCTATTTTAGAAAAGTCATTTCTTTTTAAAGATGTTTTTAATATTCATGATTTGAACATTTAATTATGGTTGATATTAAATAAAAAAGAATGAGAGCACATTTTGACTTGCAAAGTTTGTAGTTCACTAAGAATTCATTAGGCCATACTCAGTAGTATATAAGTAAGTCTTCAGCTTTATGAAATTCAGGTAGAGTCTATTTAACTATAGATAAATCTAATTGTAAAACTTTTTAAATGCTTTCTTTAAAAATAAGACAAAATTATAGACTATGGCTCTATTAAAGTGAGTGTAATTTATATTTAAGCAATGTTCGTGTTTCTTATAAAAATTTAAATCAAACTTCTGCACGTCATTTCCACATCATGAGATACCAAACTCAAATTTTCTTGAAAAATACTACAGAAAGCTAAAAAATATTTCAAAGTCTGGGGGATTTTTATTGAAATCACTCATCCCTACCTATTCTGGCCTCTACAAGACAGTAACACACAGCTGCTACTCATTTTGAATGTCTAATATATGCCAGAGAATTTATAGGTGGGATCTCATTCTACTCTTATAATAATTCAGAGATGAAAATATAGCTGACCTCATTTTACAGATATAGGATGAGGCTCAGACTACTTGTAAGTCCTACATTTTCTTAGTTTTAGTTTTCTCATTAATGAAATAGAGAAAACCTCATCTACCTCACTTTATTATAAATCATAAGTAACATAATATGTGCAATACATCCAACTCAGTTCTGTGAACCTAATAATCACTAAATAACACAATATCCCCTCCATTTTATTAAAATACTCTTCAGGTTCACTTTATACTCAGAAATAAGTCAGGATCTTTCTATAATGCTAGATTGGGAGACAGAACATTCACTATGTGGCTGATCAGGGTTGAGAGTTTACCGTTAGGTTACCTGACTGGGTCAACTTCATATGCAGCAATATGTTTCTCTTTAAAAATAACTATGATGTATGAAGAATTAAATGATCTGTCCAGGACTTTGATTTTCAGGCAGAGGAAGTTTGTTTCTTATGGCATGCCATCTGTAAGAAATGGCTGACAAGAAAAGGCATTGTGCCTTATACATTTATCAAATTAAAAATAAAGTCTTGGATTCATATTAAGATAAAACAAAATTTTTAAGCTTCCTAAAATTCAAATCTAAAGACTTTTTATGCTTTAATATTCAGAACAGCACTAAATAACTCCCCTGGGCTCACTGCTAATTTTAAAGCTATTAGACATTAGGACTGGATTTCAAGGAAGATATGCTACTGAATTCATTCTTTTTCCTTACCAGAGGGACACCCATAAGGCTTCAAGATTTAAAGTCAGTCAGCTCAACAGACCATGACAAGCCTTGAATCTTCTCAATGCATACAAAAAACACATTAAGAACCTGTCTGACAGGGCTGTGTTGAAAATGGCTTTGAGCAAATCTTTGATTATTTAAGATTCTTAAGTCCTAGAACAGCAAAGCAATCTCTTATGTATCTCAATATTCTGAAATTTTTAATTTGTAATGTGAGTCCTGAAAATCTGAGACTGGTCTCAATTCATTTAGAAAGTTTATTTTGCCAAGTTTGAGGATGTGCACCCCGATACAACCTCAGGATGTTTTGAGGACATATTCCCAAGGTTGTCAGGGCACAGCTCAGTTTTAGACATTTTAGGGAGACATGAGACATCAATCAATATATGTAAGATGTACATTGGTTCTATCCAGAAAGCCGGGATAACTCAAGCAGGGAGGGGACTTCTGGGTCACAGGGAGGTGAGAGAAAAAGGGTTGCTAAGTTTCTGATCAGCCTTTCCTATGGAGGCAATCAGATGTGCATTTATCTCAGTGAGAAGAGGGATGACTTTGAATAGAAGGGGAGGCAGATTTCCCCCTAAGCTGTCTATAGCTTGACTTTGCCCTTTAGCTTAGTGATTTTGGAGCCCCAAGGTTTCCAAGATTTATTTTCCTTTCACAGTAAATACACTTAGGAACACGGTGAAAGATATTTTTTAGATTAATGTAGCTGCATCTTTGATTAACGATATCTTACATAGCAATCCGTGTTATTTTCTAGTGATATGTAATTTCTGATGTCATTATTTTTGCACAAGATTAAATAACCAGTGTGTGACTTTTTGATCTTAATGAATAATCTCAATAACTTTTCAATTTATAAAATCATATGCTTACATAATGTGTGGTTTCACATGATACATTATGTGTGAGGTAATGTTCTTACAACATTTTGCTTAAATTATCATTAAATATCAAAGAAGTCACTGTAATTTGAAACATAAATTAATGCCAAGGGAATTTTCTAACTCAAGATAATTAATGAGATTTTTTAATTACACCAAAAATAACTTTTGTATGTCTTTCAAAGTATAGTTATTTTAGCTCAATTAAAATTGAATAAGAGGTAGTTTTAATCACATAAGTAAAGACCTGGCTCTGTGATTCGAGGAATGCAACTAACAAGAATCAAAATTATTTTTCCTGTCTGGGCATTTCAGGCAAAGGTGTCTTTCAGCTAAACTTGTTTTGGAAATTCCCTCAATGGGATTGGCATAAGAGATATTCTAGGCAATGTGAATTATCAGTTTTGGCCGATGTAGATTCCATTTGCATCTAGAACATACAGGCACATTGAATAGACTGATCCTGACAAATTCAGCTGTAGCATAGCATGGCCAAAACCCATCATAAAAAAGATGCTTGCACACTGAAACAAAACTGGAAAAGAAAGAAACATAGCTTTTGACAAATTACTAGGCATTTTATTTTAGGTAGTCACTTCCTTTAGAATGCCACTAGGGTTTTACTGGCTCCATTATCTTTAATTTCCCATAGCAGTGATTCATTCATGTTCCCTTGTTCACGCTTCTAAGATGAGTGGCATGAATCAGAGAGATACCTTGAGGGATGATTAGGAAAGCATTTGTCCAAGGAACATGATCAAGAGTTCCTTGAGGGATTGAACTCAGATCCTTGGTCTCCTTAATATCAGGCTCTAAAGAACTGTGATAATTGGCCAGATATTACCATTCTATAAAGTCAATTAAGCTATTATTTCCTAAAAGACCTCACAAGGACTCTTTTCAGCTTCATATGCCTTCAAAGTTCTCTAAATTTAAAAACAAGGTTTAAGAATATTTTAATATTCTTCATTTCCTAAAAGTGATACATTTAATTCTACATTTAAACAAGGTAAAAGGCAATCAGATAAACATTAGAAAGTTATTTTTTTTCTTCTAAACGAGCAAAATGTTTCTTTTGGTAGATGATTTCTTTCTTTAGTATACCTTCATTTTCTTTACTTTAAAATAAGAAATTTAGAAGCTGTGATGTTTCCTAATAATTTTTATAATAATATATTTTATTTTCTTTATTGCTTTGTCTTTTCGCAGATACTTTTCATTTGTTGGGCTAATAATGTTCTTTGCTTACCATCACCACTGACTTTCCTTTTTTACTTCCACAAAAAAAAGATATAAATAAAATATGTATTTTAACCAAATATGAAAAGGTGGCCACAGTCTTTATATTTTCTTCTTTTTGGTAAGCTAGCTTGCAATAACAGAAGTTTTTGCTTACCAAAGAGATTTATTTCAAATTAGCAACATTTTCAGAACAGAGCAAACGTGAACTTAATTTTTTTCTACTAATAAAGGGAATAGTTCACATAAAGTCTCTCCCACATTATGTGGTGTTTGTAAGCAAGTGCTAAGTAAGCAAGATTGTTTTTCAGCAGCAATAACCTATATACAAACATCTATAAATAAAGAAATCAAGTATTCCAGGCTCTATGAGCCTTATTTATATAACTGAGTGTGATATCACTAAAATGTACATTTTTGAGGTATCTAAAGAATACATAACATTGCTTTAAGAATATGTGTGCCTATATATGTGTTTAGTTTATGAATTGACATTATCTTATAAATTCTGATGCTGTGCTGTACTGTACTTCATTGTAGGCATATATTATCATTTACCTACTCCCGTAACTGATAATAAACACCTAGATTCAGCCTGGGTACCTGGCAAAACCTAATCTCTATCAGATAATATAAAAATTAGCTGAGCATAGTGGTACCTACCTGTAGTCCCAGCTACTCAGGAGGCTGAGGTGGGAGGATTGCTTGAACCTGGGAGCTGGAGACTGCAGTGAGCCAAGATCGCACCACTGCACTTCAGCCTGGGTGACAGAATGAGATCCTGTCTCAAAATAAATCTTAATAATTAAAATAAATAAAAATCCTAGATTTTTTTTTTTCACATCTTTGCCACTGCAAACAATGTTGATATTGGTTTTTATGAGACCATAAACAAGGATTTTGCTGGTACTAAATGTATTAAGGACTACGAAATGGCTTTCTAGAATGGCTGCCCTAGTTATACTTCTCAAATACACCCACGCCTGCACCCATATACAAACATAATGTATAAGTTTAGATCTTATAGACAGTTGGATTTTTATTCAGTATCATATTTTTATTTGCATTTTGAAATTTAATTCAATATTTCTTATGGATTAAAAAATTAACATGAAAGAAAAACTACGAAGTCAGAGAACACATGGAAGAAAAATAATTTCTTAACTCACAAAGGAGGAATGCAGAAATCCTGAAAAATTTTATCACTGAATTTAATAAAATTATCTCTAAATTAAAACCAATATCTAGAAATTTTATCAAGCTAATAAAATTGACTCTTTAATTCCTGGTAAAACACCTCAAATCTCATGAAAGATAATTTTAGAAAATTTATCCTGAGCACTGCATGAAAATAATCCACTGTTTCATGTATTGTTGGTTCTGCAGTTTGACTGTACTTATTTGTCATGAAACACTTAAAAGTTTTATTCGTGAGTAAATAGTTAAGCTGACAGTATATAGCTATTAAAATAATAATTATTATATTTTGATATATGTTGATACCTTAAAGGATAAAGAAATTTAGCAAATATGTCCTACCCAGAAGTTACACGTCCTCAATGCCCACAGAGAAGAAGGCAATAACATATGTGGTTTCTCTCAGGTTAATTTGATTGATTTTGATAAAGTGATCACAAAAATTAAATAGTTTTTTATTTCCAAAAGGCCAGTTAATCTCTTTATACTGAAATATCCTTTAAATGTATGTTTCATTTTCATTGCTTCATTTTCAATGTCCACACAAGAAAAGATAATGTAAGCAGTGGCATATGTTATTATAATAATAGTTATAATACTGTAAGTATATTAATAATAATAATATAGTGATAGGTACATTTGCTGACTACCTACTGCATGTCTAGGTCTTTCTCTTTATTACTTCTTCTAGTCTTCAGAACACCACCAAATAGGGATTATTATTACCATCATCAGAAAAAAAAAAAAAAACACTCAAATAGGTGGAGTAATTTGACAAATGTCTCACTCTTTATAAGAAACAGAAACTTAACATGATGGTTCACACCTGTAATTCCAACACTTTAAGTGGTTTAGACAGGAGGATCGCTTGAGCCCAGGAATTCAAGACCAGCCTGAACAACATAGACAGGAAACCCTGTCTCTAAATAAAAAGAACAAATAAATAAATTTGGCAGGTATGATGGCGCATGCCTGGAGTGTCAGCTACTAAGGAGGCTGAGGTGGGAGGATCACCTGAGCCCTGAAGTTTAAGGCTACAGTGAGCCATGATTGCACCACTACACTCCAGTCTGGATAACAGAGTGAGACCCTGTCTCAACAAATAAAAATAAAAAAGAGGCAGAGCCAGAAGACTGTGATTTCATCAACTGTACTTTTTTCGTTCTATATACACTTTCAGACATAATCCTGTGAAGGTTAATTTTACATGTCAACTTGACTAGGTCATGGGACCCAGATATGTGTGGTCAAACCTAATTTTGGTTGTTTCTGTGAGGGTATTTTTGGCAGAGCTTATCATAAATTGGTGGACTTCATGTAGATTGTCTTCTATAACATTGGTGGGCCTCATCCAATTAGTTAAAGATCCAAATAGAACAAAAGACTGACCTCTTCTAAACAAGAGGGAATTTTGTCAGATGATAGCCTTGAAAATTGAACTGAAACGTCAGCTATTCCCTGTGTCTGCAGCAAGCTTGCATGCCTACCCTGAGTATTTGGGACTTGCCAGCCTTCATAATTGTGTGAGCCATTCTTCAAAATACGTTTTTCTTCCTAGATAAAAGATAGATAGATAAATAGATATATACATACATACATACATACATACATACATACATACACGGATTCTATTGGTTCTGTCTTTCTGGAGAATCCTAAGACAAATCTTAGCAGTTATAGATGTTTTTCTGAACTCCAAGTAGCTTTGTTTTACTAACTCTTTATTTTATATTAACTCTTATTTTCCAAACAAGAAACTTGAGACTCAGAAAGCTAACTTACCTGAGGTTATAGAGTTTTAGTATCAAAGTCAAAATGAGAGACCATTTTCTTTTTCTTACAGGTCTTTATACTTTCTCCTAAATTATTACCCTTTTGTAACGTGAACTATCTTATAGGGATAACAAAAGACTTTGTAACTCACTTTATTACGCAAGTAACTGACAAGTGATTACATGATGCTTTTTCCTCACAAAAGAAAGGTAATTCACAGTTTTATAATTCTATTAAAGTTATTACTTAAAATTTCTTGAAAGCAAAATTGAATATTTGTCAATTAAAGTTCTGATTATGTTAATCGAAATTATACATGCATTATTTTTTTTCCTCCTCCTCCTTTTTCTCCTCCTCCTTTTCTTTTTCTTCATCTTTTTTCATTAAAAAAAAAAAGATTTTGTCATGTAAAGTAACCACATTTTTTTTTCCTCAAAATCTCTGAAACTTTATTTTATAATTTTATTGTTCCTTTAGTCCAGTCAAGAAAGAAGTCCAGACTAAGACTTTATTGTCATCTGTTCCGTGGCCAACCTGTATTTGCTTTATCACTGCAAATGGATTCTAGATGTTTAGCTATTCTACTATTCTTACCCTTCATATCAGAGGAGATAACATAAATTCTCTCTGTATTTCCTATATCTTATTATTTAGTTGAATCAATTATTGTCTTATTTTATTTATTTATTTATTCATGTATTTATTGGTAGAGAAGGGGTTTCAGCATTTTGGCCAGGCTGGTCTCGAACTCCTGACCTCAAGTGATCAGCCAGCTTCGGCCTCCCAAAGTGCTGGGATTCTAGGTGTGAGCCACCACACCTGGCCTCATCTCTTTAAATCATCGGTCAAATATTTATTTTTAATAATAACATTTTTAAGCTACATTTTAAGCTATGTACATATCAAAATCTTTGCCCCACTATGTCTTTCTGACAGGCAATTTATTTGACCTCAAATAAATACCTCCCATCTACTTTATATATAGTTCATGTTGTAGGATTAAAGTTGTGGACAGAAACTCTTCAATAAATTCCCTGTAAAATAAAAAATGCAAGTGTGTTTTGCCTTAATATGGCCAGCACATTCTTCTGAAAGATCTTAGGTCTTTATACTTTGATCAAGGCCCCTATCATCAGCCAAAAAAGGATGCACTAATAATTTATGACCTTATTTTTTCTTTCCTGGATTGGTGGTTTATCTTTTTTGGGTAGTAACAGTGACAAACATTAAAGAAAGATCTTGGAGATTTTCTACTAATCTATTCTCCAAAATGAAATATAAATCTTAGTTTTACTAAAGAGAGGCTTTCTATGTTTATATTTATTTACATTTTTCCTGATGCTTGGGGATTTCAAAACAATATCAACATAGTGTGCAAATTTAACATCATCTCAAGATAAAAAGCTGAATAAAAAAGGACATTGACAATTTTCAGGAAGTCATTTTAATTCAGTCAAACTGTAACAAAAATTAATGGTTTTCAGGTTGAATTTTAATAAATGATTTTAGCCTCAGGGCCAACAAAAATATCTGGGATGACAGATACTTTTGAGTTTAAACCATCATGATGAAGTGGCCATAGGAAAGGCTAATGAAAAAGAAGCTATTAGTCTTTAAATTTTCCTAAAGAAAAGCTATTTCTTTATCTTTGGATCTTCCACACTTAGCATAATCTGTAAATACATTTAAAGGCATAACTTTAAGCTTTCCTATTCTTCATGCCTACTTTACAAGGCTTTCTATATTCTATTTGTTCTAGATACTGTGCCAAGTTGGGAAATGAATCAAAGACACAATCTAAAATTAGCTCAAAACGTTTAATATATTTGCTAATCATACTTTCTTTGGACCATCAAAGATAATGAGGTAATTGAGCTTGTAATAGAATTTACTCATTTTTAAAATAATAGAGAATTTCAGAATCAATAGACAAAAGCCTTCATTTGCCAAACAAGAAACTTGAGACTCAGAAAGCTAACTTACTGAGGTTATAGAGTTTTAGTATCAAAGTCAAGATGAGAGACCATTTTCTTTTTCTTACAGGTCTTTATACTTTCTCCTAAATTATTACCCTTCTGCAACATGAACTATCTTATAGGGATAACAAAAGATGTTGTAACTCACTTTATTATGCAGTTAACTGACTGGTGATTACATGTTTTTTTTTCTTCACAAATAGAAACGTGTTTCACAGTTTTATAACTCTGTTAAAGTTATTAATTAAAATTTCTTAAAAGCAAAATTGAATATTTGCCAATTCAAGTTCTGATTATGTTAATTTAAATTATAAATGCATTTTTGAGTGTTATCATGTATATTTAAGACCTTCTGATTGTTTAAGTACAAGGAATTGGAGAAAAGATAAGTGTACTTCAAATGGTAATGCACTTCACATTTTTAGTGTAATGCTTTAACCCAATGTTTATCTTTAATCTCTTCACAATCCTTTAAAAAAATGATGTCTGTGACATGTTAGTAATAAACTACTTTAATTACTTACAAATTTATATGATCTATAATTGGATTTACCAATACTATGTCAAAAGCATTTATTTCATAACTCCTTTTAAGTTCCTAACGTAAGAACAATTTGTACAAGTAATTAAGGGAATGGAACATACCATTATGGAACATACTAAAACATAGAATGTTTTAGTTACATTCTAAAAACATTAAATTTAATGAATTATACATCTAGCTACTATGTGACCTTTGAAAAAATTTGCAATGTAGCCAAATGATCAGGAAAAAGGGTTGTCCTTCAAACTGATGTTATTCTCAAAGATAGAGAATACTTTTTTTTTTTTTTTGAGACGGAGTCTCGCTCTGCCGCCCAGGCTGGAGTGCAGTGGCCGGATCTCAGCTCACTGCAAGCTCCGCCTCCCGGGTTCACGCCATTCTCCCGCCTCAGCCTCCCCAGTAGCTGGGACTACAGGCGCCCGCCAAAATACTATTTATACATCAATAATTAACTTAAAAGAAAATTGGTATTCTCTCCTTCTTATAATTTCGAATGCTCTAGTTACAGTTGAAAACATCCTTGGACTCTAAAGCTGCCAAGTAAGGAAATTTCAGCTTTTGCCTGCTAGATTCTTGACACTTTATTTGGCAGGAGCTAACAAGTTTGAGAATTGGGAAATTACCAGACATACTTAGTGAGAGAGAGTGGGGGTTATGGGGGGAATGAAATAGATATGAGGGGACAATAATTAAAAAAAAAGATAAAGATTGCAAAAAAATAGAAGTAAGAGAGCAAAAGAAGATCAAGTTGCCATTGGACTAAGGGCAGATACATGAAATAGACTAGTCACTGGTATTTATGGAATGCTTGTTAATCTTAGTTCTAAGTACTTTTTCTCTGCTTCGAATCATTTAATTTTCAGAACAACCCTAAAATACAGGTATGTTTAGCCCTATTTTTCACAAAGGAATGTTATTCACCAAAAGTTACAAAAAGTGTTTAAGGTCACAACTGCGTATTAATGTAGAAATTAGAACTCAAATCCAGATATATGACACTAGAGTTTACATTTTTAACCAAGACACCAAGAAAGATCTCAGAAAACAATGTGGTATTAAAGTGCAATTCTTCTTTGAAATATTAAGAAACTATTGGCAAAATTAAAAAGTTAATCTAAAGAACTTCTTGATAGATTGTGGTTTATTTAATGCGATAGCTTGCCAATACTGTCTCACACGGTAGTTCATCATTATAAAAATTACATATATATTATTTGATAATATTTATTTAATGCTATTAATGTAATGAACTTGGCATGCCAGTGAAATTGATCAAATCGATTACAGTTAATTTTGTTGAAATGTCTTACAATTTTACTCTATTTGCAGTACATCTATACTTAATTCTTTCAAGAACAACACCACACACCTCTATCCATTATGTTCCAGTTGCACTTGTCATACTGAAAAGAAACTTTCTATAAGAAAAGAATAGATACTTAGTGTAGTAGTGGAACATTATTAAAGATTTCGACCAATCTATATTACACACACATAAACACACACACAAACAATAGAAACCAATCCAATTGTTTTTCATGAATCTTAAAAGATTGCGTGTGAATAGTTGTAATGCAACTTTTGCTAAAATATAAATTTTACCTATTATATCTATTTTATTATGTAGTTTATTAGGAACTAGTTTGTTTTCTCTAGTTCTGTAATTGCAAAGGCAATCTTTTCAAAAAGGCACAATTAATGAGACAATTAAATACATTATAATGCAGTGCCTTTTGTTTTTTATTGTGACAGAAATAAATTTATACATCACTATTTTCAAGAGTAAACAGAGTAAAAATTATAAGAAATTTTAAGAAGAAGAGTATCTGTAATTGATTTGACTAACTTCACTGGCATGTCATATACAGTATATAAACTACAAAGAATTTAAATCATTCAAATAAAAGGAAAAGATCATTTTGTGTGTTCTTGTATGTGTGTTTGTGTTTAAATATATATGTATGTGGTGTATATACATATACAATCTGCTGTGTTATTAATTTAGGTGTGATTTTTAAAATATGTTGAATTGTTTATAAACAATTTACAATATTGAATTGAAGATTGCTTTATGAAGAAATTTAGTTTTATCAGCACAGCTGATATAATAGAAAAATTAAATTAAAAAGAAAGTCTTTGGAGTTTTGCTATTATTCTATACATCTTTTGCTTTTATTGCTTATTCCTTTTATTTTTTTAATTTCCTATTACTTGATACAAATTGTATTTGTATTAAACTTATATAAGCCTATGAAGAATTGTTTTTGATTATTTTATCTTTTACAGAGATTGTAGGATATTAATTTTAATATTTTCTGTTTTGAATTTTAGCTTGAGATGGGTTTATGCTTCCTTAGTCGGTGGAGGGAAGCAAGGTCATGCTGTGCAGCCAGTACTTGCAGGAAAGAAGATTGCCATGTGGGCTTCAGGCTCCCTGACCTGCCTTTTTCTCTCTCTGTTTGCTTAATTTTACAGTAAGAAAGGAGGTTGTTATTCTGTTTTGCCAGGTTATAATGCAGTGTAGGAAATGTAAACTTGGATAAATTTAGAGTTTTCAAAAGAGTAGATTAAATTTCACTGTTAATTCAGGAAATTTATTGACTAAGAATACATGAGAAAATGTATCTGAAAACATGAGTATCTGTTTTCTCTTATTCACACCAATTTCTCACACATATAAAACTAAAATGACTGGGTTAGTAGACACAATCATCAAAAAAGTAATTTATATTAAAAATATGAAAAATATTTAGATCAAATATTGTATGCTGCTTGGATAAAGAAGTAGGAGGAAAGATTATTTTACTATTTAATTGTGGAAGTTTAGTTTTGTAAGTCCAAAGGGATTCTAACTGTTTAAGCTGACACACGTACACACATATACATACACACACACAAAACCTCACTTACATGCATACATCAAATGTATGTCCCCAGGTTATTATGAATAATGAGTAAGTTTACTCACTTATATCCTTGAACCTACATAGAAACAAAAATACTTCCTCCAGGGCTATGCCTGAGGCTTAATATAAACAGACTGCTACTTCATCAGTCTACATTTGAAGATATCCAACCACCAAAATATTGTTTTATTTCATAACCACTGTCTGTTTAGGTTTATAAGGTACAATGAATATACAGAAATCAGCAATAAATAACATTTTGTCATTGTCCCTATGTTACATCTATTGAAGTAGAATTTCTAAATTAATTTCTCAATTGTACTACATTTTTATGAAAAATGACTGAAAATTTCTGATATGATATTCTCACATAAATATTTTTTCATTCATTCAAGTAATTTTATTCTTTAGTATATGGACATATTTTATGGTAATTTATCTGTTCTTTGTGGTACCATGTACTTTCACATAGGTACAATTATTTAAATAAAATACAGTATATGAATTAGGGCTCTATTATTCCATTCTGCCTTGCAAAATATACAGAAAGAAAGAATAAAAAGACACACAGAAAGAAAAAAAATTCTTGACCACACTAATAATAAAATAGCTCTCTACTAATGGGCCAGAAATTTCCATGGGTTTTTTGAAATCTAAAAGTAAATAAGATTGTATTAACTGAAAAAGTAGACAAATACATGGATAACAGGAAAATAAGTGTCAAGAAGTTAGGTGCCAATGCCAATTTTCTGAGTTCCAGGAAGGCACAACTTGAAAGCGGGTAGGGAGGAATGAAATAGGCTGTAACAAAGCAGTCAAAATACTGGAGCATCAAGATAACAGCTGGAAAATACAAAAAGCTTAGCATTTGCTTATAACCTATTTCAATATAAACTGAGAAAAATGGGGATGGGTGCAGTAAGACAGAATAAAACGAAATAAAACATTTTTCTGGGCCAAATGTAAACCAGAATCTTTAAATTGAAAGGCTCTCTACACAGTAATATCCACAATAAATGGAAAACAGACAGCACCTTGATACATTCTACTGAACATTTAGAAGTTAATAAATTTTTTAGAAGAAGACAAAAACAGAATACTTATTTAAAAATAAAATAAGATTGGTAGCATACTTTCAATTGATGTGATTCAAGAAGGCAATAAAATGCATTTAGAGGTCTGACCACAGAGGATTATAGATTAAAAAATCTATAGCAATCCAAAATAGTAATCTTATGTGAATTCAAAATAAACAATAAGAGAAACAAACTATTTAAAATATTATCTGTACCTTTAAAAAGTAAGTAAATAAAGATTGATATCCCCGAAATGCTCTCACTAAAATGAAAGTGGAGTATAATAAAGCAGAAAGAAGAGATTCTGTTTTTGAAACACCCAAGAAGTATAACTAAAGAAATTTCAATTTGATAATGTGCTATACATTTGCAAAAATCAGAAGTAATTAGAAGATGTAGTCAGGTGACTTTATGAGAAAAACATTAAAAATATATTATAATTTATTTCTAGTACAGTACAGTCAAGTATAGAATTAAATTAAATATTAATGATATAGGGGTCTATGCCATTTTTTGTCAATAGGAAGGAAAATTATTAGATATTATAAGGAAGCAATAATATTTTAATGAAATCATTGTTTACTAACAAAATATTCACATGAGTAGTTTTATTCTAATTAATTTATAAGACACAAATAAAGAGGCTTTACTTGTTTCAAATACTTAAAACATACTTTCAAGTAGCACTGATGTAGCACAGATGTGGTAACATATTGCATTTCTTTCGCTAGGAGTTCATTCATAATGTTGACATAGTCATGACTTAAATACTATTTAAATATTTTTAATACAGGATAATCAATATTAGCAAAATATTAAAAAGAAGCATTGTTAGAAGCTATAATTTAAAAATTGGGTGAAATATTAATAACAGTAGAACTGAAAGAAATCAATCATAGTGTTGGTCATTGATTAAGAATAAGAGATTCAAATATATCACTTAAAGTTAAATTATGTAACAACTGAAATATATAAAAAGAATAATGTAACTAACTTTGCTGACAGGGCCTGGTTGTATTAGGGTCTTTATATCATTATCCACAGCAATACTGAAAAGAACTTTACAGAAATAATTCTCTATCTTGCTAAGACAGGTCCTACTATTTCCTCAATATCAGCATTGTAAAGTTGATGATGGAGCTAATAGATTTTCTAAGTCTCTGACAAAACTGATTCTTCCAATGATGTCTAGCTTATATTACAAAGAAAGTGATCAACCCCAAAAATAAAACTACAGTTTAATCCAAGTGTTCTCTTTTCTTGAAAAGACTATAAGGACTAATCCTATCATGATTCACATCCCTGAAAACCTCAGTCAACACATAGAACCCAGGAGGGACATCAGCAAGATGGAAGAACAGTAGATACCTAGCTTTTGTTCTCACAGAAAGACCAACTACCAACTATATACAAATAAGAAAAGATCTTGGAAGGTTCTAGAATCTGAGGTGAGTCTGCAGTACCCCATTGGAATATATAAACTGAAAAAAGTCTCATTAGAAAGGCAAAATAAATGGTTTCCTTTTCACAACATCACCCCTCCACCCTAAGCTTGCACAGCAGCAACCAAGAGGATTATCCCCTACAGTCTTTCCAATGGAGAAGAGATCTCAAGATGGATTTCTACCTTCTCCAGAGTTCATTGGTACTTCCTGAAAGTTGGAATTCTCCTCACAGAGAATACTCGGGGAATTGGCAGAGCTAGACTAATGGGAGATATCTAGAAACAAAAAAGGGAGATGGGGTCATACTCATCAGTATAAAGACCTTGGTGAATCCTAGGCAGAGAGCCTGAACAACAATCCCAATGAGCATCTTAATACAGCCTTGCAGACCCACCCAAACAGAAAGCTAAGCCATCTACTCTTTCCAAATGCAGGTGGAAGCTCTGCTTGATTATAGGACATGGCTAGCAACCCCTTTCAACTGAGACACAGCCTGAGGCCCCACTCAACTTGGGAGCCCAGACAGTTTCCTCATCTGAACACAGAGCTCAGATTGTAGACCAATTTAACCTCAAGTGGCCCGGACAGCAGGCTCACCCAGCTACAGAAATGAACATCCAGATCCATGAGCCCCAAAGTTTACCAAATTTAATTTTAAAAGATCTAAAACTAGACAAATTATGATTAAATTGTCAAAAATCAAAGACAAGAGAATTTTGAAAGTTGCAAGAGAAAAGCAATTCGTCATGTATTATAGACCCCTCATAAGAATATCAGTGGATTTCTCAGCAGAAACTTTGTAGGCTGGGAGAGAGTAAAATGATGCATTCAAAATCTTGAAAGATAAAACTTCTGCCTGTTCAACATAGTGTTGGAAGTTCTGGCCAGGGCAATCAGGCAAGAGAAAGACATAAAGGGTATTAAATTAGGGAAAGAGCAAGTCAAATTGTCCCTGTTATAGATGACATGATTGTATATTTAGAAAACCTGATCATCTCAGCCCAAAATCTCCTTAAGCTGATAAGCAACTTCAGCAAATTCTCAGGACACAAAATCAATGTGCAAAAATCACAAGCATTCTTATACACCAGTAACAGACAAACGGAGAGCCAAATCATGAGTGAACTCCCATTCACAATTACTGCAAAGAGAATAAAATAACTAGGAATCCAACTTACAAGGGATGTGAAGGACCTCTTCAAGAACTACAAACCACTGCTCAACGAAATAAAAGAGGACACAAACAAATGGAAGAACATTCCATGCTCATGGATAGGAAGAATTGATATTGTGAAAATGGCCATACTGCCCAAGATAATTTATAGATTCAATGCCATTCCCATCAGGCTACCAATGACTTTCTTCACATAATTGGAAAAAACTACTTAAAAGTTCATATGGAACCAAAAAAGGGCCCGCATTGCCAAGACAATCCTAAGCAAAAAGAAAGCTGGAGGCATCATGCTACCTGAGTTCAAACTATACTACAAGGCTACAGTAACCAAAACAGCATGGTACTGATACCAAAACAGACATATAGTCCAATGGAACAGAACAGAGGTCCCAGAAATAACATCACATATCTGCAATCATCTGACCTTTGACAAACCTGACAAAAACAAGAAAGGGGGAAAAGATTCCCTATTTAATAAATGGTGCTGGGAAAACTGGCTAGCCATATGTAGGAAGCTGAAAGTGGATCCCTTCCTTACACCTTATACAAAAATTAATTCAAGATGGATTAAAGACTTAAATGTTAGACCTAAAATCATAAAAACCCTAGAAGAAAACCTAGGCAATACCATTCAGGATATAGGCATGGGCAAGGACCTCATGACTAAAACACCAAAAACAATGGCAACAAAAGCCAAAATAGACAAATGGGATCTAATTACACTAAAGAGCTTCTGCACAGCAAAAGAAACTACTATCAGAGTGAACAGGCAACCTACAGAATGGGAGAAAATTTTCACAATGTACCCATCTGACAAAGGGCTAATATCCAGAATCTACAAAGAACTTAAACAAATTTACAAGAAAAAATTAAACAACCCCATCAAATAGTGGGCAAAGGATATGAACAGACACTTTTCAAAAGAAGACATTTATGCGGCCAACAGATGCATGAAAAACTGCTCATCATCACTGGCCATCAGAGACATGAAAATCAAAACCACAATGAAATACCATCTTACGCCAGTTAGGATGGTGATCATTAAAAGTTATGAAACTACAGATGCTGTAGAAGATGTGGAGAAATAGGAATACTTTTACACTGTTGGTGGGAGTGTAAACTAGTTCTACCATTGTGGAAGACAGTGTGGCGATTCCTCAAGTATCTAGAATGACAAGAAATACCATTTGACCCAGTGATCCCATTATTGGGTATATACCCAAAGGATTATAAATCATGCTGCTCTAAAGACACATGCACACGTATGTTCATTGCAACACTATTCACAATAGCAAAGACTTGGAACCAAGTCCAATGTACATCAATGATAGGCTGGATTAAGAAAATGTGGCACATATACACCATGGAATACTAAGCCACCATAAAAAAGGATGAATTCATATCCTTTGTGGCAACATGGATGAAGCTGGAAACCATCATTCTGAGCAAACTATCGCAAGGACAGAAAACGAAGCACTGCATGTTCCCACTCATAGGTGGAAATTGAACAATAAGAACACTTGGACACGGGGCAGGAAACATCACACACCAGGTCCTGTGGTGGGGAGAGGTGATATGGGGGAGGGATAGCATTAGGAGCAGTACTTAATGTAAATGAGGAGTTAATGGGTGCAGCAAACCAACACGGCACATGTATACATATGTAACAAACCTGCATGTTGTGCAAATGTACCCTAGAACTTAAAGTATAAAAAAAAAAAAAAAAAAAATGGAAACTGGGCTTGGAGCCAACCCACATGATTCTGAATCCAGGTCTGCCATTGCCTTATTTACTGTGCAACCTCAAGAAAGTCACTTAACCTCCAGGGTCTCAGCTTTTTCATCTCTTTTTTTTTTTTTTTTTTTTTGAGACGGAGTCTCGCGCTGTCGCCCAGGCTGGAGTGCAGTGGCCAGATCTCAGCTCACTGCAAGCTCCGCCTCCCGGGTTCATGCCATTCTCCGGCCTCAGCCTCCCGAGTAGCTGGGACTACAGGCGCTGCCACCTCGCCCGGCTATTTTTTGTATTTCTTAGTAGAGACGGGGTTTCACCGTGTTAGCCAGGATGGTCTCGATCTCCTGACCTCGTGATCCGCCCATCTCGGCCTCCCAAAGTGCTGGGATTACAGGCTTGAGCCACCGCGCCCGGCCAGCTTTTTCATCTCTATTGTTAAAAGGTGGTAATCATATCCAATGCCCTGTGGGATTGTGGGCAGAATAAAATGTATTACTATAATAATATACTTTCAAAAATTAGATTAGCACCCTAACCGCTTAGGCCCTTAATAAATGTGGATTATGGTAATCTCTTGCTCTGCTGGCTGACTTCACCCCTTTGAAGTTTCTTTCTGACATCCCACTGACTTGTGGGATCAAGTCCAGAATTTTACCCTTGACATCTTTGCATCAGAATGCAGATTCTGATTCCATCGACTCAATGTAGGGTCTCAGTTTTTACATTTCTAAAAAGCCCCCAGGTGATGCCAATGTTGTTTGTTCACAGACCACAATTTGACAGCAAAACTACACATTAATTCAAATTTTAGAATGTAGTATAAGACTGGAATGTCATTTTTGAAGAGAATCTTAAAATTTATTGTGGAAAAACAAAAAATAATTACTAATTTTGCCCACTTGGAGATCAGGCAGACTTTTAAGGAGGTATTAGTGATAAGGGAAGAGAAATATGGTGCAAAAGAAAAATGTAAGAGTATTGTGTCATAACTTGTCAAGGGCACAGGGCTTGAATCTGATATATACAGCAGAAGGAGAACAGAGAAAAGACTGAGAAGCAGAATTGATAAAGTTGCAGGGCAGAGAAGAAGCTTTTGCTAAGTGCTGTGCTAAGAACTCCATCACAGAGATAGAGAAAATTCATAGGGTTACAGCATAGGGCATTGGATTATAGCAGCAGGAAATAAGTTCTGAAAATTTGTACACTTTTTATGCTGAATTGAGGTAGAAAATTATCACAAAATACATTGGTTGAGCAGAATTCAATTTTTACAATTATTTTAATTTATTTTTAGAAGTATTCTTTGCCTCATAGGGATTATAAATATAAAATCAATTACTAGATATAGACAATACAACATTTTTAGATAGAATTGTGCCCAACACACAGTGTTAATGTTAACTATTATTATAAGAGAGGAATATATTCTTGGGGAAAATGATGATTTCAGAATGATGTATTGAAAAAAATAAGTAAAAGCTATGCTCTATATGTCATTTCTTTTAACAGAAAACCTAATAAAGATTGAAAAGGTAAAACACACACACACACACACACACACACAAAAACTTCTGCCAATCGAGAATACTACATCAAATACAACTATCCTTCACAAATGAAGGAGATAAAAACTTTTGTGAACAAACAAAAGCTAAGAAAGTTCATTACCACTAGACTAAACTTTCTAAAGGTAGTTCTTCAAGCTGAAATGAAAGAATGCTGATTAACAATGCAAAAATACATGAATATATAAAACTTAACAGTAAAATTAAACATATAGCTATGTCAAAATTTTCTAATATTGTAATGATGGTGCATATATCACTTTCAACTCTGGTATAAGAGTTCAAAAATGTACTAAGAATAATTATAGTTACAATTATTTATTACTATATCCATGATATAAATAAGGAATAATTTATAGTATTAATTACATAAATTATGAGGCAAGAAGAAGTAAAAATATATAATTTTTGTATGTGAACAAAGCTAAATTGTTATCAGCTTAAAATAATGGGTTACAAATATAAAGTATTTTATATAAGCTTTATGGTAAGGCTTACTCCTTTCTCTTACTCTTTTGTGTATCTACTACAGGTGTAACCTTTGAGTAAGAGTAAGAGAAAGGAGTCTAAGCATGTCACTAAAAATGTAATTAAATCACAAAAGAAGACAGCAAAATAAGAAGAGACAAGGAAACTACAAAATAATCAGAAAATAATTAACAAAATGGCAATTGTATATTCTCTCTTATCAACAATTATTTTAAATATAAATGAATTAAACTCTCCAATCAAAAGCTAAAGGGGCTAAATGAAAAAAAAAAAAAAAAAAAAGGTAACAGATTCAACCATTTGCTGCTTACCAAAGACTCACTTTAGCTTTAAAAAGGACACAGGATGCTGCAAGTAAGGAATGAAAGACATTCCATGCAAATGGTAACTCCAGAAAGCAATAGAGCAGTAGTAGCTATACATACATAAAACAAAATAAGCCTTAAGCAAAAAACTCATAAGAGACAAAGGTTACTGTAATAAGGGGCAATTCATCAAAAATATAATTGTCAATATATATGCACACATCAGAGTATCTAAATATATAAAGAGTAGAGGACATTAATAGTTTACTCTTAACAATGAATAGACCATCCAGACAGAAAATCAGTAAGAAAATAGCAGATTTGATCAAGACCAGATGTACCTAACAAACATATACAGAACAATAAATTCAACAGAAGTAGATAATGTATTCTTCTTAAAAACATGCACAGAACGTTTCCTAGTATAGATCATAAGATAGTCCAAAAGCAAATTTTAATAAATTTAAGATTAAAATTATATCAAGTGCCTTTTCTGACCAAAGTAATATAAAACCAGAATTCAGTAATTGGAAGAAAATGTAAAAATTTACTTATATGTAGAAATTAAATAGCATACTCCTGAATAAACATTGAGAAAAGAACAAATCAAAAGGGAAATTTAAAAAAAAAACTCAAGATAAATAAAAATAAAAATGAAAATACAACATACTGAATTTTAAGAGTTCTAAGAGGAATTTTTTTAGCTTTAAATGCCTACATTAAGAAAAAAGAAACAACTTAATGTTACATTTCAAGAAACCAGAAAAGAAGTAAAACTAAGCCCAAAGTTAGCAGAAGGAAGGAAATAATAAGATTATAGCAGAAATAAATGAAATAGAGAATGGAAAACAATAGAAAACAAAGAAAGTCAGTAGTTGATTTTTTCAAAAGATAAACAAAATTAACAAACCTTTAGCTAGACTAACACAGAACACAGAGGACTTCAGTAAATAAAACTATAAATGAAAGAGGAGATATTACAACTGATACCACAGAAATATAAAGAATCTTAATAAACTAAACAATTGTCTATCAAAAAAATAGATAAGTTTCAAGAGATGAATACATTCCTAAAAAAAAAAAATCTTACCAAGACTGAATCATTAAGACATAGAAAGTGTTGACAAATGAACACTGTAAGGAGATTGAATTATTAATCAAAAACTAACAAAGAAAAGTCTAGAAGAGATGGTTTTACTGTTGAATTTTATGAAACATTTAAATAAGAATTAACCATTAACCTTACTGTGTATGGAGATTGAATCATTCTCAAACTCTTCCAGAACAACTGATGAGGAGAGAACCCTGTTAAACAGATAGGATACAGAAGGATTGTACCTCACCACAGTAAAAGCCATAATGATAAGCCCATAGCTAACATCATCTCAATAATGAAAAGCCTAAAGCTTTCTTTTAAAATTAGGAATAAGACAAGGATAACCACTCTCACCATTTCTATTCAGCACAGTACTGGAATCCTAGGTAGAGCAATTAGGCAAAAAAATAAAAATAAAAATAAAAATAAAAAATAAAAGACATACAGATAAGAAAGGAAGAAGCCAATTATCTTTGTTTGCAGCTCACAACATGTAATATATAAAAAGCTCTGTAATGAAAACTGGGAAAAATTGACAAATAGAGAAGCAGAACAGAATACAGAAACCAGAAACTGACCTACATATGGCCCTGAGCCTTATGTAAAATGTGATGATGTAGTTTAATAAATCAAGAATTGTGTTTTCAATAAATGGTTCTATGTAAATTGTATATCCATACAGGAAAAAAAATGACCTTTACCTCACACCATACACAACAATAAGTTTCAGTAAATTGCATTATAAATGTAAAAAGTAAAGCAACAATTTTAGAATAAATTATCCAGGAAATTATCCAGTATTTATTAATAATCTTGAAGTGATAATGACAGCTTAATCATTAAAAGACTAAAAAATGATAAATTAGAAAATATTAAAATCAATAATTAATGATCACTATAACATAGCATGAATACAGTAAAATGGTGAATCAGAAAGAATATATTTTCTATACATATAATGTGGAAATGCTCAAATTCAAAATATATGAAGAATATCTACAAATTATTATAAGCAATTCAGCCAATGTAACAGAAAAATCAGCAAAAGACTTGAATTGTCAGTTTGTTGTAGGAAGTGGTCCTAATCCAGACCCCAAGAGAGGATTCTTGGAACTTGTACATAAAAGAATTGGGTGGATAACAAGCCCAGGAGATCGAGACTATCCTGGCTAACACGGTGAAAACCCATCTCTAAAAAATAAAATAAAATAATAAAAAATAAATAAATAAATAAATAAATAAATAAATAAATAAAAATTAGCCAGGCATGGTGGCAGGTGCCTATAGTTCTGTAGTCCCAGCTACTCTGGAGGCTGAGGCGAGAGAAAGGCATGAACCTGGGAGGAGGAGCTTGTAGGAAGTCGAGATTGCACCACTGCACTCCAGCCTGAGCGACAGAGTGAGATTCCTTCTCAAAAAAAAAAAAAAAAAAAAAACCAAAAAAACACTGGGCCCATATCCATAGAGTAAATTGAAAGCAAATTTATTAGGAAAGTAAAGGAATAAAAAATAGCTACTCCGTAGTCAGAGCAGTGGCATAGGTTGCTCCAATGAGTAGAGTTATAGTTATTTCTTGATTATATGCTAAACCAAAGGTGGACTATTCATGAGTTTTTAGGGAAAAGGGTGGACAATTCCCAAACTGGGGGTTTCTCCCCTTTTTAGATGTAGGGTAACTTCCTGACATGGCCATGGCATTTGTAAACTGTCATGGTGTTGGTGAGAGTGTCTTTAAACATATTAATGCATTATAATTAGTGTATAATGAGTAGTGAGGATGACCAGAGGTCACTGTTGCCACCATCTTGGTTTTGGTGGGTTTTGGCCAGCTTCTTTACTGCAAACTGTCTTATCAGCAAAGTCTTTGTGACCTGTATCTTGTGCTGACCTCCTATCTCATCCTGTGACTAAATGCCTTATCCTCCTAGAAATGCAGCCCAGTAGGTCTCAAGTCTTATTTTACCCAGCCCTATTCAAGATGGAGTCGCTCTGGTTCAATCACCTCTGACAAATTTTCTGAAAAGGACGTACAAATGTTCTATAAAATTGAAAAAAAAAAAGTAAAACTTTAATAGCCTTTGGAGATGGACTAATTAAAACACAATATTTTATTAATGCCCACACAGATGAATGACTAAGATATAAAAAGGCAGTACTAACTGTGGCTGAGGAAATGGAGAAATTAGAATGTTCTTGTACTACTAATAAAATGAATTTGTACAAATACTTTAGAAAGCATTTGACAACATTTACTGAAATTGAAACATGCATACATTATGATCCAGAAATTCACTCTCAGAATATACACAATAAAAAATGTGTACATGTATTCACCCAAAAGCATTTACATCTGTAATCATAGCAGAATTCTTCACAATAACCCCAAATTGAAAGCAACTCCAATGCCCACCAGCAGTAGGACTGTTAAATTAAGTGTACTACTCTATTCACACACAAAAGGATAACATAAAGCCATTAAAAAAAATTAACAGACTTCAACTGTAGGCAGTAGCATATGTAATGTTTTCAAACATAATGTTGAGTATCATAAATTAGAAACACACTGTATCATATCATTTATATAAAGTTTAAAAATAGACAAATATAATGTATATCATTAAAACTCACATACTGATTCACTTTCCAAGGGCAAGCAATTGGAAGGTGAATGGCAGAGCTCTAGTTCTCTATCTGGGTTCTAGTTCCATAGATATGTTTACTTTTTAAAAAATTATTAAATGGTACATATATGACCTTTATATGTTTCTGTATGTTATACTTTAAAAAAAAAATTCAAAAACAAAAGAGATCCCTAATTTTACCCTTTCTAGCCATCTTCATTACTACCATTCTATGGTATTTGCTGTACTTTACAGTTTATTTTTGTTGTAATTATAAATGGAGATTGAGATGATGAGATCTATTCAAATGATTATATATTTATATCCTATATTCTGTTAATATGGTCAACTAATTAACCACATTGATTGATAGCACTTAATGAAATTAGCATATGCACGCATGTTTTCGTAATACTTTTAATTTTTTATTGTTTTAATGTCCTAGTTATTTTTGATATCAGAATTATGCTGGCCTCATAAATATTTTGGGAAGGATAATATTGCTCTTATTTTTTAGTGTCAGTAAGAATTTGTATATTTTTGTCATTATTTATTTCTTAAATATTTGGTAGAAATTATTGATTATGCCAAATGGACTTACGGGTTATTTTATAAATATTTTTTGTTTTTTAATTAAGAATTGAGTCAAATTTTAATTAGTTTAGCAAATGTAGGACTATTTGGATTATATATTCATGACATTTTAATACTAATTTAACCATTTTATCTAACTTTCATTTATCAGCATAAAACAGTTTATAAAATCTTCCTGTAACCTTTAATGTCTATTACCTGCCAGGGTGCTTCCTTTTTGAATTATAATGCTAATTATTTGTTCTGTAACTTTTTATGTTTTATCAATCTTGTCAGGTGTTTATATATTTTATTAATCTTACAAATCATATTTTGTTAATCTTCATTAAATATTTGTTTTGAAATTTCATATGTATGTTCTTATTTTACCGTCTTTTTCTTCTAATTTCTTTAATGTACTTTTGTTTGTAACTTTATCAGATTGATGCTTAACTTCATTATTTTTCCAATTTTTTCCTGTGTAGTATAAGTTACAAATTTCTGAGCATAGCTTTAACTATTTCCTGTAAATCTAGGCATAGAGTATTTTAATTATTGAGTAACTCAATATATTTGTTAATGTCTATTATAATTTTTATCTTGAGTCATGTTATTTATCCTGTTTAGAGTATTTTTTCTTATTTTTTGTCACTTTTCTATTATTGGTTTTTACCTTAATTATGGTCAGAGAATTATAAAATGTCAATCCTTTGGGAGGAGGGAGAGGATCAGGAAAACTAACTGATGAGTACTAGGCTTAATACCTGGGTGATGAAATAACCTGTACAATAAACCCCCATGACACAAGCTACCTATGTAGCAAATCTGCACTTGTACCGCTGAACTTAAAAGTTTAAAATAAAATAAGATAAAATTGAAAAATAAAAAAATAAAAAAATAAAAATAAAATGTCAATCTTCTGAAAATTGAAATAGCTTAACACCTCAGCATCTATTCTGAAAAATAAAATAAAATAAAATAAAATAAAATAAAATAAAATAAAATAAAATAAAACTTGGTAAAGTAAGAGCAGAAAAAGGCTATCTCAGAAAATGTCTATGGCAAATATACTTAAAAGCGAAATATTGTTGAAGGTACACTGAGACATTCAAACTTAGATTGATTACCTTAGTGATAAATTAAACTTATTTTTAGGTGCTCCTCTTTCTGTCTAGTAAATTTTTGGTATCAAAATCTATTTTATATGACATTATTATAGCTGTATGTTCCTTTATTTGGTGCATATTTTTTGCCTGATATTTTTTCATCCTTTTACTTGTCAACTTTTATATATTCATATTTAAATGTGTTTTTATAAGGAAAAAGTTCTTATCTACATTTCATTCAGTCAATCCACATCTATGTTTTATTTTGAGCATATAATCCAAATTTATTCAACATAATTCCTGATATATTTGGTTTTAAGTCCATAATCTTCCTATTGCTTTCTTCTTTTCTTGTTGTGTCTATATTCCTTTATCTCTCTTTTTATAATTTTTTAAATATGTGGTTTTTAAAAACTTCATTTTCTATTTATTTCTCTGTAAAAACTACATACATTTAATTGGTTACCCTAAGTATGGCAGCATGTATTCCTGACTTAACAAAGTCTATGATAAATTTCTGTTTTATCACTTCCCGGATAGGTTAAGTAATCAGAATGATTTAACTTCAGCATGTCCTATATAATTGTAATCATAGGCTATTTCCTTCTACTTTAATAATATATATGTATAATACAATTATTCATTAGTTTTTATTAATATTCATTCAGATTTATATGGTTAGTATTGATTTTTTCCTTTATGTCTGAGCTTTCATCTGGCTTTTTCCTCTATCTTTAAGAAAATCTATGCCCTTCCTTAGTGTGTCTACTAATAAATAATTTCCTGTTTTTTGATTACCTTTATTTTGCCTTTATTCTTACAGAATCTTTCATTAATTATAGAAATATTGTTTAGCCAATGTTCCGTTTACTGAAGATACTATCTCATTTTTTTGGCTTACAACTTTTCTATTTTATTTTGAGAAGTCAGCTATCTAAATTGTTGGTCAATAGTAACATTTCTCTTTTTTTCTAATTTCCTTAGGATATTCTATTTTTCTTTATATTTCAGCAGTTTTGATATGTTGTGTCTAGTTGTTCATTTCTTTATATTGTTCCTGCTTGGTGAAGAATAAATCTGATATTAGATTTATTTTATAATTTCTGAAAAATTCTCAGTGATTATGACCTTGGTCTTATTTCTGTATTGTTCTTTTATGCACTTTTTCTGGGAATCAAACTTCATTTAGAACTTTTCAGTCTATCCTTTGTATTTCTTTCATGTTTTTTATTAAATTTTTATGCTTTATTTTGAACTTTTTTCTGATTTATCCTTCAATTCACTAATTCTCTCATTAGCTGTAATATTATGCTATTAAACCTATTCCTTCAGTTATTAATATTAGTTGTAGGGTACTACAGTTGAAGAATTTCAGAATGTTAAGACTCTGCTAAATATTTAATTTAAAAAATTAGTAGTCATTTTAAAGTCTATGTTCTATACTGTCTTTGAATCAGTTTTTATTTTTTCTTAATTTTTCTATCATGTTGACTTGTAACCTGGTATGCCTGATTATTTTTCACCAAGGTAAACAAATATATATTAAATATTCTAGAAGAATTTCTAGAAGAAATTTGAGATTTTTGATGGGTTTATGTATTTTCAGAGAGAAAATTTCTTGTAATTTCCAGTGATACAGACACATTAGCAAACCAGCATCACCTTTAATAAATATAGGTATCTGAAGTTAGACTTCGCCTCTTGTTGTTACTCTTAGAGATAACGCTTTGCAGCCTTAAGACAGCTTCTCTTTGAAAGGCCCTGGATTCCTATTTCCATCACTTTGCTGCCAAAAAGTTGGCTTAGGTTTTCAACTTCTGGTCTACCCTTTAGATTCTTTTAGGAAAAAGAATGACCTAAGTAGTGAGTTCCTTTTCTAGACTTTCTTCCTTGAATTTTAGCCTTATAATTTTTCATTGCTCTTTTTAATTCTCCTATGTCTTTCTGCCTATTTTTAAACAAATATGTTGTCCAAATGTGCTCGCTGTTCTCTAGCTGTGGAAGGGCTCCTTCAGCAGTATTCAACCTGCTTTTAAAAAAGGCAGAAGATCTGAGTTTTTCTTTTCTCTAAAGCATTTATCTTCTCCTGTGATTTTTTACAATTTTTCTATTTGTTGTGGTTATTGTTTAATATCTATATCCTTAGTTAGAATAAAAAATATATATCCACAGTAGGATCTCTATCTCTTTTCTTTATTGATGTATCTCTGGTGCCCGAAACAATGCCTGATATGTAGTAGTAGTCATATAATGAGTAGCTTACTATAATTTGTATAATTAGTAGCTTACTAATTATTAGTCCAATAAATAAAATCCAATACATAAATGAATAAATGGAAAAATTGATTTAGATAGAAATTCCAGGTTTTCATGTGTTTATTATGCTTGGTATGTTTCTGTGGTAAAAGGCTATAAATTAGAATAAAATAAAATATTACTAAAAAATCAGTATCATTACACATGGTAGACAATAAATGTTGAAAGAAGAAAAAACAAGTTTACAAAGAGTAGAGAAACATTTTTGTTTAGGTAGCATATAGCTACTTATCAAGACATTGAATTTTTATTTCTTCTCCCCTGGGATTGTCTGGCAGACATCACAAAGAGCTGACTCAGTAAGGAACACATTGTAGATGCCTGATAAACACTTGTTGATATTGATATTGGCACTTGACCAATGTATAAAAGTTTCCATTTCTATGTATATAAATGCCTTACAAAACGGAATATTTATGCATTAAATACATGTGTCCTTAAACAGATGACGGTAGTTAAATAAAGCGATTGCATAAAATTTATTATTCTAATATAATTCAATATATTGTTGTCGAGACTGTTAACTAGGTCTATAAATTAATCTTCCTTTATTCATGCATTCAATAACTGTACATTAATTTCAAATACTTGTGAGGTATCTGTCTAAATTTTAGATATAGAATGACAAAAGAAATTAAAATCCCTGTACTCAAAGTGCTTACACTGTGCCATATATTTTAAGAAATACCGGGCACTTATAATGGAAATTATATATTTAAGAGATCCAAAATGCAAAAAACAGTGTCATTAGTTCAACACTTTTTAAAACTTAATTTGAAATTGGAACCTAAAGAAAGCTTTAGAAAGAAACAAAACAGCAGTTTACATTTGATTACGTGATCGCTAAATATCTAGTCTCTTGTATTTCTTTCTTCATTGTTATCATGTGTAACATTTTCCAAATACACCAGTCAGAGATATATTTTCTAATGTGAATATCATGAAGAATCTGTCAAAATAAAAAGAAAAGGCATTCTTTAAAATGTGTTTTCCCAATTATTTTTACAAAAACATGGATAACTGAACAAGGAAAAAGATTAAATATAAATTTAGAAAAGCATAAGCATGTGAAACCAAAATACATGACAGTACCTAATAATATAAACTGATATCCAGGCAGCACATTTTTTTAATAGCTCTGTCATCTCAAAAATGAGATGATTCGACAAAGCAAACAGTCTTTAATATTCCTATAGCATAATAGCTAAGATTAGTAATAGTTCTCTTTGAAAGGAGGAATTACTGTGTAATCAACTGTGGTTTCTTGTGCTTGCAATAGCAGACTGTTCTCTGACAGCTCTATGTAACTGCTATTCCACCCATTTTACCTTTCAATTGTTCCTCCTTTTAAAATTACTTACTTTTCAATTAAATGAATAGAAACATAGTATTATTTGATAGGTAAATAATTATTATACAAATATATATGACTCACTAATGCTGATATAGTAAATCTGAAGAGTTAACATTTGTAGCCATTTCATAATCATTCAATAAGTAGTATTTTTATTTTATCATATAATAAGTAGTCTATGTGAAAAATTATTACAAAAGATGTGAACTCTGACTTCAAACTCAAAAGCCTCACTAGTTTGTGGTCAAGAGTTGGTTTTGCTCTAGAACAAAAGTAAAATAATTTATTCAGTTGAGAAATTTTAGGTGATTTTAAGCATATTCTGATAACCCTTCCTCGTATAAAGACTTTAGCACCTCTATTACATTTTCCACGAAAAAACATTTGCCTTCAGATATCCAGAAGTATTTAATCAGTTTACAACTTGTAATACCTCTGCCTAGACTATTCAACAAATAAAAGCTTTTAAAAAGATATTTAAATTGTAGTTTGGTTAAGCCTATACGAATTTTCATCTCTGTTAAATTCCTAGGAGTTCAGGCCAACCAAAATTTCTGAAAATCTGTATTGTAAGCAGACTAATTTCAGATCTGCCAAGAAAAGGAGTCTGAACATTGAGAATTAATGCCAAGAGTTAACTTTATGTAAATAGTGAAATGAGTAAGAAAATCAGCCTAATCTAAGATGGATCTTCCGCAAGTGAAAGGAAGAAAAAAAGATACTTGTCATTTAACATTCAGTAACTATTTTTCATGTGACTAATATAAACAGGTGCTATTTATAGGATAAGTATATCAAAGGAACCAAAACAAATTAAATCCCTAACTTCCTAAATCTTACATTCTAGCTTTTATGGGAGGAACACAGAAAAAATAAATGAAATTATATAAATAAATGAGTTACATAGAGTAATAAATATTGACGAGTATTGAGGGGAAAAACACTGGCATAGAGATAGGATATGTATATGAAGAAGCTGTCATTTTAAAGAGGATGTACAGGAAAATGACCATGAAAAGTCAACATCCAAGGAAAAGGAAATCCCTGAAGAAGTGTGTGAACAAGACCATACTAATATCTAGGGGGAAACTACTGCATGCAATGGAACTAAAATTGAAGCCATTTGATTATTTTTGGTGGAATTATAATTAAGATTATATTAGTATATCATCAAGGATGATGATGCATTAGTATAGATCAAAGATGGGTAATGACAAAACAGAGAAAAAAATAGGAAGATACTGCAAAAATTTTAATGAAAAACAATTGTGGCTTGTACCAGGGTAGTAGAGGTAGGGTGGTAAAAAGTGTTCAAAGTCCAGGTACTTTTTTTTTAATCATGCAGAAAGAATTTGATGTGGCATATAAAAGAAAGCGTCAAATGAAATTCTCAGAACCAAGGCCTAAATACCTATAAAAATAGAGTGACCAATAACAAAACTTGGTAAAAACTTAAGGAAGCAAATTTTTTGTTTGTTTGTTTGTATGCTTTGTAGAAAAGACAGAGCTTTGTTTAGGACATGTTAAGATCCCTATTAATCCTCCCATTAAGGTGGTTGAGTCAGCCCGCTGTGTGTATGAGACCAGACACCAGAGATGAGGTCTAGAGAGATATATGTTTGGAAGTTATTGGTTATAAATAACTTAAGGGTTTTCCGTGAAAATTGAAGACAGTATGAGGGGATTTCTTGTCAAATGAAATTATAGAGACACACTGGCTAGACTCTGAGACTATAGAAAGTTAAGAGGTCTGGGATATGAGGGGGAACGAAGGCAATAAACTGAGAAGGAGCGGCCATAGAATTAAGTGAAAACACAACAGATTGTGATATTCTAAGAGCCAAATGAATACAATATTTGAAGGAAAAGGGGAATAATCAACTGTTAAGTGCTGCTGTTCAATTAATTAAGATAAACAGTAAGATATTTCCATTGCTAAAAGTGGCTTTTCTAGAATTGTAAACATGATAGCTCACTTGATGCAGGTTCAAGTGAGAACAGGAAGATAGGTAATGAAGACAGGGGGTATAGCAATTCTTTCAATAAAGGCAAAGGAAAAACATAGTGCAATATCTAGACAGAAAAGTGGGATCAAGAGAGTTCGTTTTTCCCCCAAGAACATGTTGGTATATTTATGAAGTTACACTAGCAACCACAAAAAAAAAAAAAAAAAAAAAAAAAAAAACCAGTGGTGCAGAAAAAGGAAAGAAACAGGAGACATGAATTGACTTGAGCCGTGTCTCCATGGAGGTTAGAAAAAAGGGACAAAAATTGAAGGAGGGCTGTTTCATAATAGCAAGAGAAAAAAGACAAATTATATGAAAACTTACATAGTTAGATGGGTAGATTGTGAAACTTGCGGAAGATTTTTTTCTAATTACTTTGAATTTTTAGTAAAATAAGGAGCAAGTTCATTAACTCAGAATAAGGAGAAGGGAAGATATGTTGCAGATTTGAGGGGAAAGGAAAAAGTGAGGAAAAATCACAGAGAGAGGAAAAGCTAATGGCTGGAAGAATACCATTTATGTAACATTAAAAAAAATCAGTTGAAGCTGTTGTCATATATTCAACTTAAAATTTATCAGCAACATTGTATTTTTTCCCAGTACTATTTGATCACAAAATTACTTGTATGGGTTAGGCAAAGATGCGGGTTGCCAAAGGCTCTGGTTTAGCAAAGTAATCCACCCAGAAATTTTGCTAGTATCTCCTCTCTCCACAACTTTTCTTCTCACCTAGTTTGGAAAAATGAACCTAATTTAAAAGTAGGTAACCTATACATGACAGAACAAGGATCTTTCAAACTTATTGTTTACACTTTGAGTTATCTCTAGGATTAGACCTCAAATGTCAAACACTTAGATTTGTAATAAACTTTGAAATCTTAGAATAGTTTTAGATTTACAAAAAGTTGCAAACATAGTACAGAGTTCCCATATATTTCACATAAACTTTCTCTTGTTAAAATTTGTCACTTTTGTTATAACTAATACACAAATATTAATACATTTAATGCATAATATATTTAATATTATATAATACCTTTAATAGATAATATAACTAAACTCTATAATTTATTCAGATCTCCTTAGTTTTTACCAAGTGTATTTTTTTCTGTTTCAGGATCCTACTCAGGAAACTACACTGCATTTAATCATCATATTTCTTTGCCCAAAGCTCCTCTTGGCTGTGACAATTTTAGTTTTTCCCTTTTTGGTGGTCTTTTAAATTTTAAGAAGCCCTTGTTCAGTATTTTGCAGAATGTTCTGCCGATGGGATTTGTCCGATATTATTCTCATGATTAGACTAAGATTATATCTTTGGGGGAAGAAAATCACAAAGGTAATATGCCATTCTCATCACAATATATCAAAGGTACAAACTATTACCAGAACCTAATAACTATTGATGTTAGTCTTGCACCTATTGAGGTAGTGGTTATTAGTTGGCTCCACTGTAAAATTACCCTATTTTCTTTCTTTCTAGATCTAATCTTTGGTAAAATGTCACTATGCATAGTCTTCATTTAAGGAATGGGGAATTATGCTCACCTTTCTTGGCATCAGAATAGCTACACAAATGTCCTTTGGCCCAGGAGATTTATTAATCTGTTCCCATTATTTATTCCATTACTTGTTTCTAATACTTTGTGTTATAATGTAATACTGTGTCATTTATTTTTTTGTTCACGTTTTCCCAGCTTTGACCATTGAAAATACTTTGGGTTGGTTCTTGTTTCCCTTTGACATATAGTCGTGGGTTTTTTAGTTTCCGTTTTGGTTTGTTTTGGTGTTGGTTTTCGCTTTTGAGCACTGTCTCACTTTCTGGCACTACAAAATGCTGCAGGCTTATCTTGTATATTTCTCACCCCAACCCTAGACTCAGCCATTTCTCCAGCTTGAAAAATCCAGATATTTTACATCAAAAAGAACTTTACAATTTTTTCTGTCCTAATATTCATCTCCAAGGCAACGATTTTTTCTGCATAAATGACAATTAATAGAAATATGTATAATATTATAAATTATTTCAACACTAATTATATGAAAAATAGTAGGAAAAGCTTTCATATATAGGGAGCCTTTTAAGACCAGATAATATTATCAGTACCTTACAACTATTAAGTCATTTAATACTGACAACAACCGTGTAAGCTAGTGTAATGGGCACTGTTAATTGTTTTATTTCATGTAATACCAAATAAAGCACCATGAGATAATTAATTATTATGATTTCCATTTGGAATTTGAGGAAACTGGATCCCAGGCTCACATGGATTTTAGTTCAAGGATATGAATTCAAGTTTATCACCTTCTTAAATGCAAAATCTTAATTGTTAAGAAGAATTGTCTCCTTCGCTATATTCATGCAGGGAAAACAAATCAAATTCTCTTTGTTATTTCTACTGCAAAATGATGGAATTGAATGTTAATACTGAAAAGCTCTTCTATAAATGCTGTAATTTGATGATTTCTTTGATTCTTCTGATGGTAGTAGATGCCTTTGTCTCTCTGTTATTTTCATATTCTGTATATATGTCTAGGAAATGATTTATCATAAGAAACCAAATTATTCCTTTACATGTCTCTTCCTACATGCTTATCTATATAACCCAAATCATTTTCTTGTATTTATCATAGGTAAGATACAAATTTTAGTTTAATGATTAAATAAATAAATGAATGAGTCAAACATCAATGATAAGACTAAATGTCTTCACAGGCAAGGCACACATTAAGTCGTTTTTAAAAGTGTTAAAAATAACTTAACATAATTTCTTCTGAGGGTTCTCAGGTTATGGACAAACTCTTACTGTTAGTCTTAAAACTAGATATTTTAACAAACTTAGACACTACAAAAGAGAGAGAAATTTCTAAAAAGGTAAAAGACAACAGGCATTTCTCTGATTTTACATATTACAAGTATATGTAAGATACAATACCCGATGGGGAGGGAAACAAATGTTGCTTTCTAAGTAATAGAAATTTACATAGAGTGATCGATTTCAATTTCAACCTAATTTTACTAGCATATATTTTCAGTATAATTTATGACTGCTTCATTTTGAAATACTTATTGTATTTTTAAAGGTAGATTGGTAAAGATCAGCCCAATTCTCTGTTGAACTTATCTAATGCCTGAGCTTTAATTGAGTTTATCCATCAAAGTCACATTTCATTTGGAGAATGGATGTCAGACTACAGCACTTAGCAATGATGAAGGAAGGGACTTTAAATTAACTAACAAGAGTGTCTTAGGACAAAAAGTCTATATTCATGGACTGCTTCAACTTTTAATTCAAAATTTTTTTAAAGTCTAACAATGAATGATCCTCAAATATTGGTTAAAATTAGTATCACTATAAATTGAAGGCATATGATAGCAAGACATTTAAGCCTGGTTGTGTATATGTCCTGGCATGTTATTTTTAGAGTTGTATCAATATGTAGATTAAAATTTTAAGTCAGTAGCTTTATATATAAATTATGTTAAATTTGATATGTTTTGGTTTGCATATTTCACACACTCATTGATGGCGTTATAGTAGTTTCTCTTCATCCGTCAGTTAGTTTCTATTACTTCAGTTACCCATAGTCAACTTGGGACCAAAATATTATATGAAAAATTTCAGAAATAAAAAATCTGTAAGCTTTAAATTGGTATCCCCTGTTATCTCACCCAGGCTATAAATCATCTCTTCGTCTAGCGTATCCACGCTGTATACACTACCTGCCTGTTAGTCACTTAGTAGTCATCTCAATTAACAGATCGACTGATCATGTATAAAGGTTTGGTACTATAGCGGTTTCAGGTATCCACTTGGGGGTCTTGGAACATATTTCCCACAGATAAGGGGGGGCACTGTATAATTGTCAATGTAATTGGATGCAAAATTATTTATTTTGATAATTTAAACAAAAATAGCTTAGAGAATGAAGAAACTGAAGGAAGGAAAATGTACATATTGTCTGTACTTTCTGGTTATCACTGCCCGTGGCTAGTGTGATTATTTCCCCAATTCTAGAATACACAGTTAAAATAAACATATTTGGTTAAATGACAAAATTCCTATATTTGTTGCATGATCAATGGAGTAAGGTCTATTGTGGAAGGAAAGACCAAGTAGAAGCTGCTATCTATTAAAATAATATACCAAAGCAATGTCACCTATCTGGAGATATATCAGAGATCCATGCCACCACCCAGGGCTTGACAAATGCAGGAGTGTTGATTATCACCATGTAGCCATTTAATTTGGTTATTTGGCCTGTGTAGAAGACACAAGTATTAGGAGAAAGGCAGTGTATTTACATATACTTGAAAATGTGATTGCAGTTGTTGTTCTGGATGTGTGTTCTGGATGTGTGTGCATGTGTATGTGTGTACACAAACATATCTGACATACAGTTCTTGATGTGACCAAAGCATTATTTTCTGTATCTGTTCATTAAGACGATATGAAATAGTTTGCATTCAGCTGGTATAGCCAACCTTTGCAGTCTTACTTAAAGGCTATCTAAATTTGCCACCTACATGCCAAACCTACTCTACAAAGAATTGATCACCTTTCCCTTCCATAGAATATACCCTGGTCCACTGATAATTTCATGGAGCTGGAACTGAGAAGAATGAAGCAACAACTATTTATGTACTCTGGTAGGCATATATGAGCCAATTACTAGAAAATAATTCTCATGAAAATTCAAGTGTCTGCCACCTCAGTGACATTTCTAGGAATTCAGTGATCTGAGATGTGTCATAGGTAAGGTCAAAGGTAAAGGTCAAGTTGTTCCATCTGGCCCCTCTTACCACTGAGAAAAAAATTTAATGACTGTTGCTCTTTTGTAGAATTTAGAGGAAACATAAATCTCATGTGAATGTGCTACTCATACCCAATCACTAAGTAACCCAACAGTTTTTAGTGGAGCCCAAAACAAATAAGGGATTTTCAACAAATCCAAAGGGCCATAAAAGCTGTTCTGCTACGATTTTTTCAATCACAAGATCTCATGGTGTTCTAAATGTTGGTAGGGGACAGAAATGTGCATAGCAGGTTCTCAGAAGTGAATTAAAGCACAGACCTTTACATTTTAGTTCATACCTATACCAGTCTCTATATGCAATTATTCTCCTTTGAGAAACAGCTTTTGGTTTTCTATTGGAGTTGAACAGAAACTGAATATTTTACCATGAGCCCCTGAGCCACCAAGTTGCTATGAATGAATTTATGCCAAAGCCATAAATTTGTTATGCACAACTGCTTCTAACTTCAAATGGAATATGAGCGCATGAACAATCAGGTCCTGAAAATACAAATAAGTTTAATGAGTAGGTTGCCCAGATGTCCATGATGTCTATTTCTAGTACATTGCTTTCTCTTTCCACAAATATATATGGTCTCCTGGGGAATTCCCTACAACCAGTAGTTTGTGGAATAAATTATTCAGATTTTATTTACAAATGGTTCTGCTAGGTATTATTTCACTACCTGAGTAAATGACTGTAGAATGACAGTTCAACTCTGAAGTGGCTGTAGTGACATGAAGGAGAGTGATGAAGAAAAATCTGGTCAGTGGAAATAACTTCAAATAGTGTACTTGAAAGCTCATTTTTCCTGGACATGAACAGAGCCAGAGATTTAGACCTAACTGATTAATAGTTCTAGCTAATGGTTTGGCAAGATGACCAGGGACTTGGAAGGAACAAAGTTCAATAATTAGATAATTGGAGATAAGTTAGTATAGAGAATAGGTATGCAAATAGACCTCTTCAAATGGGCCCAGAATATGAAAATATTTGTCCCCCATATGAATGTTCACTAAAGAGTGACCTCAGCAGATGAGAATCTTAATCATCAAGTGGACAAAGTGACAATTTGGTAGATGTCAGTCAACGTCTTTTTCTAGACACCTCTGTCCCTAATCAATGAATTCATGAACAAAGTGGCCACCGCAGAAGGAATGGAGGTTCTGCATGAGCTAAGCAACATGTATTATTGCCCACAAAGGTGGATAAAGCTACAACTGCTGCTTAGTGCCACACCAGCCAACAGCAGAAACCATACTGAGCATATAATATGACACCTTTCCCTTGGGAAATCAGCCAGCCACCTGGTTCATTTTCTTGGATGTCTTCCATACTGGAAGGAGTAGCAACTTTTCTTAATGGAATAGACAGTTTTTGTGGACATTAAATTGCCTTTTTTGCCTGTAATGCTTATGCACAAAAACACAATATATGATTTTATTGAATGCCATACTCTTCACCATGTTATTTCCTACAGCACTGCTTTCAACCAAGGAACTTATTTTATGGCTAATTTAGTGTGCCAATGACCCATGCTCATGAAATTTACCATGTTGCCAATTACTCTTTAGCAGCTGGCCTAATAGAAAGATAGTTAATAACATAGTTATAATTTCAGTTGGGCAATAAATTGCCAGGTTCAGTAATGACATTCAGGATGTCCTCTATATTGGTGACCAATGTGCAGTGCTGGTTCTCCCAAAGCCAGGTTTATGAGTATAGACATTAAGGATAAAAATATGATTAGCTTCTATTACCTGTTGTGATCCAGTAGTGAATTTTTGTTTCTAGTCCCCACAATTTTGAGTTTTGCTCATCTAATGTCATTTGTTCCCAAAGAATAAAAGCTTACATTAGGGAAAACAAAAATGGTTCAATTAAACCAGAAGTTGAGACTGCCTATGGGAATAAATAAAACACTCATCTCAGTGACTCAAACAGGCAAGGAAGAGGATGTGACTCCTACTGTCTAACCTGCAGCACATTTATCCTGTTTCTTGAGGGGAAATTGGGTTGCCAACTACAATGGGTGCAAAAAGGAGAATGTCTAGATTGCAAGAGAACCACTGGAGAACCTTAGTACTCCCATACTCCATGATAAAAGCCAATAGAAGCTACAATAAACTTAGTACAGACAGAATTGCAAATGGGAGAGGCCATGTTTGTGAGATTTAGTAATAAATACAGAGTGCCCACTTACAATTGAATTTCAGATGAACAACTCTTTTTAAATTTAAGTATGTCTCATGCAATGTCTGACATGTACAGTTGACCCTTGAACAATACAGGTTTGAACTGTGCGGGTCCACTTATACTTAGCTTTTCTTCTGCCTCTGCCACCCCTTTTATTTCTTTTTCTCTTCAGCCTACTCAATATGCACAGGAGGAGAATGAACACCTTCATCATGATCCACTTCTACCTAATGAATAGTAAATACATTTTCTCCTTTTATGACTTTTTTAATAACATTTTCTTTTGTCAAGCTTACTTTCTTGTAAGAATACAATATATAATATATGAAATATGTGTTAATTTTTTATGTTATCAGGAAGGTTTTCAGTCAACTTATATTTAAGAATAAGATAATTTTTTGTATATTTGTTTTCCTTACTTTTGATTTGAATTTTGCCTACTACTGAGCTGTGTTTGTGTATGTGTATATAAAATGACATGTTATCTTTACATAATCATATAACTACAATTATACGTAATTCATTATACATCATACACATGTAGAGAGTTTAGAAATGTTCTCATTTGTAATCTTGATTTATTATCTATAGCTTATTATTGTGCAATTTTGTTAAATTCTATTTGTATGACTTTGATTGGCTGTTTAGTTATAACTCTAGCCATTTATTGAATATCTGTTCCTTGACCTCACCTTTTATAATCACTCTCTTTTTATTTGATTAGTGTTCTCTCTTATTTTGAAAAATTTCAAAGTTTGTTCTCTAAGTCACTGATTATTTTGGAAGTGTCAATTCTGCTTGATAGTGCCTTAGAAATAAATTTTAATTACTTGTTAAATGTTTGAGTTTCCTTATATTTTCATCTTTCTTCAGTCACTTACCTTTCTATGTCATAGCTTATCTCAGTATGGTGTTTTCTTATGAATTTCCTTTCTTTGTCAACAGAGGGGGTGTCATATTTAACTATTTTGTGGAAATCCAAGTTTTCCCCTTAAATTTACTTAATTATTTTAGTATACCAGCAAAGTTATAGTTTTGAATGTATGTAAGGTTCATGTTTTCCTCAAAAGATATTAAAAGATATTAAGAAGATAGCTGAAGGTTAGATCTTATCTTTGACACAGACTATCTGTACCTTTCAAAAGCATTCCTCTTTCATCACCAGTTTCTTCAGCAACTATTTCTCTCAGTGAAGCAAATCAAGAGAAATCCGAGTATAGTAGCTACTTATGGCATTCAAGTATACATTCCACACATTTCTATAATTCCTACAAGGTTTTATAAGTGAATTTGTTTTGCAGCTTTTGCAGAGCTGGGTAGCTGTTACTACAAATGGTTCTGTATCACTCTTTTCTTTTCTTTACTTTTCTTTTTTTTTTTTTTTTTTTTACAGAGTCTCACTCTGTCACACAGATTGGAATGCAGTGGAGTGATCTCAGCTCACAGCAACTTCCGCTTCCTGGGTTCAAGCAATTCTCCTGCCTCAGCCTCCTGAGCAGCTAGGATTACAGGCATGATAATTTTTGTATTTTTAGTAGAGATGGGGTTTCACCATGTTGACCAGGCTGGTCTCGAACTCCTGACCTCAGGTGATCCGCCCACCTCGGACTCCCAAAATGCTGGGATTACAGGTGTGAGCCACAGTTGGTTTGGTTTTCTAAGCATACTATAAGGTTGAATGCCTATTGAAAGCAAGTATCTCAGAAGTACTTTCTTCCACGCCATAATTCTTATTTTCATTTTTGAATGGCAAAATCACTTACCATGGTCCACCTTGACAAGATTTGATGCCTGAAGTGTAGCATGTCTTCGCAGTGTCCACTTTAATATTGTCATATTTATCGTCCCAGGTCTAATCCTGACAAGCAGATGGGTATATACAAACTATTGTTTAATTCATTATGATTGGTTGTCAATCATCTGTGATCTTCTGCTCTACTATATGGTTATCCTGATGTGCTGGACAGATCCATTGTAACATTCAAAATAAGAATAGTGCTGTATACAAAAGACTACAGTTCCCATTGTTCATAGACCATAATGTTATTTTCATATTTATTAATCCTTAGTAAACCATTCCTGAGTGAATATTTTAAAAGGTTGTAGAATGCATCAAAGATATAGCTGCACCTTACATTTTTACTTTTTAAAGATTTTAGGTGGCAAAAACTGTATTGTTGAAATGCTGTATGAGAGGTGAACAAATGAATGCATAAATTTAGTTCTAGCTGGCTCAGGAGTCGTATCCAACCTACTGCTTTTTATTTTATTTTTTCAATTCAACATTTGAAATTATTAAAATTTTTCATAGCTCTTTTTCAGGTATTGTAAGAATGCTTTGTCAATTGATAGTCTCTTTATCTTCATTTTCTCAATTCAAATATTTTAGCATACTTTAAATGGCATGCATTATTGTAGGTAAGGGGAAAAAAAAAAGGCATTCTCAGAGAGATTGTGTTGATTTTTTTCTTATAGCTGAGCTTGTGAGCTTGTAGTAGTCCTGGGATTTTAATGCTGATGCTCTAGTCCTGGCAACCTGGCAGTATTATATTTGAAATATATTATGTGACTGTTTTCTTGAGATTTTTTTCCTCATCTCTATTCGATCCTTCCCTCCGTGACAAAATTCACTCAAGCAGCTGGTAATTTTGCTAGCTAATTGCCTCAACGAAGGAGCAATTGCTAAAGCAAGTAACCTAAGAATATTATCTTTGCTTTTGAGTTTCAAATGCCTTGCTCTCAAGACAATGATTAATTCATTTAGTGGAATGATGTAAACAAGATGTCCCATGAAAAATCCCAAGAATTTCCACCAAGACAGCCAAACAATGAATAAACAACTGTATTTTAATAAAACCAACTAAAAGAATGTTCCAGAGTATGTCCAAGGATTAACAAAATTGCTAGGTAGCACAGAAAATGAGAATAACTACATAGATAGTGGAAGAAAACACTGGGACTCCATCACATCTCCCAGACAGGATCAGCCAGGAACTAGGAGGATTCTCACTACAGTGTAAAGGTGAGTAAGAGGATCCAAACAACCCTTACCAATATTTTGGACACATATGGTTCTCATCCTCAGGGTCCTTGCAGTTCTCATAGGCACTAAGCCCGGGTAAAAAGAGGTCCCAACAGTGCACACCACTGTGCTCCTGCCAGAGAAGGGGCCAGCGCTGTTCCCTGTCCACTGTGCTCCTTGCAGCTACCGTGATACATCATCTTCAAACCAGAACTATTTCCGGAGTGTTTCTTGCTCTAGGGGCAGGTAGCTGCAGCACTCCTTCATTTTTGAGGCTAAGTCACCACGGAACTACTCCCACCCAATGACTCCACACTCTCAAGCTGAACTGCCAACAGTTGTTACACCTTTCCCTATGTGGCTAAGCAGTAGTGGAACCAGTCCACCTACCCCTCCCTCCCTCCAGCAGGGAAGTTTTGGGAATATACATACACACTCCATCCTGGGCAAAGGGTTATTTGGCAAAATAGCTCTATTCTTTCTCAGGTGTGGCTGTGCCCTAGAGGCCTTACCTGAAACTGCACACTGCCTCCCCAGGAAACAATGTTTGACGAGCTCTGTATCCCAGGAAAATGGTGCCTGGACTACCCAGAACAGTCACACACCCTGGACCTGAACTGAGGTGGCATATCGCCCACTGGGAAATTGGTGCCTTGGTGGAGCTGAAGAGATGCACATCCCAGGGCTGAGCTGACATAGTACTTCATGTCCTATGAAAACAGCACAGTAGCTACACTGAGGCACCCCACAGTACAAGACAAATAACTCCAGTACCCTGTTTCCCTGAAGCTAGACGAGCTCCCTACAGACTGAGCTGGTGAAATACCCCTCTCCCTGGGGAGTGGAGTCATTACTGTACTGCTCCCTGTCCCACAGCACCCAAACAATAGCCATGCTCAGCCACACTAGGGTATTTGCTGTCACTTTACATGGTCTCACAGAATCTGGAATACTGCAGAGCCCCAGCATCCCACGGTATAGAGTTACCACTATGCAGTGCCTACTATCCAGGATCTGAGGTGACACTGAGCCATATTGGCTCAGGCTCCTGAATTGCAGCCATATTTTCCCTCACAGACTCAAAGTTCCAAAGCACTCCTTATCTGAAGTGGATCCAGGGTTGTGCTCTACCCCCAGGGCTAGAATCAGAGTTATAACCTGAACCCCTGGACTTGAGCTGCTATAGGGTGCATGAGAGTCACAAATCCTGGAGCTGCTGTTAATTTGCACCCCAAGACCTACATGTCACAATAGATTTGTGAGACCCTGACTCTGGGATCCTGGCCTCATAACTGCTCTGCGCACCTATACCTAGAACCCAGTGTTGTGGCAGCTGCTTGTAGACCATGTCAGCCCTATTATCAAGAGGCATCCCTCATCTAAGTTTCCTCATTGTAAGAAAAAAAGAATGGAAGGAGCCAAAAAGCCCTTGCCACTGAAAACGTTAACAACCTATTCTGCTACCACAAACGTCTACAGCCTAGGTCGCTGAAATGCCTATAATTATTGCTGATATTGAACATAGCTAAATAAGCTGCATGGAGACTATACTACTGCATCTGCCTGGAAAAAGCCACCATACATTTCCCAATAGAAAGACCCACTTTGAAAGTGAAAGATCCAACTTCACACTAAACTCAAATTCAGGTGAAAGTCTTTTTCTGTTAAAGCCACTCTAGAAAGTTTGGAAGAGGTGATTGTTCCACCAGGTTTACAGAAATCCATGCAAGAACACAGGAAACACAAAAAAGCAAGCAAATATGACACAATCAAAAGAACATAATAACTCTTTATTAATAGACCTTAATAAAAAGGAAATCAATTAATTGCAGAAAAAGCAATTCAAAACAGTAATCTTAAGGAAACTCAATGGAATACAAGAAAATACAGGCAGACGATCAACAAAATCAAAAAAACAATTTATGATATGAATGAAAAAGTAAACAAAAAACCAAAAAGTAAACATAGAAGAACCAAACAGAAATTTTGCAGCTAAAGAATCCATTGAATGAACTAAAACTACAGTAGAGGATTTCAACACCAGATTTCATCAAACAGAAGAAAATGTTTATAAACATAAAGATAGATGCTTTAAAATTACTTCGTCAAAGGAAAAAAAATAGGAATAAAAAGAGTGAAGAAAGAGTGAAAGATTTATGTGATATCACTAAGTAAATATATTCACATTATGGGTGTTGCAAAAAGAGGTGAAATAGAAAAAGTCTTAGGAAACCTGTTTAATGGCTGGGCACGGTAGCTCACGCCTGTAATCTCAGCCCTTTGGGAGGCAGAGGTGGGTAGATCATGAGCTCTGGAGTTCAAGACCAGCCTGGCCAACATGGTGAAACCCAATCTCTACTAAAAATACAAAAATTAGCTGTGTCTAGTGGCAGGTGCCTGTAATCCCAGCTAGTCAGGAGGCTGAGGTAGGAGAAATGCTTGAACCTCGGGGGGCAGAGGTTGCAGTGAGCTGACATCGTGCCATTGCACTCCAGGCTGGGCAATAAGAGTGAAACACCGTCTCAAAAAATAAAAGACGGCCGGGCGCGATGGCTCAAGCCTGTAATCCCAGCACTTTGGGAGGCCGAGACGGGCGGAACACGAGGTCAGGAGATCGAGACCATCGTGGCTAACACGGTGAAACCCCGTCTCTACTAAAAAATACAAAAAACTAGCCGGGCGAGGTGGCGGGCGCCTGTAGTCCCAGCTACTGGGGAGGCTGAGGCAGGAGAATGGCGTAAACCTGGGAGGCGGAGCTTGCAGTGAGCTGAGATCTGGCCACTGCACTCCAGCCTGGGCGACAGAGCGAGACTCCATCTCAAAAGAAAAAAAAAAAAAGATATTCCCGACAAATGACAACCAAAGGTTAAAAGGAGTAGCTATTCTTAGATCAGATATTACAAAATCTAAATCAAAACTATGAAAGAAAAAAGTAAATGAAAGATATTATATAATGACAAAGGGATCAATTCAATAAGAGGGTATAACAATTATAAATATATATGCACCCAACACTACAGCACCCAGATATAAAAAGAAAATATTTTTTGATCTCATGGAGTATATAGGCTCCAATGCAGACATATTGGGGAACTTTAACACCTCAGTCTCAGAACTGATCAGATCATCTAGATAGAAACTTACAAAAGAAACATTAGATTTAAACTGCACTTTATACCAAATAAAGCGAACAAATATTTACAGAACATTACATCAAACTGCTGCAGAATGCACATTCTTTTCATCAGCACCTGGAGCATGCTCCAAGATAGACCAAATGCTAAGCCATAAAGTAAGTCTCAAAAAACCTAAAAGAAATGAAATTATATACAGTAGGTTTTTAAAATTACAATGGAATACAACTAGAAATCACTACTAATAAGTAATTTTCAAACTGCATAAATACCTGGAAATTAAACAGCATGCCCTTGAACTGTTAATGGATTAAGGAAGAAATTAATAAGAAAATTATAAAAATATATTCAAACAAAAACATGTACACAGCATACCAAAATCTAAGAAATACATCAAAAACAGTATTAAAAGGGCAGTTTATAGCAATAAATGCCAACAAAAAAAAATAGAAAGATTCCACATAAACTATCTAGTGATGCCTCTCATGAAACTAGAAAAGCAAAAACAAACCAAATTTAAAATTAGTAGAAGAAAAGAAATAATGAAGATCAATGTAGAAATAAAATTGAGACAAAAATACAATGGATCAACAAAACAAAGTGTTTTTTTAAAAAAAAAAAAAAAAAGATAAACAAAATCAACAAAACATTAGCCAGACTAATTCAGAAAGAAGAGGAGATCCAAACAAAAAAAAATATGGAAACAAAAAAGGGGGGGGGCATTACAAATGATGCCGAAATACAAAATGTCATTAGAGATTATTTTGAACAAATCTATTTCAAGTAATTGGAAAACCTAACAGAAATAAAAAAAAATCCTGGACACGTACAACCTACTAAGATTGAACCAAGAAGAAATAGAAAACCCAAAAAGGTAAATTTTAGGTAAAAAGATTGAATCACTATAAAAAGTTTATCATGCAAGGAAAGCTCAGGACCTGATGATTTCACTGCTGAATTCTATCAAACATTTAAAAAAGAACTTACATCAATTCTTCTCAAAGTCTTCCAGAATATTAAAGGGGAGGAAATCCTTTCAAACTCATTCTATGAGGCCAACATCACCGTGTTCACTAAACCAGAAAAGAACACAACAAAAAAGAAAACTATTCACCAATATTCTTGATGAACATAGATGCAAAAATCTCTAACAAAATATTAGCAAACAAAATCCAAGAGTACATTAAAAAGATTATTCACCATGATCAAGTGGATTTATTTGGGGATGCAAGAATGATTCAACATCCATAAATCAACAAATGTTAAACAACACATCAACTAAATAAAGGACAAAAAATGATCATCTCAATAAATGCAAAAGAAAGTATTTTATAAATTCAAAATCCCTTCATTAAAAAACTCTCAACAAACCATGTATAGAAGGAACATATCTCAACACAATGAAGACCATGTAAGACAAACTCACAGCTAACATTGTACTGAATGGTGAGATACTGAAAGCTTTTCCTCCAAGAACTTGAAAAAGACCTCCAAGGCAACGATCAACACTTTCACCACTCTCATTGGTACTGGAAGTCCCAATCAGAACAATTCGTCAAGGGAAAAAAATAAAGAGCATCCATTTGGAAAGGTGGAGCTCAAAATATAATCCTCCACCTTTCCAAATAGATGTTCTTTAGTCCCTTCCCTTTTCTTTTCCAAAATATGTTTGCAGAAAATATGATCTTATAAACAAAAACACCCAAAATGTCATCCAAAACTGTTAGAACTAATATGCATATTTAATAAAGTTACAGGACACAAAATTATCATACAAAAGTCAGTAGCATTTTTATACACCAATAATGATCCAGCAGAAAAAGAAATCAAGAAGGTGATTCCATTTACAATAGATACAAGAAAAGAATTTAAATACCTAGAAATGAATTCAACCAATGAGGTAAAACATCCTACAAAGTAAACTATAAAATACTGTTGAAAGAATTTCTAGAAGTCACAAAAATAATGGAAGTGCATCCCATCTTCATACATTGGAAGAGTTAATATTGTGAAAATGACTTACTATCAAAAATGATCTGCAGATTCAATGCAATCCCTATCAAAATACCAACAACATTCTTCACAGATATAAAAAAAAAATCCTAAAATTTATATAAAACCACATAATACTCCAATAGCAAAAACAGTCCTGAGCAAAAAGAACAAATACAAAAGCATTTCCTCACCTGACTTCAAAATATACTACAAAGCCATAGTAATCAAAATAGTTTAGTACTGGCATATAAACAGACAAATAAATCAATGGAACAGAATAGACGGCCCAGATATAAATCTTTGTTTTTTTAGCCAACTGACTTTCAACAAAGGTACCAAAAAAATTAGTGTGAAAAAGACAGTCTCTTGAATAAATGGTGGTAGAAAAACTGGATAACTACATGCAGAAGAATGAAACTATAGCCCTCTATGTCACCATAAACAAATTTCAAATCAAAATGAACACTTAAATGTAAGCCCCAAAACTATGAACTACTAAAAGTAAACACTGGAAAATACTTTCAGTTTATTGGTCTGGGCAAAGAATTTTAAGTAACACCTCCACAGTACGAGCAATACAAACAGAAATAGACAAATAAAATTACATCAAGCTATGAAGCTTCTGCACAGCAAAATAAATAATCAATGAAGTGCAAAGACAACTTACCGAATAGGAGAAAATATTTGCAAACTATCCACCCAACAAAGTTTGAAAAACCAGAATATGTAGGAACTCAACGCAAAAGCAAAAAAAAAAAAAAGGTTGGGTGCAGTGTCTCATGCCTATAATTCCAGCACTTTGTGAAGCCAAGGTGAGTGGATTGCTTGAACCCAGGAGTTCAAGATCAGCCAGGGCAATATGATGAATCCTTATCTCTACAAAACAATACAAAAATTATCTGGGCATTGTGGCATGTGCCTGTAATCTCAGCTACCTGGGAGGCTGAAGAAGGAGGATCCCTTGAGCCTGGGAGGTCAAGGATGCAGTAAACTGCAATTATGCCACTGCACTCCAGCCTGGGCAAAAGAACAGATCTTGTCTCAAACAAAAAGAACAACACAAACCAAATAATGTTATTTTTAAATAGGCAAATGACATGAATAGACATTTCTTAGAAGAATACATACAAAGGACCAACAGGCATATGAAAAAATACTTAACATCACTAATCATCAGGGATATACAAATTCTAACCACAATGAGACATTGTCTCATCCCAGTTAAAATGGCTATTATTAAAAAGACAAAAATTAATATATGCTGAAAAGTATGCAAAGAAAGAAGAACTCTAGTAGACTGCTGGTGGGATGTAAATTATTACAGACACTATGGAAAACAGTATGGGGTTCTTCAAAAAACTAAAAATAGATATACAATATGATACAGCAGTCTCACTACCGGATATTTATCCAAAATAATGGAAATCATTCTATCGAAAGATACCTGCATGCCATGTTTACTGCAGCACTATTCACAATAGCCAAGACATGAAATCAACCTAAGTGTCCATCAATGGATGAATGAGGAAATGTGCTATATATGCATAATGAAATATTATTAAACCATAAAAACAGTGATATTCTATCACTTGCATCGACATGGATGAAACTGAAGGTCATTATTTAATGTAAAATGAGCCAGACACAGAAAAAACAAATATTGCATGTTCTCATTTATATGCAGGAATTTTAAAAAATTGATTTCATGAAGGTAGTGAGTAGAACAATGGTTATCCATGGCTGGAAACATTGGTGGGGGGTGTGCGGAGTGGAAAGAGTGATAAAGGTTGTTTAACAAGTAAAACATACAGTTAGATGGAAAGAATAAATTCTAGCGTTTCATAGAACAGTAGGGTGACTATACTTAAGAATTGTTTATTGTGCATTTCAAAATAGCTGGAAGAGAAAATTTGAAATGTTTTCAACACAAATGATCAATATTTGAAGCAGTGAATATCATATTTATCCTAATTTCATCAATATACATTGTGCGTGTATCAAAATAGCATGTATACTCATAAATATGTACAACTATTTTGTATCAAAACAAGAAAATTGTTAGTAAATTAGTACAAGATATAAATTCACAGCATGAAATATATAACTAAGTTAATAAGAGAACGATCAAATAGAAGCACTTTTTTTTTTTCACAAGGAAGTCCAAGTTTGTGTGGTATGTAGTTCTGCTTTTCAGAAGCATCAGGGATCAAAATATTTCTATTTTATAATATGTCATCCCTTTCTTATGAGGTCTACAACAGACGACCACCACATCTGTCAATGAACATGCAGGTAGGAGAAAGAGTAAAAGTGAAAGAGAAGTCGTATCCATCTACTTTAAGGCATAACAAAGAGGTTAAGTATATCACTTTTTCTCTCATCCCATTGTACCAGAAAAGTGAGTGTGCTTGACCAGATTTTGAAGGTGCATAATAATTGTTAGTAGCAAAATATTTTATGAAGAAAAACTGTCATTTTCAGGACAACATCTTAATGAGGAGCATTAGAAGGAAGCTTGCTTGTGAGAACGGAGTAGCAGGAGAAATGACTCCAAAAAAGCAATTACATTGATGGGCACTACTAGTGACAGGGCATTTCAGGATGGGGAGAATAGGAAAGCTGAAAGAGATTCACTGCGCCACATAAAAAGAGAAGGATAAAAAGATTTTTTTTAACACAAGAAAATCAGGCATTCAGTATTAACCAGCCTGTGTCCTTATGTTATAATTTATGGCTTCTATCTCTTCAGAAATGTTGAACAATTTCACAAAAGACTCATATGTTTAGGCTTTTGGAGGGAATTAAAGGAAAGGGCTGAGTCCATATTTGGGTTGACACAGCAGTAAACATAAAGCAACAGCTGCAAGATGCATGAGTGGAGACAGAAACACAGAAGTAGCAAGAAGTAATCAAAAAATATGACAAAAAGATGACAGTTTGAGAAATTTATAGAATTTCCAGGAAAGACTTTAGGTTTTTCCATAGAAAAGAACATGGAATAGAAATTAATTAATTTGTAAATTAATATAAGTTAATAAGAGAACAATCAAATAGAAGTTCAGTATATCTTAACCTAGATCCTAATGGGTGGACAAACCCTGCTAATAGGCGATTTACAAATCTTATGACACTTTTAGAGTTGAAGGCACTAAAAATTTCTTGCCAAGCAATGTGAGTAGGGAAGAAAAATAAGTTCTTTAATTCTAGCTCATCAGAAATCAACCAGAAGAACAAATTCAAATTATATAATTATTTCAGCAATGTAGCGAAATCAGCGTATTATTTAATAGAAAACAGAGTTTCAGAGTTGTTAAGTACATTAACTAAGATTCTGTAACAGAGTTAAGAACAGAATTTCAGGTCTGTGTCACTTGTTTATATGTCCTTTCCATAGTGTTAAAGCCCTCTGACCATAAAGTCTTCTTAGGTGTTTACATTTATTAATTAACATCTGCTTGCCGGTCATTATTTTTCTTCATGCAAAATTATCCTGAAGTTTTTAAACTAAAGAAACTAATTAATGATTAGTTATTAGCTGTATTAATGACATTATTTTTCATAGAAAATAAATTACCTATATATATGTTGTATCTGTGTATATATCTGTGTGTACATATATGTGTAAATACATGCATGTGTATGTATACATGTATACATGCTCTCTTTCAGTTCCATCCATCATTCATTCTTTCATTCAACCAAAAAATATTGAACACCAATTACAGGTCTAAGCACTGTTCTAGATACCAGAAAAACAAGAGTAAATGGAACAAACAGATATATTCTTCAAGTATGGTACATTCTTTTAGGAACAGCAAGCAATAAATCCACTCTTCAGAAGTCATTTATTTCTAAAGCATTTATTTGGTAGCACCTTATCAATACTATAGGCATAGCATCTAACATTTATTTAATATTTAATCATTTTTGAAGACTACTTGCAGTGCTCTCAGTCCTTAATTTACTCTTCATTATAACTCTCTGAGGTTAGTACTTTTCTCAGTTTTACAAATGAAGGCATTGAAGCACAGAAAATTGAAATAACTTGCTCAAGGTTACATGGCAAATAAGTGGCAGAGCCGGGAATGAAAACCAGAGGATCTGATTCTAGCACATGTTTATAATCACTATATATGACCTCTGTTTCTCTCCTTTGCAGAATGATGGGAAATACAGATATAGAATATTTCCTGATGGTACCTTCCTTTATGCATGTATAATCTTATTTTTCTCTTGAAGTTATCATCCTTGTTTTGGTGTATATACATATTTAATACCAACCATTTATACATACATGTGTTTATACGATGAAGTCATTAATAAAACTGAATGTGAGAAAGTGTGATCACTCAGTATTCTTAGACATAAGCAAACATGTTGACATATCAACAAAGGAAAACACTCCTCTTTATTACCAGAAAGTGCATTTTCTCCTGCTTTACTGAAAAATGAACAGCCTGAAAACACTTGGCTAGATGAGCCTAAAAGCAATCATCCACTACTGCTCTTTTTAAAATGAAATATTCAGTACAGCAAGATAAAATAAGGGGCCATGAAAAGGGGTTTGGGAACATAAAACCAGAAGGTAGATTCTGTCGCAGCATTTCAAAAGATCTCCCCTGCAGGCCTGCCAGTGGTGATGAAGCTGGAAGTGAGAGTTGCAGTAATCAGTCTCAGTATAGCTGCAAACAGAAGAGCAATCAGAATTTTATATATATATATATATATATATATATATATATATATATATATATATATATATATATATAAGTTTGGATTACAAGAGAAAAATAAATTAGATGTGTGTATCAATAACAACCTCTATTTGCACTTGGTAATTCATTGTTCAAATAATACATTCGGAAAAACCAAAAACTTTGTTAAATTTTAAGGAGTGATTTCTACCTAGTTTAGCTGTAGATTTACATTATGCTCTTTCCAAAAATGCACTTAGGTTTATTTAAGACCTCTTTATTTTGGAATGGATGGATATTTCAAAATACCTTACATAGTAGACTTTCTAAAAATTGTGAAATAATAGATGAATAAAAATAAGGGAGATAAATGTCTTATACTTCTCCATCAGACAACAGAGAAATACAGGTATAATTTTCTGAATTAATTTCTAAAAATAAACATAATTTTAATGCATTTGGAGAATATGCCTTTCTATTGCTCTTTGAATCCTATGAGAAAATAGCATTTCTCATAGGGAATCCTACGAGAAAAGGCAATAAGTAAGCACAGTGTGAGTTCAGTCTTACTATGGGAATACTGAGCATCAAAAGGTAAAAATAGTCAAAATCTTCAATATTCCCTTTGCCCATATTTTTCTAATTCATATTTCAGTCAAAATTAATTTAAAAATAGATTCATTAATCTGTATTCTCAATTTGTTTTCTTTAATTTCTTTTTTTTTCTTTTGAGACAGAGTTTCCCTCTGTTGCCAGGCTGGAGTGCAGTGGCGTGATAGCTCACCGCAACCTCTGCCTCCTGGGCTCAAGTGATTCTCCTTCCTCAGTCTCCCGAGAAGCTGGGACTACAGGCGTGCACAATGCCCAGCAAATTTTTGTATTTTTACTAGAGACGGGGTTTCACCTTGTTGGTCAGGATAGTCTCGATCTCTTGATTTCATGATCATCCTGACTTGGCCACCCAAAGTGCTGGGATTACTGGCATAAGCCACCATGCCCAGCCCTTTACTTTGTTATATTGGGTTTATAAGGCACATAGATTAACTGATTAAACTGTGTGTAGCACACTGAAATAACTTATTCCTGTTCCAAAGCCTCAAAGGAGAAAGGCCAGATATTGCTCCTTCCTTGCCTCTCTAAGTCACTCTACTCTTCTCAGTATTTGCGGCCCTTCGGGTCTGAAGCAAAAGCCTCATGGTTTAATACACATGGCAGGGAATACCGAAGGCATACTCTCTACTCACTTAGACTCATTAATTTTCAATTCACCTCCTATCAACAAATATTTCAATATATCCTAAATAAAGGGTAAGTAAGACTATACAAAATTGAATAGAATGTACCACTGATTGTATTTAGAATTTTTTTTTTTTTTACTAAATTAACTTCCATCTTTTCATTAATTACTTCTGGGTACACTGCAATGGTGATGACTATCATGTGTCCTAGAGCCACAGAGGCATATGCATGTGTGATCAGTAAAGAAATTGAACCTAATATTCTCAATGATTTTTCTCTAAACCATTTTACCTAAGCTTTCTAGAACTTCCCTTTAATTCTCTCTTTCTTTTTCTCTTTGTAAAAGCAGGAAGCCAATCGGTGCTGTTGGTTATGAATTAGGTAGCAATTGACTGATTAGTTTCAATTGGTTATAATGAGTAAAAGTTACAGGAAAATTACTTGCCCTTTCCATGCTTTCTGAGAACACACTGAAGTAAATCAAGTTCAGTTTTGAGAATCAAAATGAATCAAGAAAAACAACAAATTTAAGGAGCTGTGAGAAAGCTCTATTAGGATTGAGCAAAATACAGGAACTGGCCTATCTATAACCACTAAAAGGGCATTCAATTTATAAATTCCACCCTGATTTAGGCTGCTTTCCAGAGTTGAAATAAAAAGTTATATCAATCGCTTATATCAATCCTAACTAAATAATTTTAATTTGCTTTGTGTATTGATTAGATTTATGGAAAAATTATTCAACTGCCACATTTCTTCTACATATACAATCTAAAATGATGAAAATAATTTATTTTAGCTCACAGTTGCACTGCATAAGTTGTATATTATTTAAAATGTTTTCCCATATGTTCCCAAAAGTGATATAGATGTGAATAATGCATAAATAAGTCTGTAAATTATGTATATAATTTCTAATTATTTTATTTTGAAAAGGGAAAAAAATTTTGACTCACCTTCTTTACTTTTTCATTCTAGGCTAGATAGTATATTGGTTCAATTAATGGTTATATATTTTAATTTAGCCTGGCTTTGTCACTTAAAAACTTATTGAGATTCAAAACCTCTGCTTTCTCATAGGAAAACATCAAAATTATCTTTAAGGTTTTTTGAGGTTTAAATAAAAAAATACCTATAGAATGGAAAGAGTAGTGTTCTTTCTAAGTGAGTGATCAACTAAATTATTAAGTAGTTACGAAACACAAAAATATAAGTAAAATAAATGGGAAAAAGATCAAGTGATAACAACAAATACCCTCTACTCCAAAATACATTTTTTCTTTGTCATCTGAGCTGAGAGAATATGAATACTCACTCTCTCTCTGTCTCTCTCTCTCTCTCTCTCTCTCCACAAAATGAAACTATCAATCCACCAACACATTTCTATATTTGGATGCAGACATGCTTTGGTTTGCTTATAGCAAAACATTTTCTATGTAAATGAATTGCTTCTTCTGAATCTGTATTCTTGTCAAATGTATATCTCAGACAAAATAGCTAGAATTCAGTCGATAATAGCACATTATCTCAAAGGCCCGACCTTCATTAAGAACAATGCAGAACATCATTAAAATGTGTGAAGAGTAATTTAAAATATAACTTTTTGATATAATAATAAGAATTTGTTATATTTATAACAAGTAAAGACTCAGTAACCACAAAAATATATGTATTTCTAATCATTCCATATGTAACCACAAAAGATTTTTTTTTTTTTGGTAATAATTAGAGTTTGAGAAATTGAAGGTAGGAGAAAAGTAGAAAGATTTGGAAAACATCTACTTTCATTTTAGAGTGATAGATTTTTAAAAGATAAAATTGAAATCTTTATCTTTTCTACTTATTTTGTTCCCAGAGAAAGCTTAACTGCTTTCTAGCTTTCCAATTTGGGTTCCTATTTCAGCACCTTGGTGTTAATATTTGAAAGATCATCCCACATTTTTATGCATTACAAAAATTAAAGCCACTTGAAACGAAATAGCATATTTCAGGGCTTGGAATGTAGGTTAGTTCCATCATTAGGTATCTGCTGCATAACTTGAAATTTTACATTCTATGCCACTTCACCAACATTTCTAGAAACTTTTAGAAACAGAAATACCAGAGGAGAGGACTCAGTGCTATTAGAGAAGTTTAGTGATTCAAAGAGATGCTATGGAAAACAACATCCAAATGATTCAGAATTAATTTTCCCCTGCTGGGAGATTGCAACTTATGCTTTTCCCCGGGGAAAATTGCATTACCCACAAGTAGTACTTCCAACTGGGCTTCTTCTGTGTATTTTTGCTATTGAACAAACACTGGGAAACGGCAGGGGCACATCTACATGTACTTTACAGTAGTTCTCTGTGGCTGTTATGTCTCCCTAGCAGCTTTTTCCTACCTGACTTTTTACAGCCCCTCCAGCCCTCAGGAGTAAGAATGTGAACTGGGCAAGACTAGCAACTGTCCTCCTTCAATTTCTAAAGTTGCAATAAGCAGGAAAGTCTGACTTTGCTTCATGACTCCGTGACCCTGTGAACAGGACACTAGACTAACCTGTTTCTATCCATTTAACAAATGTTGTTTGTGTCCACACCATGAGCCAGGACCCATTCTACATCCTAAGGACTGAGCAATTAACATGGCAGTTGTCTTGGAGCTATGATCTCTGATCTCAGTCATGAGGAAAAGATGATAAAATGAAGGTAGCCCAAATGAAGAAACATTTTAGGTGATATTTGTGATCTATCTTATTAAGTCCTCCAAAATTTGTATCTTATGTTCCAACCACTATTTGTCCTATACTGAGTTTCAACAAGTTTGCATGCAATAATATCTTGTAGACACAAATTTCCAAAAAACAAATTAAGAGTTCACTACTATTAGAGGTATCACAAATTATAAACTTATATGGCTATTAAATTCTTCACTCTTCTATTAGTTCTCTCAATTTGTATTATGAGAAAATGTACTACTTTTGCTACTTGCCAAAATGAAAAAAAATCGTTTATTACCCAATTTTTAATTATTGGAAGAAATTAAGAATTAAGCAAAATGAGCAATGTTAGTTAGAAAAAATGATTGACATCATCAGCTTCTGTTTTAAATATATCTGCAAACCAGGAAATATTTTCTAAAATCACAGAAATATATTTACATATTTCCTTCTCTGACATGCAAAAGTGAGATAAGGTTTTGACTATATGTTCAATATATTAAAAGATAAAATAAACACTATTTATACTAGCAGCTGAATATTCATAGAAAATAATGACAAGGTCAAATTATATCAAACAAAAAATATTTTGAGTCCCTTCTTCTACATAGAGTGCTCCGTGAATTATTTTCGGCTGTTTATAATAACCTAAGAAAATGTCACCTTTTCCAAGGATCTAACAATCTATTGGGGAAACCAGATAGTTAACAACAAAATGAACAAAAAGGACTTAAATTAACAGTTCAAGAAAACAGAAATATTTTTCTGTAAAACACATATTTAATTACAGCATTAATTTTAGCAGTAAATGATTAGGTATTTTGCAAAACTTTTTCACAAGTTTTTTTTCGGTTACTCTACATTTTAATACATGCTCTTTCTATTCTATTATATAATGATTAAATCTAACCTGTAACATTTACAATACAACATTCGCTTATTGCTGAATTACCCAAAGAATGTACTTCCGTGTGTAATAACCTTTCCATATGAGTGTTTGCACCTTTTCCATATAGAATAGGGGGACACTCAATAAATGTATCTTTTTTTTTTAACTTAACCCCTTTAAATTTGAATGTTTAGTTTGAGCATTCTGAAGCATTTGGGTTGCCTGAGAAGACAGGTAAGGGTGTCTTCCATGCTTTTGAATGCCAAGGAGCAAAAGATATCCTAAACACAGTCACTTGAGTTTTAAGGCAATAAGAAATGAGATTAGGAAAATTTGTTGTTGGTAATCTAGCACAATATGAAAAGATATGCTAAAATTTGGGGGGTTTATCTCTAGAAAACAGAAAACCACTAAGGGTTCTTTTAAAAAAGAAGAAAGAAAATGTAATATTTTAAGGATATTTACTCAAGAGGGTCTCTCTAAAATGAAGAAATTTATAGGCAGGGAAATCATTAAAGAAGTTATTTAAACAGTAGAATTTTGATGCGATAAAGAGAAAACTAATTGAGAGATCACTAAAAGTATATGGGAAGTAAATAGGATAAACAATCTACCCTAATCATTCTGCTTATTATCACATATTATCAAAGAGGACACAAAAATTTCAACATTCAAATGAAACAAAATGATAAAATAAATATGCAAAAGTATATATTTATAATGATTTTAAGTTACATCAACCTACTTGTATATATGTTTAAGATATTGTTTACATAACAAATCTTAAAATTGAATTTATCCATATTTTGTATAAAATTTAACATATTGCAGTAAATAATAATAATAAACTAATATTGACATCAAGAAAGCAATTCTTCACACAAAGTGTATCCATAATTCAATTACCTTTCACATTTTGTGTTTCATGTCAACATAATTCAAGTGTTTGTTCTTTGCTTAAAAAATTTCCCAAAGTTCTTACATATGAGGTTAGTAGTGAGCAGTTAAATATGTTGATTTACTTTTTTTGTATCTATTCCCCATAACTGCAGCATTCATTTTTCAAATGATATTTAAAATCTCAAGGAAGATTAATATAGTACTGAATAATGGTGGCACACATGTAAAACATTAACACTGCCCTTTACCCATCTTGAATATATCACATTTATTTATTTAAAATATGAGCAGTGCCACGTGGCTTTAAGCATCTGGCATACAGATGGAGAATTGTGGGTATCAAAATATCAGATCTATTTTGGTGGAGTAATGAATACCCCTGCGTATGTTGTCTTTGAAAAAGAAAGTTTCATCGTTTTGTGCAAAGTGCAAGAAAAAAAAAACTAGAATGTTATGGTTAAGTTGGAAAAATAATGTGGATGCATTTAACGCATTTCATATAAGATAAATGTGTTTGGATAAGACACACCATTTCAAATAAAAATTCAAGATTAAAACAATACTTGATGCCAAAACAGCATGGAACTGGTACCAAAACAGATATATAGACCAAGGGAACAGAACAGAGGCCTAAGAAATAACACCACACATCTACAACCATCTGACATTTGACAAATCTGACAAAAGCAAGAAATGGGGAAAGGATTCCCTATTTAATAAATGGTTCTGGGAAAACTGGCTAGATATATGCAGAAAGCTGAAACTGCATTCCTTCCTTACACCTTATACAAAAATTAATTCAAGATGGATTAAAGACTTAAATATTAGACCTAAAACCATAAAAAACCCTAGAAGAAAACCTAGGCAATACCATTCAGGACATAGGCATGGGCAAAGACTTCATGTCTAAAACACCAAAAGCAATGGCAACAAAAGCCAAAATAGACAAATGGGATCTAATTAAACTAAAGAGCTGCTGCACAGCAAAAGAAACTACCATTAGAGTGAACAGACAACCTACAGAATGGGAGAAAATTTTCACAATGTACCCATCTGACAAAGGGCTAAAATCCAGAATCTACAAAGAACTTAAACAAATTTACAAGAAAAAAATCAAACAACCCCATCAAAAAGTGGGAAAAGGATATGAACAGACACTTCTCAAAAGAAGATATTTATGCGGCCAACAGACACATGAAAAAATGCTCATCATGACTGGTCATCAGAGAAATACAAATTAAAACGACAATGAGATACCATCTCACACCAGTTAGAATGGTGATCATTAAAAATTCAGGAAAAAACAGGTGCTGGAGAGGATGTGGAGAAATAGGAACACTTTTACACTGTTGGTGGGATTGTAAACTAGTTCAACCATTGTGGAAGACAGTGTAGCAATTCCTCAAGGATGTAGAACTAGAAATACCATTTGACCCAGCCATCCCATTACTGGGTATATACCCAAAGGATTATAAATCATTCTACTGTAAAGACACATGCACACGCATGTTTATTGCGGGACTATTCACAATAGCAAAGACTTGGAACCAACCCAAATGCCCATCAATGATAGACTGAATTAAGAAAATGTGGCACATATACACCATGGAACACTATGCAGCCATAAAAAAGGATGAGTTCATGTCCTTTGTAGGGACATGGATGAGTCTGGAAACCATCATTTGGAGCAAACTATCCCAAGGACAGAAAACCAAACACTGCATGTTCTCACTCATAGGTGGGAATCGAACAATGAGAACACTTGGACACAGGACAGGGATCATCACCCACTGGGCCTGTCATAGGGTTGGGGGAGGGGGAGGAAGGAAAGGGGATGGATAGCATTAAGAGAAATACCTAATGTAAATGAGGAGTTAATGGATACACACACTAACATGGCACATGTATGCATATGTAACAAACCTGCACGTTGTGCACATGTACCCTAGAACTTAAAGCATAATAAAAATAAAATAAAATAAAATACTACTTGATGGAAGATGAAGTGTTACTTTTGGGGAGAGGCAGCTGATAATGGGTATAAGAGCACAGGTAGAGATGCTATCTCTCACAAAGACTGACACTTCTTCTGGTAAGCTATAGAAAGAGAAACACCAGTACACAAGTTGGATGCCAGATCATCTACTAAGATAATTTAATGAAGATGAGTGAGCATATCAAATCAAACCTTCATAACTAAAGTTGCTAGGCATTAGAAACCCAAACAGAGATGTTGCAAAGAATCATTATGCCCTTTTTCTTTTCTAGGTAAAGCAACCTCAAAAACTTCAGATTTATTTACCACTCAACTCCCTTCCTCATGTTTGTTTGTTTATTTGTTTGTTTTTAGCCATTATGTGTTAGAATTTGTGCCTCTAATTGATTCCCACTAACACACATTCTTTGGAAATGCACTCAAGATTCTCTACATTGTTTTAAAAGAGAAGCGTCACATACTACATACAAGAACTAGAATTCCAAAATCAGGGAAATTGGAGAGGCAGTCTAGGTGCTATGTAGTAATTGTGTGAGCCACACACTGTAATCACACTGGATAAGGTAAGCATAAAAAATAGAAAATACATAAAATGTATTGTAATGCTAGAATGTATGTTTCCAGAGTGGCAGATAAAAGTGTTTAGGTCTCATGCAAATTAGGTGACCTGACAATAAAAAGTTAATTAAATTATAAAAGAAAAGAGATGTCGTTATTGGTTAGTTCATAGTATTTGAATCAAATTATTTGTTTTGAAAGATTTACCACTTGAAGCTTTTTTCAGGTACATATGAGTCAAGAAAGAATAACTCAATCTATATTCATATCAGAGCATTTTATCCATAAAGAAGATAAATAGATCTATTAGTTCCAAGAATTTCACTAAAAGTCATTGGAAGTCAATTAAATGAGGTAATATATGTTGAACAGTGAGTAACTTTAGACTTCCAGTAAATGTTCCATTTTAACTTTAATATGTCATTGTTTTTGCTTTTGCTTCTCTTACTCTTCAAGTTTTTCATCATTTTTCTTTATCAATTAATTTACTCCACTTTTTGGCAAGAACAGTCAGGCAAGGATTATTTTCAACCCTAAGGGTTTATTTTGGAAATTAAATCATGGTGTCTGTTGTCCATTTCTTGGAATATTAACCTCAAAACTCTTTATACAACATTATACATATGCATGAGTTCATACACACACACACACACACACACACACACACAGGAAACATTTTCTGCCTTCAAGTTACAATCTTAATTTTCCTTCACTAGACTTAAGAGAACAGCTTTAGAATTAAGACAGATAATTGTCTCCCTTAAAAAGGAAAGAGGCCATTAAATTCCTTTAGATGGGATTTAATTGCATTTCAGCCCCAGAAGCTCCCCATACTCCATTTAAGTCAATATTTTATTAAAGAAAGAATAAATCATTTCCAAAGAAAGATTTTCAAAAGTAAATAAGAAATTAAATAAAAACATTGTTTGATATAAATGAAAAAAATTGTTGAAGTGATATTGAATGTTAGAAAGACTGTATTTATTGTTCAAAATACAAGTGAACAAGAGAATTTGAATCAGTATGCAATTTGAGAAGAATGTATGCTTCTAAACTGCTAATATAACAAATAAACAATTGATTAATGAACAATTATTTGGCCAATTGTAACTACTACCATCTTCAAAACATAAACCAATATTTACTCAAAACAGCCTTACTTTTATTGTTGTTGCTGTGTTTTCTTTTTGCTTTGCTTTTTTCTTAATCTGAGGAATCCTATTCCCTCATTTCTAGATCCAGAGATTTAGGCAAGTGATTTAACCATTTAAATTATTTGAATATATATTACTTTACTTCCATTAACATAATAATTTCATAAAAATAGGAAATATAGAATAATTTCTTTCAAATTAAATAGAACTTATTAAAAATGCTATCTTGTTATTAATAAACACTTCATAGTAGCTTCAAGGTGGGATAGGATTTGCAAAATCTATTAAATCTTGGGTTTGAAACTCATTATTGCCATTAACTAGTTATTTATATTGGACAGACCTGGCCAAATACAACAGATACGATCATTGTTTCTCCATCTACTGATTATATAATACAGTTATCTCTTGTTATAGTCATGTGATTGGTTCCACGACCACTGCATATACCAAAATCTGCACATACTCAAATCTTGCAACTGACCCTACAGAACCCTTCTATATGAAAAATCAACACTCTGTATAAATGAGTTTTGAATCCCACAAATACTGTAATTACTATCTGCATTTAGTTTAAATAAAGTCCAGGCATAAGTGGACCTGTGTCATTCAAACCCCTGTTAAGAGTCAACTGCATGTTTTTTGTCTAAGCTATCTTCCACTTCCGATAATGACATTTAAAATTTTCTTTTAGAAATTTCATCCATGGCATTCTAGTGGACTTGTCGAGGGCACACTTGAATGGTGGCAAGTTACTCGGCCAGCTAGGTTATTCCACATATATGTACACAGCTACTGTCCAGGAGTAAATGCTAACCCACAGCAGGGCAGTCTGTGTACTTTTCCAATACTGTTCGCTGTGAGGGAGAAATAAACCTAGAATTGTCAGAGGTATTCTGCCATACATGGAGGAAATCTGCCTAAGAATTAAGCCAAAACAAAGTAAAATGGAGGCAAGTTATGAAAAGAGCAACATAGATTTGTAGTTATTTTGTTAAAGCATTTGGATATAATCATTTCAAGGCCAGCATCAAGGCCTCACATACTCTCTTTCGTGAGTTACATGGCCTAATGTTGTTACAGGATCCTTGGGGTGTCAGTTTTCTGGTTAGAAACCCCTGTGGCTGGTGGCCCTCTTTGCCTGAGTTTCGCTCAGACCTGCTGGGCTCATTTAGTCCACTCAGTCTGGCAGGCTGTGCTCAGCTCATGCTACCAGCCTGGATCCCACACTCACCAAGGATGAGTCAGGTGTGGAGCTGTGAGGGTGTGTGAGTAAGCATGGGGTCCAGCCACTGACACAGTCAGACACGCTGGCTGCTGCAGCAGGGTAGGCAGTTCCAGGTGCCAGCATGGGCAGCCGCTCTTTGGGAGGCTGTGGCTGGCCCAGGCGCACAGCAAGCAACTTCCATGGCTGGTGCTGAGGACCGTGGTGGTTCCATGAAACTTGGAGATGCTGGGAACCATAGGGCCCTAAAGAAGGAGTCACAGCCCTGGCTCCAGGAGCTCCAAGGTCTGGGTTCCCCAAAGGGACACAACTCTTCTCTCCTTCTCTTCACCCACAATATGGTGAGCAAAGGGCATGTTTCAGCCCTGATTGTGTTATAGCTCTTTTACCTCCCCATTCAGCAGATCCCTAGTTATTATCCTATAACCAGGAAGAATGAGGTAGGCAGACCAGCAAAAGGGGAGCAACGTGAAGAGGAGCTTTATCACCCGACAGAACAGCTCACAGGAGACCCACAGGGGTAGCTCCTTTCTGCAGCCAGGTTATCCCATCAAGTGTTTGGCTCCCAGCAAAGAGAGAGGGTAAGTGCCTCTCTGTAGCTGGTTGTACTGTCATCTGCTCAGCTCTGGCTGACCCCAGAGCTTTTGGAAGGTGAAGCCAGCTGGGCTTCAGGGTTGGGTGGGGACTTGGGGAACATCTGTGTCTAGCTAAAGGATTGTAAATGCACCAGTCAGATCTCTGTGTCTAACTAAAGGATTGTAAATCCACCAATCAGCACTCTGTAAAAACACACCAATCAGCACTCTGTAAAATGGACCAATCAGCACTCTGTAAAATGGACCAATCAGTGCTCTGTAAAATGGATCAATCAGCAGAACATGGGCGGAGCCAAATAAGGGAATAAAAGCTGGCCACTCCCAGCCAGCAGTAGCAACCTGCTCGGGTCACCTTCCCTGTTGTGGAAGCTTTGTTCTTTTGCTCTTCACAATAAATATTGCTGCTGCTCACTCTTTGGGTCTGCACTATCTTTATGAGCTGTAACACTGACCACAAGGGTCTGCAGCTTCATTCCTGAAGTCCGTGAGACCATGGACCCACCAGGAGAAATAAACAACTCCAGAGGCGCCACCTTTAAGAGATGTAACACTCACTGCGAAGGTCTGCTCTGCAGCTTCACTCCTGAAGTCAGTGAGACCACGAACTCACCGGAAGGAAAAAACTCTGGACACATCTGAACATCCAAAGGAACAAACTCCGGGCACACCATCTTTAAGAGCTGTAATACTCACCGTGAGGGTCCGTGGCTTCATTCTTTAAGTCAGCGAGACCAAGAATTCACTGGAAGGAATAAATTCCGGATACATTTTGGTGCCCAACCTGGGGCACACTTTTGTGGGCCTCAGAGGAGAGGAAGTGTGCAACCGACTGGTCCATGAACAGCCATGGGCGGGCCAGAAAAGGCACAAGTTCACACTTTCGTCTATGAACTGGAAGCCTAGCTGGCAGCCTTCAGACACTGCCTGGTCTGAAGATGCTGCCTCACCGGGGACCCGCCCCTCTCCCTTCTGCCCAGGAGCCTGTCTGCCTACTGTCCCGTGTGGCTGCTGACACCAAGGGACACCAGAAGGCCAATGCGGAGCAGCCCTCAGACTCCACTTGGCTTCCCCTCATGCTCATTGGCACCCAAAGTCAGGAAGGGGCCGAAGCAGCAGGGAGTTGCTGCATCAACACTGCCTCAAGCGTGAGCACACCCACTGGGGCTGTGACAGTACCTGGGCTTGGCGCCAACCCCACTCTGAGATTGGAGAGGGCACCACCAGTAGTAGGGAAAGGCAAGGTAGTGGGAGCAGACACCCCTAAACCTGCAGGGGAAGGAAAGGCCTTCCTGGCTCCCAAGGATACAGACTGCAGAGATGCCCATGTCCTTACAGCCTAGGGTAGGCATTGCAGGTCCTTGCTGGGCCCCTCTCTGCCTGCACCTCTGTGCCTGACCACACTGCTCCCCTACCAGCTGGCGGCTTGGCCTGCCCCATCGCAGCAGTCCCCAGGGCAGTGGGCTTCACGGGGGACCTCACTTGTCCCTGGATCCTTCTGGGTCCCTGAATCATGGGAGCACTCTGGGCCCAACTCTGCCTCCTCCCTGCACTCTTCTTCTGCAGTGGAGGGCAAGAGTGGTGATGCAGGGCCAGGCTCCAGAGCAGTGGAAGTTCCAGGCCTGGGAACAGGTCCTACCCAGCCATTCAAAGGTGACAACAGCACAGTCAGCTGCTTCAGTGACATAGGGCACAGGGGATCCACTGCTACCATTGCTGATCCAGCAGCTGCTCCTGTTGCCATGCCCATGCCTCCCCATGCACCCTGCATGATGGCAGCAGCTGTTCTGAACGGCCTTCTGCTGCCATCAGTATTTTAAACATGATTGAATTATATTTCATTATCTGAGTGGGAGAGTCCTGACTAATACCACATTGACTTTTCTTTTTCTCTTTTCTTTTCTTTTCTTTTCTTTCTTTTCTTTTCCTTTCCTCTCTTTCTTTTCTTTTCTTTTCTTTCCTTTCTTTTCTTCCTCTTTCCTCTTTTTTCCTTTCCTTTCCTTTCCTTTCTTTTTTTCTTTTCTTTTCTTCTTTCTTTCTTTGAGACAAGGTCTGTCTCTATAGTCCAGGGTGGAGTGTAGTGGCGAGATCTCATGCTCACTGTAATCTCCGTCTCATGCCCTGAAGCCATCCTCCCAACTCAGCCTCTCAAGTAGCTGAGGCAGGTGTGACCACCACACCCGGCTAATTTTTGTATTTTTTTTGTAGAGATGGAGTTTCACCATGTTGCCAGGCTGATGTCTACCTCCTGAGCTCAAGTGATCTGCCCGCCTCCGCCCCCCAAAGTGCTGGCATTACAGGCACACCCAGCATATACCACGTAGAATTCTTATAAAAAGAACATGTGAAAAGTGTTTATCAGAGAACATGGATATAGTGAGCCTTCAATAAAGAGTATCAGATTATAAATGTGTATCCTACTATTTCAATCATATTAATGAAGATAGACATGATCAACAGCATGGTTATGCAAACCAGAATGCCAGGATGTGAGTACAACTATTGCTACAAAATTCTAATGACTTTAAGAAAGTTAGTTAACCACACTAAACTTCAGTTTCTTCATTAAGAAAGTAGGGGAGGAGTAGAAAATTATACTATCACAAATTTGGGGGAAAAATAATTAAATGTTAAAATACAAAGGAAAATTACCTAATAGTACTCAAGAACTATTGTTTGTATTGTTTTCTTGTATATGTTATTTACAAATTATAATATTGAAAGAAAACTTAAATATCCTTTAATCCAATCATTCATCTGATGCTTAAATTCCCTTGCCAAAATCTGACAGTTTGTCTTTCATCTATAGTTAAATACCTCCAATGACAGTAGTGTCACCTCATTTGAAGAGAGGTTATCTCCCAATTTAAACTGTTCTTTCTATACTGATCTAAAAAGGTGTGTTCTTAAAAGCTTCTACTCATTGAGCTATTTCTATCCTTATCTCATGCAAATTTATATTTATGCCTCCTCCATATGACAATCTTTCAGGTGACTGAAGGCATGTATCATGTGCCTCATAAGTAAGGTTGCCATATAATTTGCTGTCAAAATTGAAATACTTTTGTGAATAAAAAGATTAGCATTAGAAATTAGCCAGGATACTAGGTATAAACCTGGACTATACCATGGAAACTGGGTAAACAGTGTTTTCAACTATTTTCATGATACAGGACAGGTTTTACTTTAATATTGCTGTTTTGATATGTTTGAATCTTCATTTTAGTTTACAGTCCCCTATAGCCGAATACAGCACTCCAATAGAAAATATGTGTTCATATTTATCAAAGAGTTTATCAAAGCAACTCTGTAGGCAGAACAAATACTCAGATAATCACAGCATTTTGCAACAAATGGCTATTTTTTTTCTGTTTCAGTATATTCTGATCACTCAGTTGTGAGCTATGTGAATGTGATTAAGACCTTAGAAAGAATATAAGATTTGATTTTATCACTACACAAAGGGAAAGACTATGTATTTAAATAACTTGCCAATGAAACAAAAACATTTATATGCCTATGTTCCTTTGTGTGTGTGTGAGTGTGTGTGTGTGTGTGTGTATTTTACTGTATATTCTTACCAGTAGTTCACAATTATAGGGTAGTTGTATTAGTGCTGTATATTATTGATAAATTCAGTTTATAGATTTTTTCCTAAGATTACCTTTGAAGGTCTTTATACAATAGCATTCAGTAGTTATTAGTTGTAAGTGGTACTTCAAATATTTAAATTAAAAAATGCAAAAAAAAATTGCTAATTATATAAAAAGGCTAGGATTTCCTGAATCCCATTTTGTGGGAGGTAAAATTAAGGTAAATCAAGTTGGATTTTCTCCAATATGATTTCTCTCTCTCTCTTTCATTCTCGTTTGTATATATGAAAGGTCAGTTGACTTCATATATTTCCATTGATAATTACATTTAGCACTGATTTGTAAACATTCTGTGTTCCTTCTTGAAATCAGCAAAGTAAAATATCGTAACAAGTATGGATTAATTCATATCAGAGAACTCACAGAATGCAGAAAAACATTAATAATTATCATCTATAGTTTACTATAAGAATTACCCTTAAGATAAATTTTTAAGTATTTCTTACATTTATGTTACGTAAATCATAGTAAAATAAAATATACTGCCATATTCTGGAGATAATCTTGATAGGAAAGGGTTAAGAATTAATATTTGAGTTCAAAAACACTTTAAAATACAGACTTTTGAGTCATTAACTTGCTTTTAATTTTTTAATTGAATTTTTTATTGAGATTATTATAATTTTACATGCAGTTGTAAAAAGCAGTGCGGCAAGATTCTATGTTTCATCCAATGGTAAAATTTTGCAAAGTTATAATGTTATATAACCAGCATAAAATTAACATTGATACAATCCATCAGTTCACTCAGATTTCTCATTTTACTTGTTCTCGCATGTGTGTGTGTGCATGTGTTTAGTTTGATACAATTTGTTTATATGTGTAAGTTCATGTGTACATGACCACAGTCAATATACTGAACAGTTCTATCACCACAAGGATCTCTCATGTTGCACCAATCTTTCTTCCTTCCCCACCCACCTCCTACCTAACCCTTGGCAACTAACACTCTTCTATTTATAAAATTGTGTCATTTAAAAAAATGTTATATAAATGGAGTATTATGGCACGTATGTGTTAGGCATCGGCTATATTCGTTCAGAATAATTGAATATTCATTCAAGTTGTTGCATGTATCAATAGGCCAATTTTTATTGCCATGTAGTATTCTGTGGTATGTAGGTACCACAGTTATGTTTTGACATCAACTGTGGACATTGAAGGACATCTGGGTTGATTCTCATTTTTGGCTATTACAGATAAAACAAATATTATAAATAATACTGTTAACATTTATGTACAGGTTTTTGAGTGAACATAAGTTTTCATTTTTCTGGGATAAATGACCAAGAATGCAATTCTTATGCCATATGGTCACTGCATGTTTAGTTTTACACAAAAACATCGAATTTTTCCAGAGTGACTGTCTCATTTTTCATTCTACCAGCAATGCATAAGTGATTCAGTTTCTCCAAATCCTTTCCAGGATTTGATGCTGTCACTCTTTATTATTGAAGCTGTTCAGCTAGGTCTATAGCTATATTTTATTGTGGTCTTCATTTGCACTTCCCTGATGGCTATTGATGTTGAACTTTTCTTTATGTGCTTATTGTCTATATGTAGATCCTCTTCTGTTAAATGTCTCTATTTTATTTGCCCATTTTCTATAGTTTTTTTGGTTGAATCTTGACAGTTCTTATATATTCTAGATACTAGTCTTTTGTCCAATAGCAGCTTTGCAAATATTTACTCTCAATCTGTAGCTTGACTATTTATTATTTTTTCATGCACTTTTACAGAGCATAAGATTGTATCTTTTTTCTTTTTTGAGACAGATTTTTGCTCTTGGTGCCCAGGCTGGAGTGCAATGGCACAATCTCGACTCACAACAACTTCTGCCTCTTGGGTTCACATGATTCTCCTGCCTCAGCCTCCCGAGTAGCTCGGATTTCAGGCATGTGCCACCACACCCAGCTAATTTTGTATTTTTAGTAGAGACAGGGTTTCTCTGTGTTGGTCAGGCTGGTCTCGAACTCCTAACCTCAGGTGTACTGCCCGCCTTGGCCTCCCAAAGTGCTGGGATTAGAGGCATGAGACTGTAATTTTATAAGATTCAATTTGTAATTTTTCCTTTTATATCTTATGCCTTTAGTATCAAGTCTAGTAACTCTTTGCTTGACCCTAGATCTAGGAGATTTTTCTCCGGTTTTATTTCTCCCCCAAGAGTTTTATGGTTTTACATTTTGTATTAAGGCCTGTGATTCATTTTGATTTAATTTCTGTAAAAGGTGTGAGACTAGCTCTAGGTTTTGTTGCTGTTGTCATTGTTTGCCTATAGAGTTCCAGTTGTTCCAAGCAGCATCTGCTGACAGGACCATCTTTCTTGCATTGAGCTACTTTTGCATTTCTGTCAAAAATCAGTTAAGCTCTTAGTATAAGTCTATTTCTTGGTTCTTTGTTCTATTCTAATGATCTATGTGTCTAACTCTCAGCCAGTAACACACCACACTTATACCACCTAATTATTGTAGCTACATGGTAAGCTTTGATGTCAGATAGAGTACTTCTTTCCAATTTATTTTTACTGATCAAGAATCTTTCAGCTGTTTAAGGACCTACACATTTCTATATAGAGTGTGCTTATCTATGTAAACACATATATTTGCTGGGATTTTATAGAAATTGCATTAAACCTATAGATCATTGTAGGGAGAATTGACATCTTTACTGAATCCAGTCTTTCAATCAATAAGCACAGTACAATTCCCATTTCTTTGTTGTTCTTTTGTTTATTTCATCAACATTTTATAATTTTCAGCATACAGATAATTGTACGTATTTTAACTGTATGCATAAATATTTCATGTTATTTGGAGGCATTATAAATGGTATTGTATTTTTATTTTGGTTTATGAATATTCATTGCATATAATGATGTAATTGAATTTTTGTATCAGTCTTGTATATTTATGTCTTGCTAAACTCAATTATTCTATGGAAGTGTTTCTGTAGATTTCTTGAAATTTTCTACAAAGTCAACCATGTCATCTACAAATATAGTGGGATTTTCTAAACTTCCTTTTAATCTGCATGTGTTTTGTTTCTTTTCATTAACTTTTTGCAAAGATTAGGACTTCCAGTGCCATATAGAATAAGAATGATAAGGGCAGACATGCTTGCCTTATTCATAATCTCAGATGGCAAAGATTCAGTTTTCACCATTCTGTATGAGGTTAACTGTACATGTTTTTTTAGATGAACTTTGTCATGTTGAGTATTAATTCCCCTATATTGAAAACAAGTGCTGAAAATTACTCAGATTCATTTTCTGTGTCAACTGATATGAACATATAATTCAGTTTGGCTTGTTGACATTATTGCTTATATTGACTGATTTTCAAATGTTGACTCATACGTGAATACACGGAATAAGTTCTACTCGATCGTGGCATATAAACCCTTTTATACATTGTTTAATTTGATTTGCTAAAGATTTGTTAAGGATTTTTGCATCTAAGTTATTGAAACATGTCAGATTGTAGTTTTCTGTGTTTGTGTATGTGTACATGCGAGTGTGTGTGTGTGTGTACTCTTTATCAGGTTGTGGAGTCAAGGTAATATTGGTCTCATAAAACAAGTTTAAAAGGCTTCTTTTTCTTCTATTTTGTTAAATGTTTGGTAGAATTCTTAACTTTTTTCTGTCGTCAGTCATTACTATTAAGCCTATCTAGCAAGTTTTTTACTTCTGTTATTGTATTTTTCAGTTTTGTTATCTTCATTTGACTCCTCCTTATAGTTTCTATTCCTTTGCTTAGATTTTTCTCTTTTTTCATTTGTTTCAAGAGAATTTGTAATTAATTATTGAAACATTTTTAAAATTGTTAATTTAAAACCCTTTGCAGAAACTTTCACCTATGATTTATCTTGGGGCTATTTTCAATTGATTGTATTTTCTCCTTCAATTCATAGTTTTCTCGGTTCTTAATAAAATCCATATTTGTAACTTGTGTGTTGGACATTTTATCTCTTCTTTTAGAAGCCTATGGATTTTATTCAAATATATTTTAGCAGATGATTCATCTATTTTGGTTTAGCACACATTTTGATTTAATTTTGTGAAATATGTTTCCAATAGTAGTTTAATTTTCAGAGTCTTCGAGGTATTATTCAGGTTTCCTTGGTTTACCTGGTGTAACTGTGGCTTTCTGGATATCTGATGGTACTGCTGGAGAGGATGAAAAGTGTTTCCCAGTCTTGGGTGCTCAGTGTCTTAGTGGTAAAGCAAAAATGTTGGAATCTTTTTGCTAATGCTCCTCAGTGGTTCTAATTTATCTAGACAGAGAAAGAGGATTTAGGCCCAAGTGGTCAAAGATGCTTTTTGGACCAGAATACTTACTGTTGATGTGTTCCTTCACTGGTTTTTCCTGCCTGCCACAGTGTCTCTGGGTGGAGGAGAAAGGTCTTGGGCTATGGGCTCAAAGAGGCCTCTTGGGCTGGGCCACTTGCTGTAAGTAACCAGGTTCCTTTTACCAGTTCTGCCTGTATGCCCAGACCAATTTCCTTTTCAGGGTTTCAACATTTATATGAAGATGGCAAGTATAACACATTGAGCTAAAAGGATTATTAGTTCACTTACTAACAATATCTTCCAAGTGCTAAAGTGCATGTTGACAATGTCATATTGTCAAAAGATTTAATTTAATGACACCAGAAATTTTGTGACTTTGCAAAGAATATATAACATATATCATATATATTTCAAGAAAATACATGTTATATAAGAATATATAACATATATCCCAAATTAACATATATCACATATATAAATAATATATAGAATATATAACATGTATCACATATATAATCATATATAATATATGATTATATATAAATCATATATGTGAAATGTTATACATATATTCTTGAAACCATATATATTTTTAAAATGTTATATTTCAAGAATGTTATATATATTCTTGAAACATATGTATAATTTTTTCTATTTATCAAAAATATGTATTTATATGGAGCTATCCAATTATGTAATAGCTAAGTATTACAAACTAAATATATAGAAAGTCTAAACACTAGGATATTACAGAGTACCTTATTTCCTTTATAAATCTCTTTCTCAATGTTAACAATTAAAAAGTACTCTTTTATTTTAATCTCACCTGGTGCCTGTAGCTTCAATTATCATTCTCTCCCATAAAGAAAGGGAAATTAATAAGCAGTCATCTGATAAAAACAACTCTTATGTTTGTTTTCATTTTTTATTGTCTTAAAAATTTAGGAAGGGGTTAACAAAATCAACATGTTTTTATCCATGAGTTTTGATGTGTGTTTGTGTGTGTGTGTGTATGTGTATATGTGTGTCTAAGACACATATAGACATGCTCTCCTTCATCTGACTTGAATTTGCAAGAATTATTGCAGTCTTTGCACAACTCCTATCTCTAGGTATGTCTGCCCATTATTGTAACCAGGTGAATGCTTTTTACAGTAAACCTGGCCACTTTCATTTACACTTTGCTATGAGATCCTGCCAAAGAGTATAAGAGCCACCTTGGCAGATAATAAAAGCAGCACTAGTGAGTGTGAATGGATCTGGAGAGTTCATTTAACAACATCTTGGAGAAAATTATAGGGAGGGACTAGAGAGAATAAGAGGCTCTTAATAAATATTATTAAATACATAAGGAGTTTTAAAAAGGCACTAGTTATGAAGCTAAATCTTCTTGTTCAATTTTATTTTTTTCTACCCTTCAACCCAAAATTATGAAGTTCTTTTATAATATTTGATCGATTAAGAAACTATTATTTGAAAAGAAAATAAGATCTCAATATTACATAGCTCTCTTGGGGAAGAAACAAGAATTAACTCAAAACTTGAACTCTCAGACTTATAAACTCTCTATTCCACAATAGTGTAACAATTTTCAATAAAAAGAAGTTTTGAAAATTTTAAAAGCCAATAATGATCTAAAAATTTGTTCACATATGCTCTTGGTTTGTGATGATATCACATATTTTATAACTGTATAGTCTTATAAAATGTAAAATTGTGGCCTGCCACAATGGCTGATGCCTGTTATCCCAGGATTTTGGAAGGCTGAGGCAGGCAGATTACTTGAACTGAGCCCAGGAGTTCAAGACCAGCCTGGCAACATGGCAAAACCTCATCTCCACAAAAAAATATATAAAATAGCCAGGCATGGTAGAGACACTTGTAGTCCCAGCTACCCAGGAGTCTGAGGTGAGAGAATTACTTGAGCCCAGGAGGTCGAGGCTACAGAGAGCTGTGATTGTGCCACTGCATTCCAGCCTGGGCAACAGAGTGAGACCATCTAAAGAAAGAAAAAAGAAAAAAAATTGCCCATATTTTTAAATTATACATCTCATTGTTGCAAAGTAATGTTTATATTCCATCTGTGTTCTAGGTTTCAAGTTCTTCATCCCTGAAAAAAATTTGTTCCAAGTTATGCTGACTACTGATTTTCAGTAGAGACTTTGCACAACTCCTATCTCTAGGTAGGCATGCCAGGGCATCCCCTGCCTTTCTCTTCAAGCCGTTCTCCTAATTTCAGGAGAACAATTACAATCCAATTCAAATAGTCAGTATTCAAATAGTAAATGTTCAATACTATAGCAATATCTGTTTATATCATTATCTGTTTCATAGAATTTGGGAAAAACTTAAACAAGATAATGTCTGTCTTACAGCAAGTACTCTAAAGCACATGCTAAAAGTAGTTGCTGTTGATGGTGGTGGTGTCAAAAACAGTAAGAGGGGTTGATATGGTTTGGTTCTGTGTCCCCACCCAAATCTCACCTTGAATTGTAAATTCCCATAATCCGCTTATGTCAAAAGTGGAACCAGGTGGAGGTAATTGAATCTGGGGGCAGTTTCCCCCATGCTGTTCTCATGATAATGAGTGAGTCTTATGAGAGCTTATAGTTTTATAAGTGTCTGACATTTTCCCTGCTTGCTCTCATTCTCTCTCCTGCAGCTCTGTGAAGAGGTGACTTCCCCAATGATTGTAAGTTTCCTGAGGACTCCTCAGCCATGTTGAACTGTGAGTTAATTAAACCTCTTTTCTTTATCAATTACCCAATCTCAGGTATTTATTAGTAGCAATGAGAGAACAGTCTAATACATTAAATTGGTATTGAGGGAGTGGGGCACTGCTATAAGGACACCCAAAAATGTGGAAGCACTTTTGGAACTGAGTAAAGGCAGGGGCTGGAACAGTTTGGAGGGCTCAAAAGAAGATAGGAAATTTTGGGAAAGTGTGGAACTTCCTAAGGACTTAGAGGTCCCAGAAGACAGGAAGTTTGGGAAAGTTTGGAACTTCCTAGAGACTTCTTGAATGACTTTGACCAAAATGCTGATAGTGATATAAACAATGAAATCCAGGCTAAGGTGGTCTCATATGGAGATGAGTAACTTGTTGGGAACTGGAATAAAGGTGATTCTTGCTATGCTTTAGCAAAAAGACTGGTGATATTTTTTTCCTGCCCTAGAGATCTGAAGAACTTTGAATTTAAGAGGGATAATGTAGGGTCTTAGACAGAGGAAATTTAAGCATTCAAAAAGAAGCAGAGCATAAAAGTTCAGAAAATTTGCAGCCTGGTGATGCAATAGAAAAGAAAAAAACTGTTTTCTGGGGAGAAATTCAAACCAGCTGCAGAAATTTGCATAATTAATGAGGAGCCAAATGTTAATCACCAAGACGAGGGAGAAAATTTCTCCAGGGCATGTCAGATACCTTCAAGGCAGCCCCTTCCATCAGAAGCTAAGAGGTCTAGGAAAGAAAAATGGTTTCGTGAGGGAACCCAGGTCCCCCTACACACACTCTGTGCAGCCTTGGAACTTGGTGCCCTGTGTCCCAACTGCTTCAGCTCCAGTCATGGCTAAAAGGGGTCAAGGAACAGTTCAGACCATTGCTTCAAAGGGTGCAAGCCCCAAGCCTTGGCAGCTTACATGTAGTGTTAGGCCTGTGAGTGCTCAGAAGTCAAGAATTGAGGTTTGGGAATCTCTGTCTAGATTTCAGAGGATGTATGGACATGTCTAGATGTCCAGGCAGAAGTTTGCTGCAGGAGCGGAGCCCCATGGAGAAACTCTACTAGGGCAATGCAAAAGGGAAATGTGGGATTGGAGCCCCCACACAGAGCTCCCACTGGCACACTACCTACTGGAGTGGTGAGAAGAGGGCCACCATGCTCCAGACTCCAGAATGGTAGATCCACTGACAGCTTGCACTGTGTTCCTGGAAAAGCTTCAGTCACTCAATGCCAGCCCATGAAAATAGCCAAGAGTGGGGCTGTACCCTGCACTCAATGCCAGCCCATGAAAATAGCCAAGAGTGGGGCTGTACCCTGCAAAGCCACAGGGGCAGAGCTGCCCATGGCCATTTGGGAGCCCACCTCTTGCATCAGCATGACCTGGATGTGAGCTATGGAGTCAAAGGAGATGATTTTGGGCCTTTTAGTTTTGACTTCCCTGCTGTATTTTGTACTGGCATGGGGCCTGTAGCCCCTTTGTCTTGTCAAGTTTCTCCCATTTGGAATGAACATATTTAGCCAATGTCTGTATCCCCATTATATCTAGAAAGTAATTAACTTGCTTTGATTTTACAATCTCAGAGATGGAAGGGACATGGCTTGTCTCTGATAAGACTTTGCACTTGGACTTTTGGGTTAATGCTGGAATGAATTAAGACTTTGGAGAACTGTTGGCAGGTTATGATTGTATTTTGAAATGTGAGGACATGAAATGTGGGAGGAGCCTGGGGCAGAATGATATGGTTTGGCTGTGTCCCCATCCAAATCTCACCTTGAATTGTAATCCCCATAATCCCCACATGTAAAGGGAGAAATCAAGTGGAGGTCATTGAACCAAAGTGTTGGTTTCCCCCATGTTGTTCTCATTATAATGAGTGGGTCTCATAAGATATATAAGTTTTACGTTTCTGGCATTTCCCCTACTTGCCCTCATTCTCTCTCCTGCCACACTGTGAAGAGGTGTTACATAGTCCATTTCATACTGCTATAAAAAAATACCAAAGCCTGGGTAATTTATTTAAAAAAGAGATTTAATGGAATTACAGTTCCAAATGACTGGGGAGGCCTCACAATCGTAGTGGAAGGTGAAGGAGGAGCAAAGTTACGTCTTACCTGGTAGCAGGCAAGAGAGCATGTGCAGGGGAGCTGCCCTTTATAAAGCCATCAGATTTCATGAGACTTATTCACTGTTACATGAATAGCATGGGAAAAGCCTGCATTCATGATTCAAGTACTTCCCACCAGGTCCATCTCACAACACATGGGATTATAAGAACTACAATTCAAGGTGAGATTTGGGTGGGTACACAGAGGCCCAGAAGTCTAGGAGGGAAAAATGTTTTCATGGGCAGACCCCATGAAACCAAACACTACCAGGTGCCTTCTGCCATGAGTGTAAGTTTCCTGAGGTCTCCCAAGTCATATGGAACTTTGAGTCAATTACACCTCTTTTTTTTTTAAATAAATTACTCAGTCTCAGGTATTTCTTCATAGCATGATGAGAATGGACTAATACGGTGATATTACTGCGGCAGTTTCATTCCCTCCTGCCCCAAGTACCTAAAATCTGAGGAAAGTTAATGTTTAATCAGGATGTTAGGTTATGCTGTAGAAAAAAATTAATGGCTTAATCAAAAAAAAAAGATGCATTCTTCTCTCACATAGTATTTTAATAGGTGCATGAGGGCAGGGGTAGGAATTTTGATCCTAGCAATCAGTCAAGGACTCAGGCTCACAAAGACTTTCAGGTTAATGGCAGCAACTGGTGTAAGGTACATGTCAGCCCCTAAGACCTTCATCAGGACATAAGACACGCCACATGATTAGTATTTCATTGACCACAATAGGTCACCTGGAAATGCTTACCTTCAGAATGGGTGAGATGTGAAATCTTGCCCTGTGCTCAGAAGGAGGAGAACTAGTTTATGTGTAAACAGCCCCAATCATGGGATAACTATTTATATCTGTCACATTGACCCCGTATTAAAAGGATTTATTTCTTTCACTTGCAGAACTATCATTAGTTTGTAACCTTGATATCTTGCATGAATTTGTTATAACATCTGAAACAATTAACAAGGAACTTGACCCCTCTGCCATATGGCCAAAGAAAGAATAATTACATATGTGCACCAGAGCAAATAATAGCAGGTTATATGCCATTGTAAGTTTCAGTGACAAATACATCATTGCAAATTTTGGACCTTAAGTTTTTCATTTTACCAAATATTTATCATGCAAATATACCTCCAAATTTTATAAAGAAATAAGACACAAGCTCTATCCTAAAAAAGTTAAAATCTATTAAGCAGCAAATACTAACATAGAGATAATCATAACACAAAGATGACTATCGAAATCACAGAAGAACTAAAGGTGAATAAAATATCAGAGCATAGGAAGAACTATCAGATTTATGGTGTTAAAAGCAGTGTTTGTGAGGTTGTAGGAGACCAAATATGCCACTCTAAATTGTGGCTCTTTGGCACAAGAACTGTTGATCTGAAGACAATTAAGAAGAAATGGATGAAAGAAATTCTTCTGTTTTATAGCTGTTTATCTAAAAGCAGGACATAAATTTACAATGACAAAAGGTATACCACCCCTAACTTCTTACCATGGAGAATAAAGGTTAAACACTTAAGACAACATTAAATGTTTATGGGCCTGGAGGTGGCACCGGGGTCTGGAGACAGCACTGGCATGTCTACATTAACAAGTTTTGGGAACTAGCCTTTATCTGCCAGTGATTTGCCTTCCCCACAAGGTACTACCCTTAGAGATTCAAAGTCCTTTTCCATTGTCTTGTCACTCGAAACATTGACTATTCCTTGTTGAAGATGTTGTCTGAGCTGGAATTGGAAGCTACCTCTTTGAGAACTGCACGTTCCCTAGGTGTCTCCCACGTATGTTTGAAATACATATGTTAATAAACTTCTGTTTGGTTTTCTCTTTTTAGTCTGTCTTTTGTTACAGGGGTCCATTCCAACTAATGACTTATGAGGGCTGTGGGAAATAAAAATACAATTTATTTCTCTACAAATTCCAGCAGATAAAGGGTAGTTATTAAAGCTTGTTAGAGTAGATTCTTCTGTTGCCGTGTCCAGGCCCTTAAGGGTCTGAAGTTGTATTAAGTAGTTAATTTCTGTTCTCCATGGTAGAAAAGGTGTGGGGGGATATATATTTCGTTTATGTGGATTTCTGTACTACTTTTAGGAAAATAAAAGGAAGGCAGAGAGCTTTCCTTCATCTATTTCTTTTTAATTGCCTTCAGCTCTAAAGTCCTGGTGTAAGAGACATATTTTGGGATGGTGTATTCTGGTATCCCATAAGGGCTTGAGGATAAATAGGATTTTGATAGGCAATAATAATTGCTAAACTTTCTGCATGTTTACTATGTGTTAGGCATTGCTTTGCAAGAGGTTTTTGTATTATCTCAGGTATTCCTCACTGTAGCTTTCACACCATAATTTATAGACAAAGATACTGAGGCTTTGACAGATGTTGGCATACCACCCATTTGGTAAGTAATAGGGTCAGGATTCAAATTCAAGAAGTCTCACTCCAGCCACTATATTCCATTGCCTTCAGCCCTGTTGAAATGTAACTGTAAGAGAAATTAGGGGTAAAAGGATGAAGCACCAACGAGAAAAGTGTTGCTATGTTCTGGGAGTGACACTGAGGCCAGTTTGCTATTGGCTAAGGTGTTTTGCAAGGAGAAATAGCAAAAACGGGTTTAGAAACAAAAATTTGAGACATTCTGATATAATAACATATCTGATCAAAGTCATTGGAAGCAAGAGAAAAGCCCAGAAAGATAATATTAGAGGAATTTGAGAATAAAAACTATTGGTATGAGAAATTCTATCACATGACTTGCTTACTACATTTATATTTATAATGACCAGGTTCTGGAGTGAGGTCCCTTGTCACTCTTTATCCTGCTCACTCCAAACCTGCCAGAAAGATGCGCTTAAAATTACAGAAATATAACAATATAGTATATCTGGCTGGGAAAATAGGTTTTAAGTGATTGTTTAAATTTGTAAAATACAGTATATGAAGCAGGCATCATGGTAAACTCCCACTGTGATATATACATTAATGTGTTACTTGAAATAGAATATTTTGTACTTTTGCATAAATCATTCTAATTATGTTGTTTCACGAGATAATTAGACCTTTTGTTTGGCTTAATCTTCTTTTAATTTGAGAGAAAACATTTAACCTTGCTCTATTTTCCATCTGAGTAATATCTGACAGACGGTGTAGAGATCATGAATGTGGCACTTTTCATGTGCATGAAAAGGTCTTGGCTTTATCCCATATCTTTTTGTGCCAACCAAATACGCCAGTATTGAAATTCCAAAGTAGGCCATCAGGGCCATATGCCTAATTAAATATGACTGGTCTTCTAGTAGCCTAATTATCATTATTTTAAGAGAATGTTGGCATGAGTGTATGTATCTGTAAAACTGACTTAAGCTATGAGAGACTGAACATTAATTTGAGTTAGTGCTCCAAAATTACTTGTCCTTAACTTTATGTCTATGGCAATGATCACATAAAACTTACCTGTAAAATAGTGGCTAATTATTCCATTTACAAACTCATTTTAACCTACAAAACTATTTCATTCTTATGAGGTAACTATTTTCCTGCCTATTTGCTTTGAATTGAAAGAAAAATTGTTTTTAAATGGAGTAGTCATGTGTATAATTTATATATATATGCAAATCTACTATCTAGAGCACCGTCATTTCTTGAACGGAAATACATTTTAATAACAAAATGTAAAATAACCACAGTCACGCATTTAGGAATAAAAACTTTAAATTGAAAGAGTTAAGCATTGCAGCGTTCCTTTTTCCCCGTCCCCCCTCTTTTCTCTCTTTTTCAGTACCAAATTGTAAAACAAAGAGTTACAACACCAGGCTTGGGTACAAAAATTTTACCCTAATATATTTTATGCTTGAAATAAATTTTCAAAAAATATTTATGCATGCATGTTCAGGTGACATATATGTTAATGATAGTGTTAAATGAGATACTTTATAATGCAGTAATTCAAATAACCTAAGGATGATTATGAAATGAGCAAATAAGTCAATTCTAAAGAAGCACTGCAAAGAAAGAAACATTTCCGACTTGTTCACCACTAAATACCTATATTCTACATCATTTGTACATAGATTATCTATAAACGGACTTGAATAAGTAATTGAAGTAACTTCTAAAAGACTTCAGTACTGCAATTTTATTAAAATGTTCTGAATGCTCTCATGGTCTAGTAAAACACTTAAGTCCTCTAAACTTTCTAACTTCTTGAGAAGAAAAAAAGAAAAAGAGAGAGAACAACATTCCTTATGTCTATAAATTTAAAAATTATTTGTTAAACTATTAACTACTAAAAATGTTTATTAATTGCTTTATTGAATTTGTATGTATTTGGAGATATTAATGTAATCATATAAAACTGTCATATTTAGGGAGAAAAGAGTTCTAAATAACCCATGAACAATATAAAATAAAAAATAAAATGTTTTTAAAGTATTGTGTTATTCTGTATTAGCTGACATAGTTTATTAAATGCTAAGGCAAGGGACCTTAAAAAAATTAAAATATTTACCATAGGCTAAGTGCAATTGTCACAAGTTCTCAATTAACTGCTAGATAAAGCTGTGCATTAGCATTTCAAACTGAGAACATTACTTGATTGAGTGAAAGGTTTTGAAAGAAATTAGATCAAATGGAAGATCCCTGAATAGAATACCAAAATGCAGATCCAGGTTTGAAGTAAGGAAACATGTCACTGGTGAATTAGAAGAAAATCAGAACACAGCGTGGTACACAAAAATCTAAGAATTTTAAGATTAAATAAAGAAACAAAATCATTTGAACAATTTAGTGTTATTTTCTCTCTCTTTTGGAGGAATAGTTAAAATACTGTCAATAACTTTAGATTAGATGATATGTATTCCAAAAGAGATATGGAAAATCAAAGTTTTCATGTTTTATTGTTTATGCCTTTTCCTAGAACTTGATATAATCTCTGATGCATGAATTCCTTTTTTCTTTTATCACTTCATTTGTGAATTATTTAAAGCAGGATAAAGTTTTGCATTACAATGGCACTGAATTGGCTGCACTGCAGGGATTAAACCACCACAGTGTGGGCACGTGGAGTCCTGTTCAGAAAGAGAACGTACTAGGCTTAGAATTTTGAAAACAATATAGGTTGCATTTATTGCTTAACTCTGTATAGCTAGTGAATTTTTTCAACAACCAGAGATTAACTTAGACATTTGTATGCTTGTATTTTTTTAAATTAACTTTTATTTGCTCTCCTCCTTCCTAACATTTTTTTAAAACATGCTAATTACATTGCTATCAGGCTTTAAATAATAATGATAATCATAACAATATTAAGAGTAACTGAATAAATGGTTAACATGAATTTCCTGAATTATTTCTCAAAACAAATGTTAGGTATATATGATTATTATTAGCTGTTACAGGCAATAAAACCAATTTCCAAGATTATAACAGGCTATCTCAAAGATTATACGGTTTAAGAACATGGGCTTTTCTAACTCTTAAACATGTGCTGTCAACCACCATACTTGACTCTTCAATCTGAAATATTTTTTTAAAGAGGTTCTGCTTTTCTTTTAGTGCTGCTAAACATGTGTGGCCAGTCCTTGGCTGGATTCTTGATTCAGTGGCTCATGTACCTTTTCCACAAGGCTTGTTATTTTTTATTGTGAATGCAATCTGGGGTCACTCACCTCATCTTAGGTCCTCCAGATACCATAAATTAATTAACTTAACTAAGATATCCTTGATATAATGAAATAAGAGCTTACCTCTGCCTACTTAATAATAGGTTAGCATTTGTTATGTGTTGACTAAGAAGGACCTCTTCTAGATAATTCACATGTATTAACTCATGAAATTCTTCCAGCAACTTTACGAAGCAGACAAATCAGCTTTATGCGTGTAATACCTGTGCAGTTGCCCCAAGCATCATGCTCAGAAAGGCCTGTGCTTGATTTAATGATGTGCTGTCACCATTTTCACATTCTAAATAATGTTATCTTTGAACATGTGTTTTTAAGTAAAGTTTCATGGGATCATGAATGATATGGTTTGGCTGAGTCCCCACTCAAACATCACTTTGAATTGCAATAATCCCCACATGGCAAGGGCAGGCCCAGGTGAAGATAATCGAATCATGGGGGCAGTTTCCCCTATGCTGTTCTTGTGGTAGTGAATTAGTCTTACAAGATCTGATGATTTTATAAACGGAGTCCCCCTGCACAATCTCTCTTGCCTTCTCTCATGTAAGACGTGACCTTGCTCCTCCTTCAACTTCCACAATTGTTGTGAGGCTTCTCCAGCCATGGAGAACTCTGAGTCCATTAAACCTCTTTCCTTTATAAATTACCCAGTCTCAGGTATTTCTTTATTAGCAGTTTGAGAACAGACTAATAGAATGAAGTATGCACATGAGCACAGAAGGTGCATCATGCCCCTTTTCCTTGCCCCCTAATTTGCATACATGTTCACAATCCCTCAAGAGTACGGAGTTCCAGTGGACTAATACGACATAGGAGTTTAGTGAGACTCAAAGCAAGTACAAACAAAGCATGTTACATCTACTAATGAGTAAGTGGAGAAACTGAGAACTGTGAAATGCCATGTCTTCTCTTGGAACCAAAACTTGCTTCAAACACAGAAGGAAGCCAAAGGCATTCCAAAAAACATAAGCTATCAAGGAAATTTTTTATATCCTTTCTTACTCATATTACTTCCCTGGATTAACCAACAATTTATGCTAAAAGGATGACATAATAAGAAAGGGAATGATAAGTCTAGCCATTTTTTCCTTTTCCTTTTAGTCCTTCCTTAGTCATCCGTAAGTCATAGGTAGAGAGTGTTGGTAGGAGACTGTTGGTAGAATATATATTTATCAAGAAATAAAATAAAGACAATTGAGTAGGTTTTTGCATTGTCCCCACTTTGTGTAAGGGTAAAATACATAGGCATCTGTGAACTATGGAATAAGAATTGTGTAACAACAGCAATTCCATATGCAAATTAAATACTCATATTAATATTTGAAACTAGTGTTATACAATACAAACTGATATAATTTATGCTAATAATTTAATTTTTAATTTTTCTCTTTACATAGAATGAAAAATACATAGAAATAAAAGCATCATGGTGAGTCAAGAGAAACTGTAAAAGGAAAAGGCTTTATATTTTGGTACCTTAACTGCAATCCTTTCCTGCTTGTTGAACAAGGGACCTGGCATTTTCATTTTGTAATGGGGCATGCAAATTACATAGCCAGTCCTTTAGGGAGATACTATTATAATCATTTGTATGTTACAGATGAGGAAACTAAGACCCAGAGAGACAAATTAACTTGCTCAATGTCAAAAGGCTAATAAATGAGGGAAGAATTTGGAGGCAGGCAGTAAGGTATCAGAATCTACGATAGACATCACTAAATAAAAACAGCATAGTACAGAGGAAATAACAGAATTTAAAATCACAATATGTGAGGGTGCATCATTACCTCTCCATTTAGTTTCTGAGAGAGTCCCTTAAAGTAACTCTGATGAAAAGTTTCACACACACACAAAAAGGATTATTAATATCTATCTCATAGGTTGATTGAGATGCACAAATAAATAATGTATATAAAATTAATTTAAAAACAGAGAAGCACTATGCAGATATTTCTTATAAGTGTTGAGGCTACTTTGAATATTTGCATGCAGTCAACTTGCATGTAAATAAAATGAATCTTTTAGGAAATAATTAATGATTGGATGCAATTGCCAGAAGAAAACAAACAAACAAACAAAACAGAACAACTGAGGGATTTTTAAAAACCTAAGTACAATGAGAAGAAAAATCACATGGATTATCCACATAATTCAGTTTGGAAAATTAATATATGCATCATTTACAAGAATAATCCAGGTAAATACTTAATTTACTCTTTCTTTCAGCACTCTTATACTATCTGAAATAAGGATTCTGATAAAAGCATAACTGTAGCTCATAACTAAAGAGATAAATCAAAATGTCTCTCTATAAGTAATCATTCTTCAATAAAATCAATTCTTAATTAGGTCTTATATGTTAACTCATATTTAAATGTAGTGTTCTGTGTCTCAAAATGCCTATTTTTTCACATTCGTATGGTATTGAAGTGGATATCATTAAAGCAAGTTTATTCATCACCTATTCAGTACATGACACAACTCAAGAATTTTCCTTATTTAAAAAAGTTTAAATTTAGGTTTCTCACCTAAAGTCCTAAAGTTATGTTTGAACTAATAATCAATTCAAAAAATATCGAACATTTCAAAAAAGACTAAAATTTTAAATGTTTAAAATGGAGGGCAAATAAATTTTATATACTAAAGTGAGTTAAGTTCTCCACTTAAATCTGTCCTATTTGTAAGACAAAAATTAAAATATGAGATCTCAATTTTTATTTGTGCAAACAGCTTTGAGAATGTTTGGTAAAAAAAGCCTGAAGGACTCTCTTGGGAAACATTTTCTTTTCCCATTTTTAGAGAAAACATCAATCACACATTCTAACTCTCAGAGCAAAGAATGTTAGTATTTTTCCATTGACAAAACGAGAAAGACAAAGTTTCGCTTTCTTCTTCTTTTTTTGAGATGAACTCTGTCACCCAAACTGAAGTGCAGTGCCATCACACCTGGCCAAGTTTTGTATTTTTTGTGGAGATGGGGTTTCACCATGTTGGTCAGGCTGGTCTCGAACTCCTGGACTCAAGTGTTCCACCAGTCTCAGCCTCCCAAAGTGCTGGGATTACAGGCGTGAGCCACCGTGCCCAGCCCTGTTCAGCTCTTCTTGATTCCAGGTGTAAAAACAGACACTCTTACTGACAAACTCCTGCAAACTTGACTTTTGTTTTTATTCTGAGGGATTCTATTTCCTTTAATGAAAGGGAATATTTAATAACTTAAAAATGACTTTGAGTTTCACCTCTCAGTGTTTTACAAAGATCAAAATTGTGTATGCCCAAAATTCAGTCAGAATAATTTGCAATTTCTGAAGTAAAATCCACAAAGTTAAATGATACCTATTTTCTGCTATTTGAAAAATGTATCCCTTGAGTTAAAATTAATTTTGTGCTTCCTTTTCCATTTTTAAATATGCCTAAATCATCTTTTTATCATGTTCTTATTTACTATTTTTATTTTTTGCTCTCTCTGATTATTTTCTCTCAATATGGGTTTAGGTATTGCTTATAAATTTCTGTTAATTAAATCAGATATTTTATAATATTATTCTTCACATATTCTCTGTGCCAAGCACTTTCACTTATTTACAACATACCATTTTCACAGTGCACACATTTATTAAGAGATAGACCCACCAGGCTCAAGTGTATATATCCTTTCAAGACAAACATTTTAGTCCTACTATTGGAATGTCTGTATGTCTTTATTTCTACCCCAATCTTAATTGCCTCTTTCACTCACTTTTTGCACATGTGTTTGTTGTCCTTTCTTTTTTTCCTTTTTACTTTCTCAAATTTATTTTTCTGTCACCTCTTATTCTTGTAGGATCACTATCTGAGCTAGTTCTATAACAGATCTGGTAGGGTTTTTGAAAATGATTGAACTAAGTTTTATGCATAGTGTCATCATCTTTAAAGTATGTAAATAGCCTTTGTCCCCTGCTTTTGTTTCCACCATAAAAAAAGAATGAGGTGTGTTTGACTTGCAAGACTCCATGATATTCTTTGCTCCTACCTTTTCTTTCTTCTTATCTCTACCTTTTCACCTCTTTTCCTTAAAACTTTCATTAAGATCTGATTTTACATCTTCTCTGCATTTATATATAACAAGAAAGAATCCACATCTAGATCAGTATAATCATAGACAAAAATGAAAGGATAGAGTATAATAATTCTTATCACAGGAAACAACATAAGCATAATCAATACATTCACTTTCAAACTTCTACTATTGCAACTGGTTTTTACTCAGACTTCTAAGTCTAAATATTTAAAGAGCTTATGTTTTTAAAATCCCTTCTTCTAAAAAAAAAAATGGTGATTAAAAAAATTAAAAAAGGAGCAGCATGATATGGCATCATTTATTCCTCATAATTTTTTCTCCCACCTCACTATTTTATTTTATTGTCATGGCATTTTTGTATTTACTTATAGATAAAAGAATAATTACTAGTCACAAAAGAAAATGACAAAAGTCTGTTCATTTTGCAAAGAATAGAATAATTACTCAATTAAGTTATAACTGCAGGAAAGTAGGAAAAGTCATGAAATATGCATGTGAAATACATTCATATATTTTTGAAGCTTCTGCTTTCTTTTCATTTGCATCTCTATATGAAAGATACTGTGTTGCAGAAACAAATAGTCACATTAGACATGCCTGCACAGCTGCTGGGCAAGTTAAGTTTATTAAAACCTTAGGGTAGATACTTAAAATACATGCTCGACTTTTTTCATGTCATGGGAACCAATGAAGTGAAGTATATATTTTCATTATATCTATTCTAATTCACACCTTACACAAATGTATATATTTTCATCCCTAGCTGTAAATATAGGATTCTACAGTTGCCAAATGCAGTGTTGATATATCTGTATGTGCATAATATATGTGACAATGAATATTGCAAGTGAAATGTGGACAAAAGTGAAGCATAAAGATTCTTCTACCAAAAGCCTCTCTACATTTCTGGCATTCTCTAAAGATACTTTATGTGGGGATGGGGGCTACAAACTCACAAATTATAAAAACAGACCTAAGCAAAAAAATAAAAGGTTGCAAATGTTTTAAGTGGTCATACTAAAACGTTTCACCTAGTTTTGGGCAATTTCTGAAATTTGGTGACCTAAAGGCAATACATTTGTCTGTTGTGTAAGTAATGGGCTGTAATTCAGAATACAGCCCTGGAATCTGAACTAGGGGCCTGAAAACTGTCACAGGAGACGAAACATGTAAAGAACTTATTAATTACAACTACGTTTATTTTATTATTGTTATTATCATATTATTGTTAGAGGACATCATATATGGTGCTTTGGGAAAATATGTCTATTCATATTTTCACAGATATTCATAATTACACAGATATTCACCAAAAAAACAGGCACACTGTGCTTCCCATGGATTGGTCTATGTGTATCTATCATTTGTTGGATTTTTATATTTTGCTTATCCCCTTTGGTTATATGATAAAATCTGGAACCAGACTGTCTAAGTTGAAATCTCAGCCATGCAACTTAACAGTCGTATGATCTAGGACAAGTCATTTACTGTTTCCCCCTGCCTTAGATTTCATTTGTAAAGTGGAGATAAAGGAGTACCTTTTTCATAAGATGTTTATGAGGATTCAATGAATCAATATCCATAACAATGTTAGTGCAGTACTTTGCACACAGCACAAAATAACTATTAGCTACGTTCCATGTGTCTCCTTTTTTCTTGAATTTATTTTATAAAGAAATATGATAAATGTGACGTGATATGTACAAAATGAAAAAATACATGTATAATACCTTAGAGTGGTCTGAGTCTGCCATGCATTGCTTACCTAGTAACTGTGCGTAAACAAGCATCATACATTGAATTATATTGATGTATGTGTGTGACATTTTTAAGTGTCTTTATTGCACAGAAATATGTAAGTGAATTAATAGAGGAAAAATAATTATTTTATGCACAAAGTCACTGTGGAAAATATTTTTAGTTCTTTGAAGTGTTTTTCCTTCTCTCAACTAATTATCAAGTAGCTGCCTGATTGCTGATGATTGATGACTGATGGAGAGGAGGCTCAGCAGGTGCTAATAGTTTGGTTAGCATAAGTGATTCTGAGGAAGAAACAGCACATCTTTGAAGCAGCCAGAGCTACAGAAGATTCTCTCAAGGGTGAGGATTTGGAAGATGTGTGTAGGATTTGTGTTACAAATGGGAAAGAGTGGGATCTGAAGATTGTCTTAAATATAATTGCTAATGATAATAATGGTTCTCCTTCTGAAAATGATGCATAAAAAGGGTTTGTTTTTTTTTTTTATTTAAAACTTTGAATAGACAATAGAAAATCAAGAAAAACTTCAATAGAGACAAACCTAACTTATCTAATCAGATTTAAAGAAACATTTAGCTTCCTTTAAAAAAACTGTCACACATTAGGTGGTAAGTAAATCATAATATTGAGAAATAAATGAATTATAACTGTATAATTTTGTATTAAAACAAAGGGAAACTGTCAACATAATTTTATTCAGTAAATGTTCACATTAAAACATTTATAATTTTACTTTTTTAATAAAATAAGAAATAAAAAAGTTATTTGCTTTAATGTTACTATATGACACAAATAATAATATATTTGAAACAATGGTAAGCAGTGATTTCTTTATTTCAAACTATATTATTTTAATAGGAGTATATAAATTAAAATTTCTGCACATATAAATGTTCTCGAAAACTTTTATTCTTAAATAGTAATCTGCTCATTTAGTTGAGGCACTCTCAAAAACAAAATTGAGGTTCCCTTTTTTCTTTATTTCAATAGTTTTTGGGAAACAGGTGGTTTTTGGTTACATGAACAGGTTCTTTGGTGGTGATTTCTGAGATTTTGGTGCACTCGTCACTCAAGCAGTGTACATTGTACCCAGTGTGTAGTTTTTTATCCCTCACCTCCCTTCCAACCTTACCCACTGAGTCCCCAAAGTCCATTATGTCATCCTTATGCCTTTGCATCCTTATAGCTCCCACTTGTAAGTGAGAACATACAATATTCGGTTTTCCATTTCTGAGTTACCTCACTTAGAATAATAGTCTCCAATTCCATCCAGGTTGCTGTGAATGCCATTATTTTGTTCCTTGTTATGGCTGAATAGTATTCCATGGTGTAAATATACCACATTTTCTTGATCCACTCATTGGTTGATGGTCATTTAGGTTAGATCCATGCTTTTGCAATTGCAAATTGTACTACTATAAACATGTAGGTGTAGGTGCCTTTTTCATACGATGACTTATTTTCCTCTGGGTAGATATCCAGTAATGGGATTGCTGGATTTAATGGTAGATCTATTTTAAGTTCTTTAAGGAATCTCCATGCTGTTTTTGTAGTGGTTGCATTAGTTTACATTCCCACTGGCAATGTAAAAGTATTCCATTTTCACCACATCCCTTTCAACCAATATCTATTTTTTTTAATTTTTTAATTATGGCCATTTTTGCAGGAGTAAGGTAATATCTCATTGTGGTTTTAATTTTTCATTTCCCTGATAGTGACGTTGCACATTTTTTATATGTTTGTAGCCATTTACGTATCTTCTCATATACCCAATATAGGAATGGCCACTAAAAGTACACAGTGTCAGCCAAAACCAGAAACATGTCACACTTATAGGATGTGAGTGAGAGCCTGTGGATGGTAGGTAGACCCCTGCCTGCATCTTACATGCCTAGAGAGTTTCTGAGTGTGCTTAACACACAAGGAAGGATATTAGAATGGAAGTCATATTTCCACAACCAGCTGCAATACTAGGTCGAACTGAAGTATGTGGCCCCAGGCTAGCTTCTAGACACAGCATCCACCTCCTCGTGAGCCCAAATCTAAATCGCATGATTTCAACACACTTTCTTCATGCACATAAGAAAAAATAAATAAATGTAACAGAACTTTAAAAAACAATGTGGAGGTAGAGAAGGAGTTGTGGACAAAATGACCTGGGATACACAGTCTTACATCCAGTTTTACATCAAGCTACATGCACAAAGAAGACAGAATGGAGAGAGGAGACCATGATGGACATTCTGCAGTAAGGATCCAGGCCTAACCTAGACCTTTCTACAAGGTAGAAGCAGGAAATAACATGGATGGCCCGATAGTGTTAACTTTTCAACCCATGGTAAACCTGCTCACCAGGGAGGTGCCTACTAGACCTGTGACCCAATTAGACTCTGAAAAACTATATCAGCAATCCTTCTTCCTGAATACGTTCCCAAGAAAAAATCTGGACACCATTAGCTGAGGTAGCCTCTCCGTAGTAGTTGAGTATGCTTTTTATCTGTGGCATACATTACTTTCCTCATGCTACTAAAAGACATAAGTAGGGACAATAATATAATTAATGAAAAGATCATTAACTAATCTAATTTAGCCATTATGATATTTCAGACATTCTTCTAGGCAAATAAAAAGGGTTCCCAATTAATAAAAAGGATTACCAATTTACCACTTACCAGCTTCCTGTAGTAAGTGCCATTGTTACTATATTTTACAAACAATGAAATGCTACTTACAGAAAGATTTAACAACTTAATCAAGTTTTTATACCAAATAAGTTGTAAAGCTAGAATGTAGTTTGAATCTAAATTTGTTCCTTTTAAAATTACACTCTACAGTGTCCCATAATTACAGAGACTTAGTTGAAATCCTGGACTCTATGCTATTCTAGAAAAGTGACTTTTGAGAGCAAATGCTGTTGCCTCCCTGATAGAGTTGTGAAAATTAGATTAAGCCATCTATATGATCCATCTCTTTGGTCTCTCTTTTTTCCTTCCACAGTATTCTTAACCTCAAGTGCTTTTTTTCTTGCTTGTTGTCCCTCATTCCATAATGCTTTCCTCATCCTACTCTAGAGTGTGTTCATTGCTTTTTTTATAGAAACTTTCTTCCTTGATAAACAAATATCTTAATTCTGTTTTCATCTTCAGGAATACATTTATCTCCCAACTGTAACTGAAATGTGTTTCCCCTACAGCATTCTCCATTTCGATTTCTGATTTCTTCCTATACTCTTTCACCACGAACTCCTGAAACAGGGACTACAGCTGGAACAGTGTGTATGTAGACATATATATAAAGAAACTATATATAGTATAATTCTGTATTATATTTTATTAATATATTAATTTACATTTCTATTTTCAGTCTTCTCCAAATGTTTAGAATGTCAGTGATAATACACCTTTGTTTGCTGTGTTCACGAGGGTATCTCCCGAGTCTAAACTGGTGTTTGACACTTAGTGGTTCTCAAAACTTTATTGTTAAATGATTGAATTAATAAAACCTGAATTATCAGGTAATATATAACTTTTCTCTTATAATTCTGGAGAAGGGAAAAAGGAAAGCATAAACCATTTTATAACATTTATCTCCATAAATATGTGGAAATCTCAATGGTATATAAAAGTTCAATTTGTTTCATTTAGCTGAGCGAAGAACGCTGGCATCTTTGATATTACTGTGCTTAAAATCTTTCATTTTATGAAAAGCACACCTAGCTCTAATTGCATCCAATTAAGATAAAATCAGAATACATTGTTGATGTTATTGATTTCATAAATCTAATGCTCAATTACAAAATGACTCCAAATCACTGCCAAGATCTAGATGACTGTTGCCTCTCCCAGAATTAATTTTGCAGAAACAGCCTATATTATGAATCACTTCTTAGGCAATGAAGGTCAACTGTCTATAGTTAATGGAATGTTTTCCTGTGGGATAATTTATGTATATTGCCTTTCTTTTATCAAAATATATTTCTGGCTACATATGGCCTGATATTGAAGCATCTCTCTATTTCTCAAGACAGATGTCTTACTGGATGTGACTTGGCTGAAGAAAATTGCGATAGATTTACTATACATAACTAAAGTATTAATTTTAAAATTATTAGTAATAACTATGTAAATAGTGGTCATGTTCTTATTTCAAATCAGAATACATTGTTGTACAATAATTAAGAGAACATTATATGACATGAAACTGGATAAGAGAGTAGTTGAGCTATAGACTGGGGGAACATTGGTTTTTGAAACAGAAAAAAAGACAAATAAATCTAATAGACTTTAAAATAGCTATTAAAATTTACATTTTAGAAGCTAAAACTAAGAAAACTTTATTATGATAAGCCGTATCTTGAAATCTCATTCACATAATGTACACAGTTGTCATGATTATCATGTTTTAGAGCTTGGCCCAGTGACTTCTCTAACCAAGGATTCATTTCTGAGGGCAGTAATGTTAGATGAACTGAGTTCAAATCTCAAATCGAATACTGTCAGAGCTTAATCAAATTTTCTTTACCTCATTTGTAAAAAACAAGTGTTTTTCTTTTTGGGTTTTCATGAGGATTTAATGAGTTAATATATATGACATGTTTAAAATAGTATCTGATCCCACCATTGCTCTCCAGTCTGGGCAACAGAGCGAGACTCCATCTCAAAAAAAAAAAAAAAAAAAAAAGTGGTATCTGACTCATAACAATTATTCTTTAAACATTGGCTCTTATTTTTTACTGCTATGGCACGTATTTCTCCATGCCATAAACAGGTTAGCAATACTCACTAACATCAAAGTTCTCATGAGCCTTTTCAAGTCATACCTTGACTTATGTCAGAAACAGTAAAGGTTTTAAAGAATTAAAGATAAATATGCCATTACTTGTTAAAGTATTTATTAATCATATAACTTTAGAAAACCTACTAGTCATGCCTAAAACACTATTTTTACTTGTAACTAGCTACTGTATACTGCTATTTCAGATGATTATTTTACAATCTGTGCTACCTTTTTAGTTAACTTCTGGCAATAATACAAAGGAAACAATAAATTAATAAAAATGGGCTTATAAGTGCACTATTTTGTAGTTTTTTCAATGGTTGTAAATACCCCTATCATAGGTAAATTTTTAGCTACCAAAATGATGTCAATGAACGTGGCATTGGGAAATTATGCATACAATTGACTCTCTTGGGTCAGTATAACTGGTCCCAGCACATTATTGTTTCTACCCAGCAGAGGATTATTTATCAGTTTGTGCACCATGTTCAAAGGAACTTCCTCCAGGAGTAGCAAAAAAACTTTTCCCCATCACAACATCCGTAGAAAAATTAATGATACCAAGAAGAGTTTGCAAATTTCAGAGTGACCAATAAAAGAAATGGCTTAAACTTAGTCCTAATTATCTAAAAGAAATTTGCAGGGTATAGTGGAGTGGGGAGACAGTATTCTATAGGACTTAAATGCTGAAAATATATGTTTGGAAATACTCTACTTAGAAAAAATCAATAAAATATATGGAGTAAATAATAAAATAATGGAGTAAATATTAGTTTTAATAAAAAACTAAAGGCAAAAATTGGGCATCAAAGCACACACTAGAGAGTGTAGAATAAGATAAATAAACTGGAGAGAAAAAACAGTCTGCATTATTTCAGCATTTCTCAGACTTTAATGTGCATACAAGTCACTGGAATCTCTTGTTAAATGCAACTGCTGATTGATTAGGAATGGGATGGGGTCTGAAATTCTGCATTTCTAATAGTTAATACTGATTCCTCTGGTCTCTCAATCGCATTTTGGATTCCAGTGTACTATGTTATTTTAGCTACCTTCAGTTTCTCAATGATTTAAAAAAAAATCTAGAAAAAATAAATTCTGAGTAAGTAGCCAACACTGAATTGTTTTAGAAAGTGAAAATTCAGCCATTTTCACAGGGTGTAAGGTAGGAAGGAGGTTCCTTGGTTATTTATTTATTAGTTTGCTTGATGACTTATCTAGGAAGCAATGTCAAATAGTTTGGAAAGTGGGAGCAACTTGATTGAGGTGTGGGAAGGGTAGAACCTCCTCTATTCTCTGAAACTGTTTCTGAAAGAGAGAATCCCTTAGCTTGTATTGTTAACTTCACAATGCCTCCCTGGATGAAGAAGAAAATCTGGCAGATGCGTGAGGTGAATCTCCCTCTGCTGCTCAGCAAAATGTCCATGAGTCAGTTTGGTAACTCTTCCTTCCACCACAAAAACAGTTGGGAAACTTGGGAACTGTTGGCTTCTTTCTAGGCTTCAGTGGTATAGCAAGAGCAAGTCTATCTCAAAGCCACGATGTTCTCGGCCCACCTATGGCATTATAAACAAAGACACCTAGCAGTAGTCTCTTCCAAAGGATATGAGACATTAAGCTTCTCTCTAGGTTCGAACCTTAAGTATCATATTTATGCAATTCATCCCAACAGGGAATTTCAGGATAATTGTATTCTAAAGATGTGAGTTTAGGCTGCTGTTTCTTTTTTTTTTTTTTTTTTTTTTTGAGACGGAGTCTCGCGCTGTCGCCCAGGCTGGAGTGCAGTGGCCGGATCTCAGCTCACTGCAAGCTCCGCCTCCCGGGTTCACGCCATTCTCCGGCCTCAGCCTCCCGAGTAGCTGGGACTACAGGCGCTGCCACCTCGCCCGGCTATTTTTTGTATTTCTTAGTAGAGACGGGGTTTCACCGTGTTAGCCTGGATGGTCTCGATCTCCTGACCTTGTGATCCGCCCATCTCGGCCTCCCAAAGTGCTGGGATTACAGGCTTGAGCCACCGCGCCCGGCCTCGGCTGCTGTTTCTAACAAATCATTCTGCAAAGAGCTTCTCCAGCATATTAAGCTGGATAATATTTTGATAGTTAATGTATCCAGTTTCTTCTTTCCTTCCTCTTCTGTGTAAATAAATAGCATGTGTAGTTTTGCAATTGACTTAGGGAATACATATGGTTAACAGCACCATTCTGAGCCATATTGGAGCCTGTGGCAAAAGAAAAAAATTAGTAATATTGATCTTATTTTTACTTAAGAATCAAATACTTTGTTCATCATGCATTTTCTGAATTAGTTTTGATTTTTAAAAAATTGTATTACAATCTTACTGATCTTGATATTAAGATGATTTTTTTTGCTGCCCTTTTAACTTGTGTGCTCAAGATTATTACTCACTGATCTTTCACAATTGGCTAGGTAGAAGGACTCCAAGACTTCCTAGTTTGGGTTTTGCAAAAATCTAAGCCTATTGCATAAGATATAGTTTGCAGGAAGATACATAGAAGGTATGGAAGAATTTTCTACATGAGTGGAAAGAAAATTCTTGAACTAGGAGATGAAAACAGGTCTATGTGTTTTAGAGCAGCTTGGATACCTATTGTAACCTCAGCAATACTTTATATGGGAGGCATATCCTAAAGGGAAATATACTTTTGTGCTTCTAAGTAGATTTGATTTTACCCACTGAGATATTAGGCTTGGAAAATATTCTTATTTCATAAGGATACTACGAAAACAGCAGAAAGCCTTGAGCTTGGGAAAGACCATGAAGGCCTAGTCAGATATTAACATGATTCTAGGATTGTTAGGGGGACTACTTAAAATAACAGGGTTAAACGTTTTTATAATTTCAGCAGGATTTGTGTCTCTGTATGTTTACTAAAGAGGATACTTAGAGAAAACTAAAATAATGTGATATTTCGTATACATCTTAAACCAAAATTCATACAGAGTATATATACATACACCGATTGATGACCTTGCCTATTCAGTAGCATCCAGATGCTGGTGTACATAGTGGAAAAGCCTAAATACTCCCTAAAAAGTTACTTACAGTATGGAAGATTATTTCTGAATGGGTATATAAGATACTTTAATTCTTGGTTCTTAACCCAGTGTCTAAGAATATTATTTCTTCAATATTATTGAATAAAAGAGGATCTATTCACCATGATTATGTTATTGAAAAACAACCTTTAGGCCTTGGATGATTAAATTTGGATGGACATTGTATTTTCCATAAATTAATTTATGGGTTAAGTTATCTTGAAAATTTGTGATTAGGACATCCTGACTGGGACAGTAAGACCTTTGGAATATGGAGGGCACTTGAATCTAATGATCATGTGAAATCAAGGAAGAAGTCAATGCTGTGACTATGACTCTAGAAACCAGAGAGACAGAGTCACAGGTGATAATAATAATAACTGAAAATTGGGTCAGCATGCACATTACTATTAAGTACCATAGAGAAGGATGAAAATGGGTATGGAATTTGATTTTTAAATTGTCCCCCAAAGTTGAAAAAGAACTTAAACTGTTTTTAATCATACTGACTGGGCCTGAGGGAGAAATAGCCAATAAGAGAAAAGAACATTGTTCAGAGATGAGACCAGGGAAAGCTCTGCCTGCAAACTGTCATGCACTGAGGGCTACAGTATAGAATGAAAAGGCCAAATGCTGACTACATGAAACACAGGTACTTGATATCATATGCACCATACTTCTAACCTAAACCACAATCCTATCCCTCAAGTTATTAATAATAAAGGAATTATGTTTATACTCCAAACTGAATCATGGTATTTTTAAAATGTATTATTGCATTAATAGGAAGCCACATCTACCTTAAAGGAAAAAGTGTTTTGGTCACAAAAATAAATTTGTAGTGGTGAAAGGCTGGGGAGCATATTGGAAGAATGAAGTTGGCAGTCTGTATAAAATTTAAGCTAACCCAAAAGCCATTTTGTAGTCGCATACTGGGCAACTCAATCATTCCACTGGAAATATTAAACCAGGTACCGTTTCAACTGCTTTTCAGATATAAAGAGATGTTTTAAATGGCCTGTGCATTCTGTTTAATGTATATGCATTCTGAAAATCATGAGAAGATGTAGCTAGGGCATTGACGTTATGTTAGAAAGTGAAAATGTACAAAGTTAAAAATGTTAGGAAACTTCAGAGATACTACTGTATTTTAAAATTTTTATCACTTGTAACACTGTATTAATCTAAACAAATCTTTTTTTTTTTTTTTTTTTCTTTTTTTGAGACGGAGTCTTGCTCTGTTGCCCAGGCTGGAGTGCCGTGGCCGGATCTCAGCTCACTGCAAGCTCCGCCTCCCAGGTTCACGCCATTCTCCCGCCTCAGCCTCCCGAGTAGCTGGGACTACAGGCGCCCGCCACTTCGCCCGGCTAGTTTTTTGTATTTTTTAGTGGAGACGGGGTTTCGCCGTGTTAGCCAGGATGGTCTCGATCTCCTGACCTCGTGATCCACCCGTCTCGGCCTCCCAAAGTGCTGGGATGGTTTTACCAAAAATTCACCAGATAATTGGATTAAACTACGAATGCCTTAGAAACATATTCCAACTCATTTTCTTGAAGATCAGTTGTTTATTAGTTTATGTTGTGCATAAACATAAATTTTCATTATGATTATAATATCTATGAGGTGAATAAGTTAAAGGTAAAATGTTTTAAAGTAGTAGTGATTCTATTACAAAATGTTGCAATGTCACCAAGACCAAAAATCTAATAGCAATAGACGTACAGGAGACAAATATATAATAGCTAATCATTTAGATATAAATTTAGCAAAATAATTTTTTCAGAATCGTGAATTAAAATCTAATTCACACAATTTATTGAGTGAATTACACAACAATCACACAATTTATTACAAATGTTTCAATATGTTTTTTCTTTTTCGATCTAGTAATATGATTGAAAATTTTCCTTTAAGAAAAATCAGTACAAGAGCCTTTCTGAGTCTTTTCCTCATTCATTAGTCCTTAAATTATTACTTTTTATTCATTCTCAGTGATTAAACTTATTTCTTACATTTCTCAAATTTGTACACCTTTCTTGCTCATATTGTAGGGACATTTCTGTGGTGGATTTTATCTTGCCCCTTCCCACTAGCGATCTTCATTGTCTTTGAATCTACCGACCTAGACAAGCATTTTAGACAGATCACTGAGGCTAGAGTTTGGTGAGTGAATTTGAAAATGAGAAAATCTATGATTTTCTGTGAGACCAATTAGGAGTATTGCAAGGGTTCAGAAAGAAAAATAAATAAATAAACCCCGAACTACAAGAAAAAGTCAGAATGCTGAAAGGAAACATTTACGAGAAATGCTAAGCACGAAGATAGTACAGTACTTAGTGACCAACTGAGTATGGAAGTGAGAATGAACAAAGTCCATATTTTTGCTCTGAAAAACTGAATGGTGCCTTTCATTGAGATAGGGACTAGGAAAAGAGGAAAGTGTTTTATATGGCTCTGAGTGTCTGTGTGTCACGGAGGTAACAGTAGTGACACTCTTGCTGTGTGCATTTCATTTGATTTATATATTTGTATATTACCTATATTTTGTCCAAAACATCTTTTCTTTCAGTATTATTTTTTCCCAGCATGGTAGGGTCGTCTGTTCCATTACTGTAACTTCCCTCACATGAACGTCAATTTTAGTCATTATAATTACAGGGAATTTTGGTCAAGACATATGAAAAGTTTAACATAATAGTTTCCTAAGTTTTTCCTCATAGATAGTCCATAGATTTAAAATATGTTGAAAAGTTGAATTGAAAAGTACACCAGATTCCAATATGGAGGCCATCCCAACATAAATGGGAAATTTCACCCATCGATTTACGAAAGCCATATTCCCTAGGCTCAATCCTGAAGTAAATAAAAAGCTGACTTTATTTTAAAAATTAACCCCAAGTTACCAATTTCTAAATTGATCTATTTATTTTTTCAGTGGAAATGTTGATCAATATCTCTGTCAAAATATGGAAGTACAAAGCAACCCAAATAATAAGAAAAGAACATTTGATAACCTGCTTCTGTGATGCACACATATCTAGAGTAGCTAAAAGCAGACAAAAATAGCATGATGATGAAGGATTCTAATTTTAGACCACATCAAAGACGAATAAAAACTCCAAAATTAATACCTATTTAATTTAAGTTTGCTTACATTGGCTAAAACTTAGTTTTTCCATCTGTGAAAATAAGACAATAGTGATATCTACTTCCATTGAAACTTTTTGAGCGTTAAATGACATAGAAGTAATTCAAGAGTCTTTTATCCATAATAGTATACTATTGTAACTGGGCAACAAACCAATAAATATATAATTATATATGTCCATTGCCCAAAAGTGCATGGATGAAATTTTCTTACGTTTGATAGATGACTGCTTTGTCAATTATAGATGTGGCTGAAACTTCCCATACTGTGTGTTTTTCACCCTCGCATTAGTGGTTTTAATGAGTATACATTTGAAATTTTAATAAAACACATTTCTCAGTGTTTTGCTTGTCTCTTTCAAGGTCATGAGGTGAAAATGAAGGAAATGAAATAATTCAGGGCGATATGTTTATGGACTGGATGGGAAAAGATAAATCAAGGGTTTTTGGCATGAGTAATTGTATGCTCAGTGATATCTACTGTAATGGGGAAAACTGGACAAATTGGAGACACAAGCAAAATTTCTGTTTTGAATATGTTAGATTTTAAATAACCCTTACTTATTCTGGAGATGACATGGTTGTGTATATGTCTCATGTTCAAGAGAATATTAATACCATAGATTTAAATTTGGCCATATGATACTTGATATGGCACTAGATGAAGTCCCTAAGGAATAAGTATATATAGAGAAGAGGGGGTTGGAACAACGCTGGGATATGCCTAAATTTAAAGTTTTACAGGAAATAACTTGTAAAAGAGACTGAGGAGTAGTCAGTAAGGCAAAAAGTCAGAACTAGTTGATAACATAAAAATCTAAGAAAGGAAAATGAGGCAAGGAGAATGTCCCTGAGGTGTCAAGAGAAAATCAAAGTCGTGTCATTGGATTTAGTAATACAAAGGTTATTTTTTATCTTGACAAAAGTAGTTTCAATGAATCAGTTAGAAAGGTAGAAACTGAGTGATGAGTATAAAATGCAGAAATAATGAGTTCAGATGAAAATTTCAGGCCGGGCGCGGTGGCTCACGCCTGTAATCCCAGCACTTTGGGAGGCCGAGGCGGGCGGATCACAAGGTCAGGAGATCGAGACCACGGTGAAACCCCGTCTCTACTAAAAATACAAAAAAATTAGCCGGGCGCGGTTGTGGGCGCCTGTAGTCCCAGCTACTCGGGAGGCTGAGGCAGGAGAATGGCGTGAACCCGGGAGGCGGAGCTTGCAGTGAGCCGAGATCGCGCCACTGCACTCCAGCCTGGGCGACAGAGCGAGACTCTGTCTCAAAAAAAAAAAAAAAAAAAAAAAAAAAAAAAAAAAAAAAAAAAAAAAGAAAATTTCAAAAGGATATTCTGTAATAAGGAAGACAATAAAAACAGAGGAGTACTTAGAGGAGAATATGGAATCAAGATAATTTTTTAACTTGACAAAAGGAGGAGGGTGAAGTTCTGAGATGGCAAGGTATCCAGAGTTCAATGAAAGAGAGATTTAGCTCATATATGGGAGAGAATATTTGTTCACTTGGTTGGTTTGCAGGCAGGACAGTTACAAGACCGGGTTTATAAAAAATCACTGTTTATGCAGCATGAAGAATAACTGAAGTGGTTATTTTGATGTTCCAAATGAGATATGGTGAGAGCCTGATCTAGGGGAAGAGCAGAGGTGATTAGGAAGGGAAAGCAAGTTTGTAGAAATTTAAAAAAGAATAGACTGGTGTTGATTATGGATTAGAGCACAGAAGTTAAAACTAAAAGAAAGAACTTGAGGGTGATTTCTACTTACTTTCCTAGGGGACAATTTTGGCACCTTATTATCTAGTTAAAAGATACTAGAGATAAGGACAATTTGCGTCTTGCTTATGTGAATTTTGAGGTGTCTGGGAACATAAAGTGAAGATGTTGAGGTGGCTGTTATATATGCTATTTATTTAATTATGTTATTTTAGACCTATCATTTTAATTGAAATAAAAACATCATAGCTTATATTGTGTGTAGGCAGTTTACACACGGTATAATCTGTGATGTTATTTCAAATAAAAATGGTGTTTTTATTTAGACTGCCTACACAGTTTTATTTAGACTCCCTACACACAATATAAGCTATGATGTTTTTGTTTCAATTAAAAATGATAGTGGCCAATTCATCTTTTTAATTATGATTTGTTTAGGCTCCAGACGTATGAAAAAATTAAAATGTATTTAACCAATAAATATAGAAGTTATTTTAGCTAAGTTTGATAGAAAATAAAAACACCTAACTTAATTTTCGTATCAAGAGAAGGTAGCAATGCCTCGTGAAAAAGTAATAGAGTTAGCCCCAGCCACACTACACTATATTTGTTAAAATAACTTGATTGCAATAGAGTAGGTTACTACCTAAAACTTTTAAAAGATGTAAACTGCATTTCATTCATCTAATTGACAATGTGTTGAATGTATAAACAGGGATATATTTTAAACAGGGATATATTTAGAATATCCATTTTCCATCTTGGGAGTTAAACATTTTCTGTACATTTCACATATACATTGCAATTGTATGCAAATAATAGCCTAGAGAACGTTTGTATAGAAATTGGATTTTTTTTTGTTTCAAAAATGCTTAAGATTGAAATGAAAGTAACATATTATAATTTCTAATGTGATTCTTTCCATTTTCAGAAAGATTGCATCTTGCCCAAGGAAGATATGTTTTTATATGGATATTTCTCTTTCATGAATTTATTTATTTAGTTTCACCAAAGTTTAGGTAAGGAAAGAGCTATACATCAGAAGCAACATAGTTTTGTGGCTGCAGTATAACCTTCCAGTTAATTCTAAATTAATTATTGTTTCAATATTTCAGTAATAATGCCTTTCACTATTAATTAGGCAACAATACACAGTCTACATGGAGGTTTTTTGGCACAGTTCCAAGTTTTGTTATTTTCTCTATAAGGTGAATATTAAAAATTATCCTATCTCCCTTCCTTTTCCTCTCACAAAGATGACAGTTATGTATGAAAAGAATTGTGACCAATGATATCACCTTAGCATAGCAGGCTCTAGGCAAGGGCAGTGGTTCACAGGGGAAAAGTAAACTAACTACTGTGTGCCATTCACTGTAACAAATTCTATATCGGCATGATTATATCTAGCACTGACATCTCTGTGAAGTTGGTATTGCTATTGATTGCTCTACATCTCATTTTAAAGGTGACAAAGTGATGCTAACAAATTTTTAACTATCTTCCTAAATTCGTATAACTTACTCACTGAGCTTAAGATATCAGCCTAGGTCTGTACAACGTATGAACTCAAGTTCTGCCTACTACATTCTGCAGGAGTAAAACAGGAACTGTGTAGGGAATGCTGGGCTGACCTTGTTTCCGTGATTTTCTTGATACTCTGGTGATATTTTACAGTTTGTTGTATGGTTCTTTCTCCAAATCAAATTTGTTTGAAAGTAATCGACATCAATTAATTCAAAGTATAAAAGGGGTTTACTGGGAGAGAACATAGAGCACAGGTTTCTAACCAAACTCAACAGTGGGGCAAAGAAGAGCTGGGTCACATGCAAACGGGAACTAAAAATCAAAACCCAAAATTAAATTTTCTGTCATTCTATAACCATGTGGTTTTTCTCCTCGCTAATTTTTTTCTTCATATCAGCTATATTCTCCTTCAGTTGATCTCCTTTTCCCAATGTACACATAACTAAACAGAGCTACCCATCTCAACTTCCAGATTTTTTGCTATCCAATGAGATAGCCACTAGTCACATATAACTATCTGGACTTAAACTAATTAAATAAGAGAAAATAAAATAGTCAATGTATCTATATCATTACTCACATTTTAATTTACCAACAGCCACATTTCCATCATCACAGAAAGTTCCATTTACAGCGACCCATATATTCTAGTTCTTCTTTGTCCATCATGTGTTTTTTGTAATTTATTTGTCTCCTGGTTCTAATTCTCAATTCACTGTAGACATTTCATGCAAGTTCCTGATCCTTTGCCAGAATTTGATGTCCTTTCCTGGTCCAATCATTTTGGAGTAGGCAGAGAAAGATCCACTGTCAAATGTGCAGGGCATGTGGGCAGGGGAGCAATGTCATGTACTCTATCTTTTCTTAATTTTCCATATACAATGTCCATATTGCTCAGGATTATAAATTATCCACTCCTATTAAATTTTCCCTATAAAGTAAAATTGGCCTTAATTTTTAAATTCATTCCATTCCTCCCGTTCTTGTAAAATTTTTATTAGGTTAGAAATTGGTGACTAGTAGATATTGGTAACTAGTAGATAGATAGTTACATTAGAAAAGATTTGCAATATCTTCTCTGATACTGCTTTTACAACAAAATTAAATAAATAGTTCAACAATAGAACATGTAGAGCTTAAAATTATTTTACCAGCAGGAAAACATTTTTGAAATATATTGGGAAAGCCAAAACAATTCATTATTTCCTTGTTTTATCTCCCTATATAATGTTCTCTGATGTTGCTCTGAGCAAACTCTCATTTAATATTTTTGGATGAAATGTATGTTTGCTCATGATACACATGACGTAGTGTGAACTTTTTTTTCAAACTATGGCCACAAATGTCAACTCATCTACCCAAGAAGGAGTGTCAAGGAAGTTTTATTAGTCACATACATCATAGACTTGGGTATGATTTGCCTATGTCCCTGTGAACAACACATTTATAGGCACTTCTCATTGCCATGGAATTAGATGTTCAAATGAGGAACCCAAAAGCTTACACTTTATTGGCTATAAGGAAAGTCTGCCTCTGATTCTTGGCAAATGTTATTAGAGATGTTCTTTATAATTCTAAAGAAGGATTTATGAAGACTTTGTGGACGATGAAAAATTGACACTGTAAAATAAAATTCTCTATTAGCATTCAATTTTATTGAGACTTATGTTAATCTTGTGCTTCGAACTGTCTGATTAGCAGCTATATTGTTCTTTAACACCATTACCTATAAATGATCCTATGAGAGAAGCTTGTATAAATGATTCTATCCCTCAGAGACTTTTAAAAGTAATTAATGCTTATGATAACTTTGAGTTCTTTGGATAAAAGAAGCTTTTGAAATAAACTGCTTATGATGTTATTAAATTGCTAATGATAGAAAAAAAAACACATCTTAGAATGTTATTTGCATGAAAATTGGTACTATAGTTTTAGTGTGTGAACGACCAAAGGAAACCCAGTGATATACACAGTTATATTCTTTGAATTTTACTTTTAAATTGAGATAACATAATAAATGTACATATCTATGAGGTATATAGTGATGTTTTAATACATAAAATGTATAGTGATCAGATCTGTGTGATTAGCATATTCAATTTTTACTACTCTGTAATGGAAAATTCTTCCTAAAGTTGCTTTTATGTGACTAACATAAATACTATAGCCATTTCACAACTTTAAATTATGTTAATATTATGGATAATAACCTTGTACATTTTCATTAGGTTGAAATCAAATCATCAAATATCTATTGTCACCAATATTTTCCAATATGCTTCAAAACCAAACTTAATAGCAGATAAATTATTCACTTTTAATAATAACAGAAACAACATTTCATTATGCTAACTCAATTTTCATTGAATCTTTCATCCTGTCTAACATAGGCAATTGCAATGCCTTCCCAGCAAGTGTCCTTACTCTTCTTTTAGTCTCTTTTCACTCTAATCATTCTTTACACTGTTATCTTGCCATGACAAGATAAAAAATATCCCGATGCATGGAATCTCAGCTCTGTCTCAGTGTAACTTGGCAGCATTATTTCATTTCTATAATATTGGCTTTTCTCATCTGTAAAATAAAAATAATTCTTGTCTCTCAATATTATTATAATGATTAAATTATGTATTATATGAGAAAATAACATGCATACTATAGAACCAGAGTTATTCTTTGTAGAGATTTGCAATGTCTACTCACTTCCTGTGGATTAGGACCAATATCCTTATCAATGCAGCATATTCCTGTATTTGATAGCATGTCAGGGTGGCTACAATCAGTAATAATTCATTGTGCATTTCAAAATAACTAAAAAAGCGTACCTAGCATGCTTGTAATGCAAAGAAATTATCAATGCTTAAGGTGATGGATAACTCCACTCTCAGCTCCCCATAAATTGTACCCCCGGTCTAGGCTTTTTAACACTGGATTCTGACCAAATGAGAAGTCCCATGTGTGATAAAGAAGGCTTGAATTTCTTTCACTCTTAACCTGCTGCTTTCTCTAAAGCCACACTTTCATAGACTCTGCCCCTTCCATCTGGAATGACCCAGCCCATTATTTCCTTTATCTACATCGTATCTATATTTAGTTTCCACACTCTTTACTCAAGACATTTCTGAATCGCTGTAGCAGAAATCTACCCTCTCTTGGCCAGGCATGGTGGCTTATGCCTGTAACCCAGCACTTTGGGAGGCCGAGGTGGGTGGATCACCTGAGGTCAGGAGTTCGAGACCAGCCTGACCAACATGGAGAAACCCCATCTCTACTAAAAACACAAAATTAGCTGGGTGTGGTGGTGCATGCCTGTAATCCCAGCTACTTGGGAGGCTGAGGCAGGACAATTGCTTGAACCCGGGAGGCAGAGGTTACGGTGAGCGGAGATCACACCATTGCACTCCAGCCTAGGCAACAAGAGCAACACTCCGTCTCAAAAAAAGAAAAAAAAAAAAATAATACCCAATTCAGAGATGCTACAGCTACTAAATGAGATAAATTACAATACATGTCCAAATATCATGTGAGTTTTTTTTCCTTGAAAGTGCTAAATGAGGATTTTATTATTTTATATATGGAGGTCATAGAAAGCTTTTTGTTAAGGCATCTTTTAAGCATAGACCTAAAGGAATCAAGAAAGAAAGGCTTGGGAATATCCGGGGAAAGGGCTTTCCAAACAGAGAAAAGAGCAAGTATGAAGCCCAAATGGCAGGTATCTTATGTGGTTAGAGCAGTTAATCAAGGCAGAGTTAGAAGTTGAGTTTGAGAAGAAGGAGAAGGTGCAATTCATGCAAAGTCTTTGGGCCACGATAAAGAGTCATAACTCCAATTTTTACTTTGAGAGACAGTAGAGATCATGGAATTTTGAGCAGATGATCACTTTAGTTGCTGTATTGTGTGTGTGTATGTGTGTGTGTGTGTGTGTATGTGTTGAAAACAGCGAAACTAGTGAGAAGTCTGTTACAATACTCTGTTAAAGATGATGGTGGGCTTTTCCTAGTGGAAGTGGTAAAGGTCTTGAGAAACAATTTGATCATGGATTTAATTTTTTTATAGGAGAATGCCGATTAATAAAAAGAATATGCTAATTTGGTGGATGTGGAATTCAACAAAAAGAAAAGCATTGAATATAACTCCAAATAGTTGAAAGTATAATTTTTATTGTTGTTTTTGAGATGGAACCTTGCTCTGTCTCCAGGCTGGAGTGTAGTGGCATAATCTCAACTCACTGCAACCTCTGCCTACTGGGTTCAAGCAGTTCTCATGCCTCAGCCTTCCAAGTAGCTGGGACTACAGGTGTGCACCACCATGCCCAGCTAATTTTTGTATTTTTAGTAGAGATGGGATTTCACCATGTTGGCCAGGATGGTCTCAATCTCTTGACCTCATAATCTGCCTTCTTTGGCCTCCCAATGTGCTGGAATTACAGGCATGAGCCATCATGCTTGGCCTAATGTATAACTCTTATTACAATTATTACAGGTATAGATTATATCCTTTTTGAGATGGGGGAAATACTTAATGGCACTGATAAAATCTTTTTAGGTTTTCTTTACCCCCATTACCAAGGGTAGTATATTCTCACTAGAGTGAGTTTCCAAAGAATGTTAGTTTAAATGACCATAGTAATTGAAGAACCATATTCATGGTGTTAAATGACACTGATGGAAATTTGGGTGACAGCATTAGGATGAAAGACTGGTCCCTGATCTGGACAAATTTAAGTCTGAAATATGTTTTTATAGCCACTAAGTGAAAATATGGAAGAGATATCAAAGCTAGAGTAACAGATTTTTGAAATCCTTCTCATACTTGAGTGGTTGAATAATGTAATGAAATGAAATTTCTAGAGAGCATTTATAACTGTTACCAAATAGAGGTCCTGATCCAGACCCAAGAGAGGATTCTTGGATTCCACACAAGAAAGAATTCAGGGCAAGTTGGAGAGCAAAGGGAAAGCAAGTTTATTAAGACAGAAAAGGAATTAAAGAAAGGCTTTTTCATAGACAGAACAACCTGGAGGGCTGTTGGTTGCGTCCCCCGCTTTATTTTTAGTTATATTTTAAGTTCTGGGATACTTGTTCAGAATGTGTACATTTGTTACATAGGTATACATGTGCCATGGTGGTTTGCTGCATTCATCAACCTGTCATTTCCTAATTAGGTATTTTGAATTATCTCCTAATTAGGTATTTCTCCTAATGATATCCCTCCCCTAGCCCTGCACCCCCTGAAAGGCTCCGGCATGTGATGTTCCCCACCCTGTGTCCATGTGTTCTCATTGTTTAACTCCCACTTATGAGTGACAATATGCGGTGTTTGGTTTTCTGTTCCTGTGTTAGTTTGCTGAGAATGATGGTTTCCAGTTTCATCCATGTCCCTGCAAAAGACATGAACTCATCCTTTTTTATGTCTGCATAGTATTCCATGATGTTTTTGTGGCACATTTTCTTTATCCAGTCTATCATTGATGGGCATTTGGGTTGGTTCTAAGTCTTTGCTATTGTGAACAGTCCTGCAATAAACATATGTGTGCATGTGTCTTTATAGTAGAATGATTTATAATCCTTTGGGTATATACCCAGTAATGGGACTGCTGGATCAAATGGTATTTCTCGTTCTAGATCCTTGAGGAATTACCACTGTCTTCCACAATAGTTGAATTAATTTACACTCCCACCAACAGTGTAAAAGCGTTCCTATTTCTCCACATCCTCTCCAGCATCCGTTGTTTCCTGACTTTTTAATGATCTCCATGCTAACTGGCATGAGATGGTATCTCATTGTGGTTTTTATTTACATTTCTGTAATAACCAGTGATGATATTTTTTTCATATGTTAGTTGGCTGCATAAATGTCTTCTTTTGAGAAGTGTCTTTTCATATCCTTCACCCACTTTTTGATGGGGTTGTTTGGTTTTTTTTGTAAATTTGTTGAAGTTTTTTGTAGATTCTGGATATTAGCCCTTTGTCAGATGAATAGATTACAAAAATTGTCTACATTTATGTAGGTTGCCTGCCCATTTTTATGGTTGCTTCTTGATTATATGCTAAACCAAGGGAGGATTATTCATGCCTCCCCTTTTTAGACCATATAGGGTAACTTCCTGATGTTGCCATGGCATTTGTAAACTGTCACAGTGCTAGTAGGAGTGTGGCAGTGAGGACAACCAGAGGTCACTCTCATTGCCATCTTGGTTTTGGTGGGTTTTTATGACCTGTGTCTTGTGCCAACCTCCTATCTCATCCTGTGACTTAGAATATCTTAATCATCTAGGGATGCAGCCCGGTAGTTCTCAGCCTCATTTACCCAGTCCCTATTTAAGATGGAGTTGCTCTGGTTCAAATGCCTCTGAAATAGCTAGAAAACAAATAAGACTGAGAATAAAAACTTTGAAATCTGCAACATGTTTGAGATTATTCATAGACTTAAATTAATGAGATAAATGGAAAGATAACTAGGGAATAAAGTTGATTACATAAACAAATGAATAATTTTTATCAAAAAGCATCTAAGTATTGCCAATATGTCAACTCAAAAATATTTTTCAATATAAGTGACATGACACAAGGGACATATAACAATTTTGACTGTTTTAGTCATGGTTTTTCAGAGAAATAGAACTATTAATAATAGTAGATAGATAGATAGATAGATAGATAGATAGATAGATAGATAGAGCCATAATACACTGAAATTTATTATTGGCTCATGTGTTTATGTAGGCTGAGAAGTACCACAATCTGTCATCTATAATCTGGAGATGCAGGAAAACCAATGGTGTAGTTCAGAGAACTGATGTAACTCCTAGTTTTAGGACAGGAGAAGAATATTTCAGCTCAGCAGTTGGTCAGAGAGAACAAATTCTCCCTTCTTCCATCTTTTGATTTTATTCAGGACTTCAATGAATTGCATGATACCCATCCTTGTTGAGGAGGGCCATTTGCTTTACTCAGTCTACAACGCAAATGCTAATCGCATCCAGCGTCACCTTGCACACACACCTAGGAATAACTTTTAGCCAAATATGTGAGCACCCCGTATCCAGTTCAAACGGATACATAAAATTAATCATCACATTGACCATATGTCATTGTCCAATATAGTAAGGTAAATGCCATTTTCCCATTGAGAAGATCCATTTAAAACTTCATTGGCAACTTTAGTGTATAAAGTTCAAGGTCCTAGATAATATTAATAAATAATTAATTTGTTAATTTAACTATCTACATAGTTATCATTAGTTATAACAAATCAATTTTTTATATTATTTATCAAGTCTCATAAAATCATATGAGTAGAACATTGACTTTTAATTTTTTTATGTTTGTGGACAATTTTACTCAGGGAATGTGGGATCCTCCTCTGGACTCTAGTATAAAAAGAATCTTGATATTCCCACACTGATTAAGTTGTGGTGACCATGTAGAATACTTTTGGAAATTCAAGCATTTGAGGAAGTCCATTGAGGTGTTTTGAAAAAAAAAAACAAATGTTCTTCTGATAAAAAGAGAAATGAACATAATGCAAAGGTTCCTCTCCCCTTTCCTGCCTTTTGACACAATTGTTTAAGAACACAATGCCCTGAGCACTGTCAGCATTTTACGTGTATATGACTTCCTAACTTCCTATCTTGTAACTTTAAGGGCTTAAACCTGAAGCCAAAAATCAGCATATTTATGAAATAGCAAAAAGACCTAAGAACTTAAGTTTTTCATAACACTATTGAGCCACTGAACTATCCCTGATACTGCAACCTTATGACATTTTGCCATCAGGGTTAACAAATATCCTTGCTGTTTAAGCCACTTATAGTCAGACATTCTCTTACCTCCAGCTCAAAGTATTTTAAATGATGCAATAAACAAGATAAGAAGTTAGTAAAATGGCAGCAGACTTGACTTAGGCATGGTTCAATCCTAGATGCACATGTTTTCAAATGGGAGTTAGCAGTAAGAAATAAAAAAGACAAGTGATATTTGACAACAAGCAACTGCAAATGTCATAGTTTTGTGAAGCTTCTTGGTTACTATCTTATCACTAATACTATCTTATCACTAATTTGTTAGTTTCCTGAGTAGCTTCCAAGTAGGCAAATCATAATCACTTGAAGATGCTTATTAAAATGTAGATTTATATTGTGGCACTATTCACAATAGCAAAGACTTGGAACCAACCCAAATGTCCGTCAATGACAGACTGGATTAAGAAAATGTGGCACATATACACCATGGAATACTATGCAGCCATCAAAAAGAATGAGTTCATGTCCTTTGTAGGGACATGGATGAAGCTGGAAACCATCATTCTCAGCAAACTTGCAAGGACAAAAAAACAAACACTGCATGTTCTCACTCATAGGTGGGAATTAAACAATGAGAACACCAGGACACAGGAAGGTGAACATCACGCACTGGGGCTTGTCATGGGGTAGGGGTAGGGGGGAAGGGATAACATTAGGAGAAATACCTAATGTAAATGACGAGTTAATAGGTGCAGCACACCAACATGGCACATGTATACATATGTAACAAACCTGCACGTTGTGCACATGTACCCTAGAACGTAAAGTATAATAAAAGAAAAATGTAGATTTATTGGCATCATCACTTTCAGACTTTGAATCCACAAGGGTTTATGAATCTACATTTTAAACAATCCCAAAGGGATTCTTGTTAAAGTTAGGGCTGCTAAGAGGTAAAGTTAGGGTGTTAATCCCAACAGCTCCAAATAGGGGGAACTAATCACAGAAATCTGAGCTCTGTTTAGACCTTCACCTTTCCTGAGCCAGCAGAGTACCTCCAGTGCTGGGTAAAATTAAGATTTTGGTTTCAGTGACTTAGAGGATAGGGAGTTATCATCACTGGCAGCTGATGATAATAATTACCCAGCACTAGAGGTACTTCGCTGGCTCAGGAAAGGTGAGGGGCTAAACCTTCCAATGGGGCTACACTTCTTCCCACTTGAAAAGGCATGAGAACAAGGACCAAATAGAAATTCAGCGGAGATTTCAAGCAAGATGATATTTGAAAAGAAACATGTGCTTTTCATAATTAAATAAATTAAGGAGCCAAGTAAAACAAATTTAAAATAGTAACTAGGGCAAAATCAAGACAGTTCAAAATAAACAAAAAGATATGTGAAAAAGTATGGATAATCAGCATAGGTGACCCCATTTAAAAAGTACTAAAAAAGAAGAGAGATACAGAACAGTGACTAGGGAGACAATTCCATTATTGAAACAATGCCAATACCCTACTTCCTGAAAAGACTTTTCCTTGTATCTAAAGGTGACAAATAATTCACTACTGTATTTTGTGTTAGTGTATTAATAGAGAAAAATGTGTGGTGGATAGTCAAGGCAAAGGAAAGAACTAGTCCTTGATTCTACAACTCGTTTCAGGAAGAAAAATGCTTGAGTGAATAAACAAATGAGTTCATAAATAGCATGCTTAAGATTAGTAACTCAACAATAGATATTTAAATATGATAATAGAAAACTTGCTTTTGTTTGTCTGTTTGTTGTTTCAAGATGGAGTCTTGCTGTGTTGGGCTGGAGTACAGTGGCATGATCTTGGTTCACTACAACCTCTGCCTACTGGGTTCAAGCAATTCTCCTGCCTCAGTCTCCTGAGTAGCTGGGATTACAGGCGCCCACTACCATGCCCGACTAATTTTTGTATTTTTAGTAGAGACGGGGTTTCACCATTTTGGCCTGGTTGGTCTTGAACTCCTGACCTTGTGATCCACCCACTTCGGCCTCCCAAAGTGCTGGGATTACAGGCATGAGCCACCACACCTGGCCCAAAACTTGTTTTAAAGATAATTAAAATTTTGGTTTCAGTGACTTAGAGCCTAGGGAAATCCTGATCCAAGGAAGACCTTTGATCTCATTTTTCTCCTCTGCCATTCTTCAAACTACTCCTCCAGATGTCCCTCAATAAAATGGCTCGACCCATACCAAAAAATAAAATAAAATAAAATAACATTTTAAGGCAGGTGAAAAGAAAATTTAGAAACATAGCAAAAATATTCTGAACCAAAAATGAGCTGTTAATTTATTTCCTAACTGTAGCAGGCAAATGTCAGCTTGATTTTCTTATCCAAACTAAGAAATATATGCCCTCCTTGTGAAGGGAATATTAGTCAGAATTTGATCTCTCCAAACTACTCTTGTAGTTTTTTTTATAATAAATGAGTTATAAAATTATGCATCATTAATATCCTTGTTTATTCTCAGAGATTACGGACATCATAATTTGTGTTTATTTCAGTTTTATCTATATGGAAATTGGTGACCACTAATTGACATTATATTTTCTCACTCTGTCATTCCACATTCTTTTATCAGGAAATTATCCAAGATAGAAATTAAAGTATCTCAGATTTTTTTTTAAAATGCAGAAACTCTTGCAATTTTATTCTTCTAAGCAGTGTTTAGTTCATGACTATCACTCAGCTGTTCAGGACAAAAATACTATTGCTCGATAGATTCTCTGGGATTAGAGTATACTTTTGAAACATCAATATACAGGAGTCTTTAAAATGGGTTAAAAACAGACTTGATTGTAGTGGCTCCATTGCAAAACAATGGGCCATCTGTTTCATTAAGTCTTTAACAGTACTCAGTCCTTTACTTCCTCTTGGCTAAATCTGTTTTTTTCCCCCCAGAGTTGTTGAGTTTCAGCCAGCCTAATTCACAACCCTCTTCAAGAGTTGTTCTCTTGCTAAATAGCTGAGCATCAGCTGGCTCAGCCACTGAATCGCTACCAGAATATTATTGCCTCCCTCCTTTCCACATTCTTCTTGTAAGTCTATTTTCTCTAGTAGCTGGAAGCAGCTGACATACATAAATTTGGACAAAAAAGTTTTATATAATACAATGCATTATAAAAGACTGAACTACTCAATAGATACATATTATATATGCACTGGTATATGTGTGTGTATAAAGTGATATCTCACTTTTCTTATAATTTCAATGTCATAAACATTCCATGCTTGTTACCACTTAGAAATTGTCACCATAATAATGCCATTGTGTGAGATACTGTTGATTGTCTTTTCATGATTCTATCTTAATTTTATTTAGTTAACCACTTCCATTAACTTAGCTATTTGCCTCTGCTATCTCTCCAGAGAAGGTGGTTCTGATTAGATCTCAAAGACTGGCTGTTTTACTAGCTTATTTCACTAAGAAAAAAAATAATCCAGTAGAATTTATCATTTGTACATTCAAAAAAATCATAAATGAGATACTATTGTACACCAGATACAGTGCTGCTGAGCTCTCTAAGCTCTGGGAAGCAAATGCTGGGAAAACCTCTCTTCACAACACCACACTAAATATTCTGTATAATAGCATGTAGTACGTAACGGAAGCAATAAACAAAGTGAAATCTGACTGGAAAGGTAAGGCGGACATCTTCAGGGAACAAGCTCTCCTATGATAAGTAGGGATTTTCTGGATAGCCAAAGGAGAAAATTCCCTGTGGCTGGCAAAAGGAAATATTCTCCACTATCACAAAGTGTATCATAACATTGTGCATAAAAGTGACTACTTGTAATTCTGTACAAACGTGTGAAAAAGTATAAAAACAGAGGGGCCAAAAATTATGCCCGGATCTAGATCCTGGAGAACTCTGTGAGCCAAACAAAAGAAATTAATCTTTATCCTAAAGGTTTTAGGCTAAGAGTGGGTATGAAAGAAAGACAGAATGGTCACAGGATATGATAGAGTCACAGAACTTGGTATTGTCCGGAGGAGAAAGAATCACAATGCAAAGGTAATTTCACTGGAGATAGAAGAAAGACCAATTTAAAGAATGTGTGAGAGGTAATTTCAGCAATGTTGGCAAGCAAGTGGATGTAGGAAATTAAGAAAATGAAGATTTGTGATTAAATTCTGTTTTTATTTTTTTAGATTGAGCTTTTTATGATATTGTGTGGCCATCGACAGGGAGGTGAAATTGTATAGGAGAGTAGATTTGTAGAGTGTGAAAAAATGTTTCTTTTTGGGCATACCGAGTTTGAGATGCCTGTGGTAGATTTCAACAGACAATTGAGTACATAGACTTGAAGTTAAGGAAAAAGCTCCATGTGGGAGATGAGATTTAGGAGTCATCACCATAACTCATAGTTATAAAAGTCAATCCAGGGAAAGTTGAGAGCAAGAAGGTGCTGAGGCTGGGAATCTCAGGACTATCCATACATGTAGGATATAAACAGACAGAAATTCCAGGACAACATTGCAAGGAAAAATGTTAGAGAAATGGGAGAGAATATAAAAATTAGTGATGAAATAAAAATTTTAAAAAATAAATAATCATCATGTAAAAATTACAAATACACACGGAATCAATGCAAATGCCCATCAATGACAGACTAGATAAAGACAATGTGGTACATATACACCATGGAATACTATGCAGCCATAAAAGGAATAAGATCATGTCCTTTGTAGGGGCATGGATGAATCTGGAAGTCATTATCCTCAGCAAGCTAACACAAGAAGAGAAAACCAAACACTACATGTTCTCACTTGTAAGTGGGAGCTGAACAATGAGAACACATGGACGCAGGGAGGGGAACATCATACTCTGGGGCCTGTGCAGGGAAGTTGGGAAGGGGAAGCAACGGGATAAACACCTAATGCATGCCAGGCTTAATACCTAAGTGATAGGTTGACTAGTGCAGCAAACCACCGTGGCAAATGTTTCTCTGTGTAACAAACCTGCATGTCCTGCACATGTACCCTGGAACTTAAAATAAAGTAAAAAATAATTAGGTCAATTAAAATGAAAATAAAAGAAATATTCAACTTAAAAAGATAGGAGGAATACAGCAAGAGGTTAAAAAAATACCTAAATAACTAGGAATGGTGGCACTTTGCCTGTAATCCCAGCACTTTGGGAGCCATAAGTGAGCAAATCACTTGAGCTCGGGAATTCAAGACCAGCCTGGGCAACATGGAAAGATCCTGTCAAAAAAAATACAAAAATTAACTCAGCATGGTGGTGCGTGGTTGTGGGTAGCTGTAGTCCCAGCTACTATGGAGGCTGGGGTGAAAGGATTGCTTGAGCCCTGGGAGGTCATGGCTGCAGTAAGCCAAGACTGCACCACTGCCCTCCAGTCTGGGTGACAGAGCAAGATCTTGTCTCAAAAAACAAACAAACAGACAATAAAACCAAAACAAATATACTTAAATCTTCTTAAGGGTGAGGAATATTCCTTTCCTTTAAAAAACTTTATTGATACATAATAATTGCATATATTTACAGAGTATATGTGATACACTCATACAATGTGTAATGACCAAGTCATGTTAATAAGGATATCCATTGATTACTTTTTAGAACACTCTAAAACTTCTCTTTTCGTTATTTTTATATGCACAGTAAATTGTTAACTATAGTCATCTTACAGTGCTCTCAAATGCTAGAACTTATTCCTTCTGTCTGTGTTTTTATACCTATTAACCAACTTCCCTTCCTTCTTTTCTCCCCACTACTATTCCCAGCCTCTAGTAACCATTATTGTACTCTTTACCTTCAAGAGATTAACATTTCTCTAACTTCCACAATTGAGTGAGAAAACGCAATATTAGGTTCTCTGTGCCTGGCTTATTTCACTTAACATAGTTTCCTACAGTTCTTTCCATGTTGCTGCAAGTGACAAAATTCCATTCTTTTTTATAGCTGAATAATATTTCATTCTGTATATGTACCACATTTTCTTTATTCATTTATCCATTAATGACTTATTAGGTTGATTTCATATTTTGGCTGTGGGAAATAGTGCTGCAATATATATGGGACTACATATATCTCTTCCATATACTGACTTATTTTCCTTTCGATAAACACTCAGCAGTAGGATTGCTGAATCACATAGTAAATGTATTTTTAGCTAGTTAAGAAACCACCTACTGTTTTCTATCGTGGCTATACTAGTTTACATTTCCACCAATGGTGTACTGAGATTTCCCTTTCTCTGCATTCTGGAAAGCATTTGTTATTTTTCGTGTTTTTGATGATAGCCATTCTAATTGAGTGAGATGATACCTTATTGTGGTTTTGATTTTCATTTTTCTTTTGATTAGTGATGTTGAGTATGTTTTAATACACCTGTTGGCCATTCATATGTTGTCTTTTGTGAAATGTCTATTCAGATCATTTTTCTATTTTTATTTGCATTATTTGTTTTTTGTTATTGAGGAGTTTGAGTTCCTTATATATTCTCGTTATTAATCCTTTGTCTGATGGATAGTGTGTAAATATTTTCTCCAATTCTGTAGGCTGTCTCTACCCTGTTGATTATTTCCTTTGTTGTGTGGGAGCTTGTTAGCTTGATAGAATCCCGTTTGTCTATTTTTGCTTTGGCTGATAGTGCTTTTGAAGTCTTACCCCTCAAAATCTTTGCCCAGACTGATGTCCTAAAGCATTACTCTAATGTTTTCTTCTAGTAGTTTCATAGTTTCAGCTCTGACATTTAAGTTTTTAATGCCTTTTGATTTAATTTTGGTATGTAGTGAGAGGGATGTAGTTTTATTCTTATCCATGTGAATATCCAGTTTTCCTGGAACCATTTATAGTAGAGACTGTCTTTCTTCAAAAAGTATATTCTTGGTGCCTTTCTCAAAAATGAGTTCACTGTTGATGTACAGAAATGCTATTGATTTTGCACCCTATTTTTGTATTCTGCAACTTTATTGAACTTGTTTTATCAGTTCTAACAGTTTTTTTGGTGGAGACCTCAGTTTTTTTCTAAAGATAGGATCATGTTGTCTGTGAACAATGATAATTTGACTACCTTTTTTCTAATGTTGATACCCTCTCTTCACTTTCCTTTCCTATTAGCTCTGGTTAGTACTTTCAGTACTATGCTGAATAAATGTGGTAAAGTGGACATTCTTGTTCCGGATGCTACAGGAAAAATCTTTCAGTTTTTTATCGGTATGATATTAGCTATGGGTTTGTCATATATAGGCTTGATTGTGTTGAGGTATGCTAGTTCTATATGCAGTTTCTTGGGAGTTTTTATCATAAAAAAAGTATTAAATTTGATTGAATGCTTTTTCAATATCTATTGAAATAAATATATAGTTTTGGTTCCTGTTTCTGTTAATATCATGTGTCACATTTATTAATTTCCATATGTTGAAGCATCCTTGCATCCCTGAGATGAATCCCACTTGATCATGATGAATGATATTTTTAATGTGTTGTTGAATTTGGTTTGCTAGTATTTTGTTGAGAATTTTTACATCTATGTTCATCAAGATATTGGCCTGTAATTTCCTTTTTAGGTTGTGCCCTTGATTTCGTTTTGGTATCACAATAATGTTGGCCTTACAGAACGAATTTGGAAGTGTTTTCTCCTCTTCACTATTTTTTTAAAAACAGTTTGAGTAGAATTGGTCTGAGTCCTTCCTTAAGAGTTTGGTAGATATTCCCCTTCTTATGTCTATGTGTTCTCATTGTTCAACTCCCACTTATGAGTGAGAACATGCGGTGTTTGGTTTTCTGTTCTTGTGATAGTTTGCTGAGAATGATGGTTTCCAGCTTCATCCATGTTGGGGGGTTGGGGGTTAGCGGAGGGATAACATTAGGAGAAATACCTAATGTAGGTGACAGGTTGATGGGTGCAGCAAATCACCATGGCACGTGTATACCTGTGTAACAAAACTGCACGTTCTGTACATGTACCCCAGAACTTAAAGTATAATTTTAAAAAGGAGGAAAAAAAAGATGCAAAAAAGAGGGAGTTTAGTAGAATTCAGCAATGAAGCCATAAGGTCCTGGCATTTCCTTTGATCGGAGATTTTTTATTACTGCTTCAATCTTGTCACTCATTATTGTTTTGTTCATGTTTTCTATTTTTTCATAGTTCTACTTGGGTAGGTTGTATACGTCTAGGAATTTATCTATTTTCTCTAGGTTTTCCAATTTGTTGACTTATAGCTATCCGTAACAGTTTCTAATGATCTAACAGTTTCTAATATTTTTGTGATATCAGTTGTAATGCCTCTTTTTTAATGTATGGTTTTCTTTATTTGGGTCTTCTCTCTTTTTCTCTTAGTCTAGCTAAATATTTGTCAATTTTGTTATCTTTAAAGCACTAGCTTTTTAGTTTGCATCTTTTTTATATTTTTGTCATAATTTCATTTACTTCTGATATGATCTTTGTTATTTCTTCTTTCTACTAATTTTGGGTTTGGTTCATTCTTGCTTATCTAGTCCCTTGAGGTTCATGCTGAGTTTCTTTATTTACATGTTTTCATATTGCCTATTTCTTAGCCAATTAAGTTATTATTGTTTTTAATTCATTTATGTCTAGTGTTTCATTATTGGAACACTAAGCATTTGGGAGTTATTTATATCCTAGTGTTCAAGGTCATTGCCAAGGTCTGATTACAAAAATTCTAAAAATTGCACCATCAGGAAAAAATGGGTTAATAGTTTGTCTTTCAGTCTTCATACTTTCAATATAAGTGGTTACTTTGCTGAATAATAGGTTAGAGTGTTCTGAATTTGTTTTTCTCGTACCAGTGAGTTTAACCTTCAGACATTTTCTTGTTACATGTTAGCACCCATTTCCTACATTGAAGAACTCTCTTTAGCATTTCTTGTGTTGATGAATTCCCTCAGCTTTTGTTTGTCTGGGAAAGTCTTTATCTTTCCTTTGTGTTTGAAGCATAGCTATGCTGAGTACAATATTTGTTGACATTTTCTTTTCCTTCAGCAGTGTAAATATAGCATCCCATTTTCTCCTGGCCTGCAGGATTTCTGCTAAGAAATCTGCTCAAAACTATACTGGGGCTCTGTTTAATGTAATATGTTTCTTTTCTCTTGATGCCTTGAATATTTTTTATTTTTCTTTGATTTTTGCAAATTTATTTATGATTTGCCTTAGGAATTTCCTCTTTGGGTTGAATTTAATTTGTGACCTCTGACCTTCCTTTACTTATATGGTGGTGTCTTTCTCCGAATTCAGAAAATTTTTAGCCATTATTTCTAATACATGATTTTTAGACATTTTTCTCTCTTGTTACCTTTGAAAATTCCTATTATGCACAGGTTAGTTCATTTGATAGTGTCACATAATTCTCATAGACCTTCTTCACTCTTTTTATTTTATCTTTTTGCTCCTCTGATTGAATAACTTTATATGCTTTATCTTCAAGCTGCTAATTCTTTCCTCAGTTTGATCAAGTCTGCTGTTGAAACATTTTGATGAGTTTTCAGTTCAGTTATTGTATTCCATATGTCTACATTTTCTATTTGGATTAAATTGTTTCCATTTGTTTGTAAAATTTCTCATTTTTTTTCCTGGATTATTTTCCATATTTTATTTAGGTTCCTACCCACATTGTTGTGATTTCCTGAACTTCTTTAAGAGGATTATTCTAAATTTTCTGTTCAGTATTTCATACACTTTCAATTCTTCTGGGTCTCTTCTTGGTGCTTTGTTGCTTTCTTTTCGTGGTGTTATATTTCCCTAAGCTTTCACCAATCTTGTATCTTTAAACTGGGGCCTGTACATTTGAAGAGACACTCACCCCTTCCAGTTTTTGCAGTTGTTATTTAGTGGTGTTAGACTTTTGCTATATAACATCAAAACTTAAATGCTGGCTTGTTGTTTTCTACCATTCTGGAGAGGACTGTAAGTAAGCACTGTAAGTAAAACACTCCTCTGGAATTAACTTGTTTCCCTACCATTATTTCTAGGTCTGGGGGAGACTTATAGTGGACACCGAACTTAAACATCACTGCAGAACTAACTTGCTGTACTGATGTTGTTTCTCAATGTGAGGAAGACTTACAGTGAACACTGAAAGCTGAATGGTGTCCCAGAACTGTATTGCTGTTTTGCCTTTGTTTTCCAGACCAGAGAATACTTAAGTGGGGACGTGAACTTAATCCCAACCTTTTAATTATTTCCAGAGTAGAGGAAGGTTCCATGGGAACACATGGACTTTGTGAAAAAAGCTGGTTAAGAATTCAGGCCTTCCTGTGGATTGTAACCCCTGCTGTGCATAGTCTCTTCGCTATGAAAACGCTATTAATGGGAGCACAGAATAGCCTCCAAAATATGAGTGCCAGCCATTGTGATCAGTACCCTGCTCTTTGTCCCCAATTCACCAGGGGTGGATCGGCCCACCTGACACTCTCAGTGGTTCCTGTGGGACAGGACCAGAGTGAGCTTCCTGCAAAGATTCCCAGACTGGTGAGGAGATCAAACACCCGCTTTCAATTTGCTCCTCTCACCTTGGCAATTGTGGTCTAGGGAAATTCTCTGTGAATGGCATTATGGTGGCTTGTGGGAGAGGGCTGCACAGTCTGAAACGACCATTTCTTTTGCCAATTGTAGCTTCTCTTGATTCCGTAAGACCAGTGGGTTTCTTTGCTTCTCCCTGAATTCTGGTGAACTCAGGGTGTTATTTTTATCTTTGAATAGTTTCTAGTTGTATTTTTATGGGAGGAATGATGCCAGGGAATATTCTATTCCACGATCTTGCTGACATTCTCCCTATACTGCATTTTTAACTGCTTGTGGGCATGACCACATTGGTATATTATGTTTTATCTATGTATTTCAAAGCACTGAACCAATGTTTTGCACAGAATATGTGTGCTGAAAATCTGATGATAACACACACAAACATGTTTTTAAACATCATAAATCCATATATGTGAGTATTGAATAAAAAGTAGCATGGACAAGTCAAATAGCTGAAATCTGTCAGCTAGGATAGCCAGGTTAAGGACAGAAATAGAAGAGAATAGTAGTATGAAGAGTGACATATATGCAGTTTGATTTGGAAAAGACCACAGGTCGTTGGTCTATTTGTGCAGTCTTAGATAATGACAACTTTGCCTGAGCTATTTCTGAATGACTAATGACAATGTCAATAACATGCAGCTCTACTCTTCACTGGAGTTATTGAAATCTGTCATCAGCATGAATTGATGTGCTTGTGCATTGGTAGAGAACAATATCCTTTAGCCATAGAGATTAAGTCATTATTGACCAAACATATAGCCCAAAAGATTATAGGTTAGGCAGTGTATTGTTAGGGGAAAAAAAGTCAAAACACCCACCTTTTTCTTCTTACCATTTTGTCAAGGCTCAGTTCATCTTGGGCTTTAGAATTAATGTTCCTCTCCTTACAGGTTTTCTAAGCTTGTTTTTTGTTACACTGTGTATTTTGATAATGTGAGCTCATTAGAGAATTTATTGACAAAACCCTCAGGTTATTTAGACATTTTTAGATTTTCTGTAACAGCTATAATATCTGTGTTTACATTAAAAGCATTGGGTATATTGCAAGTTTTAAATTATGGAAATCTATTTATATTTTCTTATATTATTATTAAAATCTTGAATAAAAGTCTGCTTATAGTAATATTTTTCTGATATCACTGTTTTGGAAAACATATCATTTTATTTTAGCAAGTACTTTCTCTTCATATTCAAAATTGATGCAAAGAAGTGGCCCTGCTTCAGTTTTCTGTCTTATCCAGAAAATACCATGAGGAATAACAAATGGCTTGTTGAAGCCCAGATGCACAGAGTTCAACATATATGCCTCAGCAATCAATCAAGTAACTTTACTAACAAGGTAATGTTATATAAATGTCACTGTTTTTACATATAATCTATATCACTCTTCTTCTGCCTTATATTAATGACCTATTTATTCCTAGTATCAATATTTTAGTTTTTGTTCATGCAGATTACTTAATAACTTTGTTTATTCTCATTTCTACTTGTCTCTCATATTAATTTCCTTCTGATGGACTCCATGTCTAAAGTCTTTTTTCCTCTTTCTCCAGTACAGCCTGCACATTCCTATCACATACATCTTTTAAAGCTACTGCTCTATGTATTGCCCTGTTTAAAAGTTTCCATTGTCTCCCCATGTCTATTGAAAACACTTCCATGCTTTATCCCTTAACATTACCATTCTATTTATCATATTTTGATGTTTTCAAAATACCTCAATGATTTGGCCTTTCTTCTCTTCACCTACAGGAAGTTCAATGGCATACTTAGGGTCAGGTGTGGGCAGTGTGCCCTGGATGTACGCAATGAGGTATGAGGAAGAGTGTTGAGTTTATTATCTGTAGGCAATTATTAAAAAATAAAATCTAACAGATGTCCATTTGATATTTATTATCACCTATTTAAGCAATTCTAAATGATGTTTGAAATAAAATACTCCTTTATTAAAAAAAAATCTACTTGGTCTAAATTCTAAATAGCTGTTGCAGTTATGATTGGGTTTTCATACGTATATGTAAGCTGTAAATTAACACTGTTTCATTATTGTATAATGAACATTGTTTTCTATGTAGAGTTAATTCATTTAATTCCCAATTATTTAATCAACCAAAACAGTTATGGACTAAAGGAAATTGATTCACTTTCAAGAACATATATGTAAGTAACTATTCGGTATGTTAGAGCTTGCTTTGGGCAAAATGGTAGTAATTTTCCTGGATATAAACACTAGATTCAAATTAAGTGATAATATTATAATTATGAATACAAAGAAACAGAAGTCACTTTAATTCTGACAGTCTATGTAACTACTTAGAGTTCTTATTTGTATACGAACTTATAACTGAAACAGGCAGAACTGAAGTGAAATATATTTCTTTAGCAAGCATAATTTTTGGCAGAATTTAGCAAGCATAAATTATATGTGTAAGTAAAGAGGCTTTTACTTCTAAATGCTACTACACTGTATGTATCATCCCATTATCATAGATATTTTCTGCCTTATATTCTAGGTATTCATATGCATGCATTATTATTCTTAAACTTATGAGTTTCTTGATGACAGGTAATATGATTGATTATATTATGAATCTCCCATACCATTATCCTACTCCTTTGCACAATATATATTTGTTGACTAAATGTAAATTTGTTCAACCAAACTTTAATATTTGTAATTTTTGTGTATAATCAGTGATAAAGTTGGTACCCAATAATTAGCAATGTTTGTCTTATATTTAAATTGGTTTTAAATGACATACCACTATTTCAGATGACTATGAAAGAAAAAAAAGAAAAACTCTCATAAAATTATATACAGTAAGTAAATTTGGAAACTATCTCTACATTTACTAATCCAACAAAAAGCATTGAGTATGCAAGTGTGGCAACAACTCTTGCATATGCAAGAGAGACAAAGTCCCTGCTCTCATGGGGGTGGATAAAGCAGTAAGGAAAAGTTAGTTAGACGTGATCAATGTTATAAAGAAAATAGGACAAGGAATGTGATATTTTGATAAATGCTCAGGGGAAGTTTAAGAATTTTAGAATGGGTTATCATGGCTAAGAATTAACTAAGATCAATAAATTTTTATATATGTTACTATACATATATTATATTATTATATATAATATATATACCAGACACATAACTATATACGTATGTCTATATATCTATTTCTGTGTCATGGCACCAAAGAAAATGAAGAAAGTCAATATAATTTTGGATGATGAAAAGTGGATAGAGCTGCTCTGAAAAAAGAAATTGTGAAGGGAATGAGAAGACTGGTCACAGATTGTGTGAAAACATTTATAAAAGATATATTCGAGAAAGTACTATTCAAAATATGTAAAGAACTCTCAAACCTCAACAATAAGGAAACAAATAGCTTAAATTTGAAAAATGGGCAGAAGAGCTAAATAAAAACCTTACCAAAGAAGACATAAAAATGGCAACCGATCACATGAAAAGATGCTCAATATCAGATGTCACTGGGGAGTTACAAATTAAAACAACAATGAGATACCACTATCTACCTGTTAGAAAGGATAAAATCTAAAACACTGACTACACTAAATGCTAAGGAGAATGTGGAGCAACGGGAACTCTCATTCGTTTTGGTGGGAATGCGAAATGCTACAGTGACTTTGGCAGACAGCTCGGTAGGTTCTTACAACACTAAACATACTCTTACCATATGATCCAGCAGTCACATTCCTTGGCATTTACCCAAATAAAGTGAAAACTTATGTCCACATAAAAACCCTCACATGAATGTATATAGCAGCTTTATTTATAATTGCCAAAATTTAGAAGCCACCAAGATGTCCTTCAATATGTGAATGGATAAACTTTGAAACATCCAGAGATTTGAATATTATTTGGTGTTAAACATAAATGAGCTATCAAGCCAAGAAAATATATGGAACAAATTTAAATATATATTACCATGCAAAATAAGCCAATCTGAAAATGAGCCTCTCTGTTCATTACCACTGAAGAGTAGATGATTCATTCCCTGGAAAAGAAAAAGATGCAATTAAAAATAGGAAGCAAGAGAAACATAATTTGCAGAAGTGAAATATTCATCATAGTAAACAATGTTAGAAATGTTAGAAGCTCAAGTTAAGAAAACCTCTAAAAATGAAAGCAAAGTAAAAAAAAAAAAAAAAAGAGAAAAAAGGTTGTATAATATAAAGCACATGGGAAGAAGATTGATTTAAGAAGAATCCAAAGAAAGGAACACATGAAGAAAAGTTTCCAAAAACAAATTCAAAAACATTTTGATAAGAAAACAGATTTTAAGTGTCCTCACTACCCTCTCCCCACCACCTCCCTCCACATACAAAATGGTAACTATGGATGGTGATGGATGTGTTCACTAATTTGATGTGGTTATCATTATATAATGTATACCCAAATTATCCTATTTTACACCTTAAATATATGCAATTTTTATTTGCCAATTATACCACAACTAAGTTGTAAGAAACATTTTCATAAATGTAATGAAATAATTCATTAATTACTTAGAAAAAAATAAAACAAAACAGGCTCACATAAGTGTACATTTTAGTAACATTTTAGCATACCCGGATAAGGAAAAAATTTATTTCAAAAAAAAGCATAAAATAACAGTTTATATACAAAAGAATGTAGATGCAAATTCTCTAACATTAGAAGATAGACTATAATAAAACAAAGCCATGAAAATTCTGAAAAACCAAATCAACCTAAAAAATCTGCAACTCAGCAAAGTCAGAGGAGAGGGCACAGAGGATAGAATTTTCAAAATGAGAAGAAAAGCTAAAAAAAAATGTTCCTACCTTACACCTCATTTTAAGAAGCTACTAGAACATATGTTTCCCAAATATGACAAATTAAATTAAAAGAGAAAAGGCACTGGATCCAGCAGTATGTTTGCCATAAATGAGTGGTGAAGAGAAATCTAGTAGAGAGTGAAAAGAGCTCTCAGCACGATGATTCTGCAGCAGGCTTGGAACTCAGTCTACCCAGACTGAACTAAAAGAACCAAGAGGACTCAGAAGAGCGGTCTTGATGAAAAATTAATTAAGTGATTTCATAAAATGTTTGATAAAGCGGTAAGTTATATAAAAGTGAGTTCACATCTCTTTTGGTAAGTTTAGAAAATTATCTGATTCATGTATCTGAAAATACACAATCTTTTAAGGCAATTATTATCCACAGGAAGAGCAGAAAGGAAATGTAATCATGGTAAAAGACTCATACAATATTTACATAGTTTTTCATAATGCAGTAAAAAATATTGATTTAATTAAAACTCATAGCATTAATTTAGAAGGATGGGGAAAGAAACGAGAGTAGTAATTAAGATTGATAATTATTTGATTTTCATAAAATGGAGTCAGTAGATAATTTCTGAAGTTCATACTTCAAAAAATAGCAGTAAAAGATACAAATTTAAAATATTGAAATAAATAGAAAAAATCTTTTAAAAATAGATGAAAACATTTGTCTGTAAGGAGTCAGAATGGGATAAGTAAGGCAAGAGAGTTCTAATATTCTATTACAGCCTTGTAGGACTAGTTGACTTTTTAAACCATTTGCATTTATTACTTTCAGAAGAATAAAAATGCTTAAAAGCTTAAACAGAATAATAAGATGAGTACAAATAAAAAAAATCAAGGTTTGATGGTTTTGACAGTTCCCCACGTATGGGTGCACATAAGGCAGTTACTAGTACTGTACACCTATTGTTGGAACTGAGACAGGCACCCAACTTTTCTCTAGGCAGAATGTTTAAAGAAAAAAGATGTTCAGGTTATCATAATTATATTTAATATATATTGTTTTTAGTATAAGAGAAGTTCTTCAATTACTTGTACTTTTCCAAGGTATTTGAAATATTCATCTGAACACACACATACACATACACACACATCCTATTTCTATGGCTCATATTCGCTTTATTGACCTTTCCATTTCCTATGATATCATATATATAAACTCAAAAATAAAAAAAAAATTTTCATACTATATTAGTCATAATATTTTGGAACTGAAACTGTGTTCATTGAATTTTTTCAGTTTATCATTCTTGAGTGGCTCTTTTCTCCTTTACTTAGTATAGCCACAGCTATCAATTAATGACATAACTTTTGGATATGCATGCATAAACACACAAACATACCTATATACATAGCTAGTGAATAATAAAGACATTTAGTTATCATTTATTTATAATAATGAAATCTCCCTTTTTAAATGATTAAAACAACTAATATTAATAGAAAAAAGAATGAAGAAAGGTGATTATATTTCAGATAAATGGGAACACACTTGCCTCATGAGCTATTTTATATCAATGATTTCAGGGACTGAATTATCTTCTACTTAATTGTATATGTGGATACAATATCAAAAATATATTTCCCCTTATATTTAAAAAAACAAAACCAAAAGTTACATATTTTAAATGATGGTTGTTTCAATCCAGCTCTAAAACACTAAAAACAATTTCTATTAGTATTGTAAGTTCAAGAATAATAAAGACTTAACTGCATGAAGGCACAAGTATAGAGAAAAATAATGTAATTAAAAATAGGGTCTAGATGCAAAATACAAAAAACTATTTCATATGTAATTAAAAGGCCATTAAAATCTATAGTAGAATAAGGGATCATTTGATATAGGCTGCAAAATTATTAATAATTAGTTAATTTACTCCTAAATTCAACAAATGTTTATTGAGTTTCTCTTACATACTAGACAGTATGTTTACTATTAGAGATGTAGCAGTGAACAAACAAGATACCTAATACCACAGATATAACATTATGATAAGGTTACAAGACAATAACTGAATTAGTAAATAAACTATTAACAATTGATATAATTAGAAAAAGACATTTACATGATAGATGAGGTAAAAAGAATGAAATGAGTTACAATAGATAAGAATCAGACAAGTCCTTCATGAGGAGTGATATCTTAACTAAATGTTGAAGGACTAAATCAAGCAATCACAAAATTGCTTTAGTATAGAGTACAGAAAATCTATATTTCACTCAGTGAATTAGTACAAACTGGACACATAAAATATCCAACCTATTCAAGAAATGAAGCATTGCCAAGATCTCAAAAGCCCCCATAATCAACCCTCTCTATCACTAATTTTCCCTCAAAGACAAATTTATGGGAAATTGTAATGCAATAGTTTACTTTTGATTGGTATTTTAACTTTCATTTATTATGCATTTTTTTCTACGGATCCTTTTGCTTTTCCTGAATTGTCATATTCATATCTCTTGTTACATGAAACTGAACTTCATTAATTATATTGCTATAGGTATATATATTGTCATCCATCATAAGAACATAACCTAATTTATTTATGCATTCTGGTATTGGACTGCTTCCAGTATTTGTCTATAATGGATGCCACTATTAGGGACATTATTGTACTTATCTCTTGCTACAAATGTATTTCTGTTTATTATAAATCAAGAGCAATATGGTGGGTCATTGTGTATGCTTATTTTCTACTTGAGTAGGGTAGCAAATTGGGTTTTTTTGAAGCAGATTTTGAGATAAAATACTGTATAGAGGTATTTACTAGGCATCAACAACTGTGGAAGGTAGAGGAGGATGTAGCTTTTGGTCAGGGGAAAATCAAACTGTGATGAAGTCTAATAAAGTCTCAGTCAACTTCGCAAGGAAATTGAGAGCATAAATAGCCAATGTGAGTCTCCTGCATTGGGCTGAAGTGACTACCTCTCTCTTGCCTTTCTTTTTATAAAATATTCTTTGAAGACCATAAATTAACCTCAAAGTATGCCTTTAGTTGTATTTTACAAGTTGACATAGGAAATGCTTTTATTATTTTTCAGTTTAAAATATTTTCCTTCTTTTGCCCATTACACATGTAGAAATCTATTCTCTATGTAATAAGCATATAGGGATTTTTTCAGACAATGTTTTGTTTTTGATTTCTAAATTTCACGTCTTTCAGAGAAAAAAATTTATATGGGGTCATTCATCTGAAATTCATTGATACCTGCTTTATGGTCTGGTGTAATGGCTAATTCTGTTAACTTGGCTGGGCCATAGTGCCCAGATATTTGGTCAAACATTATTCTGAATGTTTCTGTAAGGGAATTTTAGATTAGATTAACATTTACATCAATGGATTTTGAATAAAGTGTATAGTCCTCATTTAATAAGTGGACAGCATAAATAGAACTAAAAGACTGACTTTTGTTGAATAAGAGGGAATTCTACCAGCACATGGCTTTCAAAATTAAACTTCAACATCAGCTCTTCCATGAATCTCCAACCTGTCAGCCTACTCTGTAGATTTTGAACTTGCAGGCCTTCTCCATAATGCCATGAGACAATTGTGTAAAGTAAATTAATCTCTCTCTTTGTCTCTTACCCTCTACATACATACATACATGTGTACATACATATTCTATTGATTCTGTTTTTCTGGCGAATCTTAATATATTTAATATATGGTCAATTTTAGTAAGTGTACCAGGGCGTAAGGAAAGTGTGCATATCCTGCAATTGCTAGGTGCAAGATTCTTTCACTCTTAGGCCATATTTATTCAGGCTGTTCTAATGTTTTATTTTCTTACGAATTTTTGACTCAATCCTTAGAGCAGCATCTTAAATGCTCTCATTTTGATTATGGATTCATATGTTGTTCCTTTGACATCTCCTCTATTTTTGCTTTACACATTTGAGGCATATTATCAGGTTCATACAGATTTATAGTTGTATCATCCTTAGCCAATTTAAGCTTTATTATGTGATACGGTATATTGTCCTCAACTGTTTAGTGAATTAAAAGTTTTATCATTATGATATGCTATAGTATATCATTTAGTTGCCTAGTAAATTAAAAATTTTGGCATTATGTTATAATGGGTAGATCTTTGTCAGTTGTGGCTATCCCTTCTGTAGTATTATGTTCTATATTCCTCCTTTCACTTTGTATATATTTAATAGTTTTATTCTGAAATATTTTTATCATTTAACAAAATAATTTAGACTATATTTAATGTAATAATTGATACATTTGGTTTGAGTAAGATATATTTTTGAATTCCATTTGCCTCCCCTGTACTGTCTGCTGCATGTTGCCCCCTTTCTATCTTATTTGGATTGATTATGTTTTATTATTTCACTTTTTGTTCCATTAGCCAGGAAGTTACATACTTCTTAACTATATATTTAGTCATTTCTCTAAAGATTGTGGTCACCCAGTGGAGGGAAATGAGCCCTTTCTCAAGTATTAAATCAGATGTCAAAGCTGATGACACTTCACACACCTTGAAAATTGAAAAAGTTTATTACTCACACCAGGAATTTCTGGAGAGAGCAGAATAAATGCAATACAGTCCAGAAAGAAAAAAGAAAAAAAAAAAAAGTAACAGTAAGTTGAGATGGTGTAGTGTCTAAGGGATGGGGCTAAAATGGATGCTCATGTGTGAAAGTTAGGGTTGCAAAGCTCAAGATTTCCACTAATTCAGAGAGCACAGGAGATTGATTTTCTTATCTAAAATACCAGATATGTGGTAATAGGGAAAGGAAGGGCAAAGCATAAATTCTGCAATGGTAAAACATCCAAAATTAGTCAAAATATTCATTAAATCTTCACTTATAAAAGTCAAATATTAATTGGTATTTTTCAACATCACCACGAATTCTATCTTTCACTTAATTGCTATTGTTAAATTACAAGATGATGCAACAGTGTGTTCCACTTGTCTAAGTGCAGTTATAAGTTTAAATAGCTTCAAAATGTAAGCTATTAGCTTCTTAAATATGTGCTAATGCTTTTGAAGCACCTTTCCTGTAAATATCCATTTTTATTTGTTTAATTTTTTAGTATTTTTGTTACTTTATATCTTAAACCTTTCATCTGGGATAACATTTCTTCTCCCTGAGGAATACACTTTTTAAATATTCTTTAATGTCCATAGGTTATTGAGGAAAAAGGTGGTGTTTGGTTACATGAGTCTTTAGTGGTGATTTGTGAGATTTTGATCCACCCATCACCTGAGCAGTATACACTGCAACCTATTTGTAGTCATTTACCCCTCATTCCCTTCTGACCCTTTCCCTTTGAGTCCCCAAAGTCCATTGTATCATTCTAATGCCTTTGCATCCTCATAGCTTAGCTCCCACTTAGAAATGAGAACATACAATGTTTGGTTTTCCATTCCTGAGTTACTTCACTTAGAATAACAGTCTCCAATCTCATCCAGCTCACTGTGAATGCCATTAATTCATTCCTTTTTATGGCTGAGTAGTATTCACATATATATACACACACACACACACACACACATATATATTTATTTATATACACACACGTATATATCTCTCACAATTTCTTTATCCACTCATTGATTGATGGGAATTTGGGTTGGTTACAAGTTTTTGCAATTGTGAATTGTACTACTAAAAACATATGTGTGCAAGTATATTTTTTTATAATGACTTCTTTTCCTCTGGGTAGATACCCAGTAGTGGGATTGTTGGATCAAATGATAGTTCTACTTTTAGTTCTTTGCAGATTCTCCATGCTTTTTAAAATAGTGGCTGTACTACTTTCATTCCCATCAGTGGTGTGGACATGTTCCCTCTTCACTACATTCACGCCAACATCTTTTTTTTTTTTTTTACGTTTTTGATTATGGCCATTCTTGCAGGACTAAGGTGATATTGCATTGTGGTTTTGATTTGCATTTCCCTATTCATTAGTGATGTTGAGCATTTTTTCATGTGTTTATGGGTCATTAGTATACCTTCTTTTGATAATTGTCTATTATTTGTTTTTTTTCTTGTTGGTTTGAGTTCATTATAGATTCTGGATATTAGTCCTTTGTCAGATGTATAGATTGTAGAAATTTGGGTTGTCTGTTTACTCTGCTGACTGTTCCTTTTGTCATGCAAAACCTCTTGGGTTTAATTAAGTCCCAACTATTTATCTTTGTTTTTATTGCATTTGCTTTTGGGTTCTTGGTCATGAAATCCTTGCCTAAGCCAATGTCTAAAGGAATTTTTCCAACTGTATCATCTAGAATTTTAATAGTTTCAGGTCTTAGATTTAAGTCTTTAATCCATCTTGAGTTGATTTTTGTGTAAAATGAGAGATGAGGATCCAGTTTCATTTTCCTACATCTGGCTAGCCAATTATCTCAGCGCTGTTTGTTGAAAAGGGTGTCCTTTTCCCACTATATGTTTTTGTTTGCTTTGTTGAAGATCAGTTGACCGTAAGTTTTGGGGTTTATTTCTGAGTTCTCTATTCTGTTCCATTGGTCTATGTGCCAATTTTTGTACCAGTGTCACGCTGTTTTGGTGACCTTGGCCTTATAGTATAGTCAGAAATCAGGTAATGTGATGCCTCCAGATTTATTATTTTTGCTTAGTCTTGCTTTGGCCATGAAAGCTCTTTTTTGGTCATATGAATTTTAGAATTATTTTTTTTCTAATTTTGTGAAGAATGGTAGTGGTATTTTTATGGGGATTGTAATGAATTTCTAGATAGCTTTTGGCAGTATGGTCATTTTCACAATATTGATTCTACCCATCCATGAGCATGGGATGTGTTTCCATTTGTTTGTGTCATCCATGATTTCTTTCAGCAGTGTTTTGTAGTTTTCCTTGTAGAGGTCTTTCACTTCCTTGGTTAGGTATATTCCTAAGTATTTTATTTTTTCTGCAGCTATTGTAAAGGGGATTGAGTTCTTGATTTAATTCTCAATTTGGTCGCTGTTGGTGTATAGAAGAGCTACTGATTTGTGTACATTAATTTTGTATCTGGAAATTTTGCTGAATTCTTTTATCAGTCCTAGGAGCTTTCTAAAGGAGTCTTTAAGGTTTTCTAGGTATATAATCGTACTATCAGAAACAGTGACAGTTTGACTTCCTCTTTACCAATTTGAATGTCCTTTATTTCTTTCTCTTGTCAGACAAGAGAAACATAGACTTCCAGTACTATGTTGAAGAGGAGTGGTGAGAGTGGGTGTCATTGTCTTGTTCCAGTTCTCACAGGGAATGATATCAATTTTTCCCCATTCAATATTATGTTGACTATGGGTTTGTCATAGATGGCTTTTATTATATTGAGGTATGTTCCATGTAGGCTGATTTTGCTGAGAGTTTTAACCATAAAGGGATGCTGGAATTTTGTGGAATGCTCTTTCTGCATCTATTGAGATGATCATGTAATTTCTGTTTTTAATTCTTTTTAAGTGCTGTATCACATTTATTGACTTGCATATGTTAACCTATCCCTGTATCCCTGGTATGAAACACATTTGATCATAGTGGATTGTCTTTTTTATATACTCTTGGATTCAGTTAACTAGTATTTTGTTAAGGATTTTAGCATCTATAGTTGTCAGGGATATTGGTCTGTAGGTTTTGTTTTGTTTTGTTTTGTTTTTTAAATGTCCTCACCTGGTTTTGGTTGATATAAAGGTGATACTGTCTTCATAGAATGAATTAGGTAGGGTTCTCTCTTTTTCTTTCTTGTGGAATATTGTCACTATTCTTTGAATGTCTGGTAGAATTCTGCTGTGAATCCGTCTTATCCTGGACTTTTTTGTTGGCAATTTTTAAATTACAATTTCAATGTCACTACTTTCTATTGGTCTGTTCAGGATATATGATTATTCCTGATTTAAGCCAGGAGGGTTGTATTTTTCCAGAAATTTATCCATCTCTTCTGGTTTTCTAGTTTATACACATAAAGGTGTTCATTGTAGCCTTGGATGATCTCTTATATTTCTGTGGCTTCAGTTGTAGTATCTCCTGTTTCATTTCTTATTGAGATTATTTGGATATTCTCTCTTTTCTTGGTTAATATTGCTAATGGTCTATCAATTTTATTTATCTTTTCAAATACCATATTTTTGTTTCATTTATCATTTGTATTGTTCTGTTTTTCATTTTAATTTCATTTAATTCTGCTCCGATCATGGTTACTTCCTTTCTCTTGCTGGGTTTGGGTTTGGTTTGTTCTAGTTTCTCTAGTTCCTTGAGATGTGACCTTAGATTGTCTGTTTGTGATCTTTTAGATGTTTTGATGTAGACATTTAAGGCTATGAACTTTCCTCTTAGCACTGCCTTTGCTGAGTCCCAGAGGTTTTGATAGGTTGTGTCACTATTGTCATTCAGTTTGAAGAATTTTTAAATGTCCATCTTGATTTCATTTTTCACCCAATGATCATTCAGGAGCAGGTTATTTAATTTCCATGTATTTGTATGGTTTTGAAGGTTTTTTTTTGGAGTTGATTTCCACTTTTATTCTACTGTGATCTGAGAGAGTGCTTGATTTAATTTTAATCTTCTGAAATTAATTGAGGCTCATTTTATGGCTTATCATATGGTCTATCTTGGAGAAAGTTCTATGCACTGTTGAATAGAATGTATATTCTGTGGTTGTGGGATGGAATGTTTTGTATATATCTGTCCATTTGTTCCAGGTTATAATTTAAATGCATTGTTTCTTTGTTGACTTTCTGTCTTGATGACATATCTAGTGCTGTCAGTAGAGTATTGAAGTCCCCCGCTATTATTGTGTTACCGACTCTCTCATTTCTTAGGTACATTAGTCATTGTTTTATAAATTTGTGAGCTACAGTGTTAGGTGCATTTAAGTTTAGGATTGTGATATTTTTATGTTGGACAAGGCATTTTATCATAATATAATATTGCTGTTTATCTTTTTTAACTCCTATTGCTTTAAAGTTTGTTTTGTCTGATCTAAGAATAGCTACTCTGGCTCGCTTTTGGTGTCCATTTGCCTGAAATGTCTTTTCTCACCTCTTTACCTTAAGTTTGTGTGAGTCCTTGTGTGTTAGATGAGTCTCTTGAAGGCAGCAGGTGGTTGGTTGGTGAATTCTTATCAATTCTGCAATTCTATATCTTTTAATTGGAGAATTTAGGCCATTTACATTCAATGTTAGTATTGAGGTAGGAGATGCCATTCCATTCATTGGGCTATTCGTTGCCTGTATGCCTTGTTTTTTTTGTTTGTTTGTTTTTGTTTTTTTAAATTGTATTATTGTTTTATAGGTCCTGTGAGATTTATGCTCTGAAGAGGTTCTGTTTTGATGTGTTTCCAGGATTTGTTTCAAGATTTAGAGCTTCTTTCAGCAGTTCTTGTAGTGGTAGTTTGGTAGTGGCAAATTCTCTCAGCATTCACTTGTCTGAAAAATACTCTATCTTTCCTTCATATATAAAGCTTAGTTTCACTGGATACAAAATTTTTGGCTGATAATCGTTTTGTTTGAGGAGACTGAAGATAGGACCCCCATTCTTTCTAGTGTGTATGGTTTCTTCTGAGAAAACTGCAGTTAATCTGATAGGTTTTCCTTTATGGGTTACCTGGTGCTTTTTTCTCACAGCTCTTAAACTTCTTACCTTCATCTTAACTTTAGATAACCTGATGATGCTATACCTAGGCAATGTTTGTTTTTGTGATAAATTTCCCAGGTTGTCTTTGTGCTTCTGGTATTTGGACGTCTAGGTCTCTAGCATGGCCGGGAAAGTTTTCCTCAATTATCCCTCCAAATATGTTTTCCAAACTTTTAGATTTTTCCTCTTCCTCTGAAACATCAATTATTCTTAGGTTTGATCATTTAACGTAATCCCAGACTTCTTGGAGGTTTTGTTCATATTTTCTTATTTTTTTTTTCTTTGTCTTTGTTGGATTAGGTTAATTCAAATACCTTGTCTTTGAGCTCTGAATTTCGTTCTTCTCCTTGTTCAGTTCTATTGCTGAGACTTTCCAGAGCATTTTGCATTTCTACAAGTGTGTCCATTGTTTCCTAGAGTTATGATTGTTTTTTATTTATGCCATATATTTCTTTGAACATTTCTCTCTTCACTTCTTGTATCTTTTTTTTTTTATTTCCTTACGTTGGACTTTGTCTTTATCTGGTGTGTCCCTGATTAGCTTAATAACTAATCTCCTGATTTCTTTTTCAGGTAAATCAGGGATTTTGTCTTGGTTTGGGTCTATTGCTGATGAGCTAGTGTGATTTTTTGGGGGTGTTAAAGAACCTTGCTTTGTCATATTACCAGAGTTGGTTTCCTGGTTACTTCTCATTTGGGTAGGCTGTAAGAGGGAAGGTCTAGGGCCAAAGGCTGTTATTCTTTTGTCTCATAAGGTATTCCGTCGATGTAGTGCTCTCCCCGTTTTCCTATGGATGTGGCTTCCTGAGAGCCGAGCTGAAGTGATTATTTATTTATTATTTTATTTATTTATTATTATTTTTTAAGACAGAGTCTCACTCTGTCACCCAGGCTGGAGTGCAGTGGTGCAATCTCGGCTCACTGCAACCTCCGCCTCCCAGGTCCAAGCAATTCTCCTGCCTCAGTCTCCTAAGTAGCTGAGATTACAGGCATGCACCACCACATTTGGCTAATTTTTTTGTGGTTTTAGTAGAGACAGGGTTTCACTATATTGGCCAGACTGGTCTCGAACTCCTGACCCCATGATCTGCCTGCCTAGACCTTCCAAAGTAACAGGAATACAGGCGTGAGTCACCGCACCTTGCCTGAAGTGATATTATCTCTCTTCCAGATCTAGCCACCCAGCAAGTCTACCAGGCTTCTGGCTGCTACTGGGCATTGTCTGTACAGAGTCCTGTGACATGAACCATCTCTGGGTCTCTCAGCCATTGATACCAGCACTTGTTCCAGTGGAGGTGGCAGGGGAGTGAAATATACTCTGTGAAGGTTTTTAGCTTTGGTGGTTTAATGCAATATTTTTGTGCTGGTTGGCCTCCTGCCAGAAAGTGTCACTTTCCAGAAAGCATCAGCTGTGGTAGTACAGGGAGGAACAGCTGGTGGGCAGGGCCTAGAACTCTCAAGAGTACATGACCTTTGTCTTCAGTTACCAGGATGGGTAGGGAGGGACCATTGGGTGGGGGCAGGGCTAGACATCATCTGAGCTCAGACTCTCCTTGGGCAGGTCTTCCTGCAGCTGCTATATGGGAGAGGGGTGAGGTTCCTGGGTCAATGGAGTTATGTTCCTAGGAGGATTATGACTGTCTTTACTGTGTCACACAGGTTGTCAGGGAAATGGGGGAGAGCCAGCAGTCACAGGCCTCATCCAGCTCCCACACAATCCAAAGGGCCAGTCTATCTCCCACCACGCCCACTCCCAACAGCACCAAGTCTGTTTCCAGGCAGTGGGTGAGTAGGGCTGAGAACTTGCCCCAGGCTTCCTGCCTCCCAGCTGCAAAAGCAAACATGGCTTTCATTCTGCCTCAGCCTGTGGAGTCCCTACACTGGATTCATGCCCTCCTCTGAGTTCTGGCCAGGAGGTTTCTTGATCAATTCAAATTGTTAGAAAGTTCAGCTGGAGAGTTTCTTCTCCCTGTGGGGTTTTCCCAGCATCTCACGCCCCCTCCTGGAGGACCCCTGTGAGGCCAAGCAAAAACAGCTTACTAGGGGACCCAGTGAGGTCCCAGGGCTTTTCCCACTACTTTCTGTATTTTGTTCAGTTCTCTAAATTGACTCAGCTTCAGGTAAAGTCAAAATCTTCTCCCGTAGTCTAAGCCTTTGGTTTCCCTAGTGGGGGTGAGTATTTGGGGGTGGACGATCTCCGTTTCCCACTTCTACGTTTGGGTACTCACAGTATTTGGGTTGTCTCCTGGGTCCTGCAGGAGAAATCTGGCTCCTTCACGGGGTCTGTAGGTCCTCTGAAGTTACCTGATTTATTCCTGCAGTTGCTCTGGAGCATAAATTCATGATGCGAGCTTCCACACGCTGCTCCAATGCCAAGTCAGAGCTTCAATCTAGTCCTACCTGTCATCCTCCATGATCTCAGTATAAGCCAGAAATACATTTTTGTATTTCCATTTAAGAGAAGCTGATGGTGCCAGTGTTCTTAGTTTTTGAAAACTAAGAAAAAATCCTTTAAAAATTTGTATTTTACTTTTATTCTTAAAAGGATACATATTGAGTGGGGGCGGAGCAAGATGGCCGAATAGGAACAGCTTCAGTCTCCAACTCCCAGCGCGAGCGACACAGAAGACCGGTGATTTCTGCATTTTCAACTGAGGTACTGGGTTCATCTCACTGGGGAGTGCCGGACGATCGGTGCTGGTCAGCTGCTGCAGCCCGACCAGCGAGAGCTGAAGCAGGGCGAGACATCGCCTCACCTGGGAAGCGCAAGGGGGAAGGGAATCCCTTTTCCTAGCCAGGGGAACTGAGACACACAACACCTGGAAAATCGGGTAACTCCCACCCCAATACTGCGCTTTAAGCAAACAGGCACACCAGGAGATCATATCCCACACCTGGCCGGGAGGGTCCCACGCCCACGGAGCCTCCCTCATTGCTAGCACAGCAGTCTGTGATCTACCAGCAAGGCAGCAGCGAGGCTGGGGGAGGGGCGCCCGCCATTGCTGAGGCTTAAGTAGGTAAACAAAGCTGCTGGGAAGCTCGAACTGGGTGGAGCTCACAGCAGCTCAAGGAAACCTGCCTGTCTCTGAAGACTCCACCTCTGGGGACAGGGCACAGCTACACAACAACAACAACAACAACAAAGCAGCAGAAACCTCTGCAGACGCAAACGACTCTGTCTGACAGCTTTGAAGAGAGCAGTGGATCTCCCAACACGGAGGTTGAGATCTGAGAAGGGACAGACTGCCTGCTCAAGTGGGTACCTGACCCCTGAGTAGCCTAACTGGGAGACATCCCCCACTAGGGGCAGTCTGACACCCCACACCTCACAGGGTGGAGTACACCCCTGAGAGGAAGCTTCCAAAGCAAGAATCAGACAGGTACACTCGCTGTTCAGCAATATTCTATCTTCTGCAGCCTCTGCTGCTGACACCCAGGCAAACAGGGTCTGGAGTGGACCTCAAGCAATCTCCAACAGACCTACAGCTGAGGGTCCTGACTGTTAGAAGGAAAACTATCAAACAGGAAGGACACCTACACCAAAACCCCATCAGTACATCACCATCATCAAAGACCAGAGGCAGATAAAACCACAAAGATGGGGAAAAAGCAGGGCAGAAAAGCTGGAAATTCAAAAAATAAGAGCACATCTCCCCCGGCAAAGGAGCGCAGCTCATCGCCAGCAACGGATCAAAGCTGGACGGAGAATGACTTTGACGAAATGAGAGAAGAAGGCTTCAGTCCATAAAATTTCTCAGAGCTAAAGGAGGAATTACGTACTCAGCACAAAGAAACTAAAAATCTTGAAAAAAAAGTGGAAGAATTGATGGCTAGAGTAATTAATGCAGAGAAGGTCCTAAACGAAATGAAAGAGATGAAAACCATGACACGAGAAATACGTGACAAATGCACAAGCTTCAGTAACCGACTCGATCAACTGGAAGAAAGAGTATCAGCGATTGAGGATCAAATGAGTGAAATGAAGCGAGAAGAGAAACCAAAAGAAAAAAGAAGAAAAAGAAATGAACAAAGCCTGCAAGAAGTATGGGATTATGTAAAAAGACCAAATCTACGTCTGATTGGGGTGCCTGAAAGTGAGGGGGAAAATGGAACCAAGTTGGAAAACACTCTTCAGGATATCATCCAGGAGAACTTCCCCAACCTAGTAGGGCAGGCCAACATTCAAATCCAGGAAATACAGAGAACGCCACAAAGATACTCCTCGAGAAGAGCAACTCCAAGACACATAATTGCCAGATTCACCAAAGTTGAAATGAAGGAAAAAATCTTAAGGGCAGCCAGAGAGAAAGGTCGGGTTACCCACAAAGGGAAGCCCATCAGACTCACAGCAGATCTCTCGGCAGAAACTCTACAAGCCAGAAGAGAGTGGGGGCCAATATTCAACATTCTTAAAGAAAAGAATTTTAAACCCAGAATTTCATATCCAGCCAAACTAAGTTTCATAAGTGAAGGAGAAATAAAATCCTTTACAGATAAGCAAATGCTTAGAGATTTTGTCACCACCAGGCCTGCCTTACAAGAGACCCTGAAGGAAGCACTCAACATGGAAAGGAACAACCGGTACCAGCCATTGCAAAAACATGCCAAAATGTAAAGACCATCGAGGCTAGGAAGAAACTGCATCAACTAACGAGCAAAATAACCAGTTAATATCATAATGGCAGGATCAACTTCACACATAACAATCGTAACCTTAAATGTAAATGGACTAAATGCTCCAATTAAAAGACACAGACTGGCAAACTGGATAAAGAGTCAAGACCCATCAGTCTGCTGTATTCAGGAGACCCATCTCACACGCAGAGACATACATAGGCTCAAAATAAAGGGATGGAGGAAGATTTACCAAGCAAATGGAGAACAAAAAAAAGCGGGGGTTGCAATACTAGTCTCTGATAAAACAGACTTTAAACCATCAAAGATCAAAAGAGACAAAGAAGGCCATTACATAATGGTAAAGGGATCAATTCAACAGGAAGAGCTAACTATCCTAAATATATATGCACCCAATACAGGAGCACTCAGATTCATAAAGCAAGTCCTTAGAGACTTACAAAGAGACTTAGACTCCCATACAATAATAATGGGAGACTTCAACACTCCACTGTCAACATTAGACAGATCAACGAGACAGAAAGTTAACAAGGATGTCCAGGAATTGAACTCATCTCTGCAGCAAGCAGACCTAATAGACATCTATAGAACTCTCCACCCCAAATCAATAGAATATACATTCTTCTCAGCACCACATCGTACTTACTCCAAAATTGACCATATAATTGGAAGTAAAGCACTCCTCAGCAAATGTACAAGAACAGAAATTATAACAAACTGTCTCTCAGACCACAGTGCAATCAAACTAGAACTCAGGACTAAGAAACTCAATCAAAACCGCTCAACTACATGGAAACTGAACAACCTGCTCCTGAATGACTACTGGGTACATAACGAAATGAAGGCAGAAATAAAGATGTTCTTTGAAACCAATGAGAACAAAGATACAACATACCAGAATCTCTGGGACACATTTAAAGCAGTGTGTAGAGGGAAATTTATAGCACTAAATGCCCACAAGAGAAAGCAGGAAAGATCAAAAATTGACACTCTAACATCGCAATTAAAAGAACTAGAGGAGCAAGAGCAAACACATTCCAAAGCTAGCAGAAGGCAAGAAATAACTAAGATCAGAGCAGAACTGAAGGAGATAGAGACACAAAAAACCCTCCAAAAAATCAATGAATCCAGGAGTTGGTTTTTTGAAAAGATCAACAAAATTGACAGACCACTAGCAAGACTAATAAAGAAGAAAAGAGAGAAGAATCAAATCGACGCAATTAAAAATGATAAAGGGGATATCACCACCGACCCCACAGAAATACAAACTACCATCAGAGAAAACTACAAACACCTCTACGCAAATAAACTGGAAAACCTAGAAGAAATGGATAATTTCCTGGAAACTTACACTCTTCCAAGACTAAACCAGGAAGAAGTTGAATCCCTGAATAGACCAATAGTAGGCTCTGAAATTGAGGCAATAATTAATAGCCTACCAACCAAAAAAAGTCCAGGACCAGATGGATTCACAGCTGAATTCTACCAGAGGTATAAGGAGGAGTTGGTACCATTCCTTCTGAAACTATTCCAATCAATAGAAAAAGAGGGAATCCTCCCTAACTCATTTTATGAGGCCAACATCATCCTGATACCAAAGCCTGGCAGAGACACAACAAAAAAAGAGAATTTTAGACCAATATCCCTGATGAACATCGATGCAAAAATCCTCAATAAAATACTGGCAAACCGGATTCAACAACACATCAAAAAGCTTATCCACCATGATCAAGTGGGCTTCATCCCTGGGATGCAAGGCTGGTTCAACATTCGCAAATCAATAAACATAATCCAGCATATAAACAGAACCAAAGACAAGAACCACATGATTATCTCAATAGATGCAGAAAAGGCTTTTGACAAAATTCAACAGCCCTTCATGCTAAAAACGCTCAATAAATTCGGTATTGATGGAACGTACCTCAAAATAATAAGAGCTATTTATGACAAACCCACAGCCAATATCATACTGAATGGGCAAAAACTGGAAAAATTCCCTTTGAAAACTGGCACAAGACAGGGATGCCCTCTCTCACCACTCCTATTCAACAGAGTGTTGGAAGTTCTGGCTAGGGCAATTAGGCAAGAGAAAGAAATCAGGGGTATTCAGTTAGGAAAAGAAGAAGTCAAATTGTCCCTGTTTGCAGATGACATGATTGTATATTTAGAAAACCCCATTGTCTCAGCCCAAAATCTCCTTAAGCTGATAAGCAACTTCAGCAAAGTCTCAGGATACAAAATTAATGTGCAAAAATCACAAGCATTCTTATACACCAATAACAGACAAACACAGAGCCAAATCATGAATGAACTTCCATTCACAATTGCTTCAAAGAGAATAAAATACCTAGGAATCCAACTTACAAGGAATGTAAAGGACCTCTTCAAGGAGAACTACAAACCACTGCTCAGTGAAATAAAAGAGGACACAAACAAATGGAAGAACATACCATGCTCATGGATAGGAAGAATCAATATCGTGAAAATGGCCATACTGCCCAAGGTAATTTATAGATTCAATGCCATCCCCATCAAGCTACCAATGAGTTTCTTCACAGAATTGGAAAAAACTGCTTTAAAGTTCATATGGAACCAAAAAAGAGCCCGCATCTCCAAGACAATCCTAAGTCAAAAGAACAAAGCTGGAGGCATCACGCTACCTGACTTCAAACTATACTACAAGGCTACAGTAACCAAAACAGCATGGTACTGGTACCAAAACAGAGATATAGACCAATGGAACAGAACAGAGTCCTCAGAAATAATACCACACATCTACAGCCATCTGATCTTTGACAAACCTGAGAAAAACAAGAAATGGGGAAAGGATTCCGTATTTAATAAATGGTGCTGGGAAAATTGGCTAGCCATCAGTAGAAAGCTGAAACTGGATCCTTTCCTTACTCCTTATACGAAAATTAATTCAAGATGGATTAGAGACTTAAATGTTAGACCTAATACCATAAAAATCCTAGAGGAAAACCTAGGTAGTACCATTCAGGACATAGGCATGGGCAAAGACTTCATGTCTAAAACACCAAAAGCAACGGCAGCAAAAGCTAAAATTGACAAATAGGATCTAATTAAACTAAAGAGCTTCTGCACAGCAAAAGAAACTACCATCAGAGTGAACAGGCAACCTACAGAATGGGAGAACATTTTTGCAATCTACTCATCTGACAAAGGGCTAATATCCAGAACCTACAAAGAACTCAAACAAATTTACAAGAAAAAAACAAACAACCCCATCAAAAAGTGGGCAAAGGATATGAACAGACATTGCTCAAAAGAAGACATTCATACAGCCAACAGACATATGAAAAAATGCTCATCATCACTGGCCATAAGAGAAATGCAAATCAAAACCACAATGAGATACCATCTCACACCAGTTAGAATGGCAATCATTAAAAAGTGAGGAAACAACAGGTGCTGGAGAGGATGTGGAGAAATAGGAACACTTTTACACTGTTGGTGGGATTGTAAACTAGTTCAACCATTATGGAAAACAGTATGGCGATTCCTCAAGGATCTAGAACTAGATGTACCATATGACCCAGCCATCCCATTACTGGGGATATACCCAAAGGATTATAAATTATGCTGCTATAAAGACACATGCACACGTATGTTTATTGCAGCACTACTCACAATAGCAAAGACTTGGAATCAACCCAAATGTCCATCAGTGACAGATTGGATTAAGAAAATGTGGCACATATACACCATGGAATACTATGCAGCCATTAAAAAGGATGAGTTTGCGTCCTTTGTAGGGACATGGATGCAGCTGGAAACCATCATTCTTAGCAAACTATCACAAGAACAGAAAACCAAACACCGCATGTTCTCACTCATAGGTGGGAACTGAACAATGAGATCACTTGGACTCAGGAAGGGGAACATCACACACCGGGGCCTATCATGGGGAGGGGGGAGGGGGGAGGGATTGCATTGGGAGTTATACCTGATGTAAATGATGAGTTGATGGGTGCAGCAGACCAACATGGCACAAGTATACATATGTAACAAACCTGCACGTTATGCACATGTACCCTACAACTTAAAGTATAATAATAATAAATAAATTAAAAAAAAAAAAAAAAAAACAAAAAAAACAAACAAAAAAAAGGATACATATTATTAGATATAGACTTATAGGTTTATAGTTATTTTTTTTTAACATCTAGAAAATATCAATACATTGTCTTCTGGTTTCTGTTATTTCCTCTGAAAATTCTGCTCAGTCTGTCTGTCATGCCTTTCAAAATGGTATATGCATTATACTCCTTTCTGACTGCTAATATTTTCGCTTTTTTTCTGTTCTTCTGCAATTTCATGGTAACTTTTGTTGTATAGCTTTCTTCATATTTAAATTGACTTGGGTTAATAGAGAATAAATCTATGTCTTAATATCAGTCCTGAAAAATCTTATTTCTCATCATTCATTGCTTATATTCCTTTTCTTTTTCTGCTTTTCTCCTAGAAACCTAATTTCATTTAAGTTCAGCTATTTCTCTCCATCCTCTGTGTTTCTCACCTTCTTCTCTGTATTTTCCACCCCTTTGTCAATCTCTGCTTTATTCTGCATAGATTTTCATCAACTCTGTCTTCATATTCTCTTTCAGCTACATTAAATCTGCTGATCTATCTATTGAGGCTTAAAAATATTGTTAACAGATTTTAATTTAAAAAACAATTTTAGATGTACAGTTTCCTATTTTATTAACACCACATATTAACATGGTACATTTGTTACAATTAATAAACCAATGTTAATGCAGTATTATTAACTATCATTCATTGTTTATTCAGATTTTCTAAGATATATCTAACATCCTTTTATTTTCCCAGGATACTATCCAGGAAAACATATTACATTTAACTTTCATATATCCTTAAGTTACTTTGCCTGTGACATTTTCTCAGATGTTTCTTCTTTTGGATGACCTTGAGAAGTCAAATACATTGTAGAATGCCCCTGTGGAATTTATATGAAGTTTGGATTTTATTTCATGTTTAGACAGGGCTTGTTAGATCAAGCAGGTAAAGTACTATTTTCATTTCATCATATCAAGGGTCCATATTATTAACATGTTTTATAACTGTTCATGTTGACCTTCACTGCCTGGCTGAAGTAGTATTTGTCAGGGCTCTTTATCCCTTTCCTTTTTGGAAAGCAAGTCACTCTGTGCAACCTACCCTGAAACACTGAATAATTAGTCTCCATTTCCTTTAGGGCAGAATATTTAAATAAATTATTCCGAATTCTTCGTCATGAAAGAGTTTTCTCTTATTCCCCATTTATTTATCTATTCAATCATATCTTTATATCAGTATGGAATTAGAAATATTTATTTAATACTTTGGGCTTTAATCCAAAGCCATTTTATTTATCATGTGACTCACATTGTTCCGATTTTGCCTCTGGGACCTCTTTTATTTGGCTCCTGTGTCCTTTTAACATACTAATCCTTCTGTTTGGTTGATTTTCTGTCTTCTTATATTCTGGCACTACAAGATGATCCAGGCTCATTTTGTATATTTCCTCTACCATCCCTACAATTAGCCATTTCTCTGAGGTTCCCTGGTTCCTTGTGTTGGAGAAAAATATTAGAAGCCAATAACCTGGTACTGCACATGATGATTGCTATAGATGTATTTTATGCAGTTTTACTTTTAATTATGTAGTTTTAGGTTTGTAATTACTGTATTATAGTAATTATAAATTTGTTTAGCTTTATAGTTAGTATATTATCTTATTTGAAAAATGTTTTGTTCTTTTTGTTTGTTTCCTTTTCAATCCTCTGTTAAAATTGTCTTTTATATCTGTAATAAGGCAAATATAATTATCTTTAAGCCTGTGTTTGATAATTCCAATACTTAGAGTCTTTCTGGAGATGGTTTTTTGGATATTTTCTTTGTCCATTTTCTGTTGCTATAACAGAGTACCACAGACTGAACAATTTATAAAGAAAACCAATTTATGTTTTACAGTTCTGGAGGCTGGGAAGTCCAAGGTAGAGAGATCACATCTGGTGAGGCTTTTCTTCCAGCATCATAACATGGCAGAAGCATCACATGGCAAAAGGCAAAAGGGCAAGTATGTGCCAGCTCAGGACTCTGTTCCTGAACAAAGCAATCAACCTCATCATGGGTTCCCCATTTGGATGACTTTATCATCCTAATTACCTTTAAACACTCTACCTCCAAATGCTATCAGGATATACATTTGGGTATTGAGTTTCAAACACGTGAAATTTGGGGAACACATTTAAACTATAGCAGATATTATTTCTTCTTTTGGTTGCTCAAGTTGTCCTAGTCTTCACTTGATTATTTTTCATGGTCAAAGTATTGTATCTGAAAAATTGTGAAAATAAGTTAAAGTCTAGGATTATGTTATCTTTCTCCAGAAACAGTTAACATTTGTGTATGGTAGGTGGCAAGGGGCACTAGCAATACAGCAAACCCTGGATAGCCTGGATAGATCAACTCAAACTCCCAAATTAAAGTCCTATCAGAAGAAAAGGCATACCACTTTAGAAATTAAGACTATTGGGCCGGGCGCGGTGGCTCAAGCCAGTAATCCCAGCACTTTGGGAGGCCGAGACAGGCGGATCACGAGGTCAGGAGATCGAGACCATCCTGGCTAACACAGTGAAACCCCGTCTCTACTAAAAATACAAAAACTTAGCCAGGCGAGGTGGCAGGCGCCTGTAGTCCCAGCTACTCGGGAGGCTGAGACAGGAGAATGGCGTGAACCCGGGAGGTGGAGCTTGCAGTGAGCTGAGATCCGGCCACTGCACTCCAGCCTGGGTGGCAGAGCGAGACTCCGTCTCAAAAAAAAAAAAAAAAAAAAAAAAGAAATTAAGACTATTTATTTTAGTTTCTATAATCCTATATACGATTTCTAACTTAAAAAAAAAAAAAAAGAAAACTTTACAAGACATACAAAAAAGCAAGATGAACAAGACACTGCCAAGGGACAGAACCAGACTCAGATATAACACAAATATTAGGGAAAAAAAATTAACAGACAATTGAAAATAATCATGATTCAAATAAGGCACTAATGGAGAACTTTCATAATGGATGTTTCCAAAGAATTCATGAAGACATCCATGACCGATATAATGAACTATAAATATCTACCATGAAACAAGTGCACGGATGCTAGATCACTACCAAAATCACCCTTGAGTAAACACTTTCCTGCTCTGCTTATCTCCCTCTACCTACTCAAACCCTCCTTCAACCTCTATTTGATATAAGCTTAGCAAATTCAGAAATTGCATCTAGCAATATGGCAGACAGGAAGTAAAACTGCTGAATGAGCAAAAAATGATCTATCCTTTTCTTGACTTCACAACTCATTATGAAAACCTTGAGAAGAGAAAAGGCTCACTTTAACCCGTGTTCATTGTGTTTGCTACAAAGTACTAGGCATTTGGTTACTGAAACAAAACTGTTTTGTTTGTTTTTTTTTTTTTAATTAAAAGGATCATAGACCTTTTTTTCTTTTTTGAGACGGAGCCTCGCTCTGCCGCCCAGGCTGGAGTGCAGTGGCGCCATCTCGGCTCACTGCAAGCTCCGCCTCCCGCGTTCACACCATTCTCCTGCCTCAGCCTCCTGAGTAGCTGGGACCACAGGCCCCTGCCATCACGCCCGGCTAATTTTTTTGAATTTTTAGTAGAGACGGGGTTTCACCGTGTTAGCCAGGATGGTCTTGATCTCCTGACCTCGTGATCTGCCCGCCCTGGCCTCCCAGAGTGCTGGGATTACAGGCGTGAGCCACCACGCCCCGTTGACATTTTTATTACTTAACAGTAACCAGAAAAAACCTGATGCCCTCTCAAGTTTTTATCCAGAGACTGATAGATATAGACTACCTAGCCCACAAAATAAATGTAAAAGAAGAGAAGAAAATTCAAAATCAAATGAGAGACAAACACTAAGATTTTGTTACATTCATGGTTGTACAGTTTGTGTAGTCGCTATAATTATTAGCCTTCCAGGTAGATATTGGACAAGATGATTAAGAACATATTCAATAAAGTGAGCTTGTCCCTGGAATGACAAACAACCCGTTTAACTCCTGCACCATAGAAAAGAATCCCCAATTTAGGGGAGCTGACTACCTAATGATTGAGACTCATATTTTTATGGCTCTTTTTTCTTAAATTATAATTAGATTTTAACATTCTAAATTTTTTCTGTTTATATTTTGCCACTGAAGCTATTTAAAATGGTCAACTCTTAAGATCTGGTGACAAAGTACATGTAAACCTCAAGTTTGTACAGTAAAATAAGTAAGACTTGAAAGACGCTTTCCAAACCCGACAGATACCAGCTTAACTAAGACATCAAAATTAACATAAGCAGTAATAGGACAACTCAATAGCATACACCTTCTGATACAATGCACTGACAAACACTTGACATCATGTTTGTGGGATTTCTCCCCCAAACAAAATAAACTGAATTAAATCATCAGAAACATCAGAAGCATTCAAATTATAAAATATTATAAAGAAGAGCTTGTCTGTTCCAAATTAAAGAATATTAAAGGGACATGACAAATGGGATACACTTATTTATTGTGTCTCTTTAGTACTTAGTATAACTGCAAATTCCAAAATCAACAGAAGCACAAAACACCAAGATAACTCTTTTTCTCCATAATTATATCTTATATAATTACTGATGACCCTAAGATATGGAATCCATATTTACTTGTAATTTCAATTTTACCTTCATAACTCAAAGAATTATGTTTTCTATTTACTCATTCTGCAAAATTAAGTTGATTTTGTCATGAAGACCTTTCACATTTTAATATTATTTGCAATATCAAAAAGTCTTTGAATTACATTACCATTCAAACATAAAATACATAATTTAACGGTTATTATTTAAAGTGCTAGGATAAATCATTTTCTGTGAAGGTAAGTGTCTACATTACACCACTATGTGAACACATTCCAGTAGCTCTAATGTCATTTTCCAATACTGACTTCTCCTAGTTAGTCTGATGTTATGAAGAAGTAAATATCAAGGTCAAAGCTTTAATGAAAGCAACTGTCTCTTTCCTCATCTCAAAAAGTATAATCAGTTGCTTTTGAATTTTAGAGGCCTCTTTGCAACATTAATGGTTTTAGAAACTTCCTGAAATGGATGTTGTAACCAAAAAAGAACCAAACAAACCAAAAAAAAAAAAAAAAAAAAAAAAAAAAAGAAAGAAAGAAAAGAAGAAAGGCAAACAAACAGAAAAAATTACATCCCCTTTTCTTTTTCGTTGAAAATTTAAAAAGGAAGCTGGCCCATCGTCGGGAGTTCTGTTCACTGGAAGGTGGGAATAGAGGAGGGTTTATGCTGTATGACGTGGCAAAAACCAGAAGAACTTCTCTGGCTTTGGAAATGACTTTGACCCCCAGAGCAGTATTTAGAAAAGTCGTTTAAAATCCCATTGTCCTTCTGGACAATGGAGTCCTTCTGGCTTGTAGGGTGAAAGGGCTTGGCTGAATTTCAGCAAAAACTTAGTAACATAGTATGATATGAGGAAAGAACAGCAGCAAAAGACTCTGCCTGGGTAACAGGGCTACCATCTGAGCAGAGGACTGAGAAGCTGCTGCTAAGGAGTGATTCAGAAAGTTAGAGTTCACATGGACAAATGAGAGTGGAACCATAACAATTTGGGTTTTTAAGAAAATGTCTCTAATGGTATTTTCATAGACTGGTGATGATAGGCCATGTTTTTATTCATATCAATAATTGTTTTAAAAAATATACTTTATAAGCTATTGATAAACTCCTCTTAAAGAAATGTTTCTAAGTAGAACTAAAAATTCAGGTTTACAATAAGTGAGTATTGTAATTTTTTGTAGGTTACTAGGTATGTAAGGAAAAAAAAGTTGAGGACATCAACTTTGCTTAGTATTCTGATATAAGAAGCTTCTAATTAGAAGGTGTCAGTATAAGCACTTGTTTAAAAATTCAGTAGGCCTTTGAATCATTGTTCTAGGAAAAATTGTATTCAGCTAACGCTTTGATTATGTTAATGGATAAGAAGATATTTTAGGAGCTAAACTAAACTTTTAAATAGAGCAGGTGCTAAAATTTTCAAAACCTTTCATGTATACATTATGCAAGAATTGTAAGCAAAATGTTAAAAAGAAAAACTAAATCGTTTTACAGCCTTCCATAGTTAGTAGAATTTATAGTTAAGTAGACTAAAGTGATACCTTAATAAATTTTCTATTATAAAGTTCTGGCCTTCTGATACTTTTTTGATTGACTGAGTTTAACACAAACTTGAGTTAGAAGAAGTATGTACTTTGTTTAATACTGATTCATGCCACTTGAAGATTTTCTTCTTTTTAAAGAGTGCACACATATTAGACTGAAGTCCTTTACCCATTTTGCTAAAATTTTTTAAATTGTCAAATAAAGAAATAATTTCTATTACAAACCAACAAATTACTTAAACAAAATAAAAACTTTAAATCATATATGTCTATATAGTATAAATCTAACTTCAATAAAATTTTAATATTGAAATTTTACTGTATCTAATATACATACATATAAATACATTCTATGTATCCTTAAAATACTTAGACACATATTCTTTTATTCTCAGAAGTAACCTGTAACATTTAAAATTTATAATGATGGCATCTGGTGTCCTGTGATTCTCACCAAGAATTCCTAACACTGACTTTCATTTTGTTTTTAGGCAGTTACTTTAGAGGGGAAAATATAGACTCTCAAATTAATGGAAACATTCGTACAAAGTATATGGGAATTCACGGCAGGTTTACTGCTAAAAAAAAATGTCAAAGAGAAGCTTCCCATTAAGGCCCCAAGTGAAAAAGAATGCCAACAACGATTAAGCTGAAGCAGCTTTACTGGCCCCTTTGCACTCACTTAGACAGAGTCGTGGAACATATTTAATCAAAAGGGATTGGGGAAGGATTATAAAGGATTGTGTTTACCTTACCCTGGGCATTGAATGTTCAGCAATGTGGAACAAGCCACGGAACTCCAAGGTGTAGCTATAAGATTTTAAAAGAAGAAAGGGAAAAGTAGAAGACAACATTAAAGCTAGAAACACCATCTCTTTCTTTTGAACTTTAGAATTTTGGTTAGTTCAGCTGAACACAGGGGACCCATCCTATTGTTGGCAGCTCAGTAGACAGTGGGAAATTGTAACTTACAGCTTTAAAGGTTAGTCTGTCTTCAAAAAAGACATATAAAGGAAGCGTGGATCCCGGCATTATTTATCATCCGTAGATGCAGTCACTACAGAATGTCTCTGACTTCTGTGTCAGTGGGGAACTCTAAAACCCTGTTCAACAGGCCATCTACCTGATAAAGCAAGTCAACCTCGAGACTGAGCAAAAAAAGATGAATCAAACTGGTGTTTCCCTTTGTAAATCATCCACTCATAGTTTCCTCAGTAACTGAAGTACTTGAAATTATGCAAGGATAAATGTCGACTACTCACATTTTTTAAGGAATAAAATATAAATAAGAGTACCTAAGTGAATGAATTTAACCTAAGTGTTCATAGAAGTCTTACAAATAACAAATATATACCTATATTTTTTCATTTCTTCCCAAATAAGTGTTTTTAAGCATAAATCAAGTTTCTGGTTAAGATGCATCCAATTGAACAACTTTTTTTGAGACAAACAAAAAAGAGCGTTTGCTTTGTGCCAAGCACTTCGTAATGTGCTTTGGAAGAGATAAGCAGGAAAAAAGACAAACTTTACAGGGCTTGCAGTCTAGTGAGAATGATAACAAATACAGAGAAATCACCTTAATACACAGCAGAATGTAAAACATTTTAAAAGTCACTTTTAAAAATGCAGTAATACACTTTTAAAAATGCAGTAATATCTTAAAGAAAGAAGAGAGAAATTCTAACCAAGAGTAATGAGTAAGATTGGGAAGGTGTTCATGGAAGAGGTGATGTGTTAATGTGGAAGTTTCTCTTTGACAGTTTCTGGGTCTTGAGCATTGAGTACAATTTCTATAGGTAGAGAAAGCTGTGATGGATACTCTAAGCAAAGGGAACATGATTAGCGAGGGCATGTTTGCAATCAAATTTGTAAGCTTCAGGAGCTTTTAAGCAGTCTGGTTCACTTGGTTGCAGACTTCATAACTTGGGCTGCAAGTAAGTTGGGAATCCACATGAGCCCTTGTGGCAAACACTGTCATTTTGCTCAGGAAACACCAGTCATAACTCTTTTCTCCCTCACCTGCCTCCAGCACAGAAGAAGCAAAATCTACTTATTCCTTCCTATAGCCTCACCACCTAGTAAGTGTAGAGATGAAATACTGTTCTACTAATACAGAAAACAAGATGGGTTGATGCTGGCCTTCCTTTCTATACTACCATCGGACTTTTTTTTTTTTTTAGACTGAGTCTTGCTCTGTCGCCCAGGACGGAGTGCAGTGGCATGATCTTGGCTCTTGGCTCACTGCAACCTCCGCCTCCCGGCTACAAGCGATTCTCCTGCCTCAGCTTCCCGAGTAGCTGAAACTACAGGCCCACACCGCCACCCTCCGCTAATTGTTTTATATTTTATTAGAGGCTGGGTTTCACCGTGTTGCCCAGGCTGCTTGCAAACTCCTGAGTTCAAATAATACCCCTGCCTCAGTCTCCCAAAGTGCTGGTATTACAGGCGTGAGCCACCACGCCCAACCCATCAAGTTCTTTTTAAACATGTGTTTCAATGTAAAATGAATAATGGATACATATATGTTTGTGTATTATCTACATGTAAATTAAAGAAGAATAACTGAACCCCATATACCTACCACGCAGTTTAAGAAATACCAAATAATCTTATGTTTTTATAGTAATCTTTTCCTCTTAAAAGCTTTTTTCAAATGTTCATTGATAGCTCATATTTAAGGGTGGTGTACTAGGGAAGTTCTTTGTATGTAAACAGAGTTTGCTAATTGTTTTATTATGGGCAGATGCTTAGGTATTTTACCAGTGAATTATAAAAGCTTAGTACCTGGGGATGTATTCTTTTGGGCCATTCACTTTCACCAAAAAATATTCTAATTTTCTGTTGGAGCTGTGATGGCATCTTCTAGTCATGAGGGAAAGATCAAGAGAAGGAAGAGGTGTCAGCCATGACATCATTTAGCAGATACACTAATCAGCGTTCCTCTGAAATATCTGTTATCAAGTAATTGTAAAATTCAGTTGCTCAAGCTATTATTCATCAGTATTCTGTTATGTTTCTCTGAATATTCCTAATTGATATGAGACATCAAATCATAAATAATTTGGGAAAAATGTAATAAGAGTAAACTAAATATCCTCCAAAATACCTTTTATTTCCACTGCAAATAAGTAACATCCCAATTGTTGAATGAAAAGGGCTAACAAAATGCAACATTTTCCCATTTTGTCCCAACAAAAGATAAAATAAAGGCAGGAAATTATTTCCAAAGAGTAGTGTTGGCAGATAAAATGGCAGCAACAAAAACAAAATAAAAGTTAGTACATTGTTTAAATGATAATCACTTACAACATGAGTCTATTAACTAGAAATGTATACTATAATGACTGAGTTATATGTATATATAAAAATCTATATACACACACATATATTTATATAGTTATGTAAGTATATATGTGCATGCGTGTGTGTGTATACATACATACAGAGAGAGAGAGATCTTTATTTACACGTATGGCACCAGGAAGCCACGGCAGAAATCTGAGCCACTGCTCAATTGCCCATACTAAGCTGAGAAATGGGGAATTCTTTACGAAGTCAGAAATAATGTAATAAAATTTTCTTAACAAGATTCAGTAGCATTTTTCTGCATTAAGCACACCATGGTTATTGTTTGGTATTTATTGTATTTTGTAGTTTCCCCAAAGTTGACTGTGACAGTTTTGATAGGCTGTTATATTAGTGGAGTTATAAAATTTTACAGTTCTATACTGCACCATTTCTTGCTCTTGCATTTATTATTTTTATTTAATTTTTTATTTTTATACGTGCAGGGGGTACCTGTGAAGGTCTGTTATGTGAATCTATTGCATAATGGTGAGGTTTGGGCCTCTACTGTTCCTATCACCCGAATAGTGAACATTGACCCAGTAAGTAATTTGTCAGCCCTCTACCTTCCTCCCACCCACCTCCCTCTTGAAGTCCCCAGTGTCTCTTATTTCCCACTATATGTTCATGTGTACCCACTGTTTAGCTCCCACTTATAGGTGAGAACATGCGTTACTTGACTTTCTGTTTCCAAGTTTTTTTTTTTTTTTTGGAAGAATGACCTCCAGCTCCATTCATGTTGCAAAAGACATGATTTCATTCTTTTTTATGGCTGAGTATATTCTAGGGTGCATACACACACACACACACACACACACACACGTTTCTTTATATAATCATGTGTTGATGAACACTTATATCGAGTCCATGACTTTGCTGCTGTGAGAAGTGCAGCAACAAACATACAAGTACAGTTGTCTTTTTGATTTAACAATTTATTTTCCTTTGGATAGATACCTAGTAATGGTATTGCTGGGTCAAATGGTAGTTCATTTTTAGTTCTTTGAGAAATCTCCAAATAGGGGTTGTACTAATTTACATTCCCAACAACAGCATAAGTGTTCCGTTTTCTCTGCATCCTCACCAATAGCTGTTATTTTTTGACTTTTTAATAATAGCCATTCTGACTGGTATAAGATGGTATCTCCTTGTGGTTTTAATTTGCATTTCTCAGATGATTAGTCATGTGGAGCATTTTGTCATGTGTTTGCTGCTTATGTGTCTTCTTCCAAGAAATATCTGTTCATGTCCTTTGCCCACTTTTAATGGATTTGTTTTTTTCTTGTTGAGCTGTTTGAGTTCCTTGTAGATTCTGGATATTGGGGTTTTCTTTGGGATGCACAGTTTGCAGATATTTTCTTCCAATTGTAGGTTGTCTGTTTACTCTGCTAATTATATCTTTTCCTGTGCAGAAACTTTTTAATTTAACTAAGTGCCATTTGTCTATTTTCATTTTTGTTGCATTTGCTTTTGAGTTCTTAGTTATAAATTCTTTGTGTAGGCTGATGTCCACAAGAGTTTTTCCTAGGTTTTCTTCTAAGATTTTTACAGTTTCAGGTCTTAATATTTAATTTCGTATTTGGTGAGATTACTTTCATTCTTGTACATATGGCAATTCAATTTTCCCAGAACAATTCATTAAATGGCATGCCCTTTTAAATTTTTATATTTTCAATATTTATATATTTTTAAGCTTAGTTGATGATCAGTTCATTGTAGGAATGTAGCTTTATTTCTGCATTATCTATTCTATTCCATTGATCTATATGTCTATTTTTGTACCAGTATCATGCTGTTTTTAGCTACCCTAGTCTTGTAGTGTAAAATGAGGTCAGAAAATGTGATGCTTCCCATTTTTTTCTTTTCGCTTAGGATTGCTTTGGTTATGATTATTCAAGTTCTTTTTTGGTTCCGTATGAATTTTAGGATTTTTTTTCCTAACTCTATGAAAAATGGCATTGCTAATTTGATAGGAATTGTGATGTATCTGTATACTGCTTTGAGAAGTATGGTCATTTTAACAATTCCAATCCATTAAGATGCAGTGTTTTTCTATTTGTGTTATCTATTATTTCTTTCACAAGTGTTTCGTATTTCTCTTTATAGAAATATTTCACATATTTAGTTAAATGTATTCCTGACTTTTTTTTGTTTTTGTTATTGTAAAGGGGATTGAGTTTTTGACATGGTTCTGTTTGAACATTATTAGTTTATTGAAATGCTATTGATTTTTTATATTGATTTTGTATCCTGAAACTTTACTGAAGTCACTTATTAAGTCTAGACATCGCTTGGAGGAGTCTTTAGAGTATTCCAAGTATAAGATCATGTTATCAGTAAACAGAAATAATTTGACTTCCTCTTTCCATTTGGGATGCCTTTTATTTATTTCTCTTGCCTAATTGCTCTGGTTAGGACTTCCAGTACTATGTTCTATGTTGAATAGGAGTGGTGAGAATGGACATCCTTGTCTTGTTCCAGTTCTTAGCAGGAAAACTTTCAACCCTTCTCCATTCAGTGTGATGTTGGCTGTGGGTTTGTCCTACACATATGGCTATTATTTTGAGATATGTTCTTTCAATGCCTAATTTGTTAAGGGTTTTATCATGAAATGATGTTAGATTTTATTGAATGCTTTTCTTGCATCGATTGAAGTGATTATATGTTTTTTGTTTTTCATTTTGTTTATGTGGTGATTCACATTTATTGATTTGCATATGTTGAGCTATCCTTCCTTCCCTAGTATAAAACCTGATCATGATGCATTATCTTTTTGATGTGCTATTGGATTCAGTTTCCTAGTATTTCCTTGAGGATATTTGTATCTATGTTAATCAGGAATATTGGCCTGTAGTTTTCTTTTATGGTTGTGTCCTTGTCTCATTTTGCTATCAGAGTGATACTGGTTTCATAGAATAAGTTAGGGAGGAATTTCTCCTCTTCAATTTTTTAGTATAGTTTACATATGATTAGTACTAGCTCTTCTTTGTAACTCTAATAAAATTTTGCTCTGAACCTATCTCATTCTGGGCTTTTTTGTTGGTAGTGGCTTTTTTTTTTTTTTAATTACTGATTCAATTTCATTACGTGTTATTGGCCTGTTCAGAATTTCTATTTCTTCCTGGTTCAATCTTGGGACTTGTATAGGAATTTATCCATTTTCTCTGGGTTTTTTAGTTTGTGCATGTGGACATGCTCATAGCTGACTGGTTAATATGAATTGTGTGTTACAGGAAAAGTTAACAGGACAGATACTCATCAAATTGGGTAGGGTACTTCCTGGTGCAGAATTAAGAAAAAAAAAAAATAATAACAACCAGGCACATCTGGTCCTCAAGCTTTCAAGTTCGATTCAAGACCAGATTTTAAAATTCATCCACCTAAACAAGGCCATAGATAATTCACTCACACTAACTAGAAACCAAAAGACCCATACTCTCATCAGTTAAAGTTAAACATGCAAGGAGAAAACAAGTAAGACTAATTTGATAAGGCATATACAGCAATATATAAATACAAAAAGAAGTTTCATACAACAAATACAGGCAGGGCACGGTGGCTCACGCCTGTAATCCTAGCACTTTGGGAAACCAAGGCGGGTGGATTGCTTGAGTCCAGGAGTTTGAGACCATTTTGGGCAACGTGGTGAAACCTGTCTCTACTAAAAATAAAAAATAAAAAATAAAAAAAAATAAGCTAGGTGTGGTGGCACACAGCTGTAGTTCCAGCTACTCATGAGGCTGAGGTGGGCGGATCACTTGAACCTGGGAGGCGGAGGTTGCAGTAAGCCATAACTGCGCCACTGCACTCCCTCCTGGGTGCCAGAGCAAGACTTTGTCTAAAAAACAAAAACAAAACAGAAAAACAGATAAAGAGCCCATTTTGGAAATTGATTAACCACCCAAATCCAAAACAAGTATAGCCAACTTCTTAACAATGTCAAGAAATAATAATTTTAAAAAACATTAACTTAATGAAATGAGTTTTTAAAAGTGATATGCTAAAACAACAGAAGAAAACGTAAAAGAAGTTGTCAGGAAAAAAAAAAATGAAAAAGCAAAGCAGTATCATCTCTCAACCAAACAACATATTAGAAACAGTGAGGATTAAAATTGACCATGCACAAAACCAAATCAGTTATGTGCAGAATAAGGTTAGGAAAGTCAAAGTAATACAAACAAAAATAATAAAAAGATGAATGATTAGAAACAAAATGACAGATGTGGAAATCAAATTGTAGAATACAACACACAGAGATGATTATGTCTCTGAAGAAGACAATAGGGCAAATATAACATTAAAAAAATTTCAAATTTAAAATAAAAGAGGAAAAAATATTTCCTAAAATGAAGAAGGAGCTAAACTATCCAAGCAGTTGGTTAAAACATTGTAGGAAACGTAATGGAATATGATCAGGAAACAATTTATTCAAATGACATTTCTAAATTTTAAGAAAAGTCAATAATAACAAAAATAAAGTCAGCATTTGTTGCCAGGCCCATGAATTATCTCACTTAAGTAATTAATGAAAGAAAAATACTTTCCTATTTGGTAAGTAATATCATTTCCCCATTTTACAGAAAAGTAATGTGGCCAAACTCAACTAAGCAGATAGAAATGGATTTAAGTTTAGAAGTCAGAGCTGTGCCATTACAGAGGCTTTCTTAGGTACATTCTAACCAATATTCTATAAGATATTAGAAAATAAACTTCTCATCTGCTTCTCATCTGGCTGTTCTCAGAACTCTTTCAAAGGAGACATAAATTTTTCTTTAAGAAGAGATTGTCTATTGTTTTTACAGTGACCAATCTTTCCTAAAATCCCAGTTTTCTTCAGAAGCCACCAGCTCCCAAGTAGCCCATGTGACTCAGTGGAAGCTGATCCTTAATCCAACACCAGGAGTGGGATTGTTTTAGTTTACATCAAGCATAGATGTCTTAGCTCTTTTGTCAGAAATTAGTTAGGGAATCTGTTCTTACATCAATCAGTGTATATTACTTTCTGATGATGGTTACTGATATGAGTCCTTCACCTAATTTGGACCAATGACACTGAATGAAAGAATGTTATGTTCTATTGTTTCTGGGACAGAATTTTCTTTTACTTGTACTGGAAATGAACCAGGGAGCTCACAGCCTTGTTTACCACTAACAACCATCTTATGACCATGCGAAAATGTAGTCTGAGGAAATAAAATGAAACAAAGTGCATACCAATGAGGGAAAAGGAGTTGAAAGATCAGATAAATGGAGCTAGAACTTAGACCTATCTTACTTACAGATTGTGGAGTCTGTGAGGTAAAAGTGCCCTTACTTTAGCCATTTTAAGTCAAGTTTTTTTATACTGATTTGACAAAGTTATTTGCATTGATAACACACGGGTGCATATATATATTTATTTATTTATGCATGCATGCATATATACATATATACATGAATATATATACGATATTCATGTTAATGAATGTCAAGGACACCATGCTACCTGGGATTTAGCCTTAGTAATGCACCATAGTACCCAGAGAAACAACTTTTTCTTCCAGATTTAAAGTTACGATGGAATGCTAAAAGTAGCCTACATCCATTGATGGAAAAACGAACTCATTCTCGCCTTGCCTGTGACAATGCAAAACTAAATTTTTGTCGATTACTCTAGAAAAATAAGTAAAGGAATATTAGTAAATAATAAATTTGCTTTAAAATAAGAAAGCACAGAGGGATATTATTTCAGTAGATGTTATGAAGCAGGACTATATTTTAATTTTTCTAGCCTCTCTATTATTTTATGATACATGCCATCTCAAAATCCTGCTATGCTTCTGGTTCCCATTACAAATGGTGACATTAACTAATGCTGAAACATTAGCAGCCAATCCCAAACTTCCTGAAGCTCTGTGAAACCCAGTCTGTAGACAGTTTTACAGCTTCTTTCTTGCCTGCCAGTTGCTGAAGTGATGTCAGCAACTTCCCACACAGCATAATAGGTAGAAAGAGAGGAGCATTTCTGAGTGTCAGCCTCTAGATTTACAGAAAGTATAAAATTAACACATAAAAAAGATAAGTTGGAGCCACTGGGGTTAGGATTTGATTCACATGGCTCCTCAAGAGCAGAACAACAATCTTTGACTTCCTTTCTGTCTTAGACACTGACAGTTGTGCCCAGACCAATGTTGAAAGAGTGGTAGTAAGAAATGAGGCATTATTAGTTTGGGGACTTTCTATCTTATTGAACTTCTTAGACCTTAGTTTGGTCTGATGAAAACAGTATCCTTGTTACAGAAATCTTTTGGTTAAAAGTAATATATCTCCTCTTATTTAAGCAACTAGGGACAGAGATGTTTATGTCTGCTCATGGCAAATTTGAGCAGGAGAATCTAGTGGGATCAGATCACGTGTAGGCCGTGTTGAAGATTTTGAGCTTTTCCTAAGAGCAATTATAAATAATTCGTAACTCGTATATGGCATGAAAGAGAGGCTTTGGGTCAAATATGAGTCCCAGGAATTCACCCAATAGCAACGAGGCAGACTTTAGAAGGGTTGGGATTTTAAATAAAGACCTCTGCATTAGCCCCAAAGTTACAAAGCATTTTAACAACAACCAACTAAAAAAAAAAGATACATGTGTCAATAATTTGGGCGAAAGATAATATGCTTCAATTTTATTCTACACAAACAATGTTATAATTCAATTGTGTAATTAATATAAGGACATTCTTGTGAATTTGAGGACTCAGGAATTCTATATATACCCTTCCCACAAGCTCTATTTATTACTGCAACTAAGTACTAACCCAGAAACAACACAAAATAGAGAAGACACAAATGGGGACTTGTGCTATAAAAGACAAACAGCAGGTATTCTGTCTTTGTAAACAAAAAAACTAAGCCCAAAAATATTTAGCAATCATATGTGTAATACAGGATATAGAGTTCAAAGTTCTTGAATGAAAGACCATGAAATAAAAATAACAAAATGCATTAAGGAAAACATCACAAAACAGACCACAAACATCTGGAAAGATAATTGGAGGAACATGTGTAAGGGGACAGTTTCTTTTGATTTTTATATAAGGAATAAAACATTTTACTTCTGATATGCAGTTAATAAATTAATAAAGATGGATTCAATTGTGTTATTTATAGTTATAAGTGTAACGAATAAAATAAACATGTATCTCTTCAGTCATAACAAACGAGAAGAAATAAAAAAAGCGCAGACCTGGCGCAGTGACTCACGCCTATAATTCCAGCACTTTGGAAGGCTGAGGCGGACGGATCATGAGGTCAGGAGACGGAGACCATCCTGGCCAACATGGTGAAACCCGTCTCTACTGAAATACAAAAGATTTAGCCGGGCGCGGTGGCGTGCACCTGTAGTTCCAGCTACTCGGGAGGCTGAGGTAAGGGAATCGCTTGAATCCGGGAGGAGGAGGTTGCACTGAGCCGAGATCACGCCACTGCACTCCAGCCTGGGCGACAGAGAAAGACAGTTGTCGTGTTCAAAAAAATTAATAAATAAAAATATTGCAAAAGATGAAAATAAGAAAAATTCTGTCTTTTAGTTAATATTTATGGAGCTACTATTTTATACACACCTTGTTTAGAGATACAATGGTGAGAAAAATCAACCGCTTTCCTTTCTCTATGGAACTTCATAACTACTTTTGGAATAAAATATTAAATAAATAATCACTATGCATTATAATCATAATTCTAATCATGACTCACTAATTGTAATAGCCACAATATGCAAGTCGATTCTAAAACATATAACTGGAAGAGATGAAGCGACCTGGAGACAGGGATGGTCTGGAGGAAGACAGCAGTGATTTCATGGTGGAGAAGAGGAGGAAGCAATTCAGTCTGTGGAAGAAGCTTCAGTGGAAGTCCTCAGGGGAGGAAAATAGAGTGGTGAGGAAACTGAAATGATGTTTGTATAATAGCGGAAGTACAAAGATAATAATGACATTCGATGTGCCAGAAAAGAACAGAAGAAAACGAATACTTGTGGCAAACTGTTGTTCCCAAGAACCAGCTTCCTTCCTGCTAAGGGTCTTATGCTCTAGGCTCCTGTCCTCTGGCTTGCTGCGCTTTTCCATAGGTCAGGGTTCATTCTGGTTCTATTGTCAGCTGTACTCTTGAGACTTGCTATGGTCAGTGGAATGGGATTGTATGTGGTATGTACCACTTCTGAGCAAATCTTTACATGGATTTTGTAGATCAGCTTGTATGTTTACCTTTGACAGGCAGGGACAGATTCTTCAGCCTGGGTCCTAATATAAGGATGTTCTTGGAATTCAGGCCAGCAACAAAGACCCTGAACTGCTGCTGTAATAGGAGGAAAAACGACAACGACAATTTGCAATGTTGTATGCCATTGAGAGTTTGAAATTTGTTCAGTTTACACGTAACCTAGCAAAAGTTCACTGAAACAATATGTAATTCATATTTTGGCAAAAGAAACAAAATAAAAGCTTTCCTCACCCAAAGCACCATGGATCATGATTATAGATATAGATTTATAGACACACAGAAAATTATTTAACAAAATGTTGTTTGTGGGTTATGTCTAAGTGTTGGTTTCTCTGTCGTCTTTTCTTACATTTTTACTGTGTCTTGTGAAGATGTGGAAATGTTATGAATTTTTTATCCCCACTAATAGAAAAATAAAATAAGAACAGTGTTTTAAAATATATTTTAAATAAAATTTATATAAAATGACCGTGCTGTTATATTTATGATAGTTGCCAGGAAATGAGGGAAAAGAAAATGTTATTGCCATGATGAATGGTATTTATCATGAGGCAAATAAAAAGCAGTGCTTCTCCAAATTTAACATGCATCAGAATCACCTGGAGAGCTTCTTAAAGCACAAATTACTAGGTCGGTCCCAATCCCAGGATTTCTGATTCCTTAGGTATGGAGAAGAGACTAATAATTTGCATTTCAGCTATTTCCCAGGTGATACTGGTACTTTTCATCCAATAACACACTTTGAGAACTAATATATTAAATAGTCTGACCCAACCATCTCTAGGTGAGAATTTTATTTTGGCTTCATAATTTCAAAAAATTTAAAAAAATGAGTTAATTTGATTGCTCTTTTAGCCAAACAAGTGTCTGAGAAACATTGGATTGTTTGCCTCTATGTTTCCATATCTTTTCTTAGGTGTGGTGGTGAAGTAAATATTTGAAGCCAAATGAGTTAGTTCTAGTAAAATAACTTGATTTGTATAAGTGTACATCCTATTAAACATACTTGAAGGGTTAGGAATTATGACAGATACACATACACACATACAAAAACACAGACACATATTTCACTCCTGCCATGGGAAAGTTACATTTCATAGATTACGCATAGACTTTATGATTTTAAATAACCATCTCTGCTACTGTAATGGTTGTTTTCCTTTTTCTTTTGACTTACAATTTTTCTCCAGGCATTTAACATCTTTGACCTCGTGGATAATCTGTTCACAAATATCCTACAGAACTAATTTCTAACTTCAGATTCTCTTATAAAATGAAAAGCCATCATTTTCACAGCAGGAGCCAGGAAAAAAATGAGCAAATTACTGTTTTACTTTGCAGAAACTAGAATATTGTTGAATTCCATTCTTCTATTAGAAAAGAATGAAAGAGGAACAAAACAAGGACTTGAGAGGTTACAATTTTTTTTCAGTGTATCTTCGTCAAAGCTTGTAACAACATTGAAGCTTTATCACACAGTGTTATTTTCAATGTCAAGATCCAGTACCCCATTAAAGTATTTTGCCAGAGGAAAAAGTTGTTCAAAAGTACATAAAATGCTAGGTGATCTGCCTTTGGTAGAACTTGACTTCCAGAAACATCTAAAATACAACTGTCTTTTATTAAATTGAAATGGAGAGTTCTGAGCAGGAGCCTTGTGGGGATAGAACACTCAGCCTCTGAGTCAAAGCCATACAACATTTCTTGTTATCACTGAACAGTTTTCCTTCTAACTCAGTAACAAGAGAAGCATTAATAGCCTTTGAAAGGTATCCAGTACAATTTGCCTTAAAGACAGTTATGTTGGCAAATTCATGGATTTTCTAAGGAAAAGTACAGTTAAACCTGGGATATTGAGCAGGTATTCACGATTCATAGAATTTTAGTGTTAGAAAAACCTCTCTCAGTCTCTTCTTTCAAAGCTGAACAGTAAGTTCCTGTACAATGAGAATCGAGAAAGCAAATTTAAGTTGTAGTCTCTTCAAGAAACCCCATAGAACCAGATTGCAAGGAAGAAAGTTTTCTGTGTTACTTTTTTTTTCTTTAATAAATTTCCCCTAGCCCACTATGACTTGGGAACAGTCTTCAATGTGCCTATTTGAAGTTAGAATTTCAAATCTTCATTAATATTTTGCTATTGCACCAGGATGATTCATGCTACACTGCCTTTGCTAATTAAATTAATAGCTACAAATGCTTACCAAAGAGATTAACTTGTGCACTGCCCTCCCTAGAAGAGCTAGTTGCTAGGCAGCCCTGGGTGAAAACTTGGCATCTAGTTCCTTTTCTCTCAGGACAGAGACTGCAATGCATCTTTGACTGAGAGAATGAATACTGCGATGCTTTCACTAAAAGCATTCACCTTCATCTTTACATCTCAATTGCTCCATTTTAATTATTTCAATCACTTAGTGCATTCTAGTGTTTCAAGTGTATTTAATCTGGAGTACATTTTGTCTCATGCTTGTGGACTTGCTTCATTGTCTTACCTTATTCTTGTCTCTTTACAAGCATCAATCCTATATTGCACATGGCTTTCCTACCATAAACAGGCATACTTTATGACTCTTCAACCATTTTACATGAGTAGTAATAATACCGATTTTTGCGTATTACTTCAACCTGTAAAACTACACATTGCCAAATATTTGGTTAGTGTAATTCCTGATTTCCCACATGACCCCATTCTTTATTTTTTGAAATTGCATCCTTTGTTATTTTTTATCCCACTACTGTACCTATAGATAGTACAGACACTGGGTGTTCATACTAAAGATAGATGTGGCAGATCTTTCATGCTCTAGGGTGTACTTTCTGTTGCTAAATTTGCTTCCAGAAAGTTTGTGACTTGTGAAAGTTGGCCTTAACATAAAGTCGAATTGACATTTGTTCTTTTCTGCAGGCAGGTGGTTCTTCTAAATTGTAAACCAAATAGAATTGAACAATAAGTATTTGGATAACCAAGGTTATAAAAACTGGGTTATGAATGCAAAGCATGCTTATTAACAGTACAATATTTAAAAAATACTTTTATGATACTAGCCTCCTCCAGAATGATCAAGGAAATCCTATGCAATTGGGGATTCCTGGAGAAACTTAAATCTTGGTGAAATAGCTTATTTCATTGAACACCACCAACCAAAGCCCTGAGGCAAAACGTCTGGTTCATGCCTACCTGGTTCTAATATAACCTCTGCCTCCATCTGCCATCTATACCTTGTTACTTTACTTTATACTTGGTGTGTGGATGGGTTCATCTCTAAGTGTGTGTGTGTGTGTGTGTGTGTACATGCCTGTAAGTAGGAGTGTGGTGGAAAGTAGCAACAGAAGTATATTGAGGGGCTCCACAGAAAAGCCATGAAAATCACAAGATTTTGGTAACATTGCCTGCAATATTCAGTGTATTGCTAACTTTCTTTAGCTAAGAGAATTTGCAATAATTTAAATATGACAAAAAGTTTTATATGTGTTCACATAACATGCTAGAAGTGAGAGATTCAGGCTGACAGGATAGCTTGACTCCAAAGACCATTCAATAATCTGAGTACATTCTTTCTTTTTTTACTACCCATTAAGAACAATCCTCATTTACATAGTTAAATTGGGTTATCATATATGATAGTCCATCCCATTGGACAGAAGGAAGAGAATGTGGAGCTCAAGTCAATTTTCTTTTAAGTAAATAAGAAGGAAATTGCATACATTGTTGCTCATAGAAAAACAAACAAACAAACAACAACAACAAAACAATTGCAGTACCTAGTTGCAAGTGACACTATAAAACATGTCTCCAGTAAGGAACTACATGCCCCAGCTAACACTGTAATAACTTAAAAGAAGGAAAAAATTCACTTCTGTAAATGTATCATTCAAAGAAGTAGACCATTATAATTACTATAAAATCAGTTTTATAATAGAAGTGAGATCTTATGCTATTATGAGAGGAAATGGGTCTGGAGGGGGTGTTAGACAATCAGAGAAAAGTTAAAATCAACCTTCTGAAGGCCATGCATAAGTGGGTAAGTAGAATCTTGAAAGAGAATCTGGGAATTTCAGCAGCAAAAGGGAAAGTTGTTGCCTCTGTGTACCTCTTGGTCCTGTGGGCCCACAGCCATGTGAGACAAAGGTGGCTGCGGTCAGTGAGGCTGACAGTCAGAAAGAACACCTGGAGGAAAACAGAGAATAACCAGGACAAGCATCAACCAGCTGGACACTTCTGTGTCTTTTACTGTACCTATCTAAAAACCATTAGAGACTTATGGCTGTTACATTACTTTTGCCTCCTAAATTTGGGTAATATGTACTTTTGTCCAATGCTAACCCAAGACCATAAAGGAAAGGAGATTCTAGAACATGTGACCAAGCTGGCAATACAATTGTCCAACTCAGGGAACCACTAGAAAAGTTGATGACACTGCTTTTATCAGAGTGTTTGCAGAACAAGGATTAAAGTTTTGGATGGCATTTTTATAATAAATTTTACCACAGCAAAACTTCCCTACATAAATGACATATTTTATGTCCACTCTTCCTCTATCTGAATCTGCTATGTGAATCATAGTTTTTAGGGAAATACACAAAGAATACAAAGAAATGAAGGGGGGAGAGGAGAAAACAATGAGGAGGGGAGAGAGGGCAAGCTACAAGGAGGTTGGGTGGCAGATCTCAAGTTAATAGGAAACAGTCGTTTAAAAATTCTAAAGTGGCAAATTTATATTACTTAAAGGCTATCTCTTAATATTTGCACTTTTATATATTTAACACTTAAGAAGTGTTTTTAGGCCGGGCGCGGTGGCTCAAGCCTGTAATCCCACCACTTTGGGAGGCCGAGACGGGTGGATCACAAGGTCAGGAGATCGAGACCATCCTGGCTAACACGGTGAAACCCCGTCTCTACTAAAAAACGCAAAAAAACTAGCCGGGCGGGTTGGCGGGCGCCTGTAGTCCCAGCTACTCGGGAGGCTGAGGTAGGAGAATGGCGTAAACCTGGGAGGCGGAGCTTGCAGTGAGCTGAGATCCGGCCACTGCACCCCAGCCTGGGCGACAGAGCAAGACTCCGTCTCAAAAAAAAAAAAAAAAAGAAGTGTTTTTAATGTAAGAAAATGGAGAAGGAATGAGACTGAGAGATACATAAAACTCTTCAGGAATTGCTTATATTATATGAATCTTAGCAAAAAGCATATTTTCTCAAATAGTATATTTACAATATTTATGGTGTAATACACTTTAGTTTTCTTCCATTATTATATCTATGACATTGCTAATCCTATATTTTGAAACTAAACAGGCTATAGATCACATTAAAACAGTAAATAAATCAGTGCAATAAAAAATCTTATAAAAACATTTTGGGACAGCTCTATTTATTTGTTATCTCAAAATCAACCAAGAGTAGCAGGCGTCATCTAGACTACAAAGGACACAAGACTTGCCCAAATGTTCCAAAACTACTTTTTAAAATGAATATTCTATTTTAGATTTGGATTATTTTGTCATTTAGAAAGAGAGAATGTGAGACTTTAGATCCTTGACACCATTTTCTTCAGGCTACACAGAGCTGGGTGAAACTAAGAGGATTAGAAAATTTAGAAAATGAAAATATTCTATCCTAAATTATCATTGATCTTTGTTTGTTGGCTTTAATTTGGAAAAAGTAATATATGACATACAAAAACAACCTAAAAATTAACCAGGCTCTGAATAAAATTTGGCTTTAAATCTATTTTATATAGTACTGGAAGTCCCAGCCAGAGCAAGAGGATGGGAGAAAAAAATAAAAGACATCCAAATTAGAAAGTAAGAAGTCAGATTGTCCTGGTATGCAGACAACATGATCTTTTTTTTTTTTTTTTTTTTTGAGATGGAGTCTTGCTCTGTTGCCCAGACTGGAGTGCAGTGGCATGAACTCAGTTCACTTCAAGCTCTGCCTCCAGGTTCATGCCATTCTCCTGCCTCTCAACCTCCTGAGTAGCTGGGACTATAGGCACCCCACCACCATGCCCGCCTAGGTTTTTTTGTTTTTTTTGTTGTTGTTGTTTATTTGTTTGTTTGTTTGGTATTTTTAGTAGAGACTAAGAGTTGGTGTTTCACTGTGTTAGCCAGGATGGTCTCGATATCCTGACCTCATGATATGTCTGCCTTGGCTTCCCAAAGTGCTGGGATTACAGGCGTGAGCCACCACACCCAGCCAACAACATGATCTTTTATGTAGAAAACCCGAAAGACTCCACCAAAAAATGTTAGAACTAATTTTAAAAATTCAGTAAACTCGTAGGATACAAAATCAACATACAAAAAAGTCAGTAACATTTCTATATACTAACAGAAAAATATCTGAAAGAAAAGTCAGTAAAATAATTCCAGTTATATATAAAAAGTTAAATATTTAGGAATAAATTTAGCTAGGAGGTAAATGATCTCTAAACTGAAAACTATGAAACCTTGATGAAGGGAATTGAAGAAGACACAAATAACTGGAAAGATATTCTGTGTTCATGGATTGGAAGAATTAATGTTGTTAAAATGCCCATATTACTGAAAGCAATGTAATCCCTATCAAAATACCAATGACATTCTTTACAAAAAGGAAAAAAAAAACAAAAACAAAAAAAAACTAACATTCATATGGAAACACAAACAACCTGAATAACCAAAAGAATCTTGAGCAAAAAGAACAAAATTAGAAACATTACACTACCTGACTTCAAAATATACTACAAAGCTATGGTAAACAAAACAGCATGGTACTGGCATTTAAAAAAATAGACATATTGGCCCAGAGCAGTGGCTCGCGCAGGTAATCCCAGCACTTTGGGAGGCCAAGGTGGGTGGATCACCTGAGGTCAGGAGTTCAAGATCAGCCTGACCAACATGGTGAAACTCCATCTCTACCAAAAATACAAAAATTAGCTGGGCATGATGGCACATGCCTGTAATCCCAGCTTCTTGGGAAGCTGAGGCAGGAGAATCACTTCAGCCGGGGGGCAGAGGTTGCAGTGAGCCAAGATCACACCATTGCACTCCAGCCTGGGCAATGGAGTGAGAAACCACCTCAGGAAAACAAAACAAAACAAAACAAAACAAAATATATTGAGCAATGAGCAATGGAACAGAAGAACCCAGGAATAAATCCACACATATATAGTCAATTGATTATTGACAGAGATGCCAAGAACACACAATGGGGAAAGGACACACCATAATCTCACCAATAAATGGTATTGGGACAACTGGATATCAACATGCAGAATAATGACATTAGATCTTTATATCAGCCATATACAAAAATCAACTCAAAATAGATTAAAAACTTAAATGTAAGACCAGAAACTATGACACTACTAGAAGAAAACAGGAGAAAACCTCCATGACATAAATCTGGGCAATATTTTTGTTTGTTTGTTTGTTTTATACGACCTCAAAGGCATAGGCAACAAAAGCAAAAATAGACAAATGGAATTTCATCAAACTAAGAAACTTTTCCAATGTAAAGTAAACAATCAACAGAGTGAAGGAAGTTTACAAAAATAAAGAAAATATTTGCAAATTGTATATCTGATAAGAGGTTAAGTCCAAAATAGATATATAAGGAAATCAAACAACTCAATATCAAAAAAACAAATAACCCATTTTAAAAATGCACAAAAGACCTGAATATATATTTATAAAAATAAGACATTCAAGTGATCAAAAAGTGTGTGGGAAAATGTTCAGCATCACTAATTATCAGCAAAATCCACATCAAAACCACAATGAGATATTACTTCACTCTTGTTAGAATGGCTATTATCAAAAAGACAAATTATAACAAATGTTGGTGAGGATATAGAGAAAAGAGAACCCTTGAACACTGTTGATGGAAATGTAAATTGGTGCACCCGTTATGGAAACAGTATGAAGTTTCCTTAAGAAAACTAAAAATATAACTGAAACCATATGATCCAGCAATCCCACTATTGGGTATCTAAAGCAAATAAAACCAATATCTCAAAGAGATATCTGTATTCCAGTGTTTGTTGCAGCAATATTCACAACAGACAGTATATGGAATCAAACTAAGGGTCCTTAAACAAATGAATGGATAAAGAAAATATTCTATCCATATTCCATACACAACGGAATACCATTCAGCTATACTAAAGAAAATCCTTTCATTTTTGACAACATGGATGAACCTGGAAGGCACTATGTTAAGTGAAACAAGACAGGCACAGAAAGACAAATAACACATGATGTCAGTCATATGTGGAATCTAAAAAAATTTATCTCATAGAAGTAGAGAGTAAAATGGTGGTTACAAGAGGCTAAGGTACTTCAAGGGATGAGGATAAGGAGTTGTTGGTCAAATGACACAAAACTATAGCTAGATAGGAAGAATAAGTTCAAGAGATCTATTGTACAGCATGGTAACTATAGATAATGACAATATATTATAATATTGAAAAATGCTTAGAAGTGTATGAATAAGTGTTCTCACCACAAAAATGATAACTATTCAACAAGGATACTTCACAACATCATGTTGTACATGATAAATGCACACAACTTTATCTGTCAGTCTGAAAGAAATTAAAATTATTTATTTTCAATATTTTTGCTTTTAATAGTTTAAAAACGTATTATCTCTGTATTTCTTTAAAAGAAGTGATTAGCAATGGTCCATTTTGCACATTTACGTGGCTATGTATTAAGCAGTCATTTAAAAATATATTGTATATCTGTATTTATTAGTATAGAAAATTAGTACAATATGAAATGAGAAGGAAAATTGTAAAAAAAGGCATGTGTTATATTTTTAATATTTACATCTTCTATAAAAGGTTTTGTGACTTTTAATATCAACAATATAATTGTTCCTGATCAATGGCTTTATTCCTGCTCTCTGAAGAAATGATACGAATATTTTCAACCGCCTACTAGACATCTCAACTTGAATGTGTCATAGGTATGTAAATTCCTTCTACTATTATGCAAGCTATTCCTATCTTTAAAATGACATGGATATAGGCAACTGCTTAAGTCATCAACAAAGGATTTTTCCCTTGGTCCCAATTTTTAATTCATTGGTGATATTTGTTCAAACTGTACCAGTGATCAAATTTCAATTATATCCATCCTCTTCATTTCTAATAACCTCATCACAGCTTGGAGTATGCTGTCATCATATCTCCCTTAACCAAAATAAGACCAGGCTCTTAACTTGTCTCTCTTCTTCATTATTTGCCTTTCTGCTATCCTTCACCATCAGAAGCCAGAGTGATATTTTCAAAATGTTTAGTTTCCTATTCCACTGTATCTCTTGGCTTAAAACCTTCCAGTGTCTTCTCAGATTGCAGACTTCTTATGCTGATTTATAAAGCCCCACATGATCTGGCTCCGCCTATTTTTGTAATATGTTCTCAAAACACTACTGGATTTGTCTCTTATGTTTAAGCCATGCTAGTTATTCTTTCTGTTCCCTGATTGTGCCAGGCTACTTCTGGTCTTCGGGACTTTATCTATTATTTCTCTATTGGGCCGAATGGACAAATCAATGGTCTGTTTTGGATATTAAAGCTCTTGATGGTAAGATGTTCCAAAGAATTTTCCAGAACATATTTGTTACAGTGATTTATCTTGGTTTTGTTTTCTTAAATTTTATTTGGCCTGGAGGGCTTTCTAAGAAGAATGGTGGAAGACGTTTTAACTTTTATCATCTTTAAAACTGATCTCAGAGGATTCTACAAAATGTTATGAGCTAAAACATCATGAACAAACATATAACATCCCAAATCCACTTCAGTGAGCACACCCCTAACAGGACTATTCTAGATGACATGTCTGAAAACTGAAAAGAGAGGAACAAGCTAATGAAAGAGGTTCTAATACACAAAGAAAGAATTGTTACTCAAAAATTCTTGACTCTGACTGTACAATTACACTTGAGGAGATTCTACGACCACTCTTAAATCTTAAGCAAAATATTGTGCATATTAGCTTTTTTTTTTTTTTTTTGAGACGGAGTTTCACTCTTGTTGCCCAGGCTGGAATACAATGGCACAATCTCAGCTCACCACAACTTCCACCTCCCAGGTTCAGGTGATTCTCCTGCCTCAGCCTCCCTAGTAGCTGGGATTATAGGCACATGCCACCACACCCAGCTAATTTTGTATTTTTTAGTAGAGACGGGGTTTCTCCATGTTGATCAGGCTGGTCTCGAACTCCCGACCTCAGGTGATCCACCCGCCTCGGCCTCCCAAAGTGCTGGAATTACAGGCGTGAGCCATTGTGCCCGGCCTATATGAGCATTTTTAAAGGAAAAATATCCTTAATGTCCACCTGATACACAAATGTTCCTGAAATGCCAACAAAAAACAGACAAAATTCCTATTGCTGTAGGAAAATGATTAGAGAAAAAGATATATCAATAACAATAACAAATCTAAGAGAAGTTTTATTTCCTGTATAACTAGATATATGACCATACATTCTATTAACAACCCTATACACAAATCTGCAGATGGTAAGAAGGACAATGGTATCATGTTTTTTTTCAAATACAATGGGACTCCCTGAATCTCGAAAGTATTTCTCTTAAATGCAGCAAGCTCATTGTAGTAAGTTTATTGCTAGATCTCAAATTCTTTTTTTGTTGTCATTGATATTATTATTACTATTCCTCTATAACATACAAGTTTGAGTTGTTATTCATAGAAATTTTAAGATCTAAGTTTATTATGCTATTTCTCAGACAAATATGCAAAAATAAAATATAATTGCTACTGATTCAAAGTCTATTCCTATGCAAAAATTCATGTTTATTGAAAATTATAATGCAAATTTAAGTTATGCAGCTCTGCGCTGGGCTTCTTCAGTAACTGAGCATTTTTTTGTTTTTAGCTATAAATGTCTACATAAATTAGAATAATATCTCTATATTTTATCCATAAATGCCTCCATAAAGTATGACTAATGTTTCTAATGTGGTATTATAATGTTGGTACAAAACAGAATCCAAGCAAATCCTTATACAAGTAAAGAAAATAACTGCCAGAGCTTTTGTGGCAGGCTCTCTTTTTGATATTGTCTGAAATAACACTTCTGATTCCCCAGCAATGCATTTCTAAGTTACTTGAAGTTATTCCTGTCTATTCAAAGTACTTAACACTTTTTTTCCTAGACTTTATCTTCTAATCCTTTCATTGAATCTTTTGTGTCCTTTCCTCATCCACTCCTTGAATTTTCACAATGCTTTCACACTCTTGACAGAAGAACTCTAAAGTTGTTTATAGGTTTGTACCTTTGCTGAAATTACAAAGTAGTTCAAACCATATGGATATAACACAAGGAGAAACTGTCTAAGGAGCACAATAAAGTTGAACTCCTAAAGTAACTGCATTAAATGGAAAAGTAAATGAACAAATCAGATATCAGTGCAAGAAATTAGTTGATGCCTAATTATTTCTAGCACATTTGTGGAGAGGTCGTTTAATTAATTGTATTCATAAAAGTTAAGATTCCACATTCCTTGATCCAGTGAAGTGTCTGACAATTTTCAGAAAACCCAGCTGATCTCTTTAGATAGCTGTTCAGTCCCATATTCATGAAGCTACTAAGTTAAGTTATAAATTATAATTGAGGTTCAAAGTAGCCATGTTACCCCTTGCATATTGGTACATTTGAACAGAAATGCGGGTTTTCAGGAGCTAAAAGGATAAATTCCAATTTCTGATTTCCATTCAGACTGACCAAATAAACATGATTTTGAGTCCAGATATAGAATAAGTACTACTCAATTTAAACCATGATCTAAGTCGAACTTTTCTTTCTGCATAGCCCCTTTTATTCTTTGCAGTTCCTACATTAGGTGTCGACTTTTTGAACAATTCAGTTACTTAGGTCAGAAAATTTGAGTTCTTCTCTATTTCTCTTTCTCTCTGTGACACCATTTCTGACAAAGTACCAAATAGGATGTCTTTATTTTTCTCATATGTCACAAACCCATCTTCCTTTGTCCACCTCACTGGCACTGCCTTAATTGGCAATCTTATATCTCCCAAAGAATATTTTATTAGTTTTTTATTTGTTTTGCCTGTTTCAGGTTTAAACTTCCTACAAGATCTTATATTTTACTATCAAATGGAATGATTTCAGATATACACCTAATGGTATCACTCCAATAAAAACATTTGTTTTAGTGATCCATTTCTTCAACCACTAAAAACAAATAACAAAAGTAAAAAAAGATCTGTAGCTCATCTATGTGCCACAACCTGAACTGGGCTCAAGAGACTTAAAAAAATAAATAAAAACAAAGAGAGCCTGCCTGCCTTCAAGGGGTCCACAGTCTGATAGCTTTTCACTGTAAAAGGCCCCAAGACAAGTAAGTACCTTATCATAGCATAAAAGACCCTCCAGAATCTGGTGCTTTTTCCCTCTTGAGGATAAATTCTAGGCCCATTATAATTAAAGCAATGCTTTATTTGTACTTCCAGGAACACACATTGCTATTTTGCTTATTTGTTTCTTCATATTTTTTTTATTCCATCCAAAATACCCTCACCCTGTTTTTAACTGTGTAATTAGTATTCTTTATTCATAATGTATACTTACTCTATGAAACTTTTTCTAACCTCATCTTTCCCTAACACAAATTTCCTATATACAACCTTTATTTCTTACATAGAGTTTTTTTTATTGTATGTGGTAAAGTAGTAGTATTTGTTTTTTCTTATGTCTACCTTACCCGCTGGATAGTGAAAAAATAGCTTTCTGGGAGTAGAAATTCTTACATTTGACTCTCTAGCACTTATCAAAGAGCCTAGAAGATTGCACACAGTTTAAATATATGGATAAACATTGTTAAGCTGAGCTATTGTTCTAACTTCTAATTCCACTCCATTCAATTATGTTCAGTTTATCAACACAGAGAGCTTCTGATATATTCACATGTATATTAATTATTCATTGTAGAAGAGACAGGTGGTTAAAACAAATAGTTCTTTCTTCCTAATGCCTTCTATTCTGACCAGAGGAAACATGCTGAAAATTTTAATAAATTAGAATTTCACAGAAATTTAAAATACTTAGAAAATTTCCACTATATGGAAAACATTTTATTAGACAAAGCAAACGTAATAGCATATATAACTTCCAAATATATTTCACATATTGTTTCTTAACCTGGCATCATGGCAAGAAATTACAAAAAGTTAATTAACAAGATGAATATATGACATCTGTATTTAAAAAAAAAGGATATAGTCACAGAATTATTGGGAAGTCTTATTATTTGAAACTTACTCATTGAGAAAAGGCATGGCAGCATTATTACTTGACTCAAAGAATTACTCATATGTGAAATGTTGGGGGTTAATTACCTTGATTTCTTGTCTCTCAGGTTTCCCAAGCCTGCATGACATGTGCCAAGTCTTCAGGCTATAGATATACTCTCAGGCCTTCCTAAGCAGAGCCACCAATATTTTCTTCCCACTGTTATTGACTCTGACCCCTGATTGTTCTGTCTTTTTTGCTTCTAGTATCTAGGGGTCACATGCCACATAGATGATGATGAAAATCAAGTTTCCCCTTTACCAGGGACATACATGAAGGTTTACTGCCTCTCTACTATCCGTGGAAGAATGGAGACCTGACTTTTACTAGGGTTCATACTCTTGTTTTTCTCTTTCATTGACCCTCTAAAGACACATAAACCTGTTCTGTAAGCCAACCTCATAGCAATCTGAGTTACCTTCCAATAAGATTGGACTAGTTACATTTATTGCCTTCGAGGATGACATGGATCTCTTCCAGGGCCCTATTGCATATCCCTGAGAAGAGAGGACTGCTATTTGGAAACAATATTATTGCTAACCAGAGAGTAAAAAAATCTCTATTTTTTTTAATCTCCAAATTTATTCTACATTTTGTGACAGTTAAATTAGATTTCAACCCTAATGGCAGAGCTCCTTTTGGGAATAGTGTAGTTTCTAGCAGATTTTAAATGTCAAGGGAAAGTTCATCAGAATACTCTCAGACATGTTTCTTCAAACACTGAATTTGGACAGAGGGTAAAGTCAATGTCAAATGTCTATTTTTTTCACAGACTTCATTCAAAACTGAGAGAGGAATGTAGAAAGTTGAAAAAGATTGCAGAGACAGGAGGGCAAGGGATGTTTAAAGCATTTTTACCTAAGCTCCTGGTTGTATGAGTTCATGGCTTTATGCTCTCAAGAAGCTCTTAGCTGCACATTAACAAAGGATTGAACAATGCAGAATTTCAAGACAGATATTTACTCAGCCCACTAGAAATGAGGCTGCAAGCCAACTTAAATGAAAAGATGCCTGTCCAAAATCCAACAGTTTTTTGTGTACCTATAGAAGGAAAGTGAGCTAAACATAGAAATACTACAAATTACTATTCTTAATGCCTTTGAGACAAACAAAAGACTCCTTAAGAAACACTGTTAATATAACTTTCATCAGGAGGCTGGCCCTAAAGAAATGATAGAGGGAGAAAGGAAAGGGCTTGATTTCTGTCTTTTAAATATTCCAGATATATATTGAACTTAAAAATAAAACAAAAATTACATTTAAAGAAATTACCTTGTAAATATCTATTTCATAGTCAGATCTGCTCTAGTCATACTGTAACCATAAAAAGAAGGTAACAGAAGCAGTGTCCTTCCTTGGTTTCTCACTGTCTACTCAGTTAATCATAACTAAGATGATGGTATGACCTAGTTCAGCCAGAACAAGCCCAGTTTATTTCAATTACCTTGGCACAGTAAGACCTTCTCTCTCCTTCAAAACTGTTGCAGTTTGGACAATACATGATATGATCCCTCCAACTATGACAAATATCCAGACTTTACATACTGTTGTCAAATATGGGCTCTCAGCATAATGTGCCTTCATTTATTGTGGCAATTCAGTGTTAAACTTTTGTTGGCATATGAAGGACAACACCAAAATTAGAGGAAAGGCATATCACAGCTTTCTAATATATAGTAGTTATAATATTCAAAATTTCCTGTGTGTTTTTTTTTTTCTTAATTTTTTGGAGAGAGGGTCTCGCTCTGTCACTGAGGCTGGGGTGCAATGGTGCGATACTGGCTCACTGCAACCTCTGCCACCAGGGCTCTAGCAATTCTCCTGCCTCAGTCTCCTGAGTAGCTGGGACTACAAACGGGCTCCATCATGGATGGACAATTTTTGTGTTTTTGGTAGAGACAGTGTTTTGCCGTGCTGTCCTGGCTGTTCTCCAACACCTGAGCTCAGGTGATCCACCAACCTCAGCCTCCCAAAGTCCTGGGATTGCAGGCATGAGCCACCGCACCTGGCCTGTGTTTTTTAAAATTAGCAAGAACTCACCTATGCATGAATTATTCATCACACATTTTATTATATTTGCCATAAGCAGATTATATGGTAGGCCCTGAAGGCACAAAGATTTAGGCACAGAACTTTCCATGAAACAGCTACTTCTAGTCGGAAGAGACTAATAAGGAAGTAAGCAATTATTTGTTGTATCATTTCTATAATTAAGGCATACACAGATTGCTTGCAATTGGAATAGGGAAGATCCATCTATTCTTTTTTTCTTTTCTTTTTTTTTTTTTAAGATGGAGTCTTGCTCTGTTGCCCAGGCTGGAGTGCAATGGTGCAATCTCAGCTCACTGCAATCTCTGCCTCCCGGGTTCAAGTGATTCTCCTGCCTCAGCCTCCTTAGTAGGTGGGATTACAGGTGCCCACCACCATTCCTGGCCAATTTTTGTATTTTTAGTAGAGTTGGGATTGCACACCATGTTGGCCAGGCTGATCTTGAACTCCTGACATTGTGATCCACCCACCTCAGCCTCCCAAAGTGCTAGGATTGCAGGCGTGAGCCACCGTGCCTGGCTGGGAAGAGTCATCTATTCTAACATGAGGATGAGGTAAAGGTAAGGAGTTCCAAGGGAAACAACCTTGAGAGAAAAAAATAAGTAGTAGTCAGGCACATAAAGAGAAAGGAAGCCAGGAAAGACATCTCAAGCAAAACAATTAGCCAATGAAAATGCTAGGATGAGTAAGACCCTCCAGAGTTTACTGTAAGTGGTCAGGAATAGAGCATGAGACATAAGCAGAATTTCTATCGTGAAACTTGGATTAATAAGGGGACTTTGATTACCATCAACAGCAACTGACTCTTACTGAAAGAAAAACAACAACAAAACTAATTGGAATCATTCCCTCTATCTCTTAGAATCAAAGTAAAACCTGAGGACCTAATACGCAGAAAGAATTTTGAAAAGGTGAAAGGATTTAACTGGAGATTAAAAAAAATTACAAACGAGGTTTTTTGACTTTTCAGTAATAGCCATTCTGACTGGTATAAGATGATATCTCATTGTGGTTTTAATTTACATTTCTCTGATGATTAGCCATGTTAAACATTTTTTTCATGTGTTTGTTGGCCACTTGTATGTTGTCTTTGAGAAATGTCTGTTTGTGTCCTTTGCCCACTTTTTAATGGGATTTTTTTTCCTTGTTGAATTGTTTGAGTTCCTTGTAGATTCCGGATTAGTCCTTTGTTGGAGGCATTATTTGCAAAAACTTTCTCCCATTCTGCATGTTGCCTACATATCCTGTAGATTATTTATTTTGCTGTGGAGAAGCCTTTTAGTTTAATTAATTCCCATCGGTCTATTTTTATTTTTGTTGCATTTGCTTTTGGAGTCTTTATTGTAAATTTTTGCCTAGTCCAATGTGCCGAAGAGTTTATCCCACATTTTCTTCTAGGATTTTTATAGTTTTGGCTCTTCAGTTTAAGTTTTTATTCCATCTTGAGCTAAATTTTGTATATGGTGAGAGGCAGAGATCCAGTTTTATTCTTCTGCATATGGCTAGACAAGTTTCCAAGCATCATTTATTGACTAGGGTGTCCTTTTCCCATTGTTCATTTCTGCTGTGCCAAAGATCAGTTGGTTATAGGTCTGTGGCCTTATTTCTGGGTTCCCCATTCTATTCTACTGATCAGTGTGTCTATTTTTATACCTGTACCATGCTGCTTTAGTTACTACAGGCTTGTAGTAAAATTTGAAGTCCAGCAATGTGATGTCTTCCAATTTTTTACCTTTTGTTTAAAATGCCTTTGGCTGTTCAGGCTTTTTTTTTTTTTTAAGTTTTATATGCATTTTAAGATTTTTTTTTCTACTTTTATGAAAAATTACATGAACAGTTTGATAGATATTACACTGAATATGTATATTGCTTTGGGAAGTATGGTCATTTTAATGACAGGTGTTAGTGTTGATATGGGGAAAAGAGAACATTTAGACATCATTTATGGGAATATAAATTACTAAACATCATGGAGATTTCTCAAAGAACTCAAAAGAGAACTACCATTTTACCCAGCAATCCCACTACTGGGCATCTACACAAAGTAAAAGTTATTGCTATATCAAAAAGACATCTACATTCGTATGTTTATCACAGCACTATTTACAATGGCAAAATCATGGAACCAACCTAATTGTCCATTAACAATTGACTGGATAAAGAAAATGGGGTATATATACACCATGGAATACCATGAAGCCATTAAAAAAAATGAAAACTTGTCTTTTGCAGCAACATGGATGGAGCTGGAGGCCATTATTCAAGTAACTAACTCAGAAACAGAAAATCAAATACCACATCTTCTCACTTATAAGTGGGAACTAAACAATAGGTACATGTAGACATAAAGATGAAAATAGTAGACACTGGAAACTGCAAAAGCAGGAAAGGTGGAAGGGCTGTGAGAAAATTATCTGTCAGGTATAATGTTCATTATTTGGGTAATGAGTACACTGGAAGCCCCAATCCCCAACATTATGTAACATACCCATGTAACAAACATGCACATGTACCTCTGTGTCTAAAATAGAATAAAATATTTCAAAAAGGGGCTTAAGGGGAGACGGATGAGGGAGAATCTCAGTGAATAGAGCCCTCCGAATTAACCTATAGTAGCACATCCATCTGTCAGTTAAAAAAAAAAAATACAAATTACAAAAGGTGAAAAGATTTCACCAGAGATAGAGGGTAGGAGCGTGGATTCAACAGCTCCAATAGTTTTCCATTCTTCTGTTATTTTCCTCAAAATTTAAATTCCCGGAAGGTAAAGCATGATTTGACTAGTATTAGTGACACAGCCAAGCTAGTTCCCTACCCCAAGGAAGCTACAAGCTTTGTAGAAGGAATAATCACGAAAGGAAAATCAAGGCATGATTACCAGGGAAGTGAGGATTAATGTTGGCCCAATGAAGAGTACAGATTCCCTCCTTTGTAATTACCCCACAAAATTTGGTTTTCTATCTCATAGGACTTGAGTCCCAACAAGACAGGCTACATTGCAGAATGGGCAAATAACAGCAGAAAAATCAAGGCGTTATTACCAGGCAAGTGAAAATTGATGTCGGTATCATGAAAACAGCAGATATTCCCTCTTTTGTGGATACACTGCAAAGTTTGGATTTCTATCCCTTGAGATTTGGGACATAAACAAAGCACATGGTTCCTTTGTGTTTTAGAACAATATCTGTGATGGTAGAATACACATAGCTTGCAAGCTGTCAGGATTCAATCAAGGACAAACCAACATAGCTAGTTTCCTTAATATATAAGTAATACATAAGTAAAAAGCATACATCCAATGTATTCTCATGGATGTGATCCAAATTCCTCATACATGGACATAATCTTTAAGGTAACTAGTTTCTTAGTTACATTAAATATTTGGCTATATAATATGCAGTTTACATACATATGTGCGTGTGTGTGTGTGTTCCATTTCTTGGTTATGAGCCTTTGTTATGTGATATCAGGAACAACTTTTCAAGTTTTGCAATGAAAGACAGAAATGATAAATTAGGCAATGAGATAAAGTACTAAAAGTAGTGTTAAACAACACAGTTATTTATCAAACTAGAGCTGCATTCAAAAGAAATGTAAACTGAGAAGAAAAGAGACATGAAATAAATCGAGGTATCAAATTTTCAAGTTACTGTGGTTATCATAACGAATCATATGTACTATACTGCCTTCGTATTTAGAGCAAAAATAAAACTGTAAACTATTCATATTTTTAAAAATCACTTTCGGTGGAAAGCATTGTAAAAAGAAAACAATTTATTGCTGCCTCGTAAAAAGGTAAATTAGTTTCACTGAGTTGGGCAAAACCTTCCTGATTGTCCAATCTAACTGCACACTCACTTAAAATTAATCCTAATAGCTCAAACTAAGGCAAGGTCATGGTCACTATTCCCTTTATTTCTTCTTATTTCTGACACTTTGAAAGTTTATCCCATGTTTTCATTTCTTTGTGTTATTTTTAAGTTAAAGATAATTAGAGTTAGGATATGTCAAAACAGTAAAATCAGAGATCTCTTAAATTTAATATTAATTAATGTATAAAATCTATTGCAGTAGCCAATTGGCTTATAACTGAATAATACTATTTACTACAGTTTCTAAAGTTACTAGCTTTTTGTTGGCTGTTTAGGTTATTATTTCTTGATATATGCATATATATATTTTATATATATCTTGACATATATATTTCTAGTAGCCTTTTTTAATTCTTAAAATTTTCTGCTTATAGAACTGCTGAGCTCATAGAGACCAGATAACAAGTTATGTTTGAATTATTTATCAAATTATTTCAAATAAGCTAATAGGATGGAGGGGGAAAGAATGATGGGGGGAATTGTAGTTCTGAGAGTAAAAAGCATTGCCATTTTTGTTTGTATAACCGGTGGTGTACGCATGCATATAAATAAACCATACTCAGGAATCAGTTCACACAGCATGCTGCTGACCTGCTTTTCTGTTTTAGATCCCACATCATGACTACAATAGTCAGGTGAAATCCATTTAGTCTATGCACAGGTCCATAAAAATATATGTGTCTCTGTAAAACTACAATAAGAGTAAGTTGAAAATCCTTACCCATGAAATGAGAACTATGTTTATGTTACTGTACAGTTATTAAAGATGTAACTGTGCATAATAACCTATAAAATGCTGATCTGAAGGTGGTTATGAGAGTAGTTTTTGTGTTGAATTGCTTCTGCTGTTGCTTCTTCTTCTTGTCTCTTTTTTACTCACATATAAATAACTGTTCCAGACTTCTCTAATCTTAGCTCTTACTACATATACCTATTTAAGGTTTTTCATCTTTGAAGTCTGCAATTTCTTAAAGTTTGTTTTTAAAACTTAATTTTATTCCTAAAGGATATTTTCTCTGTGCCAGAAAATATCTGTTTATACAATGTCTTTTGCTGTTTCCTTTTGATATAGTATAACAAAATGTTATTTTTATCTCATTACCAGTAAAATAATCCAGCTTACTCCACCCCTCAGAGTTAGATTACATATGTTGGCTGAATACTTTAATAAGTCTCCTTTAATAACAGGTGAAGAAATAATAAGTATTTCATAATACTTTAATACGTTTCCTTGGAGGCTGGGAGGCTGAGCTCCAGAAAATGGTAGACAGAAAATATTGTAAACTTGAGATTAAGCTATATTGCTCTACATAAAAAAGAGAGTGAGAGATTATAGTGGCTGGAAAATTGATGGAAAGTGGAGGGGAAGAAAGAAAGTTTATGCGACTTGAAACCATCGATATAAGTTTTTAAAAGAAGCCTCATTTAGTGTGTGTTTGTGTGTATTCGTGCGCATTTAGGAGTAAAATTTTATGAGCTGCTCAACGCAAACTACCTAAACTTTTCCTATGACATACTTTGTTAAAAACCATGTAGATCAGTAATTGGCTTATGCAGAAATTTGTATTTTGGAGTAATTTAAAAACATCTGTGTTGTGCTTCAGAGTTGGAAAGAGGCAAAAATAATAGCTGCCTTTGGGTGGACAGTCATATCTGGCTATTTATAAAAACAGCAGCTAAAATCCATAAACTAAGATGCAGCACTTACTGGCGTTTTGCTTCAGAATATACTAACCAGGACACATTTTTCACTGTGACAGCCAAACTCTCAAATTCAGGGTTCTGAATTGAACAACGGTCCTTTGTATATAATCTGAATGTCCTAAGAAAGGTAAGGAAATGACTCTGAATTCGTGTACTGCTGTGGAAGCCAGAGGAATGCACTGTTTATGATACAAATGTTTCACAAAGCATTTGTAAGCTAACCTGGGAGTATCCAAAAAACTCTTATGAAGTCACAGACTAGAAATTGGTCTTCAACTCTGCTTTGAAAAACTCAAAATTTCTTAAGATTTTTGAGTATTTCATTCAAAAGACAGCTGTGCTTTGGTTGATTCTGTGACCTGTTTTTTTCATCTGCTAAAATATGATTATATGGTTAGTTCTTAAGAATATTTTGAAACTGATGACAGAAACTATATGCTACATTGAAGGAAATGTGCCAGATATGCGAGAGAAAGACTGAGTTGTGGTGAGAACGTGCTACTGCATGAGAGGTGTCAGGTCGCAGACGGAGAAGCAATGGCATTTAATACATTTTTTTCAGGGTTAGCCATTAGAATTATCTGTGTTCTCAAATTCTCAAATGCCTCTGTCAATGTTGCTGACAGCTCTTGAATGGTTTTTCAGTAATGAGGACGTTACCAGGGACTTATATGTCAAGTTTCTTACTAGATATCAGCATCAGGGAGAGAGGACTTGCACATATATGTTAAGTTGTGAGGTTAAAAAAAAAAAAGAGAGAGAGCAATATGACAAGGTAAAGTAGGGCAGAGTATGGAAAATCAGAGCAGGCAGCACAAGTCTCTTTGACACTGATGCATACAAATTCTTTCTGAAGAAATCTAGATGAACAGCCCATGCTGTCACAGACAGTAGTGACCCCTCAGATTCTTAGTATTAACAGAGCTATTTTGGAGGCTCAAAAGTATAGGGCAGCATTGGCTGCTCTCAGACAACAAAACTGAGCAGAAAGGTTTCAACTGGATACATCATTTCATAGAAGAGAGCTGCTGAGGTTGTGCTCCTGACAAATAGATCCCATCAACTCAGGGCAGTCAGCTTCTCCACTTCCAATGAGAAAGCTAGGAAGCTTGGGGTCCTTCAAATACAAAGACTACTTTGATTTTAGTGTGAATAATTTTGTCCCCAGTGATGTCTGGAAGCTACACCTAACACACAAGGCCATAGAAGGTCTCAGTCATAGGCCAGATGCAGTGGTTCACACCTGTAATCCTAGCACACTGGGAGGCTGAAGTGGGTGGATCACCTGTGGTCAGGAATTTGAGACTAGCCTGGCCTACATGGTGAAACCCTGTCTCTACTAAAAACACAAAATTAGTCGAGTGTGGTGGTGCATGCCCGTAATTCCAGCTACTTGGGAGGCTGAGGCAGGAGAATTGCTTGAACCCAGGAGGCGGAGGTTGCAGTGAGCCGAGATTGTGCCATTGCACTCCAGTCTGGACAATAAGAGCAAAACTCCGTCTAAAAAAAAAAAAAAAAAAAAAGAAAAAAGGAAAAAAAAAAACTTCAGTCATATCTGAGAGATTAAGAAAAATATATATATCAACACTGAGATGGGCATGTCGTGTCCAGAATTGGGTGGGTTCTTGGTCTCGCTGACTTCAAGAATGAAGCTACAGACCCTCGCAGTAGTACAGTTCTTAAAGATGGTGTGTCCAGAGTTTGTTCCTTCAGATGTTCAGACGTGTCCGGAATTTCTTCCTTCTGGTGGGTTCATGGTCTCACTGATTTTAGGAGTGAAGCTACAGACCTTGGAGGTGAGTGTTACAGCTCTTAAAACCAGGGCGTCTAGAGTCGTTCATTTCTTCCAGTGGGTTCGTGGTCTCGCTGGCCTCAGGAGCGAACCTGCAGACCTTCAAGGTGAGAATTACAGTTCATAAAGGCACGGTAGACCCAAAGAGTGAGCAGCAGCAAGTGTTATCACTAAGAGCAAAAGAATAGAACCTCCACAAGGTAGAAGGCAAACCCCAGCAGGTTGGGCCTGCTGATGCGTGTGCCCTGCTTTTATGCCTTATCAGACCCCACCCACATCCTGCTGATTGGTCCATTTTACAGAGAGCTGATTGGTCTGTTTTGCAGAGAGCTGATTGGTCCATTTTGACACAGTGCTAATTGGTGCGTTTACAAACCTTTAGCTAGACACAAAAGTTATCCAAGTCCCCACGCAATTAGCTAGACACAGTGCTGATTGGTGCCTTTACAAACCTTTAGCTAGACAGAAAAGTTCTCCAAGTTCCCGCCTGACCCAGAAGCTCAGCAGGCTTCACCTCTCAATGGCATCGCCTCTCAACTGTACTGGCCATGGGACTTTGCGGCACCTAGCCTGGGCACTCAGGGAGCCCAGAGGGAGCTCGTCCCCTGACCAAGCCCAGCAAGCCGGCTGCGTCCAGTACGGGGCCCGCCGAACCCGCACCCACCCGGAACCGCGCCCGCTAGTGAGCGCGGCGCCGCAGCCTGGGCTCGCGCCAGCGGCTTTCTCTCCACACCTCCCCACCAGCAGAGGGAGCCGGCTCCAGCCTCGGCCAGCCCCAGAGACGGGCCCCCACAGCGCAGCGGCGGACTGAAGGGCTCCTCGAGCGCGGCCAGAGCGGACGCCTAGGCCAAGGAGGCGCGGAGAGTGTGCGAGGGCTGCTAGCAAGTTGTCACATCTTGGTGTTATATTTCATTGTTAAGGTGATTTTTGTATTTATTGCTCGGTGAGGAAATAACCAGCAGTAAAAGAGCTATGTTTTGAGTAATCCTGGTCACAAGAGTTAGGAGGTGAGGGGATGGAGTATATGAACGAACCCTTTCCCTCCCGAAGACCCTGTATGCAATGCCCTCTGGTGACAACATTGAATCTCTCTTTTGGTGTTAGGAACATAGGGAAAACCCTTATTCTTCATTTGGAGGAACTGTGGGAAAAAAACCAGGTTATGCATTTCTCCAGCTCAACTAAGCACTTGTGCATTCTAATATTGCTGACTCTGGCCATGAAGAGTTATTTATTCATAAGGTGTCAAAGAAAATCTTGAAGCCTTCACTGATAGTGAAGAGAAAAATCTCCCACCTGGCTAGGATGGGTGAAGAAGGTGTCCAGAAAGAAAATCAAGAAATTTACTCAATATTTAAATGAGTGAGATGAAGTAAGTAACACTTCCATAGGGGCCTCTGAGCAATGACTTACACCCACATTCATAAAATAAGGAGCAAAGGAAGAGGGACAGGAAGGATAAAGTCTGGAGAGGGGCATAACTGCCTGTGAGTTTTTTCATTAGCATCACCTCAGTAAGAATGTGTTCGATTTTGCAAGAGGTTAAAAACATTTGCTCGCTGAAAGCTGGAACAATATGATTAAAAATGCAATTTTTAATCAGCTTGTAGAAGTGTCTACCATGGTACTGGACATTGTGTTGCATACCCAAATCCCTTTTCTTCAGGACAAAAGCATTCATCCCCCAGATACTGATAATGGTAATGGTTGAAAACTCAGAGCTAAGCCCCTCCCCGATAGCTGCTCTTGAATAAAGAAAGTCCCATTATCCAAAGTCATATTATTTGCTTGGCATTGCCACATCCAAATGTGAGAGCACAGAACATGCATTACTTTTGCTGGAATCAGAAGTCCTTCTTTCAACTATCTCATCTCTGGCTTTACTGTAAGTTTTGCAATCAACCTTTATAATTCGTTATGGATCTCTTGGTATTGTCATCTGGCTTTTTCAAGGTTGCCTAATTGGAGCAACTGAAGGAAGAAAGGAAGGAAGTTTTTTGAAAAAGCGAAGTTTTGTTTGTTTGTTTGTTTGTTTTGTATTTATCAGTATCCCCCATCAATAGTGGTCCTTTCAGGACCTTCCAACACATTTACAATCAGTTCCCTGAGTTAAACTTTATTCTGTTTGAAATATCTATAATATAGTAGTTTCTATTTTTCTGAATGGATGTTGACTCAAAGTACTAAATATTCCGAGGGGATGGGAAAGCAATTATTTATGAGATTAACTATCTTCCGAAAAGGCATTTGGTCTATTAGTGGATCTTGGCTTTTTGTGACATTGTTGAAGTTTCCAATTTACCAACTTCAAAGAAGTCACTTAACTTCTGAGTTCTTGTTTCCTTCGGTGTCAAATGAAGGGCTTAGACTTCATATCCTTTAAGATGTTTTTTAACTTTAAATTTTATGAATCCAGAGAAAATGAAGGTATTGAATTCTCACTAATCCCTAAATTTTTTCATGTGTAAACATCAGGCTCAAGAACCAATAGTAGAAAGATCAGATAGCAATGGATTTACAAGTATAATTATTTGGGGGATGCTTGATATTTTAACGCAAGTCAGCAAGCAGTATATCATACTACAAGTAATAAGAAATCCAGAAATAAAACATATTTTAAAGGTAACATAAAGTACTTTACACATTCAGTCATAAGGGATTGCCACTTGTTTGTCACAGAAAGTAAAATGTAAGCTGTGCATTCTTTTCTGAAAGTCTAAAGCTAACAGAGTGTAGTACTGACATTATATTCTAAGACATTCCAAACAGACAACTAATCTTGCAATAAACAGAAAAGGGATCACTTGTCACAGTCAGTAACTGATGAAACTAATAATCAAGACATGCATAGATGTCGTTTCATAGAAATACCCTGCTATGTGAGTGTTAGCAACTTGAATATTAATATCTCAAAAAATACTATTGCTGTCATTTAAAGACATAGCAAAATGTGATTGAAATCTGAAATCTGTTTGGCATAGGTGTATTTTAGAGTCATAGAAGCTGTTGAGATCATGCTCACAGTTATATATCTAGTGAGAAATATTTTTTAGCTGTATAAATACAAGGTTTAACCCTCATCAGCTATCTTTTGTCCAAACCATAATCATGCAAAATTACTGGTAGTGAGAGCTTTCGTTACTGGCATCCACAGAGTAATTTATAACGTTAGAAAGGCCTTTGCCATTTTCCTAATTGATGCTCTAAGTTGGGATTGCATTTGGATCTATCATTGTCACTTGGTTGTCACACAGAGTCCAACATAAGCTGTGCATTTTAAATATCATTGCTATATATGCTGTTTCTTATGGTTCAGCAAAGCAGCAAGCACACGTTTGAATTCATCACATGTAACGACAATGCATTCAAACCTTCAAATTAGTATTCAGAATTGGAGTGAATTATCTTGGAACTAAACAAAACAACCTTAAATAGAGGAAGTGATATTACCTTAAAATAAATTGATCTTCAGTTTTATTTGAAAGCTGGCCATTAATCCATGCTAATCTTATTTAAGCCATATCATACGAATTTTGAAAGACTGTTTATAAAATATGAGGTTTTTAATAGTTGTTTCCTCAAATATTATCAACTATTGAACAACCTTTGTTGAGTATAGATAGAATGGAACTCTTTTAAATAATATGCAAAACTCAATTGTCACATATAATGCATTCTAAAATAATACAAACTGCATTATAATATGAACAAACCGTGCATAAAAATCACATATGTGCTTGTAATTCCAGCACTTTGGGAAGCCAAAGAAGGTGGATCACATGAGTTCAGGAGTTCGAGACAAGGCTGGACACCATGACAAAACCCAATCTCTACAAAATATAGAAAAAGTAGCTGGGTGTGGTGGCACGTTCCTGTAGTCCTAGCTACTTGGGAGACTGAGGTAAGACGATTGCCTGAGCTCAGGAAGCAGAGGCTGCAGTGGGCTGAGATTGCACCATTGCCCTCCAGCCTCAGTGGCAGAGCAAGACCCTGTCTCAAAAAAAAGAAAAAAAAAAATGTTAGGCATATAATTGGCATATTTATGCATCACAAAATCTCCTACATTTATCTTCCAACAAATTCTGAGTTCTAGAAACTAATTTTACATAAACTATAATGAAGTATTCTCTTATGTAATATACCTTATAGGCAAGATTAAGAAACACATTTATACCTCAGTGTATTAGTTATATATTACTAATAAATTATTCCAATACCCATGGTACAATTTCTGATCATAAAGTTATGTATTTGAAGAGGTATGTGTACTTATTCAAGTGAATGAAACATTATTAGTCTCCCTCGCTATGGAAACAAATTACATATTTCAATCTCAACAATTTATCAGAAATGGATCCAGTATAATAGCAACAATGAATAAAACATTAAAGATATGTGTATAAAATATATGCAGATAAAATCTACTGAAGTATTATTTTCAAATGTGCAAAATAGTTGATAAAACCTGCTCAAATGTTTTAAAAAAAAGAAATTTGAGGTCTACAAGCATTAGGTCATAGATAATAAATCATTTGTTTCTGGTTGTTAATTTGTATTAGCATATATGGGTTAAAGCCACAATTATTTGAAGATGTTTCATAATGTGTTGTCCACAGATTTTCTCTAGGCCCAAAATCTAACTTAAGAGCTTGACATTCCAGTAACAAGAAAAGCCTATTCAGAAAGAAGGAGCAGGTCACAGAGCATAAAAGACAAAGCAAGAGGGCCTAAGAGGGGGTCCTTTAGTGCTCACTTTCCTCCTGCCTTATTTTGAAATCCATAATTTTTCTCTGCACAAAGCCAAATGCTTTTTGGAAGTTTGCAGTTTAGCAGACTCATTTGTGAAGTAATTGTTTTCTTCAACATAAGCTAAAGCATATACTCTGTTGATGTTGAAAGATATGCTGTTTCCTATTACAAAATTTATTTCTGTAACATGAGAAAGATATAGAATATATTTGTTTTTATTTACACTGTAAATTTCTTTGGCTAAGAACTAAACAAAAGATTATGGTGTTTAAATTTCATTCTCTATTTCCTTTGAGGCTTTTCCCTTTGAAGATGTCACATCCATCCTCTCACCAGTATTTTTATGGCATAATTTGGGACTCTATTTTATATTAATATTTTTTCAGTTATTTTGTCAACATCATGCCCCAGTAAAATGGGACAATTTCACCACCTTTTTCCGTTGCCTCCTTCATTTTACCTTCATGGAGAAAGACTGCGCTTTACCTGTCAAGTTCAAGGATGCAGATTAGGTTTCAGAGCGTATGGAATAATGGTTATTTTTTGAACTTCATATTCTCTAAGGTCTGAAGACATAACCAGGGTCTTAGACTACAGCTGTTTCATGAAAGCACATTCACCTCTCTGTCTTTGTCACTTCCCCCCACCTCCTCTGACCATGCTCTGTCCCATGCGGCTGGGACACTCAGATGAACAGCTAGACTGCACTTCTGCTCAGGAGATGCCTTGGTGAGAACACTCGAAAGAAAGGCACTAGCCATCGAGCTGCTCTCTAGCCATAGGATTCTCTTGATCTTTTGTTTAACTTTTATCTGTTGATTTTTATTATCTTTATTTCCTGCTAGAGCTATAGGATTCATGTTTATTTTAGTTTGTGAGCTGAGAAGCCAACAAAAATTGAACCATTCAGCCTGCTTTGGTTCTAAGCCCTGGCTTGTTTTGAACCTAGGTAAAAAGAGTTCTGCAAGTGCTTCCATCTACCTCACCATACGCCGCACAGAGTTTGCTGACTTGGCACACTGTTCTTCACAGTAATTGCTTTCTGAACTCCAGAAATGGGTACTTTTTAAAGGACAAGATTGTAGGCTCTTGATGTCTCCCCTTCTCCTTTCCTATTTATCTTTCTCTGCTTTACAAATTTATGGCATTTATATTTATGTAAATATATTATATGTGTTTTATTTATTTATATAAATATGTCTGCTATATTTAAATTGATCTATACATAAAAATGTAGATAGACAAAGATATAAACTAGATATAGATACAGCCCTTTTAAACAAATATCACATGTTCAAAAAATTGAAGGCTTTGAATAATGATAAATAGGATTCATATTAGTAGGCATCACAATATTTAAACATGTAAGGACATAAGTAGATATTAAATGTCATGTCTACTTTAATAAATGTAAATGTAAAGAAAGAATATTTCAAAATCATAATAGTCATTGTATACTTGTCATGCAAAGTAGATTGGGAGAAAGATTATCTGTCAAGATGAGAACAAAGGACTCAGGATGGATTACTAAACCTCATGTAGAAACTAATGATGATAAAAAAGATCTACTGAAAACGTTTGACAATATGGTTTTCAGCTCCAGACTGCACTTAGATATCCCCACCATAAAACTTTTCCCAATGTTGTTCTCAGCAGAATTTGGAAACTCCCTTGACTTTGGAGCCTTCTTTTTGAACCTTCTTTTTGTTTTATATTAATATAAGTAAACTATTTAGAGTCAGGATATCTTTGAGCTATAATTTCTTCCTTGGAAATAGTGTAAAGATATCCACATATGTGTTGCTTAATAAATTATTTTTTTGAAGAATACCATTATTATTCACAATTACATGAATAAAACAGATTTATACCAATGGACCTTCAAAACAAAAAAATTTTTAAAAAAATTCATTTGTTCAACAATACTTATCAAGTGCCAGACACTGTTTAGGCACTTGGGATATATGATTGAATTAAATATACAAGAATTCCTGTGTTCATATAGCTTACATTTCAGTAAGAAAGATAGATAATAAATAATAATCATAAAGAGTTAATAAAATTAGGTTAAAATATGATAAGTGCAATGGAGAAAAGAAAAACCAGGAGAAGTTAAAGGCCATAGAGAGTGGGGACCTGGGTGTGGGGAGAAGAGATCACTCATGTAATGTCAGTCAAGGTAATAACCAACAAGAGGCAATGAAATTTTCACCAAGTGGAAATAGTGATGCATCTTTGGCAAATATACAAATTCCAGATTTTTGGTTAACATAGAATCCACAGAAATCATGGCTGAAACAATAGCATCAAACCGTTTGATGTGAATAGTTTCAAATTAGAAAACTGAAGCAGACTTCCAGAATATAAAGGGTTTTTTTTTTAAATAAGAAAACTATAGCAAATGAGTATTCTACACTCTCCCCAAAATAGAAACTGAAGAGCAGACTGCTGCGCTATTTCTCTAAGAGAGCTGACTACTATTATATCCCCCAATCACATGCCAGCTGAGAAATTTGTTAGTAGAAAAAAAAAAAAAAATAGTGAATTTAATGCTTAGCAATCACCCACGGCAAAATCTTTTGTTGTTGTTGTTATTGTTTTCTTTAAAAATGTCTTCACTATAAAAGAAGACACAAAGCTATAATGCAGAGAAAAACTTAGAATTAAATTTAAGATTATTACTGAAGATATCTTTTGAAGATGCCATTTAGTACAGGCTTAACAAATTGCTTTTTACTGAAAGCTCTTTGGTACAATTGAATGACTTTCCTTCTCCAATGCAGCCATCAACTGCTTAAATCAATACTGACGAACCCATTCTGTACAATACCACCTGGGCTACAGAGAATAATTTTTCAATTATAGAACCATACATATTAGACACAATGCAGAAAATATATACTAAGTGGCAAACAGATATTAAGAAATCTGCCTCTGATTGGAGCGCTAAACAGAGCAGAGAAATGGACTTTCAACTGCACATTACATTCTGAAGGGGCTCACAGGCCCACAACATGGCAAAAAATTAAAGAGAACTTGGGGGAATAAATCTCTGTGTCTCTACTAGGGAACAGGAAACCAATGAGCTTTGACGGATAGGGCTGTGATTGTTACATGATTTTGTGTGTAAATATGCCAAAAGATTGCTCAGCTGCCATAAAGCAGCGTGTACAATAATGAGAGAATATTAAAGAAGTTCATCATATTTCATAGAAAAGAGTTCTAGACAAAAGTCAAAACATCTAGGATGACTTTCTCAACAAACTCTCCAGTCAGCAAACAGTGAAGTCTTGGATTCTATCTTTGATAAGAGGATTCTTATTAGATGACCTCTAGGATCTCTTATGTCTTGTAGAATCTATGATTATATAACATAACTTTTATTTATGCATCTACAAAACAAATGACTTACAAATGCATCTACAAAACAAATGATTCCAGATAAATAAAGGATTTTTAAACTGATGAATAAATAAATACCAATTAATTAGGCCCACTTTTTAAACTTGATCTTGTGTCTTTTTTAGAATTTAACAGATTATACACTATTATTTACTACTGCAAGAAGTGTCTAAGCTTTTGAATGTTTGTTAATAACAAGCATTCCATGCTATTCATGACTCTGATTGTAATATATATTGTTAATGGGGAAATTTTATTGCTATATTTGCAACAAATGAAAAAAATGTGATTAAATAAAATCCTTTAAAAATTTGCTATAGTTCACTAAGAAAGAAAACTAGAACAGAAACAAAATTGTATATTTAGTTCATCCCATAAAAATATTAGGTGAGTCTCCAGGGATGCAGAGAAAGAGAAAATTATAGTGTCTTTGCATTTCTTTTGTCATATCTTTGCTTCTGTTTTCATATGTGTAAGGTAGGGTAGGTAAGAGTGACTTCACATGTAGCTCTAATAAGACTATTTGAAAGAATAAGTAAGAATACATATTAGAGAGCATGGGAAACTGTCATAATTAATTAATTTTCATTAAAATTGGTGTAGGCCACATTCTTTTTGAAAAGTTACAATGTGAGAGTCCTAAAGTCATTCACTGATACAGTACAAGGACATGAGAATTAGAGACTAAGTTGATTAGTCTCTTATTAACACAAGTGTGTTACACTTGATTATTATTACTTATCACTCAAATTACCTTTCTCCACATTTATATGTATATTTAAAATGTTTTTATTAATACTTCTAATATCAATTTAAGAATTATTAACATGTTAATGCAAATTATTTTAAAGATTATATAAAAATATGTATAATCTTAAAACAAATATAAGTATAATAATATATAAAATATTCCAATTATGAGTTCTTTTTTAAAAAGTAATAGAAAAAAATTAACTAAAAATAGTTATCTCACTGCTACAATCACTTATGTTCATGAACATCATATTATCACTTAACTTTTCAGAGCCCTTACAAAATTTTAATTTATATTCCACAAATGCTGCCTTTCTTAAAGTTCAGTGTTATTTACTATATTGAAGCATTCACAATCAACCAAGTACTGAAATTTTCTAATAACTGACTGACATTTCATTTAACCTTTTTAAATAAAATAACATATAGAATCTATTTCCTTGAATCAATATGCAAGGTGGGGCTAATCTTTACTTGATTCAACAACCCAGAGATAATAATGTGGCATATCAGATGCTTTATTAATAAAAATATTAGTTTACTATTAGGGGAATATGAAGCCATGCATTTTTTCATGCAGTGTTCAATATTCGATTAAACATTACTAAAAATACATAACATGGTTATTTACTCAGCTAAAAAAAGTTCTTACAAACTCTTCTTAGTTCTCAGCCAAAAACAAATACCTTAAAAATACTCAGCTTAATCATCAGGATCTAATTGTGAGTATCTGTAAAAGAAAAACATTGAATTAGTAAGACTATATTTAGATTCTATAACTAAAATTAATGTTCACCTATTAATCATGAGATTTGAGATTAATGCATTTTCTTATAGATTATTTTTACTTTGTCATAGAATAACTTGTGGCAGACCAAATCTCCCTCCAAGAACAACTAAAAAAGTGGATAAAATATATTCTAAAATATATGTGTGTTTGAAGGTGTCAGAGAGCTACCTCAGGTAGGACTTGGGCAATCAAGATCATGAATACCAAGGAAACTCAATGAAGTGATCCTGACATCCCACCCCACGTTTTCGTCAAGCCATTTGCCCCAGTTATAAGCAGCATGAAATAAGGAAGTGAAAGGCCCCAAGCAGAGATTTTGAAAGTTTCACAGGCTTAGAAAAACAATAATTAGATTTTAGGGCTACAGAACTGCCATGACATAAGGGAACAAGATCTAGAAGTGGCAGGAATCCAAAGAATTGAATGTAACCTGAGCTGGTTCCCCATTTGAGAAACTGTCCGATTCCCTAGCCCTACAGATGAAACAGAATACAGCAGCCAAGAAGTCAGGAAGCTGAGTAAACTTTTGCAGTCTTCCAGTGCAGCAGAGCAAGGTTCAGATTCCACCAACGAAGAGAGCCCACAAACACCTTAGGTTCTCAAATGAGACTATTTCTAAGAAAAAATAATCAGACCAAGTCTCGAGAAGAGTTAAATCCACTATTGAATCTGTCCAATCTTTAATTGAATCAAGATGATAGTTTCCTAATCTATATGTCTGCCACCAGCTAAGAAAATTCAAATAAATCAATGTTTAATATATCCTCTCTTTTGAAAAAAAAAAAAAAAAAATTACTCAGATACTTTGTTTTTAATAGTCAATGTTTCAAAAATAATAAAAATTAAGCATTGCAAGTAATGGGATATAGATTAGTACATAAACATATTTGTTTGCTCTATCTGCTAAGCAAGCCAAAAAATATAACGACTCACTAGCGATGAACACACCCAGCATCCAGATTTTGCTTTTGAAAACCAATGAAAGGAACCAGCAGCCCTCAGAGACATGGCTGATTCTCATACTGAAACAGAGAGCCTGGGACATATTACGGCATCAGAAACTAAGGAAGTGCTAAAAATAAAAAGGAGACTGGTGGGGAGAGAGAATGGAGGAGGGCATGGGGCATCACAAAGGGACACAGGAAACAACCGAAAGAGTTCCAATGGCCAAATCTGAAACAATTTGAGCAAGAAAATAGGTAAAGAGTAAAATGAATGATTGAGTTAATAAATTGAAAGTGATAGGCAAACTTCCTATGTAGAAGAATTCCAAGTAATCTATGCAAATAGTTGTAAGTCAAGCATATACCCTTGATATGATGTGATGAGATGGCACTTTACTGATGTGTTCTTTCTCCAAAAACTGTAACCCAGACTAATAATAATGAAAACAACACATAAAATCTAATATAATGAAATCCTGTGATATACCTGATCAGCATTCCTCAAATGTCAAATTATCAAAGTTATTAAAAACAAGAAAAGTGTGAGAAAATGTTACAACCAAAAGGCGCCTAAAAAGACATAACAACTAAATGTAAAGTGATATTCTAGATGATAACCTGGATCACAAAAAATGACATTAAGTAGAAACTAAGGATATCTGAACAAAATGCATACTTTAGTTAATAATAGTGCATGGATATTGATCAATTTTTGTGATGAATGTGCCATGGTAATGTAAGATGCTAATAATAGAAAAAACTGGGTGTAAAGGTATATGATGACTCTTGGTATCATCTTTGTAACTTTTCTATAAATCTAAAACTATTCTAAAATAAAAAGTTCATTTAAAATGAGAACAAAATGAAAATTAAAGGCTTATAAATGGGTCTTCAAGTGGTTCATAGGTTGGAGCTTTCAGCCATAGACTTTAAAATAATTATGATTAATACATGAGAAAAATATAATGACATGATGAATTTTACCAGGGCACTAGAATCTTTTGTTATGCAAATAAAAGCTATAAAACTAAACAATATAGTAATTGAATTTAAGGGTTGAATAGCAGATAAGAACCTGCTAAAAAGAGGATTACCAATGTAGAAGACAAATGACTAGAAAATATTCAAATTGAAGCACAGGGACATCAGAGTGATTAATTTATAACCAGTTTGTTGAACAGACATGGCATGTGGATAGCTATTAAACGCACATATACATTTACACATTGATATGATTTGGTTGTGTCCTCACCCAAATCTCATCTTGAATTGTAGTTCCCATAATCCCCACATGTCATGGGAGGGAACAGGTAGAGATAAGTGAATCACGGGGGTGGTTTTCCCCATCCTATTGTCATTATAGTGAGTTAGTTCTCACAAGATCTGAGGGTTTCATAAGGGGGTTCCCCCTTTGCAGGGCACTCATTCTCTCTCCTGCCAGCCTGTGAGGAGATGCCTTTTGCCATGATCATATGTAGCAGGACAAGCCTCAGACAAAACCCCTCAGATACCAAGTTAATGAAGGAAGCGGTTTATTCGGCCAGGAGCATCAGCGAGACTCCTATCTCGAGAGTTGAGATCCCCAAGTGAGCAATTCCTGTCCCTTTTAAGGCCTCACAACTCTAAGGCGATCCACTTGAGAAGGTCATGATCGATTGAGCAATTGGGGGTACGTGACTGGGGGCTGCATGCACCAGTAATTAGATCAGAACAAAACAGGACAGGGATTTTCACAGTGCTTTTCCATACAATGTCTGTAATCTGTAGATAACATAAGCAATTAGTTCAGGGGTCAATCTTTAACTACCAGGCCCAGGGTGTGGCGCTGGGCTGTCTGCTTGTGAATTTCATTTCTGCCTTTTAGTTTTTACTTTTTCTTTCTTTGGAGGCAGAAATTGGGCATAAGACAATATGAGGGGTGGTCTCCTCCTTATTCTGCCCCCCTTTGAGAATCTCACTCAATACTGGGAGTTCTCACTTTCATTCTCACTACCCATGTCTTCTTGCAAGACAGATCGATAGTGATTCATATAGTACATTTGTGCTGAAGAATTTTGGTGAACTAAGGTAGTGGTGAAGCTTTTTATAATTTGAAGAAGTACAGGTAGCAAACAAAGGAACAGTAAGCTAGTTCCTATTACTATTATAACTCCTATTATAAGAGTTTTAAATACTCCTAGCAATGGGAACCATTTTCCAAACATGGCCCCAGGATCAAATACATGCCACACTTGCACAGGCACATGTGCTAGTTTTGTAATATCTCTAACTATGTATTCAACTACTTGCCCTTGATCATCTATGTGTAGAGAGCAATTAGTAAGGTTAAATTTCCCACAGACCCCTCCTTCAGCTGCTAGCAAGTAGTTGAGAGCCGAGCTATTTTGATAGATAGCATTTCTCATCTGAGTTTCTTGCTGGGCCAGAATAGTCAAGGCTCTGCTGGTTTTATTAGTGATTATTTCTAAGATAGTTTGTAACGGTGTGATTCGTTTGATCATGTAAATGGGGATCTGGTATCCCCACGAGCTGTCTTGTGCCCAAGTAGCAGGCCCATAATATTGTATGATTCTCTCAGGGGGGCCATTCATCATCTTTCCAATTTCCTATAGCTATGCTTCTCTTTTCATGGGAAGCATAGACAGTGAAACCCAGGATTTCACCTGTTTTTATGGGCAGTAGGAAGAAAGATGGTTTAATAGTGCCAATAACACAACTACCTGCCCACTGGGCAGGTAATTTGGCATAAGATCTATGCCCACATATCAGTGGGAACTATCCAGTCCCGGTGGGACTCCAGGTGGGTCTGCACAGTTTGTAACTTTGGGAATTTACTAAATGGATTCCTCTCTGATTTGAACTCCACCAAGTGACTGTTTTTGTGGTACCACATAACATGAAGTGACATTGAGAGACTGGGCTACATGCTTGGCTAATTGCAAAAACGAATTTCTTGTTTTTCCTGAAATTTCTGGTACTGGCACATTTAGTTCATCATAGAAAGTTTGAAACACTGGCTCAGGAGAGCGTTTGTAAAGTTCTTGAACCAAGATATTTACTCAAGATCCGGTCCGGCCCCATGGATTCCTAAGGTCACACACTCCCCTTTTTTACAGGGAGGATCAAGGGGATTGGCTTACTAGCTCTAAGGAGTTACACTGTCCCTTAGTACAGGAAGGGCCATTTTTTTCCTTTCTGAAGGTGGACTGGATCCTTTTCATTTTTTATCCAAGTGGCCCAAATGACACAAGACCAGTATCCACATTCATTTCCACACAGTCCTAATTCATGACAAATATACTTATTTTTGGTCATATAGCCTTTTTCCCAACTAAAAGAGCCACATCCCGTTCCTAACATATTGCTATTAATGACGGCACAGGCATCACATTTCATGATTATGTGTTTGGGCACCCCTTTTTCTTCTGTTCTGGCTAATACTTTATATGTATCATTTGTGAGTCCCCACTAGTCTTCAGTCCTTAATCTTATTTCAAAAACTGTGGACATGGGAGGCTCAGAGGGGTCAAAACACACATCTGGTTGGTCGTTTCCTGGACTACATACCTTGTACTGAGTGTCATTATATAAACATGTTCCTTTTAAAGTTCCTAGGCATTCATAGTAACTATAGAACAGAAAGATTGTTTTACCTTGTTGCCCTACCTCGGTAACCTGATGTATACACTGAGAGCAGTCTTCCATGTGGGGAAAATCAGCGGAAGTTTTTACTACACAAGTCCAAATTATAAGGAAAATGAGTCCCACGATGATTCTCCTCATGCTTCAGCCGTGTGTAGACCAGTCAGCTTCCAGGTGTGAATGCAGCAGGGCTTGTCCTCCTCCTCAGAGTCACTTTGCAGGGATTGTCTGGGCTCGGTTTTCCCTCCCAGGTTTCATCGGCTGCAGGTTTCACACGGCTGTGGTGGATACAGGCTGGGATTCCTTCTACCTTTACAGCCGTGGGAGTGGTCAGGATGACGGTCTGAGGTCCTTTCCACCGTGGCCGCAAAGGGGCTACGTTCCAGTCCTTGATCCACATGTGATCACCTGGACAGGAAGGGTGAACTGGGGAGAATAAGCTGATGGGACACCTCTCATTTACCCAAGTTGAGATTGTTTGTGTAATTTTTCCTAAAGCCTGTAGCTGTCACTGTAATTCAATTTCACCTAACTCTCGGGGCATGCCTGGAAGCTCCGATAGTATAGGAGGAGACCTACGATACAGTATTTCATAAGGGAAGTATTCTGTTTTCTTAGAAGGAGTACATCTAATTTTAAACAATACCATAGGAAAGGCCTGTATCCACTTTAATCCAGTTTCCTGACATATTTTCCCTAAACTATTTTTGACAGTCCGATGCATTCACTTCACCTTTCCGAAACTCTGAGGTTGGTAGGTAGCATGTAGCTTCCGAGTGATTCCTAATGCCTTTGCTGTCTTCTGTACCAAGTCAGCCACAAACACCGACCCGTTATCTGAGCTGATTCTTACGGGCAGTCCAAACCTAGGAATAAGATCTCAGAGAAGCACACGGGTCACCTCGTAGGCCTTTTCAGTTCGTGTTGGATAAGCCTCCACCCACCCAGAGTAAGTACACACAAGAACTAGCAAATACTTGTTACCTCCACATTTCGGCATTTCTGTGAAATCCACCTGAAGATCCTCAAAAGGAGCCACTCCATAAGCCTGTATGCCTGGCAGAACAGTGGGGTCTTGCCTCGCATTGTGCTGTCGGCAAGTAACACACCGTTGTGCTACTGCTGGCAAGTATGAGATGTAGAAGTACCAGCCTAACAATTTTTCAAGTGACTCTTGACCTAGATGAGTGGTTTCGTGCATGGCCCATACGATTGTGGCTCTCAGCAACTGTAGCACAGCTACCCTCACATCTGGCAATCTGATCCATCTTGCTTTTATTATTTGCTCCCCTTCTGCGTGGAAGAAGTCTTTTTCTTTCTTAGAATAGGTAGGTACCAGGTCAGGTGTTTGAGGGAGTAAGGGGGCTGCTACCGATGCCCGGTAAGGGGTAGATGCTGCTTTTTGAGCTTCTGAATCAGCTCGAGAGTTTCCTAAGGCCACTGAGATGGAGGCTCGCTGGTGTCCCCTGCAGTGCATGACTGCCACCTTCTGAGGTTTCCACACTGCCTCTAATAATTATAGAATTTCTTGTTGATATTTTATGTCCTTTCCCCCAGACTTTAACAGGCCCTTTTCCTTATATAATGCTCCATGCACTTGGAGGGTTAGAAAGGCATATCGAGAGTCAGTGTAGATATTTACAGTCTTACCTTCAATGAGTTCTAGAGCCCGAGGTAAAGCAATGAGCTCAGCCTTCTGGGCTGAAGTGCCCTGTGGAAACGGTTTGTCTTCAATGACAACATCCAAAGTTACCATCGCATATCCTGCACATCTTTCTCCTTGTGGGTTGATGAAGCTGCTTCCTTCCACGTATAACTCCCAGTCTACTGATGCCCATGGCTGGTCCCATAGGTCAGGTCTACTAGAATAGACTGAGTCCAACACCTCTACACAGTTAAGTTTGACCGGGCTCTCTGATACTGGGAGCAGGGTGGCGGGATTTAGGGTGTTACAGACTTCATTAGTTATGCAGGGATTTTCACCTAGCAAGCTTTGGTACTTGGTTAATCTAGCATTTGTTAGCCAATGATGTCCTTTGGTATTCATCAAAGTTACCACAGCATGGGAGGCCTTTATATTCAGGTTTTGCCAAGGGTTAATTTATCTGCTTCTTGTACTAACAGGGCTGTTGCTGCCAAGCCCCTTAGACATGGTGGCCAGCCTTTGGAAACCCCATCTAGTTGTTTCGAGAGATAGGCCACTGGCCTTGGCCACAGTCCCACAGTCTGTGTTGAAACTCCAACTGCCATTTTTTTCTCTTTCTGACACATAGAGTGTAATGGGCTTTGTCAAATCCGGTAGTCCTAGGGCTGGGACCGACATAAGTTTTTCCTTTAACTTACAAAAGGCTTGCTGTTGTAGAGGCCCCATTCAAAAGGCTCCTGGTTGACCCCCTTTGTAACCTCGTACAAAGGTTTGGCTAGTACTGCAAAGTTTGGAATCCATAATCTGCAAAACCCCACAGCTCCTAGGAATTCCCTTACTTGCCTTCTGGTTCTAGGTTCTGGTAGGCTGCAGATGACCTGCTTTCTTTCTGACCCCAGGCTGTGCTCCCCTTTCTGAATAGTGAATCCCAGGTAGTGTACCTGCTGTCTGCAGATCGGAGCTTTCTTCTTGGACACCTTATACCAACAGTCCTCTAGGTGCCAAAGCAGGCCCTCCGTCCCTTTTGCCCACCTGATTGCCATGGAGTGTCCTAGCAGAAGGTCGTCCACGTATAGGAGCAAGACGCAGCCTAGGTCTTTAGCAGGAAACTTTTGCAAGTCTCAATCCAGGGCCTCCCCAAAGATAGTAGGGGAATTCTTGAACCCTTGGGGAAGCCAGGTCCAAGTGTACCAAGTAGGGACACCTGACTCCGGATCTTCCCACTGAAAGGCAAACAGTTTCTGGCTCTCAGGAGCTAGTCTGATGAAGGCATCTTTTAAGTCCAGACAGGTAAACCAGCTATCCTCAGCCAGCAGCAGCCCTAACAATGTGTAAGGGTTAGGAACTGTTGGGTGCAGAGTCACTGTAGCTTGGTTGACCAAGCACAAGTCCTGTGCTGGCCGGTAATCCTTGGTCCCTGGCTTAGGGACAGGCAGGAGGGGGGTGTTCCATGGAGACTGGCAAGGAACTATAATTCATTAGCTTTCAAGCACTTGAGATGAACCTGGATTCCTTCGCTTCTCTGGGAACCAGATACTGCTCTTGTCTAATTGGTTGGGCCCCAGGCTTAACTTCTAGAGTTCGGGGACTTGGTTGACCACCAATCCTAGAGGATTATCCTTTGCCCATACTCGGGGCCATTGCTTAGTTAGAGATGGTTTTATCTCTTGACCTGGTTCGGTTAGAAAAAGTCTCCATTCTTCTTCCTGGGGGACAGTAAGAGCCATGATAACTCGTGTTCCGGTAACTTTAGCTGTAAAGAGCCCTGTTTTGTAAAGGAGATGGTGGCTCTCAGCTTGATAAGCAAGTCTCTTCCCAGCAAGGGAAAGGGACAGTCAGGCATGTATAAGAACTGGTGAACTAGTTCTTGCCCCCCCCCCCACCGAGCAGGTCCGTGGTAGACAGAAAGCCTGGTTATTGGAAACTCCTGTTGCTCCAATTATATCAATGGTTTTCTTTGATAAGGGAGTGACCTGGGTGATCACTACTGAATGTTCAGCACCAGTGTCGACCAAAAACTTAATGTCCTTGCTCCCAGTTGTAATCCTGACCGTGGGTTCCTTGAGGGCACTTGAGCCCGGTCGCCATCAGTCCAATAGCCATTCAGCCAGATTGAACAAAGCTCCCTCGTCTTTATCTGAGGTCTCTTGTTCTGAACCACCCTGCTTTTCCTTCAGGTGGGGACACTTACCTTTCCAATGTCCTATTTCCTTACAATAGGTGCATTGGTTACGTTGCAAGCATGGGCGATTAGACTGGGTATTCTTCCCAGAACCCCCCTTTCCCTCTCGTTTTGGGGGAATTCCCCTAATGGCCGTGGCCAGTAAGTTGGCGTTTTGCCTAGCCTGGCGTTCACCTTTCTTATGGCTTTCTTTGCGATTTGTTGCATCTCTATTCACAACACTTGATTGGCTATTTCCAGTAACTGTGAGGTATTCATACCCACAAACCCAGCCTGTTTCTGCAATTTTCTCCCGATATCTTCTGCACTTTGACTAACTAAGGCCATGTTAATCATACGCTGATTTTCAGGGCTATCTGGATCAAAAGGAGTGTACATGCGGTAAGCCTCACACAGTATTTTCATAGAATTGCACTGGACTGTCCTCTTTTCCTTGGATGACCTCAGAAACCTTATTTACATTTGTAACCTTTTGAGCCTCTTTCTTTAGACTTTCTATTAATGCCTCATGGTACCGTCTTAGCCTCTCCATGTCTGGTCCCTCATTCAGGTCCCATTGGGGGTCTGTTCCTGGCAGCTGAATTCTTATATATTCTTGGGGGTTTTGGTAATCAGCTGGGACGTGCTCCCCTAGCCATTTAGTTGCTACTTGGAGCACCCTTTGCCTTTCATCTGTATTAAAGAGGTACATGAGCACCTGGTGGCAATCAGCCCAAGTAGGATTATGAGTCTGTAATAATAGTTTGGAGCAAGTCATTTAAAGCTTGAGGCTTTTCAGTGTAAGATGGAGTATTATTTTTCCAATTGAGGAGGTCAGCAGAGGCAAAATGTTGATACACAAAGGCATGCTTTTCCACCATGTGTCTGTCTTCATCTACCCCAGCATATTGCTGCTCTCTCAGGGGCATTTGGATTCCAGTCTTGGGCAGTAAGCAAGCTGCCAAGGGAGGAGTTTCTCCCACAGCTTCACTTCCTCTTTTGTCTACTCTGGGTGATCTAGGGGTGTGGTTATCTGGTGGAGGTGGAGGTGCTGTGGGCTCAGGGGTGGGGAGCCCTTCCTCTCAATAAGGAGGGGATATGCTGGTACCAATTCCTGCCATGATTCTTCTGGTGTTGGGTTGGACAGGACTTTTGGTGCTGACTTCCCTCAGCGGGTGGAGCGAGAACCTTCCTTAACTATCTGTCCCTTTGCTACTAGTACTGCTGCTGCCTGTTCTCTTAACCACTGTGGGAGGTCCAAAACTAGCTGTAACCAAGAATCTATATATGGGAAGTGATCTGGGTGCCCTGGCTTACAGGTTACCCTGTGCCATACTTTCGAGACAAGGGACCTGTCCAGACTTCCTTCTGATGGCCAACCCACCTCTCATGCTGACCAGTCTATCTCACACAAAGTTCTAAGTTTTCCTGGTGTCATGGTGACTCCATAATCTCCCTTAAATTCCTTTTTGAAATTTTTCAACATTTTTCCTAGTGGAGTGGGCTTACTTTGTTCCTGACCCATGTTTCCTTGAGACAAAACACCACGCTCACACCACACTCACACCACAAAACAAAGAACGGGTGAAAAAGGCACATACACACCAAACCAGAATCAAAACCAAAATCAGAGTATCAAGAAATCCAAGCAAGGTCAAAACCAAAGTATCAAGCAATCCAAGTCAAGTCAAAAACAAACCCAAAGTGCTGGTACAGGCATGCTGTGGGTGATCAGGCCATGCTTCCACTCAAACGGATTGGGCAAGTTCTAAAGACTAGTCTTACGAAGTTTCAGATGTCCAGACTCCAAGTGCCAGTTCCTTCCTGGTGTTCAGCCACTGCATTGATCCTCCATGGGGGCCTGCCATGCACTGCTCTGGTGAGGCGTTCCACCGGGGCAATTGCCTACCCGGGAGCGCTCTCAGGATTCGCATGGCTCAAGCTGGCCAGAGTTCCCCACAGGGATGCTCCACAGGGCAGGCCTAAGCTGCCTAAGAGGTTGCCTCAACCGTCTATCAATCACCTTGCTTCCCAGTCAGGGAACCAAGAAATGTAGCAGGACAAGCCGCAGACAAAACCCCTCAGATACTGAGTTAAAGAAGGAAGCAGTTTATTCAGCTTGGAGCATTGGCAAGACTCCTGTCTCAAGAGCCTAGCTCCCCAAGTGAGCAACTCCTGTCCCTTTTAAGGGCTCACAACTCTAAGGTGGTCTGCTTGAGAGGGTCGTGATCGACTGAGCAATCAGGGGGTACATGACTTGGGGCTGCATGCACCGGTAATTAGATCAGAACAAAACAGGACAGGGATTTTCACAGTGCTTTTCTATACAATATCTGTAATCTATAGATAACATAAGCGATTAGGTCAGGGGTCGATCTTTAACTACCAGGCCCAGGGTGTGGCGCTGAGCTGTCTGTTGTGGATTTCACTTCTGCCTTTTAGTTTTTACTTCTTCTTTCTTTGGAGGCAGAAATTGGGCATAAGACAATATGAGGGGTGGTTTCCTCCCTAAGTAAGTTTCCTGAGGCCTCCCCAGCCATGCAGAACTGTGAGTCTATTAAACCTCTTTCCTTATAAATTGTCCAGTCTTGGGTATGTCTTTGTTAGCAGTGTGATAAAGGAACTAATACATACATACAACTTCTTGTGTCACATCATAGTTTCAAACTTAAATTCCATGTGAGAAAATTTCCCCTGCCTCTGAACGAAATCTGTGTCAAAACAATGACTATTGTGATATTAACAAGAGTTCTAGATCATTTTTTATTATAAATGCAGTCTTGAATATCTTTTATTCCCAATTAATAATATCCAGTCCCATCTCGTAAAAAAAAAAAAAAAAAAAAAAAAGAAAAACCTATAAATTTGACTTTACAATAATGTTTTTTCCCCTGTCCCAGCTTGAAATTTCCAGACTGTACACTGGCTATTGGAATAAGGTGGTCATTCTTCCCTCTCTTCCCTGACTTCTTGGCCCTCTAACAGCTGTTTCTTCACCTTAATAATCGGGTAGGGGAAAGAAGAGGCAGAGGAGAGGGAACTTCTTACTTGGCCTCTGGGCTTCCTACTTACTTGTCTTGGAAGATGATCAAAACTGATTCTATTAGAAACACTACCAAGGGATCCTGCATCAGGCTCCTTTCTGCAGTCCTCCACAGAATTTACCACTATTTCTGGTAGTTTTCCATGACACCTATCTCAGCCACTGGTATCCAATAATAGGGCTCTAACCTCATTCTTCTGGTTTGGCCTTTGTATCTCCACTCAATATTATTGGATAAGATTCAGGATTACTCCATATTGTCTTTCATTCCCACAGGGTCCCTATTTGGTCCTAGTAAAGCACTCATCAACCTGAAAAACTTACCTGATAAACTCTTACCTGAGCCACTCTGGATAAGTGTTACCCTTATAAGCTTGCCCAAATAAATTCTGGGACTACAGGGCAACTCAATCACTCTCTTGGGTCCACTTTAAAAACATTTCATCTCTGATCCTCTAGATTTGCAGGGTCGCTCCCCAATTTACATTCTGTGTTAGCTTTCTCAGACATAATTCCATTATTTCTCTGTCTCTCAGATGCATGGGAAACAGTTGAAAGACCTCCAAAGGGTCTCCTTTTGAAGCCCTACTCGCTAGATGTCTGGATATAGGGTAGCACTCCATTACACATCCCCCAAGAAGAAGGAGGAGATTCCACATAAAAATGATTTGTCTCAAAATAAGTCACTTCACCCTTATCCTCTTTTGTGGCCTTTATTGGTTCCTTTTTATAACCAGAGATTTAAAAATTATAAAATAGTCTTTCCTTCTTCATATGGAAATTCCACAAAACTTGCATGAAGTGTCTATTTCCCATATATTAATACTTTGCTATTCTGATGTAAATTATATCACGACTTCACTTAAAATCAAGAAATCTTGTTTTAACATCCAGTTATAGTTTTAAATATGTAATAAAATTACTATAAGGCCTCTGTTCAAAACCCTCCAACTTCTACTATAGGTGACAATGAAGGAGACTGTAGTACCTTAATTATTCCAACAAAAACAATTAGAAAAAATAGAGAAAATACAGAACAATATTTTAAAGGCACAGATGAGCAACCAAGCCAGTCAGGAGACAAAAGATGATATCTGAACAAAAAGGAAAGTACACTAAAGAGAGCCCTTGATAATTTTTTCTGGTATTTCCCTTCAGGCGTTTTCTGCTTAGCTCAGGCAATGAGTCATAGAAAACGTAAAATTTCAAGCCACGATCAAATTCCAGTGAATACACACTTTAAAACAAAAAAAAAAAATGACAATTATAGTAATGACAAGGATGTGGACCACCTGCAATTCTCCAACACTATGTATATGAACATAAATCAGTTTAACCACTTGGAAAAGTGTTTATTTTTCACTAAAGTTAAAAGGATGTGCATTAAATCTAGCAGTTGCATTCATAGGTATCTACTCAGGAGAAATAAGTACATGTGTACAAAAAGATATTTACAAAAATACTTATAATAGCTGAATATTTGCAATATGCTGAACCTGTAAATAATCCAAATGTCCATCAACAGAAGAATGGATAAATAAATTATATGTGTAGAAGGGAACACTGTATATAGCAATGAAAAAGAATGAATTGGGGCTACACACAACAATACAGATGACTCAGAGAAATGTTATTTTTTAACAAAAGAAGCTAATCTCAAAAGAAAACAGTATGATTTCATTTATATAAAGTTAGACAGCAGGGAACGCTAATTAAGGTGATAGAAGTCAGAATAATGGTGAGTTTGGAGTGGGAGATGTTATTTAGAAGAGGACATGAGGGAGGCTTCAAGGCTTCTGTTCATGTTCTGTAGTTTCGTCTGAATGGTAGCCTAGTGGGGATATTCATTTGCAAATTGACTACGAAATAAAAAAATAAAATCGAAACTTTCACAAAGGATTACCTGCCACCAGTTTGACCTCATCACTTTACTGTTCATGTCCTCCTTATTCACGTTGTTCCTGCACACCGGCCTCCTTGTTATCCTCAAGCATAGCAAGCATGCTATCATCCAGAAATGTTTGCACTTCTTTCCTATGCCTAGAATACTCTTCAGAGAGAGCCACATATTAAATCTCTTGCCTCCTTCAAGACTCTGCACAAATGTTGCCTTCCCTGATAATTTTATATAAAATACACACACACACACACACACACACACACACACACCACTCTCCTCTTTATCCTGGTTACTATTCATAGCCCTTACTATACCAGTTATTAATATATTTAGTTATTTTTTGTAAATATGTTCTATATATTTATAACCTTTTGTAAGCCCTAGAAAGCTGAGAATGTGTTTGTTCCAATAACCACTCTCTGTCAGTCTAAAACCATGCTTGGCACAAGGTAATTGCTCAGTAAAAATGTATTCAATAAGTGATGAATAAATGTCCCAGTCTAGAAAAAAACATGCTATTTTTAAAAATCAAACTTACAGTAACTCCTCACTTAACATTGTCAATAGGTTTTTGGAAACTGTGACTTTAAATGAAACAAAATATAAGGAAACCAGTTTTACTAGTTTACTGGTATAGACTAATTGATATAAACAAGAGTTTAGTTCCTACAGCATATTTCTTGTCACAAAAACATCACCAAACTTATCAATAAAGACTAGAACACTTCTAATATTAAATGTTGAAATAAATGTGAGCTATACATACATTTAAGAAAGGTTAATTTTACAAAGTACGATAATTACCTAATTTTTCTAGTTGAGGGCCATGGGTAACCAGAGGCCATACTATAACTGAGGGTACAAGCTGGGAACCAGCTCTAGATGGGAATCCATCCCATTGCAGAGCACATTCACACACATACACACACTTGGATGCACCAGTTCACCTAACATGCACGTCTTTGGAATGTGGAAGGAAACAGGAGTTCCCAGAGAAAACCCAGGCAGACAGGAGTGGAACATGCAAACTTCACACAGACAGTGCCCTGCTAGCAATCAATTGTTTTTTTCTCATCAATGTTATAATGGAATGATATTGAAGAAAATTATGTTATTCAAGGACCAGCTGCATGTTATTAATAAAATATAAATTAACGTTTTATAGATTGTAAATTCCATAATCAATTTACAGCAAATAAAAGCCTATTGAAATGTTCTTCCTCTTTGTTGCAAAGTTTAGTTTTAACAGCCTTTAGAATTCAAACAGGAAAAAAAAATTCAAAAAAAGAATTACACCTAAAGTTGTCATCAGTACTAATGGCAGCTACTTTGTAACAGTGGGAAAAGTTATTCTCCTTCTACTTTTCTCCTCCCATCCCCCATTTATTCAAAGTAGTCTCTTAGGTTCTGTTATATTCACTATCCTTTTGATATCTACATCAGATATTATCCTTTTGTACACTCCATAGTTTTACTCTATTGCAGACACAGAATGGTATTTACTTTTCTATGTTCCAGTTCCTTCATCCCTGAAAACCATGTTGAATTCATAAATTGTTCAATAATTGTAATCAGACATGTTTATTAGTTCTTCAATCCCCCCACCAATCTTGCCCTAAAGCCCCATATAAATATTATCTTCTTACATATTTGTATTGCTAATATAAACACCTTTCCTAGCTTGCACCTGCCTTTTGTAAGTATATAGGCCCACTTGAAGCACAGAGAATTTACATTGGTTTAGTCTGTGGCCCAAAGAGGAAAAAAATAATAATAATTCTTCTCTGTCCTTATTTTGCCAGAAAAGAAGCAGCATTGACTACAGTAAAGAAAGAGTGCTCTTTACTTCTACAGTAAAGAAAGACAACTCCTGGTCACAGGTGCAAGAGCCCTACTCCTCCTAAAGCAGAAATTCTGCCTGGTGATCTGGCATCCAGGAATTTAACATTCTCAATTAAATGAGGTGGTCTTACCTTCTAGTCTTTCTTTTTTTTCAGAATGCTTGAAAGATCATAGCATTAATCATGAAAATAATAAGCAACTTCTGTTGCAAGTGTCTGCACTTAATCCTAAGTATGTTCCAATTCTGCACATTTGTAACATTGGTTAAGGAACTACCCCTTGGGGTCTTAAGTTATGAGTGGACAACGTTTATGAAATTAAACTAATCCCAAGAAGAAAATTCAGCATTAGTCAAATAAATGGGGTGCTAATACTAAATAGAGCATTTTATCTTTTACATACTTAATTCCTACTTTTTGATACTCTTGCTAAACCCAAATATCATGACCTGTAAAATAATCTTGAGTGAAAACCTAAAGAACTGAGGTGAAAAACATCAGCGCGATCAATATGAGTACCTTCTGGCTGCAGCAGGCAATCTCATTGCATGCAGCCCTTGGCATAGTGCTGATGCCTATGGCAGGCTCAGGGCAGTGTTTGGCAGGCACTGGTGGAAGCTGATAGGACAAAGCCGACAGGCACCTGCATACCTCCTGTTTTCAGGGAACAGCAGTGACTGAGCAACGGGCAACACCAGAGAGCAGAGTAGGTAAGAAGAGAAATGGCAGCTGCCAAACAGTAACCAAGCACAAGTCTGTGGGCAAAACACCAAAATCATTCAGAATTTACAGAATGAGTTAGAGGAATTTGCGGGGTGCTAGAGTTTCAGTGGAGCCAATACAAGTGAATTTTGGCAAATATTTCTGTTACTAATTTAGAAAGGCAGTTTTATCATTCACTAACTATATAAATTTGGAAAATATAGTTCTTGGCTTCAGTTGACTCATCTTTAAAATGTGAGATAACAGCTACCTGGCAGAATTGTTGGAAGGATTAAATAAACATATACAGTTGACTCCCATGTATCTATGTATCTATGTATGTATCTATCTCTATCTATCTATCTATCTATCTATCTATCTATCTATCTATCTATCTATGTATCAAAATGTACATAAAAATCTTGGCAAATCCTAATACTATATACATGTTATTATTATTATTATTACCTAAGTCTCCTTCACCCCTGAATGCTGTGTCCTGGGGAGTATTAATTACACTATTTATAAGAGACTGCATGTCATGGCAGGTGAGGGAACTCATAGCAGAGAAAGTAAAACAATAGAAAGTGGACACAAAAGCTGACAAGAGTAGCAACTTCTGTTCATATTCCAGTTTCAAGGAAATAGTAAAAATGGACATGTAAGTGCACTGGCTGACTGCTTATTTAAGACATACTTTAAAGCTAGTTCAGGTAGTCAGGTTTTCTAATGTGATAAATGAATTAAACTGTGTCAGTTTCAAACTGTCACCATTAGAATCTAATTCAAATTTAAACAGCAATTTAAACAGTATAAAAGATTGCCCTCATCAGTGCTCCATAATCTTAACCTTTGGAGCTTTCCACAGCATAGATAGCAAATTGAATTAATTATTAGCCCTTCACCTAGGGGACCTACGTAGAATTCAGCAGCTCAGAAGACAGCTAATGAGATTGGTAGGTTCATTCCAGTCCCCAGTGTACTTTAATCCCCAACACATATCCACCTGTCGTATTTTCCTACTTTTTTTTTTTTTTTTTTCAGAGAACATAATTCTAAGAAGTCAGAGTTGGCTGACATTTAAAATCCTCTTTGTAGAGTGACTTACTCGTATATACCAGTAAGGTCAAAGGAATGTCGTGTAGAAAACCACAAAAGAAAAAAAATTAATATCCAACAACAGAGTTGATTCCAATTGATTCCCATCATTTTGGGAGTGCATTTCTATTTCTAATATCTTCCATCAAAGCAAAAATCTCATTACATATTCATTAATTCATTTATATATTCAGTTAGTACTTATAAGCAATGACCATATGACAATTTTTGTGGGTTCTGGGTACTTATTATCATAGAAATTATTGCGTGGTGGGACATACAAACAGGTTAACCAACAATTTTATTAAGGGATAGCAATATATGTAAAAGAGGGAGTATGAAGTGCATTACCTGGACTGGGAAGAGTCAAACAGGTTTCTTGAAGAAAATGACATCTAAGTTGGATCCTGAAGAATCAGTAGGCATTAGTTAAGCCTTGGAAATAAAATGAGGGTCTAAGGTAGTATATCTCAAGAAGAAGCAATGGAATATCCACAGTTCTGGAACTTGAATGTGGCTGCGACATAAGAGTATAAGAGGTGGGTGTTAGGAGAAGACACTGAAAAGAAGAATAAGCTCAGTACATTGTAAGACATTTAAAGAAATGTTGATTGTTTCCAGAAGACAAGGACAACTAATTTCTGCTAGGGATCGTATCAGATTTGCGTTTCAGAATGATTTTCCTGGCAGCATTAGTACTAAACTGGCAAACATGTGAAGAGGCTCTTGTAAAGTTAAGTTACTGATCATGATGAACTAGACTAAGGCAAAAACAATGAATATAGAGAAAAGTGAATGAGATTGAAAGATATTTGATGTAGTAAACAGAACTGATGAATAGATGACTAAGGAGAAAATGATGTAGGAGTCATTTTAAAGGTTCAGCTTTCTTGTTTGATCCAACATGTAGGGGATGCTTTTGGTTAAAAAAAATAAAATCCTAGATACATATTTCTAACTCCCCATTGGAAGCTAAATCTCCATGGGGTGCTAACATTCTGCATGTGTTCTGTTCCAGACTACCTTTTAAAGGATGTTTGTACAACAAAGACACTCAGAAGATGCAGTGCCCAGGTCTTGGGCAGAGTGCAAATTTTTAAATAAAGATAATGTCTTACTGCAGTGCAAAGGTTGGAAAAGTTTGCTAGCAGCTGCATCTAAAAGCTTAGGGCTGCCTTGGCTTAGAGTTCCTCAGCTGTGACACAGCCCCACTGTGTGTGCACAACTGGGCTCTCCTCTACACTGTTCCATGGGATTGGAGGCCTGGCAAAGGGAACTGATGTAAACATACAGTTCCTGCTTCCTGCTTTGCCATGAGTAAAAATGTTCTTTTTCTCTGATCCAGTAGTCTCTTGTTTTCTGGGACCTCCATGAAACAGTAGCAAGCTAACTTGTTATAATGTAAATAAATTTCAGATAATTCACAATTCTTGAACACTGCCCCCCAACACCACTTTAAAATCATTTAAGGTTGTGGGTTTGGACGATTTGTGGTGATATAAAGTTATTATATTGAGGGTAGAAATTTAGGGTTTAAAAACATGTTAAATGTATTTGAAACATTTCCAGTTTTGTATCTCTATGAATACCTAAGTTCTATGTTTTTGTGTGTCAGTTTGTGTTTGTACATCTAATTTTTGATAGGTCAGTAACTAGCATATTACATTTGTATCCAAAGTTTTAAAATTCCAAAGTTGGCTTTTGCAGAGCTGAATTTTCATATTTGGAATCAAAAACTTAAAAAAAATACATAAATCTAGATTTTAACATTAGAGAATGCAAATTGGCAAGTTTGTAAGAAATTTTATTAACCCACTTAAAGTTTCCTGCAATTACTGCTGAATTGCAACCAATAACTTAACAAATAAGAGGATTCTGACATGAAAATTATAAAAGCAATGATACATTGTATAGCTAAAATTTTTAAAAAAAAGTTATTTCAAGAAATGTTTGTTAGTATATTCTACAGGCTAGAAATACAACAACGAATAAGGAATCATCCCTATTCTCAAAAACTGAATACTGTACATAGAAAAATTGAAGCTGAGTAAAAAACAAAACATTTATTTTTGTTAAGTATGCATACTAATCTTATGGTTCTGGTCAAAGAAATATGAGGAATTTAGAAATCTTATCATCTTTACTTCCAAGTATTCTACCTTTCTTTTTCCCTGAGTATGATAATTCAAAAGAATGATATACCCATGGTCAATTAATAAGCAATAATAGTCCCCCCAACATGTCTTCTAATTCTTCTTATTCTAACATTCATACCTTGACTCTCTGAATATATGCCATAAAAAATGTTGGTTTTCTGTCATGGGTCTAATTATTTATATTAAAGACTCAAAGGAATAAGGAGAGCTTAAAACAGCACTATAGCTAGCTATAAGGACCAATAAAACCTATGCCTACTTACTAAATACTATAGCTGTTCTTGTAGTAAAAGGTTTAGCTCTGAGCATCTAGCACATTGGTAAGTCTATCCAATTCACAAGTTAAACATGCAGTATCTTCCTAGAAAACATAGTTTCCTTGAAGATTTGGAAAACAAATGTGATGAATTGTGGAACTCTTAAAAGTGTGAAAGCAAAACCTACAGTTTACTATTTTTCCTTTGGCAGCTCATTCTCATAGGGTTTGATAAAGTTAAGAAAGCTGAAAACTTTTGTGCAGGAAAAAATTTGGTACTAGGCAATATGGCAGTATTCATTTTCTCACATTCAGAAGACCATGTTATTGCCAAGAGATAAATTTTTGCTAACATCACAGGTCTGCAGAGAAGACTAGCACTAATTTACCAGCAAGGGCAAGATACACAGCATTCTGTAGAGTGTCCAAAACACCTACATGACCATCAGTTTTCTTAAAATTAGTTTGACAATGTACAAACAAAGTAAAATTTAGAGATGAATCTCTAAGCAAAAGGTTTTATTTTAAAACATATGTAAAAATAGGATTGCGGCCGGGCGCGGTGGCTCACGCCTGTAATCCCAGCACTTTGGGAGGCCGAGGCGGGCGGATCACAAGGTCAGGAGATCGAGACCATGGTGAAACTCCGTCTCTACTAAAAATAGAAAAAAATTAGCCGGGCGCAGCGGCGGGCGCCTGTAGTCCCAGCTACTCGGGAGGCTGAGGCAGGAGAATGGCGTGAACCCGGGAGGCGGAGCTTGCAGTGAGCCGAGATTGCGCCACTGCACTCCAGCCTGGGCGACAGAGCAAGACTCCGTCTCAAAAAAAAAAAAAAAAATAGGATTGCAATTTAGATCATAAACACTGACTAGGGTAGTCTTTGGTGTTCCAAAGAATTAAAGAAAAGTTTGGGGCTTTACTGGAGAAGATAAATGTTATGCAAATTGTTTTGAAAGTTTGTTAGCACTAGTGGAGATTTTTGGGGTGTTGGCAAACTCTGATTGGTGAGTAGCAGTGGTAGGTATACTAGCTTTAGAATCACAGAAGGTTGCTTTGGCAGCTACTAGGTAAAACTTGTCTTAAGGTTACAGCAGGTTGTTTTGGCACATGAGCTTGTGAGATAATTTCTGGGGCAAGTGCTTTGTGACCTAAGTGCTTCTTCTCCCTGGTCCCTAGACTATAATTTAGTTGGGTTTGAAAAAAATAACTCCAATTTGTAAAGTCAATTTTCACATTTCCCCCTTTTGATCAAGATCTTTCTATGAAAATATCACTGATCAACCATCCTGAAGTTAGGTCTAATTGTCTCTTAACGCTGGGATATCCTAATTGTGTCTGGTCCCAAATTGAGAGCAAAGTATGGGAATCAATGTTAGAAACCCAGGCCACATTTGTGGCCAGAAAGAAAACCTCTCAGGGCAGGTTTGCCTGTAGTCCAGCATAGACTTCCATCTTACCAGTCCCATATGCATTAGAAATCATCTTGAAGTATTCTGCTAACATTATTCTGTTGTGAGGACTGGTTTTACAAAGATTAGACAGGCAAGAAAAATTGAGTTTAAAGATCAAAATGCAAAGAATGATCATGAATGATATAATAAATTCCAGTTTAAATAATTGTTCTCAACCATGAACCCAATTTTGAAGGTAATCAACTGAACAGATCAAAAAGTCCAGATGTATCTGCTGAAACTTTTTGGCGCTAAGTGGCTTGCTTTCTTATCTTGTGTAATTGCCAGAGGAATTTTTCCATGTGCAGCAAACAGTGTTAGCAACTGCACAAATACTACCTTGTTTAGCTAATTAGTAATCCAGTGCAATCCTGCTATCAAATGCCACTTTAGCAAGAAAATCTAAGGAAGTATTTTTCGGTTGCAATAGCTTTAGCTGTGGAGTTGGCTATGGACCAAATTGTTAAGGATAAATTTCTGATGATTGTTCCTAAGTGGCTAATTCTGATGCTAGGGAAAGAAGACTTAACAACTGAGGCCCATCTGCGAGATTTATGCCTCCGGACAAAGTGTCTGTTTTAAATATCACGATGTAAACTAAGAGGTAGGAACCAATGTTCAAATTTTGCTGATTTAAATTGAATGCAGAAGTATTTCAAAAAACATTGGTCTTTTAATTTTCCATTTCTTAAGATGTAATGTTGCCTAAGCAGGTAGTTGACTTTTGAATCCTCCACAGATGAAAATATATTCCAATGGAGTACAACAGGGAATTCCACAGGGTCTACTTTGTGTATTAACAGTTACTCATAAGGAGGTGTCAGCACCATTTAGCCAAGATTATATTATTGAACTATTGCATTGCTGGAGGCCATCAACATTTAGAAGACTAGGGAAAGGAAAAGTTTTGCAATCTGTTGAATTTCTTTTCTCTTGAGTACTCTTACCATATTTTTCTTTATATAATATTAATCTAATTTTAAAGTCTTTTGTGTAGACCTTAGATACTGTTAGAGTAAAGCAGGAAATCTGCATATGTGAATCTCAAAACTTGACCTTATAAAAAGAACCAGATACACAATTTGAACAGTTCATTGGAAACATTAGTAAAACATGTTATGAGGTAAAATAAAGATTAACTTTCATAATGAACAGATGGGAAGTTGTCGTGACAAATCCAATAGCCAGTTATGTGTCTCCCTTGGCAATAGATTGGAAAATGTGAATTATAGCATTGTCTTTCCAGGAAAATAAAGGCATATAAGAAAAGATCAATTTCTTTTTTTATAAAAAAGAATATACATCCTGGTCTGGACATGTTGGGATGGAAGTCTACTTCAGATGTCATCTGCTTCAATTCTGGAAGAACTTTAGTTTTAAAACCCTTATTGGAGTACTTGTCCAGTCAGGAGTGGGGGACTTTTAAAAATAAGATATGTAGATGCACAAATCAGTGCCTTTGAGCTTTGCAGCAAAAGGAGTGGTGAAAAGCGCTTGATATGGACCCTTCTGATAAGGCTGGAGATAATCTTTATGTAGATATCTTTCCAGCAGAGAAAGTCACTAGGTTGCACATCGTGGTGCTTTAGGTCTTTATCTCCTGAGTGCACCAGGAAAACATTGTTCTACCAAAGTACAATTTTATCCATTGTTTAATAATGATTTTGCAATATTGAAGTATATCTCCTTTTATTAACTGATGGTCAAAAGCAGAGAGAGACAAGTTCCTGTGATTATTTCAAAATGTGAATGTTTGCGAGCCTTAAAGGGAATGACTCTCCAATTTAATAATATCAAAAGAAGAATCTTAGATCAGGAAAGGTTTTCATATATTTTGCTTTTTTTTTTTTTTTTTGAGTCTCACTCTGTCACCCAGGCTGGAGCTCAATGTCATGATCTAGGCTCACTGGAAGCTCTGCCTCCTAGGTTCAGGTTCAAGCAATTCTCCCTGACTCAGCCTCCTGAGTAGCTGGGATTATAGGTGCTCACCACCATGCTCGGCTAACTTTTTTATTTTTTATTTTTTGTTTTTTCAGTAGAGATGGGGTTTCACCATGTTGACCAGGCTGGTCTCAAATTCCTGACCTCAGGCGATCTGCCTGCCTCGACCTCCCAAAGTTTTGGGATCACAGGCAGGAGCCACCATGCCTGGCCACCAACTGGGTTTTTATAGTCCCACTTATTTATTTTATAAAATCAGAAGATTGGAGATAGTAGGCACACTGGAAATGCTATAAAATTGGTCAGATTGAACATACCTACTGTATTAGTCCATTTTCCCACTGCTATAAAGAACTGCCTGAGACTGGGTAACTTATAAAGAAAAGAGGTTTAATTTACTCATAGGTCTGCATTGCTGGGGAGACCTCAGGAAACTTACAGCCGTGGCGGAAGAGGAAGGGGAAGCAGGCATCTAAAGCAGGCACAAAACAAAACAAAACAATAAAACAAACAAACAAACAAAAAAACAAGCCAGGAGCAGGGGCTCATATCTGTAATCCTAGCACTTTGAGAGGCTGAGGTGGACAGATCATGAGGTCAGGAGATCGAGACCATCCTGGTTAACGTGATGAAACCCCATCTCTACTAAAAACACAAAAAATTAGCCGGACGTGGTGGCGGGTGCCTGTAGTCCCAGATACTTGGGAGGCTGAGGCAGGAGAATGGCGTGAACCCGGGAGGCAGAGCTTGCACTGAGCCTAGATTGTGCCACCGCACTCCAGCCTGGGCGACACAGTGAGACTCCATCTCAAAAAAACAAACAAACAAACAAACAAAATTAGCCTTCTTCACAAGGTGGAAGGAGAGAGAAAGAACAAGGGGTAAGTACCATACTTTAAAACCATCAGATCTCATGAGAACTCACTCACTATCACAGGGCAGCATGGGAGAAACTGTCCACCTGATCTAAACACCTCCCACCACATCCCTCTCTCAGATTATAATTTGAGATGAGATCTGAGTGGAGACACAGAGTCAAGCTATATAACCTACAATATTACATGACCAATAAAGTGGACTCCCCAGTTACTATAAAGAAAAGGGTAGTCCCCTGCATGGGAATAATTTTCTCTAGAAGAATTTTGGCCATGGCTGAAGCAATGGCTGGTCTACAAGAAAAGGTTTCCACCCAATTGAAAAACATAGAGATTACACAAATATGTATGTATCCAAAGGAGAGAGGTAGCTGGAAAAAAATCCATTTGCCAAATCTCAAATGATCCATTAGGTAAATTAAAATGTCCAGAAATGGTATGTATAGATTTATTGGACTAAACTTAGGACCAGTAGTACAAGCCAAATAAGCACTTCTGGCAGACTTCTTAATGTCACCCCACCAATATCATTTCATAAAAGAAATAAATGTGTTAGTTGTCTATGAGTCAAATTATGAACTATAGTTAACAGTAGATAGCTCAATGAATTTGGGAAAATTGGCTTATTTTCATGTCCAAAACATAGTTCTTTTTTTTTTAATCACAAAACTAGCTGTCATGATTTTTTCAATTATTTTCTAGTTTCTGGTACTCAATTTTGTGCATCTTTGAACCATCTTAATGTTCTTTTTGTGAGGTCATTACAAAGATTTGATCAATTGAACCTTTAAGAGTAGCATTACTAGCAGCATTATAAGCAAAGTAGTTTCCTGTAGCCTCCATAGAATCCTCTAACCCCCACTGAGTCCAATCTTAAATGTCCAAGAATTTTGACAATAGCCAAAACAGTTGGTACCCATATGGCATTCAGTAAGTCTTGTACATAGGATCTGTTTTTTTTTTATTTGACCTCCTGTGAAAGTGAGGAAGCACCTTTGCTTCCATAAAATCCTGAAATCATGAGCAACCAAGAAGGCGTAACTACTGTCTGTGAATTTGTATTAGCAGATTTCCCTTTAGTAAGGAGGCAAGTCTGAGTAAGGGCATAAAGTTCAGCCTTGTGGGTAGAAGTAACTATAGTTAAGGGTGCAACCTAAATATCTTTAAACTAAGTAGTAATTGTATATTCTTCACAGTATTTACCAATGTCATCCTTTAAATATGCTCCATCTGTAAGTCATGATAGTTCAGCATTGTCTAACAAAGACTCTTACGAATCTTTTTGTTGAGTTGAAAGATAGAGGCAAAAAGTAATAGGGATGGGTCCACATCAGAAGGAAGGGGTAAAAAAGTAGAAGAAGTAACATTGTTCTATTCAAAATGAGTTATGTAAGGAGCAGCTAGCCAAGAATAAAGTTTATAAGAGGTAAAATTACTAGAAAATAGGTGTTAAGTATGATGTGAATTTAGAAGAATTTAACAGCAAGGAAAATAAAAAATGGTTGAAAGATATTCCATGACCATTTCTTCGGTGAAGTGACTAGTAGAGCAGTAGTTACAATAGTTCTCAAATGAGGAGGTAATTCTTGAGCTACTGAGTCTACTTGTTGGCTGTAATATCCAGTGGGGCAGTGTTGATTTCCATGTTTTTGAGTTAGGACACTCAAGGCATTTTCTTTCTTTTCATAAACAAAAAGAAAAAAAGGGGGAGTTGATAATTAGAGAGGGTAGAGAGATTTCAAAGTTCCTCTTTAATGTAATAAATGCAATATCTTTACATTATTTCCCCACAATGGAATCAAGCTTAGAAGTCTTGAGTAGGACATGCAGGGTGTTAGCAATCAAAAAAAAATTTGATATTCAGTTATGGCAGGGATCAGCAAGTCCAAGAAACCCTCAAAGTTGCCATTTAGTTTTGGGTTTATGGAACTACAGGACACCTTGCATCTGTTCAGGGTTTAAATGTAGCCCTGTCTGAAAAATCAGATAACCCAGATGTTTAACTTGAGTTTTAACTAATAGTAACTTTTCTTTAGAAAACTATAATCTTTTATGGCTAGAAGTTTTCATAAATGCACACTGTCTTCCTCACAGGATACCTGTATGGGAGAGCAAAGAAGTCATCTGCATACTGTAGTAAGGATGAGCCTTAGGGGAAAGTTACATATTCTAAATTAACTTTCAGAATTTGAGCAAGATTGGAAAGACTTTCAGTTTAGTATTGAGGCATAACAGTCCAAGTATATTGTTATCCTTCCCAAATGAAGGCAAATAGATATTGACAGGTTTGATCAAAAGGGATGCTAAGGAAAGCACCACAGAGGTAAATTTCAGTGGATAATTTACTATAAGTTGGCACTGAGGTCAACAAATTATGTGGATTTGGGACCATAGTGTAGTATAATATAACAATATTATTTATCATTTATAAATAATATTATAAATTACAAATAAACAAATAAATTGTAAATAACAGAAACCCTGAACAAATCTATACCTGTAAACACTAGATTTTCTCACGGGAAGAATGGGAGTGTTACAGAGACTGGCGGAAGGAATTTTTAAGCCTTGAGTTTTGTATTCTTCAATGATGGGTCCTATCCCTTGTAAGGTAGATTGATCCAAAGGATTTTGTTTAATATTAAGGGCTTTGTTCAATCAATTTGGATTTTGATCGGGGTGCACTATGGTTCTGTGTTGATGATGTGGCCCATACAAAGACAGGTACTTGTTTCAATAAAAAATTCTGGGAGCCAGCAGGAATATCTTTGTTGTTGGGACGATGTAACATGTAAGCAGGGCATCAAAAGTAGAGTCCAGTGGATTGTTCTTATCAATTATTTTTTCTTTTTGGGAGAAAGAGATGCCAGCATGATATTTTTCTGAAAGTCTTGTCCCAGTAAATGAGCTGGAGTAGATTCCACCAGTAAGAAGAGATAGGTGTCCTGTAATGGCTTAAGGTGAAAAGTAATAGGCTGGGACAGAAAAGCCATCAATGGTTCATTTAAAACTCCCCTATTTAAATATTTTTATTACTCCAAGGCAGGAGCTGGTTGAGGAGAGTTGAACACCAATAGGGTTGGTTCAGGAGCAGAGTTGAACACCAATAGGGTTCCTCCTGTGTCTATATAAACAGTCAGGACCTCATTGCCAATCCCCAAGATGATTAAGTGGAAGAATTAGAGAAAGCTCCTGTATGGTCTCAAAGCCCCTTCATGGGGAAGGAGAAGCAGAAGGTTTAAGTGAAGAAGACTGTTTATAAACTTAAAACTTTATAAACTTAAAACTGATTGCTTATGTTAATAACAGCTCTTCTTCCAGTGGCCTTGGCTATTTACAATAATGACAGATGCCAAGAGGTGGCTTTTGTGGATTAAAGTTGTGTCATTTAGAGACCAAATGGTTTTCTCTGGGAGCATTCATGTTGCAGTTGGAGGTTTAGGATTTTAGTAGTCTTCTTTTTATTGGTTTTATTTATGGTGCAAGCCAATTGATTTGCCAAATCAACAAATTCAGCAGGTGGTATGGTCTCCCCCTCCATGTGAGCTGTTTTTTTTTTTTTTTTTTTTTTTTACTCACAGAGAAAGTTCTTGGCTGAGATCCTTGGCAAACATAGAGTTAAAAGTAAGTCTAGTATAGTCAACATCCATAGGTAGGTCAAAGTTTTCTCTGAATATAACCAACAGTCTCTTATAATAGTTATGAACTGGTTGATTTAGCTCTTGGGTATAAGCTTAAATTTTATTCCAATCTATGACTTTATAAAATGGATTGAGGATGGCCCTCTATAAATTGAGAGTTGTTGAGCCAGTTTCTAATATTGTAGGTCTGATTCCGGGAAATGGACACAGATATTGCTAAATCCACTTGGGGATGGGTACAACTGGCTTTTGCTATTCAGTGTTGGGTCTGCCTTCTCCCACAGCATGCAAATAAGTTGATAAAGACAAGAGAATTTGGGCTGGTAAGCCTGAACTGTAATGTTAAAGTTATCAGTAACACAACGAGAGTCCTCCATAAGCTTGGAAAATTCTTTGGCTATAGCACAGAGTTCTGTTTTACTCCAAAAGACATAGGACATCTGGGGGATCTCAGAATCAGTAGAGGTCAATCCTTATGGGGACAGGGTTTATAGGCTGAGGTTAGAAAGCAGAAAGGGGAGAAGTAGTAGGGGAAGAACTATCAGGGAACAAGGGAAGTTCAGAAGGTGAAGAGAGGAGAGACAGTAGCTGGTACCTAAGAAACAAAGAATTTGAGTTCCTAAAGCCTTTCTTTCTCCATCCTTCATGTATTCCAGTTAACTTAGAGACAGTATTTTGGGGCAAGGCAAATTTTGATTCTTGATTATATTATATGGACACCTCCAGATACTAATTAAGGTGGACATTTCATTCAGATTGTTTGGTTTTAGAGCCTAATTTTCTCATGTATTTCTGAGAAAAACAAGTTTAGGGAGGTCAAAAAAAAAAATTGGGAACGTCATTGTAATTCTAAGTTGTCTTTAGTGTAATCGGCCAACTGAGATAAGAAAGCACATGCTGATGTGCCATAATGCTTAAGCGTAAAACTAGCTGGAGTCCCTGATGGGGGGTACAGGTGTGTATCTTGGCTTGCCTTTGAACCTCAAAGGCCCATTTGGTGAATAAATTTATCTAGGCAATTTGATTTAACACAAAATACACAGAAGCCAAAATAAAAACCAAGAACACAAAATGAATAAAAGAATAAAGTATGTATTCACCAGGAAGGGGGACAAAGACTTCTTTAAAAGAAGGGAAGGCCTTCATAAACAGGAGTGGAAAAAACCCTCAGAAAATCTCATCTCAAATAAAACTGAACAACTCAGACAGCAGGACATGGGGTTTGGATCTAAGGTAGAGACTCATCAGGCAAAAAGGGCACACACAGAAGTGGAGCTCAAGGGGTCCACGTATTGGTACCTCACGCCATAGTTCTGGGGGGCCATAGAATCTCTCCAGGTGAGTTCAATTCAGACTCCACTTATGACACTGAATATGTCAAAATCAAATAAACTATAGAGACAAAACTCTAAGCAAATGATTTCATTTGAAAATATATACAAAAACAAAATTGCAATTTGAGGGATAGGCACAAACTGGGATGCCCAAAGAATAAAGAATTCGGTTGTTGGGGTTTTATTGGGAAAAACATGTTACAAAGAGTCATTTTGAAAGAAAGTTAATTGGCTTCAGTAAAGTTTTTCAGGAACTTGCAACATCTGATTGGTGGGTGACGGTGGTAGGTAAAACTTGTCTCAGGGTCAGAACATGTCATTTTGGCAGCTACTAGGTAAAACTGGACTTACTGTTATAGCAGGTGGTTTCAGCAGCTGGGTTTATGAAACAGTTCCTGGAGCAGGTGCTTTGTACCTGAGTGATTTTTTCCCCAGTCCCTCAACTCAAATCTAATTGCATTTGACAATAATAACTCCAATTCCTACAATCTATTTTCACAACACCTAATGAATTTAAATTCTTATGATAATTCTACCTGATCAAATGTGTGTGTTGTTTTGTTTCATTTCTAAGTACACCTTACCTATCCATTAATGTATTCTGGGAAAGTGCTTCAGGAATTTTCTTGGGAAACATATATGTCAGCTGACTTAGTGCCTTATAGAGCTGTTTTCTTTTGTTTTTTTTTTTAAATCAAGATTCTTGACCTTATCTCTTATATTATTGTCACCACACCTCTTTAATTCATAGTTTTGCATATGGAATCAAAATTTGTCTTCATATCGTACAATCACTGATTCTAGTTCACTTTCCAGACCAAATCAAAATAGCTAGGATCCTCTTTTATGAAATTACAATGGAATCCTGAAAATGGAAAGGACTGTTAGCCCAACAGCCCTGGTATTAAAATCTAGATCTGCCATTTATTAATATGTGTAATGTCATCTGAGTAACATTTTCCTCAAATTTTTAAAATTTTACTTTCTCATTCAGAGGGTCATTTTGAGCATTATGAGAGGTAAAGTAGGTAAAAATACTAAGCATTTTTATCTCAGAGAAAAACAGATCTATAAAACTCCGTGATTTATATAATTTAAGTTTAGATCCTCACTTATTTAGTCACCCCACTTTCAAACACTTAACTTATCAATGACCCCTAAAACGTTGAAACCCAATTTTGGAAGCCGAGGTGGGTGGATCACTTGAGTTCAGGAGCTCAAGATCAGCGTGGGCAACATGGTGAAACACCATTTCTACTAAGAAATAAAAATAAAAATGCAAAATACAAAAAATAGCCAGGCATAGCAGTGTACATCTGTGGTCCCAGCTACTCGGAGGCTAAGGTGGGAGGATCACTTGATCCCGGGAGGTGGAGGTTGCAGTGAGCGGAGATCAGGCCACTGAATTCTAGCCTAGGCAACAGAGCAAGACCCTATCTTAAAAAACAAAAAATGTTGAACCCAAAAATGCAGAGCATATTTCAATTATTTTCTGTAATCCATATAGATATTTATAAGTTATATCATATTTAAATTCAATTAAGAGAAAATATGTATGAAGTAGATATTTTAACTCTGAAAAGAAACCTCTTATAATTGAATTAAATAACTAAGCCCATAATAGAGCAACCTGTAGTACTATCAGATTTTAGCTTTCCTACGTGTGTTAGCAGTAAGATTTCTAATTACAGTTATATAACTTAGTATTTATGTTTTAGGAATGGCAAACTTGTTTTAATAAGTGTGGAAATATTGTCCTGAATCTATAGTGAAAGTTAGAGACAGATTGTGGAAAAGAGGGGAGGCAATGCTAAAGGGAAGGAGAAATGCAAGTGAAGAATTGAACACTTGTCTGCATCAGTCACATCAGTGCCAGGGCAATAATAAGGAGAAATTGAAACAAACTACCTTATACTTCCCGTAGCTCCCTGAAGGAGTCTGTACTCGACACACATTTGTTTGTACTGCAGGGCTTGAGTAAAATTTGTATGAGTCTGTTTAATGTTTTGGGGCGTTAGTGACTTACAGGAAAGTGAAAGTATTTCATAATTCATGTAAGTCTATTTTATAAGAGGAAATATCTAAGTGGAATAATTTGTTAGTTCAAGGATATCAAGGCATAAAAATAAAATGTGAAGAACTCAGAAAATAGACTAGAAATTAGATGTAAACATATCTGGAAACATCTGGGTGACTGACTCATAAACTGACCTAAATCACTTTCTGAGGTAGAAAATTTATGAAGAGTTAACATTATCATGACATGTCAGTGGATGGATTAGTAAATAATAATAATGATAACACGCATCATTTTTTCAGGACTTCTTTAGGTAAGATGGAGTTATTATTTAAATTTTAAAGACAGACGTGACTTTAAAATGGAAGAATCCGTGTCCCGGGATCGGTATGAACAAGCCATTTCAATGAAACGAAACTGGTTTATCTATGGTTAAACGAATTCCTCAAATCCCAAGAATAACCTACACATGGACCTAACTTCATAAGTGAAACTGGCACAAAAAATGGAAGCAGATAAGCAATTAACTTCTTGTGGTTTTAGTGTGCATCAATGCAGGCATACTTCTGAAAAACAGGCTGCCAGCCTCAGTGTAGGGTGGCTATTTTGGCATGGACAGATCCATTAACTAAATAATTAAAAGAGCACTTGGCCCTGATATCCTGAACAGATTCCAGCTGGGTTATTATATACACTTATTGCCATTTTAATCTGCCCTGAAATTTCAACTGGGCTCAAAGTTTTCCTTAATCCTCTATCCTAAAATAGTATTTGTTGAATATAGGGTGTTTTTCTTCTACTACTGTTTGTGCCCAATTGTTTGGCATTATTCCCACAAACTACAAGTGAAGTTCAGTTTGTAGTTTTCAATGAGAACATTAAAACAGAACCTAATCTCAGGAAAAATATGGTGACGAAATGTGTTCAATTTCAATGAGTCCCAATGGAATTTTAGGAAACTAAAAAAATTAATAGTATAGAGTTGATAAGCTAGGTTAACATGGAAATGGATTCCCACATGAGGACTTAAACATATACTAGATGTCTGTATTACTTAATCTATATATAGCTGGACAGAAGAGGCACTAATGCAGAATTACTGTCACAGGCTATTTCACAACATTTGATAATTTTTTAAAACAATTTTTATTATGGGATGGCCTGTACTCTACAATTTTAGATTTTCTTTTACAGTTTCCAGAGTAAAATCATAAAATAACATGGATACATACATACATACATAGATATATATTGCAATATATATGTGGTATTAATTTCTTGGTTCTCCTTTATAAAGTGGGAACCTAGAAATTAGGCTTTCACTTTACAATGAAAATATCCAAAGTTGTTACATTTGTCCTTTCACCTGTATGAACATATCCCACTTTATCAATAACCCCTCAACAAATAATGTACTTTAAAATAAGAATCCATTGTAAATAGACATTTTGGTTTTTCAATATTGATACTTAATCTTGGAGAAAATTTAGATAATTTTCAGAAATATTGCTTAAGATGGCCATGTCTATAGATATAGATATACACATACATATATATTAAATGCACTTAAAAATAATTAAATTTTAATTTTAATATTGATTATATTCTATAACATCATATAGTGCCAGATTAGGAAGTAATGCATCAAATTTGCATAGATGATACTCTTTCAAAATTTGATATAAAGTTAGAAGAAGTATTAGAGTAAACACATTGGTTCATGACAATAATCTACATATACAATAATGTTTCAGAATGTTTGCCACTATTTTTACTATCATATGAAAACTACATTAAGTGTAAAAAACATGTTTGAAATAACTTGTTTAAAATACAAGCTAACTAAAATATATTAAATTCACTTGTAGGATGGGGATATGGGAATGAGGAAAGACTCATAGAGCATATAAAGTATAACTTGACTAAATACCACACACATGCACGACTTTATGATGAAAGATAAGGGTGAATGCAAAAGGAAGTTGTATATTTAATCATGGCTACTTACTGTCTCAAGAATACATAGGAGTCTGGCTAGTCATTGTTAATTTCATCTGAAATATGAACTTTTGATTTCAGCAAGATCCTAGGAAGTTTTGATTACCCTTGACATTTGTCCAGTGACTATATTGTGGATTGGGTTGACATTGACATGCAGTGTGCATTGTAGGTACCCAATATATATGGGATAATTTAGCATAACTATTAAATAATTTCCAAGTATGCATTACTGAAATGACCTGGGAATTAATGTTGCAGGGGACTCAAATGGGAATTTTAAAATAGTCTTCTTTTAGGTCCTAGTGATCTGATGACACTGTCTGAAAGACACGAGGGATTAGAAATCTGAATTGGGAACCTGATCTTTTTTCTTTAAATGACCTATGGATATAAGGCTAGGGCAGAAATCAGCCTGCAGGACATATTTGGGGGCATGAAATATCCCTCAAAGATTTCAGAAATACCAAACTTTTTATAAATTTAATTCTCAAATTTCCATAATGCCTAATTCATGTTATGGTTATGATTAAGGTAACTTTGATTTTTTAACATAATAATAAGCTTCAATTTTCCATGGATAAACATGTAAGATAGATATTTTCCCACTATCAATAAATATAAAATACTTCTGGTCATCAATTACTGACCAGAGCATTTCATATTTATTTGATATAATTAAAGAAAATTATTTTATAGCAAAGATTTGATGATCTTTAAAATCACCTTTCATTGGCTTCATCTGGCAAGAATTATGAGTATGTGGTCACAAAGGAAAGTTTATTTACAGAAAGCTTGCCTCTGGAGTTACCTGCACATATACAGCCTTGAAAAAACATTTGTGAAAGGCAGGACTCATTTGGTTCCTAATAAAAGTTACCCTTGGGAAGGTCACTCAGTCTACATGATCTTTCACTGCCACTGTCGACTTCAGAGGGAAGAAAACAAGAACATCAAAGTCTTACTATTTTATATATAACTTTGTCAGTTACCAATTTAAGACCTTTTTAAAAATGCACAGTCAGCAATATAGTTGCAAAAGGTAAAAGGAACTTAAAGTCAACCCCCACTGTGCATGCGACCTCTGTGCTGACTGTGGACTGTGAGCTGTTTAAAGAGAAACACTGGAAACAAAGGGCAGAGAAAAGACAGAAAGGCATACACACCTCATAGATAGCTTTCATCTGTTCTTCTCAATTGCAGTCATTGAAGCAAGTGGGAGGTGCGATGTGTCCTGAATAGTCTGGTTTGTATTTGACAACATAGGGGAGAAATATACAAAGCTCATACATGTCCACTAACCCTCAAACAGAGCACTTAATGCAACCTGGTTCAAATTTGATTTCATACGTGGTCAAAATTTGAGTAACTATTTTTGTATTTTATTTTTTGTATAAAGAAAAGAATGTAGGTAGGACCATCTTTACAAAGATAATAAATGGATTGCTGTGAAAAAAAAACCCAGTGTCATAATTTCATCTCTCATTCATAGAAAAATCTTTTTCATTAATATAGCTTCTTTTGGCGGGGGGCGGTGGCTCTCGCTTGTAATCCTAGTGCTTTGGGAGGCCAAAGCAGGTGGGTCACCTGAGGTTGGGCGTTAGACACCAGCCGGACCAACATGGAGAAACCCCGTCTCTACTGAAAATACAAAATTAGCCTGGCATAGTGATACATGCCTGTAATCTCAGCTACTCGGGAGGCTGAGGCAGGAGAATCACTTGAACCCAGGAGACAGAGGTTCTAGTGAGCCAAGATCACGGCATTGCAATCCAGCCTGGGCAACAAGAGCGAAACTCTGTCTCAAAAAAAGCCTCTTTTCAGGTAATTCAGCTTCAGGGAAAGATGCAAGAATTAGTGAAGAAGAAAATAAATACCTCTCTAGTCACTCAAAGGCACTAAGTCCAACCTGGCAATCAGTGTGGTGACAGATGTAACCCAGAGCGGGCGCAAGCCCAGAACCCACATCTGCTAGTTTACACTTGAACGTGATTTCTGTAAACACAGGATATGTTTTGTTAATTGATAATCTGATTTTTTTGCATTGTCAATTGAAGAAGAAATAACTTAAAATTAACAGGAAAAAGGCACTGAAAAAACTAAGTTTAGGTAAATAATATAGCCTATTTAATCTTAGTAGAAGAAAAATCCATTTACATTTTCATGGCAAATTATGAACCAATCGCAGCATCTCCTGTTAAGGAATTCTATTAAAATAATTAGTAATGTTGAAGAAAACTAGTTACTCTACTTTCAAATTTGTTTTTCCTACTTTCCAATAACTGACATTCTGTCAACCCATCACGTTTCAGTCTCCAGCAGCTTTGAATGAAAAAGTCCAGACAGAGTTAGTCATTTTTAGTTTCTCAATTCAGTTCAATAAAAATGTATTAAATATCTGCTATGTCACAGATACCATGTCAGAAAATATTGTAACATAATGAAAAACAAATGATTCTAGCTCCCAACGATACTAGCTAATCCTAGGGAAACGCAAGGATAGAGAAAAAGACTCAAAACACATGAATTTAATACAAAACTTGGGTTCCCTAGGAACTGGGCCATGCCTACTTCCTTGTAGTGAATCCACAGGGCCAGACCTAGCTTCTGGCACACAATAAATGTTCAACAAGCATTTATAGGATGAATGTAAAAAAAAAATTGTGGTTATTAGAGACTGAGAAGGGTGGGAGAGAAGGGAGGATAGGGAGAGGTTAGTTAATAGATAGAAAATTATATAGAAGAAATAGAAGTTCTAGTGATCTATAGCACTGTAGGGTGACCATAGTTAATAATTTATTATATATCTTTAAATAGTTAAAAGAGAGAATTTTGAATGTTGCAAAACAAAGATATAAAGCCTTGAGGTGATGCATGTGCTAATTACTCTGATTTGATCATTATGCATGATATACATTTAGCTAAATATCATTCTGTACCTCATAAATATGTACAAGTATTACAAGTGTGAAAAAACAGTGCAGTGTTTTGGCCATAGTAATAAGTATGATGTGTTATAGCCGAATAGAAAAGAGACTCTCAGTGTGGCCTGAGGAGACCCTGGGAGGTACTCACTTGTTCTTCTCTCTGTCTCTCCGAACACACACATACACACACACACACACACCCTCACCTCTCACAAACTTTACAGTAACTTTAATGGAGTGTTTAACTTCACTTTGCAAAAATTCCTGCATAACTGTTAAATTTATTGTTTTAAGTACTGATTTTTTTTGGTACATCTTGATTCTGAATATTTAGCAGTTTCAGTAGTCCTCTATTTAGGGTGGGTAACATGGCTGTGTTGTGAGTGCCTGTGCTGGTCCTGGGTGGTTTCACCCACAAATCAGTCCTCACTCACTCCTAGTCTGCTCTGCTCTGTCACATGGAGTGGATAATGTTGAGTCTGAATGTCCCACGTTCTGAGATCAGTGGGCTTCAGCGGGATTCAATCTATGGGAGGCACTGGTGAGAGACTACTGGGTGGTGGAAGAAGGGAGAAACTAAGGCATATCTCTTTCTCCCACAGTGCCTGTGTTCGTCTATCCTGCCTCTCTCTGGGCAACTCGGGCTCCTGAGTTACAGTCGCTTTGCATCTCTAATAGGCTGACCCTGGGTTACTTCAATGTCTCTTTTTCTGTTTGGTTTCTCAATTATTCTATCACCATGTAAACAATCTCTTGCGTAAAATTCATTGAGTTTTAAATACCCAGGATAGTTTCTTTTTCTGGGTTAGATGCTGACTGACATGCTTCCCAGATACTGTATCATGCTAATGAGTTGAACTGAAGGGAGTCGAGTAAAGCTATCTTCAACTACAATAAATCATCCCAAACAGTTGTACTCTCAGGATAATAATAATAATACAAATTGTGCTTATTGTTTAACATGTATTATTTTACTCAATTCTTACAAGAACTCTAGACTGTCAGTGGGACTATTTTCCTAGTTTCACAGACAAAGCAACTGAAGCTTAAGAGTTAATGTGACTCATTCAAGGCTACTTTAATAATAGCTAGCAGAACTAGGACTTATACTTATACACAGACTTTTAACTACACTAACACTGCTTGTCCTAGGTACTATTTGTATATTGCCTCATAGCCAGACATCATTTCATACTAGTGCCAGCTTCCTTCCCTTTTAGCCATAGTCTACGTTTGTTACTTGCTACTTTAAATATTATGCATTCTGGGAAGTCGTACAGTTAAACTTGATAGAACTGAATCTACAATGTGGGGCTATGCAATCCGTCTGAGGGCATAGAATGCCTATGAACACACTCAAGGCTTTAATTTATGAACAACATGGGAACTGTTTTAGTTTATAAAAGCTTTTTATTGCTTTCTGATTCTCTGCAGTGTTCTAAAGTGTAAAGTTTGTTTGATACCTGAGTTCTTAGTGTCCAAATTATTTCTATACATGTAGGAACCCTGCTAAATTGTGATATCCTTGAAGACAAAAATTGCACCTTATCAATCTCTGCATTCATAGTGCATAGTTCAAGATCCAAGTAGTCAGAGGCACTCAATAAATATGATTTGTAACGATAATCGAATGAGTATATGTGTAAGTAGATGTGTGTAAAGTGATATATGTGTGAAACATTCTAAAATAAGTATGTGTTTAAGTACCTCTAAAATACACACCCTCACATTATCCAGAATAAACCAGCAGTAGCTGCACAAATTATTTCATATTGACATTTGCAGGTAGAAAGTGATTTATTAATCCATTCCTTGAATAGAATAAATAAACTCAGAGGTGGTAATATAATGATCATATTTTAATTGAGGGTTACTATTCCATTGGTTAATAGTCAATTTAGATTTCTGGTCTTGCATGGGATGCTAAATACACAGGTTCCTCTAAAATCTGCTAAAACCTCCCCAAAAATGGCAGTGAAGAGGTTAAAAAAACCAGTGCAAACTCACAAGGGAAAAAACAATAAGACATAACAAACAAGAACTGTTAACTACATTTTGTAAGTTAAAAAGTTAATAGACAACTAGACTAGTTACGTGAGCAAAACTGAAAGCCACAAAGAGACACAATCAAAGTAGGCCGATTCACTGTGCAGAATAGAAGGAAGGCTCAGGGTTTGGGAAAGTCAGATACCTCACAAGGCAGAAAGTGTGTCTGGAACTGATGATAGGAAAGATTGTTGGAAAGTCTGTATGGCAAGCAGTTACGTCCTCACATGTCTCCCCTTGAGACAGATAAATAAGCAATTACTCACTTTCTACTTTGGTAAAAGACTAGAGTTCACTCCCTGGAAATAGTGAATCACACAATTTCTGATCTTAAAGATGCTCATTATTACTATTATTATTTTTGAGACAGAGTCTCTCTCTGTCAATCAGGCTGGAGTGCAGTGGTGCGATCTTGGCTCACTGCAACCTCCGCCACCCTGTTCAAGTTATTCTCCTGCCTCAACCTCCTGAGTAGCTGGGACTACAGTCACTTGCCATCAGGCCTGGCTAATTTTTGTATTTTTAGTAGAAACAGAGTTTTGCCATGTTGTCCATGCTGGTCTCGAACTCCTAACCTCAGGCAATCCACCTGCCTCGGCCTCTCAAAATGTTGGGATTACAGACTTGAGCCACCACGCCCGGCCAATGCTCAGTACTATTGAAGGTAGTGGTAAATGTTTTCATACAGAAAATATTAAAATGTAGTGCTAAATTGTGATCCTTTACATCATATGGCCCTCCCCAGAACCTCTCCAAGCTAACAGAAAAGCCCACACAGATGGTAGAAGTTTGGATTCATCCCCTCTTACAACTTGATCTGCCCAAGAGAAAACCCCATGATAAACTGACAGGTAACATTTTCCTAATAAAAAAGCCAGATTCCTCTCTGCTTACCTTTTCAGGGAAACCAATCAGTCAACAAACACTACCTATTGACATAGATCTTTCAAAAACCAATTTAGTGTTTTAATAGTAAATATAAATAAACTGCAAAAAATGTCCTGAGGAAAGCCACTTACATAAATCATTAAGACCAAAACACACACACACAGTCCAAACTTAAAAGTTATGCAAAGAACAAAATAAAAAAAAAAAAAAACTTTAAGAGTTCTAGATTTAACAACTTAGATGTTGAGACACTAAAACAAAATCAGGATGCTATAAAAGGAACATTCAGAAAGCAAATAAAATACTCTTGAAATAAAACTATGATAGTAGAAATTTATTTTAGAAAGCTCTCTATGGAGGAATTGAATAAAAAGTCTTCTCCAAAACCCCCTCAAAAATTGCCATTTTTTTGATTTATTAAATGACAAGTTTAATACAAAGCTTGGGTTCCCTAGGCACTGGGCCATGCCTAACTTGTAGTGAATCCACAGGGCCAGACTTAGCTTCTGGCACACAATAAATGCTCAACAAGTATTTACAAATGCAAAAAAAAAAAAAAATGTGGTTATTAGAGACTGATAAGTGTAGGAGTGAGGGGAGGACAGGGAGAGGTTAGTTAATAGATAGAAAATTATATAGAAGAAATAGAAGTGCTGGTGATCTATAGCACTGTAGGGTGACCATAGTTAATAATTTATTATACATCTTTAAATAGTTAAAAGAGAGAATTTTGAATGTTGCAAAACAAAGATATAAAGCCTTGAGGTGATGTATGTGCTAATTACTCTGATTTGATCATTACGCATGATATACATTTAGCTAAATATCATTCTATACCTCATAAATATGTACAAGTACTACAAGTGTGAAAAAACAGTGCAGTGTTTTGGCCATAGTAATAAGTATGATGTGTTATAGCCGAATAGAAAAGAGACTCTCAGTGTGGCCTGAGGAGACCCTGGGAGGTACTCACTTGTTCTTCTCTCTGTCTCTCCAAACACACACACACACACACACACCCTCACCTCTCACAAACTTTACAGAAAATTTAATGGAGTATTTAACTTCAGTTTGCAAAAATTCCTGCATAATTTTAAATTTATTGTTTTAAGCACTGATTTTTTAAAAATTATATATTTTTATATATAAGGAAAAACACCTAACATTAGATGATCAATTCCAGAAATTAATATCCTGAATAGGAATTCCAAAAAAAGAAAATAAAGAATCTGAAAAAGCCCAGGCGCAGTGGTTCACACCTGTAGTCCCAGCACTTTGGGAGGTCGAAGCTGGCAAATCACTTGAAGCCAGGAGTTTGAGGCCAGGCTGGCCAACATGATGAAACCCCGTCTCTACTAAAAATACAAAAATTAGTTGGACGTGGTGGCATGCGTCTGTAATACTAATTACTCAGGAGGCTGAGGCAAGAGAATTGCTTGAACCCGGGAGGTGGAGGTTTCAGTGAGCTGAGATCATGCTACCACATTCCAGCCTGGACAACAGAGTGAGACTCCCTCTCAAAAACAAAACAAAACAAAACAAGAATATGAAAAAGACACAGTAATAAAGGAAGTAATACAAGTAAGTATTTCAGAACTTAAGAACACAAGATTCTAAGTTTTTTTATTCCAATTAAATCCTAATAAAATGAATTAATAAAAAAGACCTGAAGGTTCCTAATCGTTAAATTTCAAAATACTGGAATGTAGAGAAAATTTTAAAAGCAAGTCATTTATAATTGGTCAAGACTCAGAACATTATCAGAATTCTTAAAACATCATTAAAATCTAAAGCAATATCTTCTGAGTGAAAAATGTATGTTTGTTTGGGTAGAGGGAGAGAATAGAATTTTTTATCTTGCCAAATTAGCAATCATTATACATTTTAATGATTTTCTATATATTTTTTTACTCCCAAGTACCACTCTTAAACAGTTACTGTAGAATAGTATGTAGTAAAGAATTAAGCCTTTCCCCAAGAGATTTTCTGGTTTTTGCCCTAAGCTTTTGGAAAGTAATGTCTGAAATCTTGAGATTTTATGCCTGATAGAAATGTCTCTGTCTGTCTATGGGCCTTGGAACATGCAGCACAGTCTAACGGTGGGATTTAGGGTGTGGCTAGCCATCCAGTGAAAACAAGATAATTTATGTTGAGGGTTTTGGTCCGTAAGATAGATAGCAATCAATCTAGAGACTGAAATTAACTACATGTACGATGAATTCATCAATCATACCTATGTAATGAAACCAAAAAAGAAGCTCAATGACAAGGCTCAGATGAGCATCTCTTGTTGGCAATCCTCCGCGCATGTTGTCATACATCAGTGCATGGAAAGTAATGCATCCTCACTCCACAAGGATTAGACAAGAAAGTTCTGCATTTGGTATGGCCCCAAACTCTGCCCTATGTGCTTTTTGCTTTGGCTGATATTGATTTGTATTCCTTCCCTGTGATAAACCATAGCCATGAGTAAAATGGCTTTCAATAAGTTTTTCAATTCCTTCTAGCAAATTGTAAAAACTGCTTTGGGAACTTTCCAAACTTATAATTGGTGTTAAAAGTGAGGGTGGTCTTGTGTGGACTGTGCTGTCTCCAAACTTTGTAGTTGGTTCTCCAAATACTGCAAATGTGCTCCACCAAATGAGAAAATAAGCTAGGAAATGTGTTTTGGAATCCTCAAAATGAGGCACATAATAAGGGTGAGAGGTGAGTAGAATTCTCAGGATGAAGAAGGAACATCCCAAGATGCCAACTGTGCAGTGGGTCTTAGTAAGCAACCAGATTGGAACTGGAGGGCAGAGCTTTCAAGATAAATTCATTAAGGAAAATAAGGAGGAAAGAAAGAGAACCTGGAGGTTTCTACATGGGGGGCACTTTTACAAGGCCCCAATATATTAGGGTTATATAAGAGCGTGGGCAACTATTGCTCGATATTTTCATTTCTCAAGCTGGAAATACAGATTTTTACATGAGAACTTTGATTTTTATATGAAAATGCCCAATTTCTAAATGTTGACAACAAATTCAAATTCAAACATTTTGCTGTATAAACATAACAAATCTGTGGGAACAAATTCATTCCACTAGCACACCACCAGTTTGCAGTTTGCAGTTTTGCTCTGCAGCATTTATTTTCTTTGCTCTGACAGTGTTCTAAGCTAAAGCAAGATCCTTATGATGCTCTGTTCTTACTGGTAACGTCCTATCTAGCCCTATTCCTTAAAATCATTGGATTTTTAGTTTGTTTTTTTCCCCCCCCCAACAAATGGTTTGGAATTCTGAATTTGTTTGGTTCACTCAATGCTGAATGCCCATTTACTAGCTTAATCTACAGACATGGGAGATTTGGTACTTCCTAGTGGATTCTCCAAGGGGAAGTCAGCTGCAATGTTTGAATTAAGAGTCTTCATATATATTGGTAAATATGAGCTTGGGTTACTGTCACCACTGGGAAAAGACCACAGTCTCCCTAATATTGCTAATATCTCCAATGTTGAGGATATTTTCCCAGGAAGCAACACTTTTACAGATCTCCAGCAAAATGGTTCCTCAGCTTAAAAGTACAGCCAGAGTCCTTGATAAATCAGCACTTCCTTTAAATAATATCTGGAATCCAACTATTCTCACTATTTCTACCACTTCCCAGCCATGTAGAATGCAACACAGATTAAAGCAATAGAACTCCAAACTGGTAACTGGCTTCTACTCTCATTCTTGACCTTTTCTCTCCACAGCCCAAAGTGTGTTCCTTTAAAAGGTCAAATGACATCAGGCATCTTCCCAAAGTCATCCAGTGGCTCTATCTCACCCAGAGCAAAAGCCCATGTAATCTTGTCTATAACCCCGGCCCCTCTTCCCAACCTTCCCTGATCTTTCCTCGTTCTCTTTGCCTTTAGTAAAATTGGCCTCTGTGGTAAACTGGAAAACGGCTCCCCAAAATATATCCACCTCAAATCTCTGGAACGCATGAGTTTTAAAGGTCATAAGAGGATCTGCTTATCCTGGATTATCTGTGTAAAAACTGCAATCCTATGTATCCTCATAAGAGAAAGGCAGAGGGAGTTTTGAGAGAGACACACAGAGAAAAAGGTGATGTGAAGACAGGCAGAGATCAGAGTGATGTAGCTCCTCACCAAGGAACACCTACAGACAACATAATCTAGAAGAGGCAAGGAATGGAATCTCTCCTGTGGCCTACAGAGCAGCAGTCCCCAACATTGTTGCCACCAGGGGCTGGTTTTGTAGAAGACGATTTTTCCCTGGGGTTGGGGGAGATGGTTTCAGGATGAAATTGTTCCACCTCAGAACCTCAGATCAGCAGCTATTAGTTACATACTCATAAGGAGCGCACAACCTAGATCCCTCGTATGTGGAGTTCACGATATGGTTTGTGCTTCTATGGGAATCTGCTGCTGCCACTGATCCCACAGGTGAGCTCAGGCGGTAATGCTGGTCTGCCCACCACTCACCTCCTGCTGTGAAGCTGGGTTCCTCACAGGCCAGGGACTGGTACTAGTCGTGGTGTGGGAGAAGGGGAACCCCTTGCTCTAGAGGGAGTTTGACCTAACACCTTGATTTCAGAATTGGAGCCTCCAGAAATGTAAGGAATGCATTTATGTTGTTTCAAGTCACCCCATTTGCGGCCATTTGTTACAGCAGCCACACAGCCTCTGCTGCTTTAGACGTATTGGCCTCTGACCTTTTTTTTTCAAGTAATTGTAAATTATTTATGTATTTAATATATTTGTTGTTTTAAATTGACAAATGATAATTGTATGTGTTTCTGGTGTGCCATGTGATGTTTTGATGCATGTATACATTGTGAATGATCAAATTAGGCTAATTTGCATATCCATCACCTCAAATATATACCATTTCTTTGTGGTGAGAACATTGAAAATTCTTTCTTTTAACTATCTTAAAATATGTAATGCATTATTATTAACTATGTCACTTTGCTGTGCAATAGAACACCAGATTTATTCCACCTCTGTAATTGTAACTTTGTACCCATTGACCCAAGTCTCCCTCTTTTCCCATTCAACTGCCCTCACAGCCTCTGGTAACCACCATTCTACTCTGCTTCAATGTGTTGGACTTTTAGGTTCCACGTTGTCTCTTTGTGCCTAACTTACTTCACTTTGCATGTTGTCCTCTAGGTTCATCTGTGTCTCTGCTTTCTTTGAAGAACTTTAGGCACACTCCAGGCTCAGGAAAACTGCATCTCCAGTTCTTTCTGATTAAAATAGTCTTCTCCCTGATAATTGAATAGCTTCTCCAGATCTTTCCTCAAGTACCAACTACTTGGGGAGATCTAACCTAATCACCTCACTTAAATCTTTAATGCCCCAGCTCTCCCCTCCTCTGCCGCTTTATTTCTCCCCGCAGCGTGCATCTAATACACTTTGTTTTACTTATGAATGTGTTTATTATCTGCCTCTTTCAAAAATAACATAAGCTCAGTGAGGGTAAGAACTGTGGTCTGTTTTGTTTATCCCTGAATCCCCAGTGACTATGGCATGAAAAACATCATTGGAAATATAATTAAGGAATTCATGCATGCAGAGTGAATGAAAGAACCAGGCAGACAGTTGAAATCCTGACTAATAAGGTGATTTTTTGTTGCTGTTTCTGAATTGGATCAGTGCGTTAAGACTTACATTTCATGTTGCTCCCTCACTAAGCTTGCTTTCTTTTAACAAGTTTTATTCCTTAACAGAGTCTATTTCCTGTTAGTGATCCTATTCAAATAAAATTTTAATGCTTATGAGCTGTCACTTTTTATTATTCCAAAGCTTGTTTTGCAATTTCTATAATACTTTATACATTTTATTTTTAATCTAGTTTCTAATGATCAGTGCATCTTTTTACTTTAAGACCTTTACCTCCAACTTTCTGCCATTGATTATTAATTTTATTTTATCTCTTTATTTACATTTTATCCACATTAATAGTGATACAATGGTTAAAGGTATAGACTCCAGAACCATTGTATCTATGTTTAAATCCCACTTTCTATATTCACTAGAGTTGAAACTCTGAGGAAGTTATCCAATTTTCCTGGTTTGTAAAATGGTAACAGTAATCACCTCCCAACTATAGGGTTCTCATAAATATTAAAGATTGAATAGATTTTAAGATTATCTAACAGTGTCTGGCTTACAAAAACCCTCAAAAAAAGATTTTTAAGTTCCAAAGTAATTTTGTTACATGATGTTTATACCTGCTTTTTTCTTATTTATCTTGTTTTGACAAACAGACAGCCTATGAATAAATTAAATATCGGAATCACCAAATTTTTAAAGGAACAATTTGCTTGAGGGCCCTTTAAATATAAACTATTTATCTAGATCACATCTCCCATATCCATTTTCATTCCTGCAATATGGTCTAAAACCTCAAATTTGTGTACTAGTACCAACCAGTGCATGAATTAGGAGATATCACTAACATTAGGCTTTCAAAACAGGAGCATCTGTATTTTGTGTCCCATAATAAAGAAGGGAGGGGGCAAAGCATTTTAAAATCATGAAGTAAAGTGCCCTAAAGGCTAAAATTGGTGCCAACTTAATAAGCCCACTATGGTTTATGAAATATTTGTGCTCTGTCTGACAACCACAGTAAAAACCTCTGGTAGGTTTTCAATTGGATGAAAGAAAAACCAGAATATATTGGAATGAGGCCACATTTATCTAAATCAACAGAGACATTTTTTACTGCAGTGACCTTCACTGCATTCTAAGGACTACAGCAGCATTAAAAAAAAAAAAAAAAAATCTTTTTTTTTCCTTAAATATATAAAATATCCTGAAAAGATCTCTCTTTATTTAGGTTTTTTTCCCATGATGATATATCCAAGACCTTCTTCTAAGGATTTCATACGCTTAAAGTTATTATACATTTCTCTCCACCTCCATAAGCTACTGTTACATTTTACATAAATGCTAAAACTCTCCTAGAAATGTCATCTTCCTTTCCTTAATGATCATCACTCAAAACAACAGCTTTCAAAAAACCCATTGTGCTGACATCTGAGGAGAGAAATATTCTTAAGATGACTGGAATCAATCAACATAATGAAAAACCTAACGTTTAACATCTGTATAAATACTTAGATATGGGATAGAGTAAAGAGTCTGAGTAAACTAATCTCTTTTCTTTTTGAAGGAAACATTGGACTGAATTTGTAATCTCTTTATTTACCATAGATCCCAATACAATGGACAAGATACTCCAGACATTTTACATGCATCTAATTTGCTGTTCAAAGCATTTTGCAAATCTTCATAATTTCAAAATCGATCATAATGTTTTCCAAGTTGCCAACTTTTATAATATACTAGTTTAAACCATGATTATTAAGTTAAAATAAATAATTTTTTTTTTTTTGATGGAGTTTCACTCTTGTTACCCAGGCTGGAGTGCAGTGGCGCGATCTTGGCTCACTACAACCTCCGCCTCCTGGGTTCAAGCGATTCCCCTGCCTCAGGCTCCTGAGTAGATGGGACTACAGGCATGCGCCACCGTGCCCGGCTAATTTTTTGTATTTTTTTAGTAGAGACGGGGTTTCACCATGTTGGGCAGGATGGTCTCCCTCTCTTGACCTCATGATCCACTCGCTTTGGCCTCCCAAAGTACTGGAATTACAAGCATAGGCAACCATGCCTGGCCCTAAAATACTATTTTAAAATTGGAACGGGAAATACGGAGTTAACTTTATCTTAGATCCTCCATCTTCCATCTGGCCAAACTAACTTTTCATTAAATTTGTATTACTTGATAATTAAAATAAATAGAATAGATATCCTTTTATTTTTTATAACATATGTACATATATTTGTGCATATATACATAGATATTATTAATAAAACATTGAAGTCTCACATACATGGATACATTTCCCTGACATTCATATATTTAACATTAAGATGCCCATTGGGGAGCCAGGCACGGTGGCTCACACCTGTAATCCCAGCACTTTGGTAGGCCCAAGCAGGCAGATGACAAGGTCAGGAGATCGAGACCATCCTGGCTAACATGGTGAAACCCATCTCTACTAAAAATATACAAAAAAATTAGCCGGGCGTGGTGGTGGTGGGTGCCTGTAGTCGCAGCTACTTGGGAGGCTGAGGCAGGAGAATGGTGTGAACCCGGGAAGCGGAGCTCGCAGTGCAGCCAGGCTGCACTCCAGCCTGGGCTACAGAGTAAGGCTCAGTTTCAAAACTAACTAACTAACTAACTAACTAACTAACTAATGCCCATTGGTCTGTGTGAAATGATTCACTAAAAAGCAATCCAAAATACCAAGTATGTTCCTCTAATATGAAAAAAGAAAAACTTTAATCATCCATGCTATTTGCTTATCCGTACCTTTTCTTATATGTAACTTGCTAATAAGTTATGACTGGAGGCATGCCTAAAAAGCCTTAGTTCTTCAAAATGTGACTCATCTGTCCCTGTACTATTGATCTAAATTGCTTCACAAAGCTTTCTTTGAGTTAGACAATGAAGGAGCTCTGAAAATTAAACACGACCTATTACAGGTGGTATGTTATGCCTTGTAAGCCTTTGTTTGTTATTGGCTTAGCAAGTTGCTCTGCAATCTAGCATGGCCTTTAAGAAAAGAATGAAGAACCGCTAAACTTTAATCTAGTGAGTGGGTATGAAAGAGAAGATGATAGGAAAATGACTTGAGAATGACATGATTCTTAATTCAAGGAGTCACATGCTGGCATAGCATATGGTCATCTGGGGGATATTGGTAACACAGAAAGTATCTAGAACATAGTGATAACTGCAGGCTATCAAATCATAATCCAGAGCAGCCTCATCGTGTTTTGTTTGTTTGCAGATAAAATTTTAACTAAATAATTTATTTAAAAATATTTATCAAGTACTTATTCTATGCTAATGTCTATTCTAGGAATTGAGCTTCATTAGTGAACAAAACATAACATAGGGAAGACAACAAAATTTCTACCTGCATGAAGCTTACCGTCTTGGGTAGTGATCTTGGCTCACTGCAACCTCTGTTTTGGGTGGTAAAAAGAAATAATAAACGTAATCAATAATTAAAATATAGAGAGTAATTGAAAAAGATACATTGAAAAATGTAAGAGAAAGAGAGCATTGTAAGGAGGACCAAGTGTAAGGGATTGGGATAGCTATGTTGCAATTTTAAATACAGTGACTGGATTAGGACTCATTGAGAAGTGGTATCTGCATAAAGATCTGAAGGAGGTGAAGAAATTAGCAAGGCAGTTGTCTCGAAGGGCAGATGTTGAAGCAGGGGAATAGAAGAAGTAAAAGACAAGGTCAGGGAAATGGCAGGGGACACACTGTTGACCACTTAAGGCTTCATAAGTCATTGTAAGGATGTAAGCTTTTACTTTTAGAAAACTGAGAAGTCACTGCAGGGTTTTGATCTAAGAAGTAACATGAGCTGAAATTTTCACAGGATCACTCTGGCTGCTACTTTGAGAATAGATCATAGTTAGACAACAGTAGGAACAAGGAGAACAGTAGGGCTACAGTTACACCCATCCAGGTGAGAGATGATATTGCCAAGGTCCACGGTGACAGCAGCAGAAATGATGAAAATGATCACAATCACCTTATGAATGTATTCCGATATTATTCTCTGATGGATTGGATGTGTGCGTAAGAAAAATAAAGTAAAGTAATAACTTGATGACTGTTTTGAGCAGAACTGAACTGGAGAAAACTGAGCTGTGTGGTGTCAGGGTAATTAAGATAACAAACCAAAATGAAAGCAAAAAATCAAGCCTTTAATCACTCAATAGCATAGGAAGAGGCTAAATAGGAGAATGTGTTGGTTCTTCAATGTTTCAATTCTTCTTCCATAGAATGCCTGCAGGCAAGGGTCAGGTAAACCAGCATAGACTTGAGGATCATCTTACTGTTGATGGAGGCTGCAAAAGATTCCCAGACAAAAAGACCTCCAAATGAAGGCACTTAGCCTAGGAATGAAGGTGTAAGAGCATGGGCAGCCAAGCAATCTAGAGTTCCTAACTACAACTCTCTTTAGAGACAACAGTGCACTCTCTGTGCCTCACGTGGTGTGGGGAGGGCAGCTTTCTTCCATGAGTCCTATCTGGTAAAGCCTTTGCAATTGCCTGAAACATCACAGGTAAGTTTTTAGCCATTATACAGACTCCATATTGAATAATGTGATATAAAGCCGTGTATATGTTGTAAAGATTTTTCAGAAAAGATAGAGGGATTCAGTTTTGGACATTTCATTTTCTGAGTCTGTAAGCTTAAGCTAAAATATGATGTCATAATAAAACCCTCCAAATCTCAATAGTTTATAAAGTTTAAAATTTTTTCTCATACTACACATTCATAAACTTACTGAATTTGTCTTTTATTTCTTAGTCTACTATTGTTCCCTTCATATTAAAAGGTATTTTTAATTCCAGAAGATCCCCCAAAAATCTACTTTTTAGATATCATTTTGAGATTCCATGGATATTTTCTCCTTTTTGGAAAAGTACATTCAATAGATGAACTAAATTAAACCCTGACACCCGGGTGCCATGGCAAAACTCCCTATGTAGCCAACATTTCATTCTCCAGAAGCTTCCAGGATAATTGAGGAATACAATATTTTATAGAGGTAAAAACAGTAAACTGAAAGCTAGGAGAGAAGATTCTGGTTCCTACACTGAGCCCCAACATAAAATTAAATTTGGGGCCATTTTAAGGCTTCGACCTTGGAAATATTTGTAATTTTTAACATACTTAATCAACTAAGACTTCTGAAATTGAAAGTGACAGAAAGCCAAATTCAAACTCTATTAAGTCAAAACCAAAATGGATTTCCTGTCCTTATTAGAAAGTCAGTATATGGGACTGGAGCCAAGCACACTGGGAACAGAGGAGCCTCATGGAGCAGTGGTTGGACTAATGAAAACCTGCAGCATCAGCAATTCAATATTGTCTTCCTTCTCAAACTAGTTCTCCCCAGCATATTTGCATTATGACCACAAAAACTTCAGATCTTACATATACATAACCTGAAGCCCAGTAGAAAAAGAGAGAATGTTTCCTTTTAACAGAAAGTAGGACAAAAGACCTGACCCTGACTATCACTGTTACAAAATATGTCTCTGCCTGGTTAAATCACTGTGGCCGCAAAAATGACCTAAGCCAATTAATCATATTCCTTTTCTTAGCTGAGTAGTTTAGCCACCAAGAAACACATGCATTGATAACAGACGGACAAATTTCCCAAAGGAAATGTGAAATTATTCTTTAATAGAAAAAAAATGAATGTAGACCTTATGAGTATAAAGGCATGTAATTTGGCAAAAATTACCTACTGTTCTTTATCTATAAAGTGAAGGTTTTATACTAGATGATTTCAGTGTCTCTTGTAGATCAATGCTTTTTACACATCCCAGAGTCATTTAATGTTTCGAGCCTCTGGGTCCTCTTTACAGGTAAGACTCATGGAGCTCTGAGGACCCTGGTGAAACTGGGACATGAGACGGACATAGGTTTAAAACATTATAATATATTTAAAACAATTTCTCTGAGATTTTTTCTATTTAGAAGCTAAACTACAAATATTTTATTCTTATTATATATGTTAGCCTCGATTTTTATGAATGTATATACCATTAATGCATTTGTGATACCTACTAGTTGATGTTAATTCTTTTCTCACATGGTAGTTTCACTGTATGGAATTTGTTAATAAACATATATCAAAGATACTATGAAATATGTGGGACAAATAAATAGTGTTGCTTCATAATAAAATTACCCTTATGTTTTATATTTTAATTTTATTAGTTATGCCTTAAAATGGACAGTTAATACATTCCTTCATTGCATGTTTTAATATGGTACTACCATACATTTTTCTTATTTAGGTATAGCATTAACTGTTACTTTTTCAAGCCATAATGCTTGAATAAAACTTTTTCAGGGGCTGCCACTAACTAATTTTCATTTCATTCTGCTTTGGAATAGAAAACAGGGAAGAATAATTATCACTTTCAAAATGAGGGTACTGATTCTTGACCCATGTATTACAACTATGACTGAATGTGTGCTTTGTGCTTAATAAACTATAAAATAATAGAATACTTACACTTTCAAATAATGTACAAACACTTAAAACATAACAGCAATTAAAATGATTAACAGCAGACATCTGCACTATTGGGACAAAATGAGCATGTTTACATGAAATAATAGTATCATGGGTTTATGGTGATTCTAAACTTTCGAATTTAAGAACTTAATCATTGTCAATCAAATTAACTTAATAAATTTGACCTGTGAACCTTAACCATGTGATGAAGAATTTGCTATCAACTGTCTCAAGTTTCCTTTCCTTATACCAAGGATAACTATTTAGGATTGGGGTGTGTGTTTGTTTGTTTTTAGCCAAACCCATTGATTAATGGTCATTAAGGTGATCTAAATAAGTACTCAGGATTTCTCCCTCCTGCTGGGCACTTCCCTGAGGAGAGAGTATTTGACCCCCCACATTTACTTTGTCCCTGTCCAAGTACATTGCCTATCTCTTGAACGTTCACATTATCCACTTTTCCCACTAGCAAATATTCAGTGTTATATCTGACTTAGACTACATATTCAGAGAGAGGTCAGCTCATTATCTCATGGTGTGTGGTGACAGACAAGTTAAGGGATTAGAGTGTCATTTGGTAAGATAAGATATTGTGACAGAAAAGGAGCAAATAAATAAAATAACTGTTTAGTGCTCCTGAAGCATGAATGCTACAGAGCTTCAGTGTTTGTAAAACAGAGGAGATACACGTAGAGTCATAAAATTTCAATCATAGACATAGTCTCCCATAAAAATGTTTGACCATATATCCATTTTATGCATTAAAAAAATATTGAGACAATTAATTTACACTAGAGAGAGAAGTTATTTTATAATATTAATTCACTGATATAAAATGATACTCAGAAATTATACATTTCAATTCTCATCTTTTGTAAACAAATAAGGCATTTCAACTTGAAAAAAGTTGATTTTGAAGAATCAATACCTAAGTATCACAGAGATATATCCGAGCTATATGACTAAATTTTAATTCTAATAATTGTTGTTGTTAAAGCAAACTAAGTTTGAGCTTTAGAAGCTTCAGTACAAGTCCTCCTAAATAAACGGCAACCTAACTTGGTATATAAACAAGCTGAGAACTTATCTTCGGAATTTGCCTTTATAACAAATAGCTGAGTCTCAGCCAATCACAGCAACCTAGCTTCAGTTCATGGCAGCCAGCAGGCTGTTCAAACCACATTCAAGTAAGGCAAATGCTGAGCTTTAACCGACTGATCTGGCTGTACCTCACTTCTGCTTTTTCTATGTCACTTCCTTGTCCCTAGCTATAAATAAAACCTGCACTTGTGAGGTGAAACATTCTGAATGATTTTTGGTCCTGACTGCTGTCCAATTCTGGAATCACAAATACAAGCCAATTAAGATCTACAAAATTAGATTTGTTGTATTTTTGCCTTTTAAGAATCTAATAGATACACATGATTTTATGAAAATAATTATTCTACTAAATTCAGTTTAAGAGTATAGGTATTTTTCTAAGCCCATATTATCCAAGATGTGGCTATTAAGCACCTGAATGTGGCTAGTCCAGACTGAGATGTACTGTAAGTGGAATATATACACTAGATTTAGAAGTACAAAAAAAGTGTAAAATCTCACAATAATTATTTTATATTGATTATATGTTGAAAAACTAATATTCTGGGATATGATAGATTAAATAAAATATGACATTGTAATTAATTTCACCTGTTTTTCTTTACTCTTAAATGTGGCTGCTAGAAAATTTTACATTCCAATGTAAGGCTTACATTATATTTCTATTGGATCACTGTGTTCTAGGCAGTACAGCATAGCATTAGCATATTGAAAATTACATTTTATCACTCCAGACTCATGCATGGTTCATATAAATCATGGCCTTTGTATTAAAAATGCTCTCATATAGCTAAAACCATTAGAATGTGCTATCATAAAGGAATAAATAAATGAATTTTCCTCTACCTACAATTTCATAACTGACACTGAAGTCTTTTTCTCTGTAAATATTCCGTGTATTAGGAATGTCTGGTACAAAGCATAAATCTGCACAGTTGTACATTTCGTTATGATTCGTTTTGACATACCCAATTACACTTTAGAAACCTTAGCTACAATTTCCCCAGCAATTTTTTCAACCAGCTGAATAAATTTTGTTGAAATCATCTAAGGTATTGAAACTGATTTATTTATTTAGCTATTAGCTCTAGTTTATTTGGGATACCCAAAAGTTGAATTTGCACTCAAATCTATATACTATCTTATTATTAAATAGTACAGAGCTGGTAGAACCCCACTTTCAGAAACACTGGGCTCCTGTGGTTCCTTCCTGTAGTAAATGGAATGTGTGAAATTATTAATTTTTGTTCAGCAAGTACCGGTGTGAAAACTGATCTTTTTATAAACACTGGTGAAATGAAGAAAATAACCTCTTGCTATTTCTATTATCAATCCTAGCTTTTTTGTCTAATACTTAAACTTGACCAAACCCTTGAGCCAAATCAACTTTTTTCTAAACCCACTTGCCAATTTTTTTAAAGCTAAACTTTTTTCCATGCACCACTTTTATCAAAATAAAGAACAACCAAATGTCAAACAATCTGGATCTATTCTAAGAAGACTTCTATCTAGATGGTGTTTGCAGTACTCAAATATAGAATACATTTTTGAAATATCAAATAAGGTAGCTAGGAGACATAAAAATTCACTGCATAAAATTTCTATCATAAATTATTTTATAATCTATAGCTGCAATAAAAATAAAAGATTAAAATAAAAGATATTCATGATTAAATAATGTTTTTTGAGAGTAAAAATACCATATTTGAACTACATGAAATAAACTCATGGGCACTTACCTTAACACAGTATAACCCCAATTAAAGTTGCTTTTCAGAATCCTAAAAATATAATTTATAGGTAGTATTAGAAAGACACCTAGAAAAAGTGAAATATAAATCTATTTATTTGTAAGCTCTCATTCTCAAAAATCAAATGTTTGCATAATATCAATTCTATACCCTGAAGTCCATGTACAAGAGCCAATATATATTGTGTAATACCCAAAGCTTTTTATAGTGTCGCATCAGGAACTAGACTTCTTTGAAAATAATTTTATTCAGAAGATGAATTCTGTGGAGATTATCTTTTGAGCATACCAATGAATTCTACAAACAACATTTTTTTAATCATGAAATTTAACAGAATGCCAAATTGAAAAAATATATACTTACAATTGATAGTAAAATACACAGTCATCCAACTTTTATATTATTATTATTACTTGAAAATTTATGTTTGCAGTGGAGATAGTGTATGACATAATATAAATAGATGTAAAGGCAGACTGGGAAAGATGTTTTGTTTTTAATTTTCTTAATAAGAACTAGCGCGTTCCTCCTTTGCTCTTGTTAATTTCAATTGGTCACACTCACACTGTATAAACCAATAAAAGATCTCAGATAATAGAGGGAAGAGGAGGTGACCCACCTGGCTGTATTCCCTTTTTAGCAATTCTGTAGCATTGTTGTGGAAGTCAATTCAGCTCCAGGCAGTTAGGAAGTTAGCTTTTACTGAGTACTTACTACACACTGAGTAGAGCACTCACACCCTTCAGGAAGAACTAGGACCACCTGTGGAGCAGAGCAAGAAAGCACCTGGGGACAAGTGAAGAAGCAAACAGAAACCAATTAGCTTAATAAGGCAAGGCTTTCTACAGGATGTTGCAGCTGGAGTCCCACTGTTCTGGCTTTCCCTTTACTATTTTGCCCTCTAAGTTATTTTATTTTTTTCCCCACAAAAGAAGCCTGCCTTATTCCAGTTTTTGAAATTTGCTAGTTTAATTTCTTATTTTCTTAGCATTTTGTCTCAAATTTTAATATATCCTTGCTTATTAAATATTACTTATGTGTACTTGTTCTTCTCAAATAACTACATAGACTGAGCAAAATAATTATTAATTTTATTTCTATTATTTTATACAGAGGTTTATTATATAATCATGTAATTATTTCATATAATCTTGTTGGTTTTTTTTCTTTTACTTTTAAGCACATGATTAATCCTGTTATCCGTTAACTTCAATGAATGTGGTTAAGGACTTGGTACTGTAAGTGTTTCAGAGAATCCAAAGAGAGTACTGTTCTAAAAGCACAGAGGAAATAGAAATAGAAAAATAAACAGTATTTAGCATAGGGTCCATTGGAAGGGGACAAGATTGCTACAGAAGATCAGAGAAGAAATGAACCAAATATTTGGAATAAACTACTCTTACCTAAAAACACTTTTTAAAGAAGCTAATAAAAAATGTTTTCTAAGTTCCATAATGGAGAATGTGACAGACATACAACAAATTAAGTCAAACAAAAAGCCCATTAAAATTAACATCAAGGTGAACAAAAATTAAAACACATTTAAGACAGTAAGTAACAGGCTATAAACTGTAGAAAATTCAACATATGAGACTCCTAAATGTCTTCTAAACTCTATCTTTGGGCCAACTTTTACTCCAACTCACACAAAACTCACTCTAATTAACCAGTGCCTTCAAACAAAAAGAGCCACTACCTACTGAGTCTCATTTGAAGAATGCCCCGCAATAATGTGTACCCAATGTTACAATCATGAAGCTCATCATTGGTGCAATTAAACTAAAAATCCAGAGGCAATACCAACAACCCCTTTGGGATTTACAGAGATAAATAAAACTATAGCTCATTCCAATCCCTGGGATAATTATAAATGTGAAGTCTGCCAACAGTTTAAGCCTTTACAAATATTGGCCCTTTTCCTATTAGTTACAATGATCTCCCCCACTCCAGACAAGACTTATTTATTGAGGCGGAAAGAAATTGCACTAAGAGACCAAGCATACCTGACCATGGGTCTCATTCCTGATCACTTATCAATAAGTATATACAAGGATCATGATGTATACAACATAATATTACCTGGGCCAAGGCATGTCTCAAAAATCAGGGACTACAACCGTCTTGGGAACTGTTCTCTAACCTAACCTTCTCACAATACCAACTGCAAGTTTTACATAACCCTCAAGGAAAATGTCTCTACAATTGCAACACTGGCTTCCCACAGAAACAACCAGAGCTCTTGGATGTTACAGCTAAGGGAATTCTTACAAAAATATATTTAATTTATTTAATATATACAAATATACTTAATCATACGGAGAAGTCTAGATGTTCTCTGAATAAATTTCCCTACCCAGGTCTACTAAGACCACCACTAATAAGAAGTTAGGAAATAAATTAGGGAAATTTCCACCCAATGTTATTCTGGGAAATTCTTAAAAGTGTATATACCCCACCTTAAAGGAGATAGAAACAATAAGGAAAAACCCAGAGATAAATCTGACCTAGGAAGAAATTTATTGGTATAATTACACTGCCATTTTTGAAGGGGCCCCCTCTGAGGCTACTAAAGGTATACAATTGGCTGACCTAGAAAAATTTTCCCTACCACAGAAGCGATGGAGCAAGTAGTGACCCAATGAAACAATGTCATAACAGGAATAAAAATGGGTCAAATGTATAATACGATTGATGTCTATTTCTGAAATAATTTGGTCCACTTGTGATGATCTCATATGTGAATCACATGGTTCTGATTCTGAACCCAGAGTTCAAATCTAATTTGGTAAATGGCTGAATTCAGAAAGGAAAGCAAGCATTTGTATGATCTTTATTTTTCGGAATACAGAAGTGTTTCTTCATAATATTTTTTTTTTTTCTCTTTTTTGGTGGGACAAAGAGTTTAGCCTAAAACAGATTTTCTCAACCTTCACGCTGTTGACATTTTGGGTCAGATGACTCTTTGTTGCTGGAGGCGGGGAACTTTCCTGTGTATCCTTTAATTGCATCCCTGATCTCTATCCACTACACATAACTAGTGCCCTCCCTGTCTCCAGTATGACAATCAAATACATCTCCAGAATTGCTGAATGTCCCCTATGGAACAAATCCCACCGCACCCCACCTGACTGGCCTAGAAAGCATGCTAGACCTTTTTATTCTGGTTTGCCTATACCCACTCCCAGTCCTCCTGTTTCTAGTTACTGGAGTCTTGTCCACTCACCAGATTATTTTTGGATGGGTGGATAATGGACCTTTCATTAATTGACAAAATTTCTTCTTCCAAACTACGCTTTTAACATTAGGCTTAATTTTTGCTATGTTTTGCTATTTGCACTTATTTTTTACTTATTTTGGTTCTTTTAAAATAACAAAAAAAGGTTTGTACATCTGTGACTTTTCCCCCACATTTTCCCAGAACTCTTTCTATTTTTTTTTTTTAAGTGAGACCTACTCATAAAAAGATTTTTGGCTCAATAAAATTCCCAAGTTTGGCCACATTATAGGTTAAGAAGATATTCTTTCAAAGTATGAACATAACTGGGAGATGTGAAATACTGTCATTGATGAAATTCATTTTGTGAGTTAAAAATTACTGTTTCAGAATATGAGTCTAAACTAAAGGTTTAAAATACTGTCATTCAGTCTTTATGGATGCTATTTATCATCAGCTTTCTTCCTTTGTCTTGACTCTGAAGAAAAGTGAAGTTTAAAATACATTTTACACAAAATATTTTTTTCCCCACTCTTAGCAAAGAAGAGACACTTTGAATCAGTGAGGCTGGATTTTTCATAGGGGGTTCTGTGTGCTGGTGCCTTCTCAGAGTGTCTTGCTGTGAATTGTGACATGCTCTGTGGGTGGAAGAAGGGACTGGCTTCCTGGCCCCGGTGAATATAGACATTAGAATGAGAGAGAACATGCAAGGAGTTAGGAAACCTTTTTCTACTTAAATATTTCCTCAGAGTAAAAGACAAACGAAATTATATGCTATTACATACATCTGTACTGAGTCTCCACTTTGTTCTTTCTCTTGCCTCTTCATTCTGGGAAATATCTTCTAGATTCTATAAATACACATTACATGTTTTGTAAACTTAATTTTCTAAAATTTTAATTTATTTTCAAATTCCATTTGAATCATCCAGTATTATTTGATATTGTAAAATAATGTATTCAGCCTCAACTTCACATATAAAGTGCAGAGTCCACAGAAAGCTGTCTAAATACATGCTTGGGGTGGGTCTCTGATACCAATTGTTGCTGATGCTGAGAAAGACAAGGAAGTTTGTGTTTTTTTTCTCTTAAAAAGTGTGTCCTGTGATTCACATGTGAAAAAAGAGGCTAGAAGAAAAATTAATTAACTGAACAAATAGTGCAAGAGATAATCAAGCACCTGGATTTTTGTACACAGATCACAACAAAGGCAATGCCAAGCATTGTGAAGAACATGTTCTAATAAAACCTTGGAAAATCCAAAAAAAAAGGTATCTCTAGAGCCAAGTTAATTAATATTAGGGAAGAATTAGTATAATACCTGGAAAAAACTACCAATAAGAAAAGTTTTTTATTGCTTTATCTATTTTAATAATTTCATTTTCCTGATCTTTTTACATGCAATTTAATCCCATGTCTTGGATTGGGTTTCATAGAGAGAGAGCCCAAGACAGTGAATCAGGAGCATGTGATTTACTGAGGGAGAACTCGTGAATAAATCTGTCAGGAAGTAAAGTCTAATAGGAAAGGGAGAGGAAACAAAGAAGTGTCCTGAGCTATACCCCAGCCTTGGCCTGATCCACAGAGGGAGGGTTCTGGAGCATAAACCACACTGCAGAGTTACGCCTCTTGAGACCAGGATAGCCTTATACTCCTGACTCAGTCAGCCATTGGGAGTGAATGTCACCTGAAGGCAGAAAAATGCAAAGCAGCAACATTTTACTTGATCATGCCCCAGCTGCAGACTTGTGAGCAAAATAAATTTGAGCATTGTTTTAAGCCACTAAAGTTCTAGGGTGCTTTGTAATACAGCCATAAGAGCTGGAATACATGGGTTTTAAAGTTAGGTGAAATCTCACTTCACATAAAATAGCTGTGTAATAACTTTGAAGAAGTTACTGAAATTCTCTGTGCTTTAGTAGAGTGAGTCCTTACCTTATAACATCTTCTTACGAAGATTAAGGAGTATGTGTATATGTATATGTATATGTATATACCATCAGCCCTCCTTATCCATGAGTTCTGCATTGGTGGATAAAACCAACCTCACATGGAAAATATTCAGAAATGTACGGGTGTGTCTGTACTGAACATGCACAGCTCTTTCCTTGTCATTATTTCCTAAACAATACAGTATAAAAATTATTTGCAAAGCCAGGCATGGTGGCTCATGCCTGTAATCCCAGCACTTTGGAAAGCTGAGGTGGGAGGATCGTTTGAGGCCAGCAGTTTGAGACCAGCCTGGGTAACATAGTGAGATCCCGTCTCTACAAAAAAATAAGAATAATAATTAAAAATTATTTACATCACATTTACATTGTATTAGGTGTTATAAGTAATCTAGAGATGATTTACAGTATACAGGAAGGTGTTTGTAGGTTATATGTAAGTACTATACCATTTTATATAAGAAACTTGAGCATTCTGTCTGTGGATTTTGGTATCCACAGAGGGTCTTGAAACGAATCCCCATGAATACCAAGAAACAACTATACCTGTGTGTGCGTGGATTACATTACAAAGTACCTAATACATAAGTGTAAGTTCCAGATATGGTACCAGACAAGTACTGCTCAACCAGTACAGATGAACCTTAACTTACAATAGGGTTGCATCTAATAAATCTATTGTAAGTTAAAAATACCATAAGTCAGAAATGCATTAAATACACCTAACCTACAGAACAATATACCTTGCCTTAGCCTGACTTAAATGTGCTTAGACCACTTACATTAGCCTACAGTTGGGCAAAATAATCTAACACCAAGCCTGTTGTGCAATAAAGTATTGAATATATTATGTAATAATGTATTGAAAGTGAAAAACAAAGGATTACATGAGTACTGAAAGTACACATTCTATTGAACACATCACTTTCGCACCATCATAAAGTCAAAAAATTGTAAGTCAATCATTGTAAGTCATTATTATCTGTATTAGAATCTGGATTGGTTAATGGGAGTGACTTAGTGTATGAGAAGGTCCTCTGAATTAACAAATTCATTTTTATGTGAATTTCCTTGGTTTGTCACGTAACAACCTTGTGATATTGTGATATAATAGGAAGTATATAGTTGATCTTCATCTCTGGGTCCTGGTACACAGCATTTAAAATCCTTGAAATCTCTTGAGTGATAGGTGTGAGGAGTGTCTTTTGTTGTTCATAATAAATCCTTTTCAATTATATCTGAGTTTATGCTAATAGAGTGACTCTTGATGTGTGTCTAGATAGCGTCAGGATGAAGGGTGGTTGCCATACAATTAGAGGGTTGGAACTTTCAGCTGCACCTCTGACCTCTGTGAAGGGGAGAGGAGCTGATCACCTATGGCTCAATTTAATCAATTATGCCTGTGTAATGCAACTTTCATAAAATCTCTGAATGATGTAGTTTACAGAGCTTTCATGGTGGTTAATGCCTCTATGTGTGCAGAAGGTGGCACATCCAGCTCTACAGAGAGTAAGCTACTGTGTTCAGGACCAGTCCAGATCTGGCTTTACATATCTCCATCTGCATTCATAGTATCCTTCATAGAATCCTTTATAATAAACTGGTAATGTTAAGCCAAATGTTTCCTTGAGTTCTGTGAGCTGTTACAGTAAATTATGGAAGCTGAAGAAGGGGCTCTGGAAAGCCACAATTTGTAGTCATGTCAGACAGAAGTGTGGGTAACCTGGGGACTCACTACTTTCAGTTGATGCTTGAAGCAAGGGCAGTCTTGTGGAACTGAGCTCTTTCTCTGTTGGGTCTGTGCTAATGCTGGGTATCAGAATCTAATTAGATTGTAGGACACCCACGTATGGTATCTCCAGAGACCTGGAGAATTGCTTGGTGGGGAAAACCCACATATTTGATGTCAAAAGTATTATGAGCAGAGAAGCAGTTTTCCTACAAACCTAAATATAATTCTCTTCAAATAGATATTACCTTTCAAACAATAACATTAATTTCAATGTGGTTTATGTACAATATGACTTAGAAGATGTCTAACTTGTCTTAAAAACAAAAAAAGTACAATTAACCAAAATGATAGCTTATTGTTAACTTAAATGAAACATGCTCTATAAGATTCTCTGCTGTAAATTTACATCCATTATTTCATTTGACATCACAAAATATCTATGATGTATCATAGATATCATGATATACCATCTATGATGACATCATAGATGATACCATCTATGAATGATGGTAAACCTCCTTTCACAGATAAGGAAAGAGAGACTGCAATTAAATAGTCTGATCAAGGGCACAATGTTAATGTGTAGCAGAGTGGCAATTTTAAATAAATAAGATCTGTTTACTAAGTTAACATGGTCATTTTAAAGTTTAGTGACCTCCCACTGAGTTCTAAACTCAGAATTACAAACTACGTGTCCATTATTTCAGGCATTACATCTTAAATAACTGCAAATTGCTTTTTTCCCCTTTTACTCACCTTTCCTGGAAGAACCAGTAGATATCAAACTTGAAAATTAGTAATTACAAACTGGTGAAAGGAACAACAAAAGCCATTTTGTGCTATTTCCAGGGTAATGAAAGACAAATGATAGTCTTTCAATTCAAAATACGGAAGAATTTTTCAACAATCATTGCTATACAGCATTTCAAGGAACTGTTTGTAACGGAAACAACTTCAGAAAATATATTTAGTAAAAGTTCCATGAGACTGTATCCTGAAATCCATTGACTATATTTTTTTCTATCTGCCCCTAAGCATTTATGTTCCAACCAATTTTAGGTTTGCGGAATATTTGTGTCAGAGACTTGTGGAAAAGTATATTTCTCGTCCTTCAAATTATTTTTATAGTATTTAATTTATATGTTAACATTAAATATAGCACAAATATATAAAAATCAACCCGTATTCCACTGTACTTTAAATAGCTATAAAAATATATGTTACCTTACTCTCCAATATTCTATGTGTGCATGTATTTTTATTTTGCAATACACTGGGAAATTCTGCCATTTTTAATCTGTTAAAATCTCAGAATTTAATTAGCAAAGTAGATTAACACACTCTCTCTCTAAGACCTACCAATTCTGTGCACTAGACCCTTTCACCATGAAAGGTACTAGGTTGATATTTTCATGGGCAGCCAATAAATGTTGTTTCCAGCCCGACACTGGTAATAACTCTCCAGGTTTTAGTTTAAAGACAAGTTTATCATCTTGGCTTTCCATCCTTGAAAACAGATTGTTAAAGTGAAAAATCTAAAGGACCTTTATAGCTCCACTTCCCTCAACTACCTTTATACTAATATTAATTTTATTTTAATTCAATGTCATATTAAACTTCTCTTGTACATGATTTGTTCACCAAATTACAATAATTTCTAGACTGCTAAGACAGCCACAATTCAGAGGCCAGACCCAAGTGCTTAAGGACATTTTGTGTCAAAATAGAACCTGGAGAAATTCCAGCTTGTGGACATCCCATGAGGTATATATATCTTAGAAGTAAAGTAGTTATCTACTACTTTATGGACTTCTGCACAATACAGCTAGACATAATAAATTCAGATAAAAGGCAGCCATAGATAACATTTCTAGAGAACTACTCACAGAACCCCTACAATCTATAGCACGTAAGCTGAGCATACAAGTAGGTTATTAGGCATAATCTCTACAATTTTAAGTTAAGTGCCCACAGGATCTTAGATGAATAGATGGTGGGCTTAGCCATTTGGGATGCGTTTTACAAGGTGCTGCAGTATTAGAGGTTTAATAATAAACCTTTTCTAAAAGAATCAAATATTAGTTATTCTTTGCCACCCAACCTAAAAAACTTACCAGATTATTCAATGGAGAGTCACACAGTCTGATCACTTTCTAATACTCAGGAACATGCTTTAAATTCTTGCAAAATTCTACTTATTTTGGTTGACTGAGAGCTATTTTAATTATGTAACTTTAGAATCTTCACAATCATTTGCTAGGAAAACAGACATTTGGAAACTGGGATTCTAGCTGTATACCTAACGGTGCTTCAAAATTTCTCTGAGATTTACTTTATATATCAAATTAGAATAATGAGGATGATTTTTATTGTGCTTTCCATTTCTATTAACAATGGAGGTGTGTGTGTATGTCTCTGTATGTGTATATATATATACAAAACTACCAGTATTCTAATGTAGTTTAAATATGTATAAAAATTATTTATATAGACACACACACTTCCCTGTGACTAGCTTATAAAGAAAACATTTCAAAATAAAATTAAAGAAACATGCTTTGATTAAATATATTTCCATTTTTAAAAATAACAAAAGATAAACTGACATTCATTATGAAAAATAATGATCCAAAAAGTTGGGCAAAGCCAATCAGTAAAAGAAAGAATAGTTATTGATTCTATTACTTTGTTCTTTTACTTTAAACAATTAAAAAAAAAAAAAAAACTAGGCCAGGTGCGCTGGCTCACGCCCGTAATCCCAGCTACTCGGGAGACTGAGGCGGGAGAACTGCTTGAACCTGGGAGGCAGAGGTTGCAGTGAGCCGAGATTATGCCACTGTACTCCAACCTGGGTGACAGAGTGAGACTCATCTCTAAAAACAAAAAGAAAAAGAAAAGAAAAAGAAACTGAAACATATAAAATGTATATATTAGAGATTGTCATTGTTAAGAAAAAATCAGAATATGAATGTTTGTCTATAATATCTCATTTCTCAGGGAAAATGAGTGAATATGGCATTTAGTGCTTTATTGTTATTTTATATTATAGCATTTTATATTAAAAATTAAAAGAAGCAGACACTAAGAGCTTCTTTTATTTTCAATGGGCCCTAACATTATGTATGGTGGTGAATCAGAAATGTAATGTTAGCTACTTTGTCGCCAATCTACATAATACAGATTACAGTGCTTTTTTTTCTCCTTTCACATACAAAGGCAAAAGAAAAAGGAAGAGCTTTTTGTTTACCAAGACACAAAAGTTAAAAGCATGTACATAAATTACCAATTATATTAAATTAATATTAACACTTAATGATTAGTAATTTTTACACGGGGGCACGTGTAATAAATCAGATGTTTTTCAAGTCTCAAGATACTGTTCTCAAATATAATTCCTCAAAAAATAATGAAAATAGTTTCTATATGCATATACAATGTGCTACTGAATATAAATGCAATTTTACAATGATACTACCAAGTCATGTTCTTTGTAACAATGTTAGCTTTCTGCACCATTTCTATCAGCATGGATGCTGAACTGTTCACCACCTGACCCTTGACTAATTGAGGGGCTGCTAAGTAGCATACTCAGGGCTTTCCTTCAACTATTCTGCAGAGTCAGTGAGCAAGTTTCCACTAACCAACGATAGCTTGGCCTAATTGGTGACAACTGTAGATTTTCAGATTTTGGACATAAAGTGTTGAAGAAAGACAAGGCTAGAAATGTTATAAGTGTGTTCTTCCATACAGATCTAAGGATTTCTTAAGCAAATAAATAACCAGCCAAACTTATAAGTAAATAAAGAGAGAAATAAGCTTAAGGCATACTTGATAAACTATTTGCTACTTAGGAGTAAAAATCTTAACCTTAATCTCTAGAGGTCATGGAAAAGAACAGCTTTGCTCGAATTCCAGTTCCAGTCACAGAATAAAATGTACATCTGCATGCCTAAAATAAATATAAATATATACATATGTACACATAATTTTTGAAAAGAAACTATGAAATCTCACTGCTAAAGAGACTGCTGAAATATGTACTAAAAATGTGAGCTTGAATTTTCCAAGTGACTAGTACCACGCATAGTCATGCTGACTTTGTAGGAGCCAAATCCCTTTTACAGAATTTTATCAACCTAAAACTGCAGGATAAATAATAGACAAGTCAATTTTTATTCTTGAACTCTTGTGTTACATCAAATAATAATCAAAAGCATATTTTGAATCATGAGGCTATAATATTTTATACCAGGGTTCTATTGGCCACATAAGCCACTTGTTTTCATTATAACAACTTTTTATGTAATTACAGTCTGATGATTTAGAATAGCTTATTAAATATTTGATATCATTCATCATTTACAACCATTTTAATTCTGACCATTGTCTAGATGGATAGATCAGGGAGGAGAGTTCAGATGTAAAACTAAAACCATGTTAACCACTTAGGGATCACTGTAAGAGATCAGTGTAAGGAAGCACTGTAAGAGCTTCAAAAAAAGCACTAGACTTCCTGTACAAAACATTTTTAAATGGTAAATCTAACTATAAATTCTCTACAGTGCAACGTTTGTTTGTGGGTTGTGCCTGTACAAATTGGAGTCATCAAGGATGCAATATATCTCTCTGAGACTCAGTTTTCTTTCTGTAAAATGAGGATGCTAATTTCACAATATATAAAATTCAGTCTAGCTAGCTCTGGTATTCTGGTGTAAAATCTAGATACACAATCCAGAAATCAAATAGGCTCTTGCAAGAAAACACTACCTTCATTTATGTGCATGTGAAAATACCTATTACTTCAAGAGAAGGATACTGAGATTTCTTCCTTTCAGAGCTATCTCCTTAAGGAAGGGAATAAATATGAATCACCAAACACATGATCTTTCCCAAAATATTGAACCTAATTCTCGGGGGATAATTTATTCATCTCTACAGTGCTTTCCAAATAGTTATTTAACTGTATGAATATTTCTTGTTCCACCTTTTTTTTTTTTTTTGTCCACAGAAATTAGATTTCTAGTTCCTAAGCCAAGATTTTAGGATCTGCATGAAGAATATTGTGCTTTTTCTTGGCAAACATGGAACATGAAAAAACATTTCCTCTGTCTGCTAAAATGAAAGCATGAAGCATCAGAAATTGAAACAAACTCTGTACATTTGTTATAATTTAAAACTTTCAATTAGTTTTAGGTACCAACTAAAGATCCTTCATATAAAAAACTCTCAAAAATAATAAACAAGTGTCCTATGAATACAAAAGGTATACTTAGAAATTCTATCACTTTTTAAAGTTTATCTTTGACTGGTTTTATCAAGTAAAACTTCTTATAGTGTTATAATTAAAGTAAGCATGAAAATATACATTATATGTAGAAATCTTTAGAGTTTTTATCATACAGAATTCACAAACCTTAAAATATTTAAAAGTTAATTTAGTTACTCCATGTTTATTGAACATCCCTATATTTTATTTCATTTTGATAATGTCATGTTTTTAAGTTGGATAAATAAATCGAGGAACTTTTGTACTATGTATTATCTGCATGCAAAATTTTTCAGATTCCTTAGTAAGTTTTATGATTGTGAAGCATATTTTCACATTTGCTTAAGCATTTTTAGTTTGGAGAAATGGTGTGCTTTTATCATTTCCTGTATTTAGTTGGTTTGGTTTGTCCATTTCCAAAAGTATCTCTTTCATGGAGGTGCAAGCTTAAACAGACTTTGGAATAGTAGAATATTAGGAAGATGTTTTAATAAACCCTGAAAGACTTCAATTCAGGATATTTGTTCTATAAGATGGTCAAAATATTTAAGACCAGTTCCAACTTAGTTTTGTTTCAATATTTTATATACAAAATGTTTTATTTAAATGTTATCTTATCAAATAGGCATTTCATTAAATTGTTTAAGTGATTTGTCATTTGGAGCTTGATATCGTAGAAACAATGTTTATTTAAACAGAAATACATATCAAACGTTACCATGATTATGGGACAAATAAGATCCAATAAACAGATATTCAGAAAATATATAGCAAGCTCTGTATGAAGCAAATAAATCTGTAATATACAATAAAATGCAGCTATCTCTTTACAGAAGCACTTTCTTTTATTGCAGACATATTGACTAATCCATTTCTATTTTGTTCTGTATCCTTACAGCCCTTTATGTTTGTCCCAAAATTGTTAAGTGCATACTGGCAGACATCCATCAGTTCATTCAGGCCTCCCTGAAATGACTCTCAAAGGCTACCTCTAGACTTTATGCAGAAAGTAATTTTATTTTTTAAAGGAATGGTGATGCTATAGCCATAGAACACCTCTTCAGATATCTTTGTAAGATAAGAATCATTTTCCATCAAAACAAATGTGACTATTTTCAACGTACTCACTCTATCTGGGTCACTAATAAATTTTTTTCACCTTCTTCTGCTGTCAAGGATAATTACAAATGATATTGGAGAATGACCTCCATCTTTTCTCAAGAAACAGCAGAGTGTCATGATAGGATGTTTTACATTTGTAGGTGGAAGGAAAATTGGAGAAGTCAGCCCTTGAGAAAGTTTGTGAATTAAGTCATTTGCCTTTTTCCTGGTACCACTGGATTCTTTCTCTGCCTATTTCTAGACACCGAAGCTTTCCACACAACTTTTTACTCTTGCCTCTTTGGGTAACTTTCATCATTGAAAATATCTGATGCATTGTTAGATAATAATTGGCACATTATTTCAGACCAGAACAATCATGGCATAACTTTAGCCCTGTGATTGGTTGGCAAAAGATATATTTTCTTGTGAAAAATTCTCGGTAAAATATGTGGTTAATGTGTTGAAGGACACCTCTCGATTGGCCAGGTTTATGGCTGGAAAAAAAAAATGAATTAAATGTGTTGATAAGCTTTAAAAGCTGTACCATTTTATTACCTGTCCTACTATTACACCATTTACTTTTTGATGAATATTTTGGGTAATAAAATATAGATGAATTGCCTACCTCTGATGACATATACATGCATAAATACACCACATCAGAAATAGATAATATATGCATGTGTGTTTCTGAATCTTTGGTGTTATTTTCTTTAAATGTACAAGGATGGTCTGCAAAGACTGATTCATCTATTGGCATTAACACCTCGGTCCAAATCACCTTTTTTATAGTTTCCAAGTATCCCATCTGACCTTAGTGACAACTCATTTTAAAAAATGATGAACATTATGCTGTGTTTCGCATTAGAAGTATGGATGCAAAAAGCATATTACAAAGGATGAAAAAGGTAACTACATGTTGCAATCTATTTCTTATGTAGGTCATTCTCTTTGATCCTCACTTGAAAGCATTACCATTTCCAGGAGATGTTACAAAAAAATAAAAAGCAATTACCACCACATCTCAGTTAGAGGAGCTTATAGTATTAAGGGTTCATCACATTTTTCACTCTTCCTCTTTTCCCATCTGAAAAACAGTGTTACATGGTCTCAGGCCAAGAAGTTGCGATTTTACTTTTCCATTAGGATTTTTTTCTTTAGCCTTAAAAGAAATTCAACTTGGGAGTAGGACTTTTTAAAAGAGTACTAAAAAATAAAGAACGGATACTCACCCTTTTACTGAACAAGAAACTGTAATAGATGATGCTCAGTATTTCAATACCATCACCGAATACTAAAATGGCGTTACTACTTCAGTAAAAAGTTTACATTATCCACAATAGTTTTCCAATTTAAGAAAAGGTTCACAAAACTTGAAATTCAGCAAATTTAGACTATATGAATACCCCAAATTTGAATATATATGTGTGTGTGTGTGTGTGTATATATATATATGATGCAAATGGAAGATTTCACCAATCTAAATAAAAGCTATGAATCCAAATGGCTTAATTCAAATTATTAAGATATAGTAAAATAATATTAACATTATTATATATAATTTTAACATTCAAAATAATTTCTACTGTATTTTACAGATTTACTCTCTAGGGAAGGCAGAACCCTATTATTAATATTTTATTAACAGGGAAGCAGGAGCAGCAGTGGCAAGAATTTTCAAAGTTACCAAGCTGGAGTGAATGGCAGGATTAAAATTAGACATTTGTCTCTTGAAACATAAACCATTAAATACACTATTTATGCCTAGAAAAAGTAATTAATTCATTAATTGCTTCGATAACCAAAATTGTGAACATAATTTTGTTAGACCGACTTATGATAGGTTTGTATTTACTTGTATTTTACCAGTACCAGAGCTTTGTCGGTTATTTTGAGACTTGAGACTTCATTTGGAAATCTGACAAGTAATCTGGAAATATTTTGGTCTTAATTCTTTTAAAAGAAATCTAAAAGAAAAAAGAAAAGAGATTTGAGAATTATATCTCTCTCCTCAAAACACCTGATACTTATATCCAATTCTTTGATGGCATTTTCTAACAGTTATGAACCAACTGCAAATATTTTCTTCATATAGAATTGATTGCAAACAATTTATATTTTAAGCTTTGTTATGTTAATTTTTAATTTTAAGCTTGGTTAATTTTTAATTCATGCAACTTAAAATATTATACTTGGAGAAACTCCCTCTATATTATTCATTTATGTATCCAATTTTGAATACATTCACAAGCCTTTATGATTTCCTGTTATTGAATCTAAGACTGAGTAAAAAATCATATACCAATTTTTAATGACTAAATTAATTGAGATATTATATATGAAAATATGTAGCTCATTATAAGTGTTGAATATCACCTTCCCTATTCACAAGGGCAGATTGCCAATTTATAAGTGATAACAATGGTAGGCCATGAAGTACTAGTACATTAAGGGATTTTAATTTTTTTTGTGGGGGAAGGACAGGGTTGTGGGGCAAACGTCGGGAGGGGAACAGGGTCTCACTTTGTCACTCAGGCTGGATCTTAGTAGTGTAATCTCGGCTGACTGCAGCCTCGACCTCCTGGGCTCAAGGGATTCTCCCACCTCAGTCCCCCTCCAAGTAGTTGGGACTATGGTCACAAGGCACCATGCCTGACTGATTTTTTCCTATTTTTTTGTAGAGGTGGGGTTTTGGCATGTTACCCAGGCTGGTCTCGAACTCCTGAGCTCAAGCAATCTGCCCACCTCTGCCTCCCAAAGTGTTAAGATTATAGGAATGCACACCATGCCCAGCCTAGGAACTTAATTTCAAGTGTTCATCTTCAATGTTAACTTCATTTATGGAAATACTAAGCTTGATATCACTACCTACAGCTTTTCCTGGCACATAGAGAGTGCTCAATTATCTGGCGACATCAGCAGATGATATGAACTGAAAGATGTCAGCACATTTCTTACTCGATTTTTCTCATTTCTAACTGCTATAATCCTTTCTAAGGTCGGCATTAAATGAAGTGGCACATCAGAATACTATATTGTGTGTTCTGAAAGTAGAACCAAAATAGAGGACTAACAGCCTTTATTTTTTACTTGTCCTCAGATATGCCATGTGTTAGACTTAGAAAGTTTTAAAAAAAAATCATAATGAATGGCAAATTCTGGATTTGGAGAGATCTGTTTGACATCAATCACGAGGTGTTAATCATTGTGTTATATTATTTTCTAAATGATCATACATAGGTAAAAATTAAAACAAAAAAACAAAAAAAAAAACTATGAAAACTGATGGGATCTGCCTTCACAACAAACCAGTGAACCAGTGTCCAATCATTCCCATCATAGTCATGGACAGACAAATCTGCGTGCATCATCTTACCAGGAAGTAAGTCAGGGAAGGAAGCCAACAATTTCTATTAAACATTCCTGGAAGTCAAGAATATTGTTTTTCATCCACTACCCACTCTTTTGGGATCATTAATATTTTCTAAATCAATAAAGTATACATTTGAATATTTTTAAGGAAGGAGACACTTATACAAGTCATATAACCAATGGTTTGCATATCATAAAGTCCTTCATGGAAAAATTAGTAAAATCTCCAAGAGAATCAACATATATCTCTAGCTGAGACCAAGGTTACTGCTGTCCAAATCACTGGGGAGGAAGGGAAAGTTTGTCTATTTTGAGCCCATTGATCCAATACTGGAAACAAGCTCCAAATTCATTATACATTAATATATCAAGCTTAATATGATGAATGTGTTAAAAATGTGAAAAGAAATATATTAGTCTTATACCCTTAGGGGAGATTAATTAAAATTGATTTAATATTTTATAATAGTTCAAGCTAAAGTGACTTATGGTTAGTATAATAGAAAAGGCTATTTTAGCTCAAAAGCAAGCCCACTTGAAAGTAAACTTTACATGTAAACAGAATTAGGAGAAAACAGCTTAGTGATCAACAGAAATCTTTTCTAGTTTAGTGATCAACAGAAATCTTTTTATCTATGAAACACAAAGTAGAGAAATACGAATTTTAGAATATCCCTTGGTTTCATACAAATTTGACTTAGGCTACATATTTTTATCAAATAGAGATTAATAATCTTGCCACTTGGGAGTCATGACCACAGTGACACTGTGACAAAAGTTAAAAGGAACACAAAGGTAGATAACAATTTCCTTCTTAAATATCCTTTTCTTCTCCATTGGATCAGAAATTTCACATTTCAAAGATCAACTGGTATACTTGTTTGTACTGTATCTCTACTAATTTAGTTTCCATGAGGTAAAAATCCGTATGCTATAACCAGAAACTATAATAGCATATAATTTATAAGATGAAGATGGAAGATTTCACCAATCTAAATAACAGTATGAATCCAAATGGCAATTTTTTAAAATCAGAGTTAAGCCACATTTTTTTTCCTCATGATAATTGAAACACAGGTTCAATGTACTTCTATATTATTTTTAAAACATAAAATTTACAATGAATCTGGGGAAAAACTGCAGATTTATGAATTCTTATCTCATCTAGAATTCCAGCACTGCTTTGCAATCACCAATCCTTTATTATATCTCCCTTTCTGATATGCAAGTGTGGACAGATCTCTGGACTTGAATTTAACATTACATTTGTTTTTGTTCTTCTCTTTTAGATTGTTTTTCAGTCTCTCTTACTAGATCTTCTTTCATATCCAGAGTTTTCCATTTTTCATTTCCCATTATTCTGGAATTGGAACTATTTTCTTCTTCTGCATGTTCCTCCCAAAGTATACCAAGGTAGTGGCTTCATTTAACCTCCCAAATCCATATGGCACATCAGCATCTCTATTACATACCATCTTTATTTATTTATTTTAATTTTTTTTTTTTTTTTTTTTTTTTGAGATGGAGTCTTGCTCATCGCCCAGGCTGGAGTGCAGTGGCACCATCTCGGCTCACTGCAACCTCTGCCTCCCGAGTTCAGGCGATTCTCCTGCCTCAGCCTCGGAGTAGCCCGGACCACAGGCCTGTGCCACCACGCCTGGCTAATTTTTGTCTTTTTAGTAGAGATGGGGTTTCACCATGTTGGCCAGTCTGATCTGGAACCCCTGACCTCAGGTGATCCACCCGCCTCGATCTCCCAAAGTGCTGGGATTACAGGCGTTAGCCACCGCACCCAGACCATCTTTATTTTTTTAATAGTAATTATAGCTAACATTTCTTGGGCACTTACTCTGTGCCAAACCTGTGTGGAATGTTTGACATGCATTAACTCATTTAATATTTCTATGTATTTATGTATTTATTTATTATTTGTACAAACGTATGGGATGCATGTCAAATTTTGTTACAGTATATAATGTATAGTGACCAAATCAGGGTATTTAGAGTGCCATCTCCTGAATACAATATATTTTTGTTAAACTACAGTCACCCTACTCTGTTATCAAACATTGAATTTATTACATCTTACTATATGTTTGTACCTTTTAACCTACTTATCTTCTCCCCTCCTTCCCCTTACTCACCCTTCCCAGTCTCTTTTCTCCATCTTTACACTTTCTGCCTACATGTGATCAGATTTTTTAGCTCCCACAAATAAGTGAGAAAATATGGTATTTGTCTTTTTGTGCCTGGTTTATTTCACTTAAAATAATGACCTTCAGTTACACTAATGTTGCCACAAATGACATAATTTCATTCTTTTTTATGACTGAAGAGTATTCTAATATGTACACATACATTTTCTTTATTGATTCATGTGTTTCTGGGAACTTATAATTGAAACACAGGTTTAATGTGAAAGATGTGATTCCACATCTTTCCTCTTGTGAATAGTGCTGCAAAAAACATATGAGTGCAGGTATTCTTTAATATATTAATTTGTTTTTCTTTGGATAGATAACCACTAGTGGGATTGCTAGATTTAATTGTAGTTCTCTTTTTAGCTTTTTGAGTAATCTCTATACTGTTTTCACTAGTGGTTGTACTAGTCTACATTCCCACTACAGCCTGGCCAACATAGTTAAACCCTGTCTCTAAAAACTAAAAAATAAAACAAACAAGCAATAAAGAGATAACTAAGGAAAGCTCTTATCAGGGGGAACCTCACCCTCAATATTTAGCGTGGGTTCTTTTCTATTTCCTAGGTGTCTCGGCTGGTTTGAGAAATAAAGGGAAAGAGCCCAAGAGAGAGAAATTTAAAGCTGGGTGTCTGGAGGAGACATCACATGTCGGCAAGATCCATGATGTTCCCCAGCAGTAAAACCAGCAAGTTTTTATTAGCGATTTTCAAAAGGGGAGGGAGTGCACGAATAGGGTGTGGGTCACAGAGATCACATACTTCACAAGGTAATAACATATCACAAAGCAAGTGGAGGCAGGGCGAGATCACAGGACCACCAGATGAGGAGAAATTAAAATTGCTAATGAAGTTTCAGGTACACATTGTCGTTGATAACATCTTTTCAGGAAACAGGGTTTGAGAGCAGACAACATGTCTGACCAAAATTTATTAGGCGGGAATTTCCTCATCCTAATAAGCCTGAGCGCTGCAGGAGACCAGGGCTTATTTCATCCCTTCGGCTTCGACCATAAAAGAGGGGCTGTCTATAAGCCTACCTTCAGGGCGCATTCTCTTTCTCAGGGATATTCTTTGCTGAGAAAAAGAATTCAGCGATATTTCTCCTATTCACTTTTGAAAGAGGAGAAATATAGCTCTGTTCCGTCCGGCTCACTGGCGGCCAGTTCAAAGTTACCTCTCTTGTTCCCTGAACATCACTGTTATCCTCTTCTTTTTTAAGATGCCCAGATTTCATATTGTTCAAACACACATGCTCTGCAAACAATTTGTGCAGTTGACACAATCATCACAGGGTCCTGAGGTGACAATCATCCTCCTCAGTTTACGAATATGACGGGATTAAGAGATTAAAGTAAAGACAGGCATAGGAAATCCCAAGGATATTGATTGGGTAAGTGATAAGTGTCCATGAAATCTTCACAATTTATGTTCAGAGATTGCAGTAAAGACAGGCATAAGAAATTATAAAAGTATTAATTTGGGGAACTAATAAATGTCCATGAAATCTTCACAATTTATATTCTTCTGCCACGGCTTCAGTCGGTCCCTCCATTCCGAGTCCCTGACTTCCTGCAACAAGCTCTAAACTGTAACTTCCCTTCACAATTCTTAACTTTGTTGCTTTTATTTATCTTATTATACTGTGTCTTAAAAAGTTGTTATAGTTAATGTTTTTGATAGGTTCATATTTTAGTCTTTTTACTCAAGATACATGTAGTTTGCATACCACAATTACAGTATTATTGTATTGTGTTTTTCTGTGTACTTACTATTACCAGGGGTTTTATACCTTTAGATACTTTTTCTTTTCTCGTTAATATCCTCTTCTTTCAAATCTGAGAGCTCTCTAGCATTTCTTGTAGAAAATGTCTGGAGTTGAAATTTCTCAGCTTTTGTTTTCTGGAAAAGTCTTATTTCTCATTCATATTTGAAGGATATTGATGTTGGATGTAATATTCCATGATAAAAGTTTTTTTTTTCTTTTGTCATTTTAAATATATCATGCCACTTTCTCCTAGCTGTAAGATTCCCACTGAGAAATCTGCTTTCAACTGTATTGGAGTTCCTTTATATGCTATTTTTTTTCTTCTGCTGCATTTGGGATTCTTCGTCTATTCTTGACCTATTGTAATGGATTATTAAAGATTTTGAAGTAGTTTTATTTCTATTTTTTATTTTTCAAGATGGAGTTTCACTCTTGTTGCCCAGGCTGGAGTGCAGTGGCGCTATCTCAGCTCACCAAAACCTCCACCTCCCAGGTTCAAGTGATTCTGCCTCAGCCTCCCGAGTAGCTAGGACTACAGGCGCACACCACTGCACCCAGCTAATGTTTTGTATTTTTAGTAGAGACGGGGTTTCACCGTGTTGGCCAGGCTGGTCTTGAACTCCTGACCTCAGGTAATCCACCCACCTCAGTCTCCCAAAGTGCTAAGATTATAGGTGTGAGCCACTGCGTCCGGTCTGAGGTAGTTTTATTTATGTTAAATCTGCTTGGTGTTCTATATCCTTCTTGTATTTGAATATTAGTATCTTCCAGTAAGTTCAGAAAATTACCAGTTATCTCTTCGGATAAACTTTCTACCCTGATCTCTGTTTCTACATCCTCTTTAAGGCCAATAGCTTTTAGATTAGTTCTTTTGAGGCTATTTTCTAGATTCTGTAAGCATACCTTGTTATTTTTTATTCTTTTTCTTTCGACTCCTTGCGTATTTTCAAACAACCTGTCTTCAAGCTCACTAATTCCTTCTTCTGATTAATTCTGCTATTGAGAGACTCTGAAGAATACTTCAGTTTGTCAATTAGATTTTTCAGCTCCAGAATTTCTCCTTGATTCTTTTTAATTATTTCAGTCTCTGTTAAATTTATCTGATAGGAATCTGAATTATTTCTTTGTGTTACCTTGTATTTCATTGAGCTTCCTTAAAACAGCTATTTTGAATTCTTTATCTGAAAGATCGTATATATCGCTGTCTGTCACTTGGAATTGGTCACTAATGTCTTACTTAGTTTCTTTGGTGAAGTCATATTTTCCTGGATGGTCTTGATGCTAGTGGATATTTGTCAATGTCTGGCATTGAAGAGTTAAGTATTTATTCTAATATTTACAGTCTGAGCCCGTTTGTGCCCAACCTTCTTGAGAAGGCTTTCCAAGTATTCAGAGAAAATTGAGTATTGTGATCTAAGCCTTTGGCCACTCCAGCTGTATGTGCTTTATGGGTCACCACAAGCTCTGTAACATTGTGACTCTTGCAGACTTGTAGTTGTACCATTTTCGTGGTCCTGGATAATATCTAGGAGATTTTCCTGAGTTGCCAGGCAGAGTTTCTTGTTCTCTTCCCCCAAACAAATAGAGTCTCTCTCTTTGTGCTGAGCTACCTGCAGTTGGGGGAGGAGTGATGAAAGCAATCCCATGGCCACCACAGCTGGGACTGTACTAGGTCACACCTGAAGCCAACACAGGTGGTCTCACCCAAGAGCTGTGATAACTATTTCCTAGTTAATACTGATGTTTATTCAAGACCCAAGGGCTTTTTAGTCGGCAAGTGATAAATCCTGCCAGGACTGGGTCTTTGCCTTCAGTGCAACAGGTTTCCTTTTGGCCCAGGATGGGTCTAAAAATGCCATCCAGTAACTAGAGCCTGGGACCAGGAGTCTGCTTGGTGCTTTATTTTACTGGGACTAAGGTGGTACCCAGGTTGCAAGACAAAGTCATTTTTACTTTTTCTTCTCCTTTCCTCAAGCAGAAGGAGTCTCTGCCTTTGACCACCATCACTCTAGGCCTGTGGAGACTACATCCTGGTGACCGCTGATGTTTACTCAAAGCACAAGAGCTCATTAGTCCTCAAGTGGTGACTCCTGCCAGGCCTTGGTATCTCCCTTGAGGGCAACAGGCTCCATTCTGGCCCAGGGTGGGTCTAGCAATGCCCTTTGGGAGATAAGGCCTGAAATCAGGGACTTGAGGAGTCTGCTTGGTGCTTTATTTTACTGTGGCAGAACTGGTACCCAAGTTGCAAGACGAAGTCCTTTTTACTCTTCCCTTTCCTTTCCTCAAGCAGAAGGAGTCTCTCTCCATGACTACCACAGCTAGGAATGTGATGGGTCACACCTAAAGCCAACATAATATTGGGTCTTGTCCAAGGCCCATGGCAACTGCTGCCTGGCTATCACTGATGTTCATTGAAGGCCAAGGGCTTGTCAGTCAGCAGATGGTAACTTCTGCCAGGATTGGGGTCTTCTCTTCAGGGCAATGTGTTTCCTTCAGGCCCAGGGTGAGTCTATGTCAGGAGCTACGGCCTGGAAAGGGGGCTTCAGGACTATTGTTGGTGCTTTATTTTACTGTGGCTGAGCTGGTATGCAAGTTGCAGGACAAAGTCCTCTTTTCCCTCTCTTGGAGCTGTGAGCTTCACTGCCTGGAATTGGAAGAGGGGTGATGTAAGCACTCCCTGGGCTTCCCCAGATGGTGTTTATCTCACTGGGTCACATGCACCCCGAGTCTACTGGCTCTGAGCCCAGCACAGCACCAGGTCTTGCCCAGGAATTGTAGTCCTTGTGGCCCAGACTGCCTTTCAAGTTGATTAAGGATCCCAGAGCACTTTAGCCTGTGGTGGTGGGGCTATCTGGAATGCAGACTCCTAACCTCTCAGATAAAAAAATTCTCATCTGGCTAGGGATATTCTTAATGTTCCCTTTATTGGCACCAACTGAGTTCTGCCCTGCGTTGCTTTCTGCTGTGACAGGATAGCACCAAGTTTCAATGCAAAGTCTCACAATCACTTTGCTCTTCCTCTCCCAAGCACAGAAATTCTCTCTCTGAACCATGTTATTCTGCTGAAGCATGAAGGAGGGTTCAATGTAGGCGATTGAAGACTGTCTTTCCTACCCTCTTAAGTGCGTGTTTTCTTTATATGATGTTAAAACAAGGTGCTATGATTGCTTATCTGATTTCTTGTTCTTATGTAGGTAATTTCTTGTGTGAATAGTTGTTCAGTTTGGTGTTCCTGTCAGGGGAAAATTGCTGGAGGATTCAATTCTGTCCTCTTACTCCCAGTGAACAAACCCATTTTTATTTTTAAATATCAATATTTTCACAGTTGTCCCATAAATATCTAAAGCTAAATATATTGAAAACTATTCACCTCTTTGAAATGCAAATTTCCTGGCTCAGTTACCACATGACCAGTTGACCAAGCTGTAAATTTTAGAGTTATCTTTGACTCCAAAATCCCAACTATCCAGTCAGAGATAACTGATTCTGAATCCGAAACATCTTGTCTTTATCTTTATCTCTGTTCTCACTGTATAGGATAAACCTTTCCGGTATATAATTGTCTAGTTTATTCCTCACTGTCTTCCTATTTCTCGTTCACTATTTTTATGAGTTGATGCTAAAGTTATATTTTTGAAATTTAAATCTAAGACACACTGAGATCTTAGAAATCATCTGTTATATTAGTTTTATAAGTTCAGTGATTTTACAAAGAAAGTGCCCTTGGGCCATGTGGTCTTCCCTGGAGCATGGTGATGGACATTTAAAACTTCCAAATTAGGTTGCAGTTTGGACAGGAAATAGGGAAAAATGACCTTAATGCATGTAGTTCACAATATATGAGGTGTGCATCTCAATAAAACCATCAAATTTGCAATGCTGATGAATGAATTTAAGATAACCCCATGGGAGTAACATCAAGAGTATGTGATTCGACTGAGGCATTTCAGGGTAAGAGTTTATGCTTGTATTAGTTTCTTGTTGTTGCTATAACAAATAACCACAAATTGTTAGTATAAAACAACACAAATTTATTCACTTACAGTTCTGAAGGTCAGAAATCAGACAGACTGGACTAAAATCAAGGTGTTGGAGGAGGGCTGACTCCTTCTGGAGATTTGAGAGTGGAACCCATTGCCTCATCTTTTTCAGCTTGTAGGGACTGCCTCTATTCCTAAGCTTGTGGCTGATTCTTCACCTTCAAAATATATCCTCTAGTCTCTGTCTCCATCATCACATCCCTTTTTCCTTTTATATAGATACATTTCCTTGTTTCCCTTTTATCTAGACACTTGTGATCACATTTAGGTCCCATTCAGATAATCCAGGATAACTTATCTCAAAATCTTTAATCACATGTGCAAAGTCCCTTTTTCTAAAGAAGGTAATACTCAGGTTCTAGGGATCAGGGCCTGGATAATATGGGAGTCCCATTATTCAGCTTACCACAGTGTTCCAGCCCCCAACATCGCTTTCTGCATACACAAAATATATGACTATAAAGAAAAAAACATGTGTACCCTTTAGTTTTACTAACTTTGCCAAATTTCTACTCAGTCTTCAAAACTAAGCTGAAAGATCACCTCTTCCATGAGATTTCTTATGCCCTTCACTGCATTACAGACAGACACTCCCTTCATATCGTCCTATTGAACTTCGTATATATTTCAGTGATATAACTTGCTGGTATATATCTCTTGCTGAACTCTAGGCTTCTTGCTCTTTTTCATCTTTGCAACCTTAATGATGAGCACAATGAATTACCCAGGATATAATAATATAGTAAGATGTAGTAAAGCTTTGCCATAATCAATAAATAAAAACATAAAGTGATTTCTAGAATTTCACAAACCCTGTTGAGATATGGAGAACCCAAGTAAGAACTTCTGAATTAAAAGAAGATAAAGCACAGCTAGACGGTTTAATATACTGCTTTTATCAGTAATATTAGATGTCAAAAAATACTTTGAGGAAAAAATAAAGCCCTAACCCAAAAGAGTAAATAACTGTTGACAAATTTTAATGCTGTTTTTGTAAGTCATGTTTTACAATTTTCCACTATAAAGAGAAAGTAACAACAAAAGCAGTTGAACATTTTTACTTTCTATAAACCTAATATGAAGTTAATCCTGGTCGGGCACAGTGGCTCACATCTGTAATCCTAGCACTTTGGAAGCCTGAGGTGGTTGGATCACCTGGAGTCAGGAGTTTGAGACCAGCCTGGCCAACATGGCAAAACCCTATCTCTACTGAAAATACAAAAATTAGCCGCTGTGATGGCAGGTGCCTGTAATGCCAGCTACCTGGGAGGCTGAGGCAGGAGAATCGTTGGAACACGGGAGGTGGAGGGGGAGGCTGCAGTGAGCCAAGATCACGCCACTGCACTACAGCCTGGGCAACAGAGTGAGACTTCCTCTCAAAAAAAAAAAAAAAAAAAAAAGGAGGAAGTTAATCTCTTCCTCAAAACCATTTGTATTAGTGTGAAAGGTAATTGTATGTATGAAGGTATTTGTAGGGGTATTTCCCCTTAGAGTCTCTGTAGTCACATTTACTATACTTTTCATGCTCACTCTGAAGTCCTCAAAGTTGCATTAATGAACTGAAAGAGTTAAGTACTTGATGTGCTACCAGCAAGGGATATTTATAAAAGAAAGATTCTAACTTATGATACACAATTCTTTCTAATCTTTGGTTTGTAGTAATACAAATTACCCATTCACAATATCATTTGTCAACATACTATTATAATAAAGAGACTTGGTAATATATCATACTTTCAAATTATGTCAGTGTTTTAAAGCAAAACAAAAACTTCAGTTGTTTCCACCAACATTTATCATCTTTCTGTTCCTGACTATTTTCTTCATGAATAATGGTTAGATATAAAAGAAACTGTATAATCACACTGGCTTGCATTTTACTTGTATATAATAATTGATAAGAATAGCATAATGTCTTAGATGAGGCATATTTTTAAAACAGTGTTTATTCATTCACTAGTCATGGTAAATATTGCTAGAAACTCCATTTCTAACACATCTGTGTAACTAATCAACAACCGTAAGGCTAAAGCAACTAGTACACAATGTCTCCCCCACTGAAAAGTGGCAAACTCCCTTGTGTTAATGATTAAAAATGTTTTCTCACTTCTTCTGTGAGAGAGTAATCTTGATGTCTTGAAAGTTATTAGTCATCTCATTTGGAAAGTAGGATGGAATGAGCACCTAGACACATTTTTATTGTTGTTGTTGTTGGAGTTGTTGTATAAATATTTATCAGGGAATAGTAACAAAAACAACAAAAATACAAAAAACACAGTCCATACATTTCTACTTTTAAAGTATACCCTATCAGTGCCTAAAATGGAACCAATCAAGATTGCATGCTGAAAAAAAAATATGATTGAAAGAAAATATTTTTCAAATACTAATTGCTTCAAGCTTTTAGCTCAGTTGGAAAGAATGGGTGTTAATTAGCTTTTGATCCCCATAAGGGTAAATTAAATTTATACAGAGAAATCTCAGATCCCTAGGCACAGATTACACCCTAATGTCTCAGCTGGTGATCCAATAAATGCATTCAATTGATCACCATGGGGTTCGGTGTGGGAAGTTGGATGCTTATTGTAAATTCATTACAAACAATGTAAAAATAACTTGAAAAAACTTCCAACTCACAGTGGGTAAATCATATCATTTTCATATACAGAAGAAGAAGTTGAAAAAGTATGTTTGGCAAAATACAGCAATCAAAGTAACTGAGACTTTGCTTCTGAGTAACCACAATAAAAATCATGTATGGCATCAGATCAATAGCCTATTCAGAGACCCTACAAAACAAATTTATTTTAAATTTCAAAAAATATCAAATTACATCTATCGTAAATATTAAATGACTGTTATGAATCTACATTGGAACTTATAGATCTACATGTACAAGCAAACAATTACTTTTTAGATGTTTACAATGTGGATACATAATGATCCATGCTGAGAATATGGGCTTTCTTCATTGAACACAATTAAAATTTCACATATATGCGAAAGAAAAGAATGAAAAATAAGCAGATAATATAGGGTGAATTAATGAGCACCTTATTAATTTCAATGTACTCTTTTAACCTTCAAATCATTGGGTACTTCAGATTTTTTTATATTATACTAAGATGTCACTTAAAATCAAGTGCTATTTTTTAAATATAATGATCTGTGTTCTTCTTAGGCATATAATGGTTTTCACCTCAACTGAATAGCTTCTCTTATTTAATCTATAAGAATTTACTCACCAATTAAGTTCAGAAGTTTAATAGCTTCTAACTTCTACTCATGATAGAAAAGTCAAGGTCCTGATTAAGCAAATATAGAGCTGAATTTGATTCTTCAGTTTTCAAAAGAGAAAATAGATTCACAAAGTTATGTAGCATGCCCCACACGTAACCACCCAACAGGTTCACATTGCCTGTTGCCTAGACAGAGCTGATTTATCAAGACAGGGGAATTGCAATTGAGAAAAAGTAATTCACGCACAGCCATCTGTGCAGAAGACTGGAGTTTTGTTATTACTCAAATCAGTCTCTCCTGTCCAAGATCAAAGTCTTTAAAGATCATTTTGCAGTAAGGTCTCTGGAAGTGGCAAGTGCTGATTGATAAGGCTGGAGATGGCATCATAAGTAAGATTTCTGGCTGTTTTCTGTTCCTGGGTGGGATCACATAACTGGTTGAGAAAGATTACTGGTCTGGGTGATGTTAGCTGATCCATGGAGCGCAGGGTCTACAAAAGACCTCATGCACTGATCTTAGAATTTACAATAGTGATGTTATCCCCAGGAGCAATTTGGGGAGATTCAGACTCTTGCAGCCAGAGGCTGCATGACCCCTAGATTTCTACAAGATTTCTAATATCGTGGTTAATTTGTTAGTCCTACAAAGGCAGACTGGTCCCGAGGCAAGAAGGGGGTCTTTTTGGGAAAGAGCTATTATCAATTTTGTTTCAGAGTCAACTAAATACCTTCCGTAGGTTAGTCTGACATACATCCAGGAATGAACGAGGACAGCTTAAAGGTTAGAAGCAAGATGGAGTTGGTTAGGTCTGATCTCTTTCACTGTCATAATTTCCTTAGCTATAATTTTTGCAAAAGTGGTTTCACAAATACTGTTATTAGGTGAAGGCGAGATTCAGTCGATGAGTGGCCATAGCGATTTTTTTTCCAGCATACCTATGTGCCTTCTAAAGGACCTTCTTGTCTCTGTATCTCTCTCCGCCCCCCGCCCCCCAGCATTGTGGCAAGCAGTTATCCATGTGGGTTCTGCATGAGGCATAAAGATCTAGACAAAATCCCATCTCCACTGCTCAGCAGCTGTGTGACTTTGAAGAAGTTACTTCTTTCCCTCAGTTTTGTTATGAGCAAAATAAAAATGGTAATAATGATTATCTCACAGAGTTGTGGGAAGGATTAAAAGTACATAGTACCTGTAAAGTGTGTAGCACAGTGGCTATCGCATTAAGTACATGATAACGCTAGATGTAGCTATCACACAAGTAGGTAATAATGCTAGCTGTAACTATAAACACCCGTGTGAGTTTGGGCAAATTATTTTACCTCTCTCTAGACTTTGATGTCCTCATTAATAAACAAAATTAGTGTAATGTTCTCTTCCATAAGCCTATTATTTTTGCTGTAAAAATAATAGCAAGCAATAATGTAATTATAATTAAGTAAATTAACATTTTAACAATTCTTCATGGAATTATATTCAGTGCAAAACAATCTGTTTTCTGTCCCCAACTAAGGGGCTGATTTTTGTGTTTCAAAATGAACTTAGCCATTGAAAAGAACATTGGAGAAGAAAGCAGCTGAGGTATTTCTGTAAGTATTACATAACATATTCTGGAAGAGAAATAAGACCTTAGTATGCAATTATTTTAAAGGCTATGTGTAATTAATAGAATTGTAGGTACTAGAGAGAAGCCCTATTCCTATTCTAGAGACTCCTAAAACATGTGATGGGAAAAAAGGCATATATGATATGCAGAATACTATAACAATGATTAATCAATGAATTGATGGTATTAATTACTTAATATATGAAGTCTTTGCCTCGTGAGCTCTCTGCTCCACCCATATTGCAAAGATGCTTTCCTAGAACTAGAAGATGCTGAATAAGCTCCTGTAGTAAGGTCTTTGAATGTGGAATTCTCTGTTTGATTATGTCTTGCTCCCTATTTTCTATAAGTCTTTGCTGAAAACAAAGCTCTGAAAGTTCTTCTCTGATTACCATAGGTTAACTTCTTCCCCAGTGAGGCACTCCCTTATCCCTTTTTTCTTTCTACACCTTGATCTCCTCAAGAATATTTTTAAAATCTGTACCTCTTGTCACTGTTTAACGTACCATGTATTTTACTTATTTATTGTGTTTATTGCCTCTTTTCTTCTCTTGAAATGTAATTTTTTGAAGACCTTTTTTCTGTCTTTTATTCCCACTGCAATAAAGCAGTGCTTAGAACATTGCCTATCTTATAATAAACAGGCACCCAGTAAATACGTTAGAAGAGTAAATAAAATAGCTCCAATATACAGCAAAAAATAAAGATAAAAAGAGGGAGTAGTTATCACTAAGCAGTGTTACTAGAAAGCTGTGATATAAACATGGAAGAAAAATATACTTTTAACTTTATTTACTTTTTCTACTTTTTGAGTCAACAAATTCAATTGCATGCATTCATATTCAAAAGTAAATATTTTAGGAAAAAAGGGTGTCTCACAGAAACTAAATATTGGAAGTAATTGAGAGAAATAAGTTAGCTGACCTCAGATTAACCTTCCACCTATCTTCTTTGAATCACCACTAGATTTTTCTAAATGTTTATTACACAAGTAATTTTATTTCCTTTATATTTATAATTTTTATATTTTTTTGAGTGGCTGTTCTCAAATAATAAAGATCAAGAAAATTGTTTAACTCTTTTGGGTTCTTGAAAAAATCAATTCCTGTGAAATTCCGTCTGTGTGTTTTGGCAGACTTTTTGATATCAGCATGTTCACTTTTTATTCCCCAAGAGAGTTGGGAAAATGAGCTTTTGTTCACACCTACATCTTTTTTCTCAAGATAAGTTTTCCCTTATACAAAGAAAACATCTCCTTCAATTACATCCAGGCCACATGATACAAGGAATAGCAAGTTCATGCCAAATGTATCAAAAGTATTGCAGTGGGAACTTAAAAGTCTTTTTCTGAATCCCTCTGAAGTGGCACTATGCAGGTGAAACTAGCCATATGCAACTATTTACATTAAAGCTGAATAAAATAAAAGATCAAGTTTTAGTTGTACTAGCCACATTCCAAATACTCAATACCCACATGTGGCAGACGACTACCATATTGGAGAGTATATCACTACCGCACTGTAAGAATGGTTTTCCTGTCCTACCTGAGGCTATGGCAAAAACAGGTTAGAAATCCAGAAAATATAAGTATGTAAACACATATTGAATGGGCTTTTTCAAAGCAAGAAGTATTCTTTTTAACTGCATCCTGGCCATTCTTTGGTCAAATACTAGATGATAAAAAGCTGATAAAAGCCTCCAGTGGAGTGCTTGCACACATTGAACTTGCTAGGTTTTCAATAAATATATGCTGAAAGAATTAACTAATTATTATTTTATGATGATTTGTCATGTGCAAGCCACTGTTTAAATCCTTTGCAAGAATACACACACACACACACACACACCCTCCCAGAAATTATTACTTTAAAGCTATCATTTTATTCTCTATTTCTGAGTCATGTTAATTAAAATTTGTAGGACGCCATTGTTTTGGACCGAGTTCCTGCACTAGATCCCAACAGACCAAACCAAAACAGAGCAAACTGAACTGTAAGGAAGTAGGAAAATCCTCAGACAGACAAGTTTTTTTCTGAAAACAAGAGCTTCAACAATCAGTTGGAAAGAACCCAGTCAACATCCACGGAAATAATAAGGAAGACTCTGCTTTACCTCTTACAAGAAAAATAACCTGAAGTACCTGGTATGAACCAGTTTGCTCTTTTGACTACCTGTTTTCTTGTTCCTACCTTACGAAACCCAACTCTTCGCCTATGTCCAACATAGCACCTCTCTATTTTTATATGAGATGCTACCTGATTCACGAATCTCAAATAAAAATAAATAATATTAATGAACTACATTTGTCATACTTTGGTTTTTGGATAGTCATCTCTTGGAAAAAATATTGAATCAGAATTTTCTGACTCAATTTCACTATATAACTGTTTAAAATAAAGAGGGAATTCTACTCTGTTGGTTTTAATTCAGGGCACAGGAACACTAGCACACCACATTTTTTTGGTCATACCAAATTCTTTCATTTCTTCATATATAAGCCTTTCTAGCAGGCTCTGTGCCTGCCCTAATTCTTCTCAGGTATTTCACTCTAATTCCTTCTTTAGAATTTAAATCAATTGCCATCCTTCTAGGTAAGCAAGTGTCTCCTGGCCTTCTCAACGCTATGAGACTCATGTAAAATTATTTCATAGCATTGTGTACTTTGTCTTGATATTTGAGTTTGCACTTAAACATTTAATTTTGTTGTTTGACAAAAAGCCTACCTTATTCACTAGAAAATGGGCTTTAGGAAGGCTTGGACTATGACTATTTTTGCTCACCAATGTATTTCCAATAATTGGTAGAAGGTTTACATACAGTACGCTAGAAAAAAAGAAAAAATGAATGCTACCCCTGCCCCTTCATGACAGCCATCTCTTTCTACACTCCTGGTTTACTGAAATTTACTTAGGCTGTAGTACTAATTCAAGTGTGTGGGTGGCAAAAGAGTCTCATTTTGGATCATTGCCTTAAATGCTTCCTTTCTTACAGCAGATTTCAATCTCCTCCTGTTTAAAGATTAATACCATGCTGTCAACATAGTGTAGTGGAAGGCATAAAACTGTAGAAATCAGAATACTTCTGTTCTCCCTTATGTTATTTACCTGCTGCATGACCCTAGGAACTGAGCTTCTGTTTTCTAATCTGTGAAATGGGAATAGAACCACCTGTCTTACTTCACTCAGACTTCAATAGTTTGTGTAAGGGTCATATAATACAACTGTGTAAAAATATTTTTTGATATCCAAATTATTATACAGAACTAGGGAAGACACTGAAGCTTCTGAGTGATATGATTCTTATGTTTTCCTCACTCTCTGCCAAATTTAATTTTTCCTCTTCAGTGACTTTCTTTTTATCTGCCTTCAAACAGGGAGAACTCTACTTCACCTCTCTTGCTGTATTTGCTTCTCCATCTGTCTATCATCCCATTACTGTTCTCTCTTTTACTACTAACTTTTTGCCTTATTTTCTCATCAGATGAGTTATCTGTAAAATCCTATAGTCTTGCCCCTTTCCTTATCACTTTACCAAATCTGTACTTAAGTGGCCTTTTTCATGCCATATGCTATAGCCATTTTATTATGTTGGTACTAACTAAAGCCAAATTCATGCATTCAGCAATTTCTCCCAATTGCTGAACATATAATGACAGTGCTTATAGTTAGTCTACAGTCTAATCTCAGTATTGCTTCTAAGTTTCTACTTAAAATCCACATTAAAATAATTAGTTTTTTTCCTGTATAAAATGATGTCCACTAACATTTGACAATAAATTATGAGGTAAATGATTAGTACACTTTGAGACAACTCTTGAGTCACTGGAATGATTTAAATGAATTGCCAGTTTTGTTTTATTTGTAATAGGAAAAAAGCCACCACCACCACCACAAAGAATAACAAAAGCTGATCAAAAAGTAAGTCTTAAAATCAATAGAAATCAATATAAAATCAACATTGGCTATTACTTCCCTAAGCAAACTTGCCTCTTCTATAGATGTGTTGCTAAATATAATATGATATATAGTCAATTGATGAATATATATATATGTATATGTGTGTGTGTGTGTATATATATATATATGTAAAATTTTTTTCCTAGAAATAGAGTTTTTTGGGGGCGGTAGCCACAGCACTACTTTTGTGGCCTTTAAGCAAGTCAGTCGCTTGTTAAAAACAATATTTATTGACCTCCTAATATATAACAGTCACTGTTAAAAATGTTTATATCCACTGAAGAAGTAAAAGGCACAAGTCTATCTTCTTACAGTTTATCTGCTTAGAGAGATAATAAACAAGAAAATATACATATGAAATTTAACATAAATATTCATATAAAAATTCATGGTAGTCGCTACAACGAATACACACAAAATACAATGATAAAAAAATATCATGGGCTAGGTACCACTAGAATCACGTAAGTGGGATATTAACAAAGAGGCTCCTGGAGGAGACCAGACATAAGACGGTGGTCATGTGTTAAAGAAAGAGGCCAGTAAAAGCGGGGAGTAACTGACCTATTTGAAATATAGTTAAGAAGCAGAAACAATGGGTCTTACAGAAAGATTAGGAATATGGGATAAAGGAAAGTTAAGAATTAAGGATACAATAGACTTGCTTAATAGAAGACATTCAAATAGCCAACAGGTATATGAAAAATTCTCAACTCCTCTAATGATCAGGGAAATGCAAATTTCCACAATGAGATGAGAAGTCAAATAAGATGAAGACTGAAACACGGTCACCGGATTTGTTTACCTGAAAATAGTTTGTGTAATAACGACAGCAACAACCCCTCACACCCTCCGTCTATTTGAATGTTTGAAATAAATGTCAGATTGTAATGGGATTTTGTGTAAATGCTGAGTGCAAAACAAAACAAAACAAAAAACCTTAAAACCAAAACCAAACAAAGCCAAACAAAAAATAAATAGCACACATAGACAGATTTACAAGTCTGTGAGAAGTTTGTGAAGATGAGCAAATTAAAGAAGATATTTAATGAAATCTTTTTTGAAAATGATACAGTTTCACATGTTTATACCCCAAAAGTGGCACAAATTAGGATAATTTTAGGTGGGAAATTTTTCAACAATTATATACTTCATAGGAAAATATTTCTGTAATATTAAAAGACTTTCATGGGGAGAAAATAAATGTGGTTAATTATTATTCAATTAGCCTGAAGTATTTTCATGGGAAAAACAATGTATGTGTGAAATAATTCATTTATGTGTAGGTCCTAGATATCAGTTACAAAAGTGTAATGTTTTATACTTTATTTACATAATCAAACTATCAGCATTTTTGTTTTTCATGAAAAAATAAAACTTCAGACCTTTAAAATCTTAATTCATTAAGAGGAATTTGACTTCTTGTCAGTTTTTTCTCATCTTTAACATTAGAGAATATGTTTCTGCCACACAATTTCTTCCCTGGTAACCAGGGTAGAATATCAGGGCTAATTTATGATAGGACAAAAATACAGTAAGTTGTTTTAATATTCAAATGGTGCTCGTCATTTGCTCTATTATGTATTTAAATTCTTTCTGCTGTAATTCACCTATTTCTTTTTCTCCTAACATGGTTAAAAATATCGTTTCTAGTCATCAAACCCATGGTTAAAGGCTTAGGCAGGATAGCTTTTGCTGCATTTCAGATCTTCAAAGCAGGGCCTCCGTCTCTTTGAGATGCATATTAATGAGATAGACGAAACAGTGGTACTCTTAAGTACCACTTAAGAGTGGTACTTTATCTTCAAAATTAGATTCCCTCGCCACCTCTTCCATGCTCCTTCCATGGCATTCCAAGGAAATAAAACTTACAACTTTTTCTATCATAATATAAGGCATTGAAGTGTTGCACAATTCTGTGAATTGTTCTATTCACAGAATAGACTTTCTGAATATAGAAAATTTACTTTTGCTACTTAGTTCCTAAAGTCAACTATTTTGAAGTGGGTGCAGCCTGGAAATGTTACTCAACTACACTTATTAATGGCAGTCGTTCTGTTTTTTTTGTTGTTGTTGTTTTTTGAGACGGAGTCTCGCTCTGTCGCCCAGGCTGGAGTGCAGTGGCCGGACCTCAGCTTACTGCAAGCTCCGCCTCCCGGGTTTACGCCATTCTCCTGCCTCAGCCTCCCGAGTAGCTGGGACTATAGGCGCCCGCCACCTCGCCTGGCTAGTTTTTTGTGTTTTTTAGTAGAGACGGGGTTTCACCGTGTTAGCCAGGATGGTCTCAATCTCCTGACCTCGTGATCCGCCTGTCTCAGCCTCCCAAAGTGCTGGGATTACAGGCTTGAGCCACCGCGCCCGGCCGGCAGTCTTTCTGTTATATGGAATAAATAAAATATCTTTCTTAGCATATTCATAGCCTTCTCAGGTGAAGACAACAATTTTCCAATTATTTCCTTTTTCATGACTGACCATTATTTTTCAGATTTTTTGGTATTCTCTTTCAGTCTGAAATCTGACTGTTTAGTTAAATCAGAATCTTGAGGGGCAAGATCCATTTTTTAAAATTCCTGAAGTAATTCCATTTTGGGAATCTCTGGTTAAGGTCATTTTTGATAATTATAACCTCTTTAAGTATATTGATTGAATCTCTGTACCATGTATACAACATATTTTCACAATGAACGTAAAATATAAGATATTATTAAATACATTTTGCTAATAAAGAAATGCAATTAGAAGTTAAATGCTTGCAAAGACCACCAAATATTGGTTGAACGGAGATCAGACCCTATCCCAGCTCTGGTTCCCATGCCTGCACACTCTCCATCCTCCCAGTTGCCTTGTGGCAGGAGCATGAAACTGTTTGCATGTCCTCTTGTTTTTAAAATCAACTTTTCTCAGATCTCAATGTCTTGTCAACCCTATGCTCCTACATCCACACAGCCTCCCATTCATTTACTTTCCAAAATTTGACTCCACATCACCATCTCCAGAACCTCCTATTACTTATCAGACTGAGTAAAGTACACTCATGTAACAACTTGTCCTTTAGACTTATCATTTCAAGTTATAAAAATGTTGATTGACTTATCTCTCTACCTCAGCTAGCTGTGAGATTCTTAAGAGTATAAGGAGGTTACATTCATTTCTGGATCTCCAGGGAGTAACAATCAATGAATATTTATCAAATGAACAGCACTGTGTCTAAGCCACTGTCTCAAATTTAGAGGCAGAAGCATTCTAAAATATTTTATTTCTTAAACATTATTCTTTTATGAATCCATGTAAAAATTATATAACTGTATAATTAATGAGGGTTTAAACATGTGTGTGTTTGTGCGTGTGCATTTTCTGGGCTTCTAAAACATCTCACAATCACTAGATTTTGCTAGATCATGAGGAGTGAAAGCACAGTCCTGATTCTATTAGCTAGATTCTTACTCCCCAGGAGTGCAAAACTGGGCCACTGCAAGAAGTTTGTGACCTATTTCAAATTTAGAGTGCTCTATTCTAATACACATTCGGCCAGCATAGGTATCTATTTACCACACTTGGTAATAATATAGAGCTTTGTTTGTAGTTATTTTGCAAGGTACATTTCCATGAAGATTTGCCCTTAGTGGATCAGTTTCATGCAAACAGACACTGTGAAAACCTTGCTGATGTACATCAACTTGTAAACATTTTTCTCCTGCCCATTCTCTTTCCAGCCTTTTGTGAGTCTGATACTAGCAACCCCTTTTAAGCTGTGTCAGATTGCATGTTGACTCTGTGATGCACAATCAAAGAAGCATCAACACATTTATTCTCCTTTCTACTCTGATGCTCTACCATTGGAACCTAAGTCTCTGGAGATGAGGTATATTCTATCTTTTCCTTCTCTTTTGATTAGGGTGATAGGCAATACATAAGATACAAATCCTTGCTAGCCAGTGCAGCTTCTAACATGCCTCCTATATTAAATTATCAGGTAAACCAATAGCTTTCTATCCTCAAGAAGTAAAGATTTGAATCTTAACATTCAGCTTGCAGGCCACTCAACAAAGTTATTATATAATAGATTTCATTCAAATAAAATTGCTTCCAGAACTCAAGCTGCTAGTTAGCAGATATAATATACAGTATCCCTCAAGAATATGCTTCAATCAAAACAATGTTAAAAATGAGCAAAGTAAATGAAGATATATTTTATCATTGGGCAGTATCAAAACAAATGGAGCCACTGCTCATTGTGCAATTCATGAGACTGATGCCTTAACTATTGATTTCCTACTCACTGTCATTGTAAGAAGGCATTTTATTTTTGCCTATGTCATAAATCCGACTTTAAACAGTGTAAGAAGCTTTTAGCAAGAAAATTTTACATCTGTTTATGTCTGAAATTAAAACCACCAGAATTGAAAGGAAGAAAAAATAACCAAGGGGGTTTTCAAAAATTTAAAACTCCATCATGCATAAATGGAGCTCATCAAAGAAAGTAATTTCCCTGCAGAAAACACTCCATCTTTTGTTTTATGTAAGTTATCAACATGAATATTTTACTCTCAATGAAACTGGCTTTTCCCCTTTGTGTTTCCAAGTTTTCACATGGTGTCTCAAATAAATAGGCTTCCTTCCTTCCAGCCCACTCTATTATTCAGGTCAGTTGTGATAAAATATCTTCCTTGCCTACCGTAAGTAGTAATTATAGATTAAACTTTACTAATTCAATATTTTTTATTCTTAATATTGTTATGTTTTGGAGACTAGAAACACTGACCACTTGAATTTTCCTGCAGTAACAGAAAATCATGTTTTTTCCAAGTTGGAGCGCATTATCTAGTGTACCTATCAAATTGGAAAGTATATTTTAGTTTATTTTCATTCTCGATCCAAACTATGGCATAACACTTCCATGGAATGACAACTCTAGTTGTTCAATTTATTGTAGCCAGTCCAATCAGCCTAACTGGATGCTATAATCATTGAGTCTCATTTGCCTAGGACTGCACTTCAATGGATGGTTTTTCTGCCTCCTCACCTACTGATTTAACATTCAAGTCACTTGCTGTGTCTGCTTGCTCTGACTATACCTTGGGTAACTACATTGTGGTGTATGCAACATCAAATTTATTTTTTTTATTTGGCATACTATTTTATTGTTGTTTACATTAAAGTTTCCAATCAGAATTAAAATGTACGGATAACAACTGATTGAAAAACTAAAGCAAATATAGCCATTAGTCCTATCTTCTGTGAGTCTAAGAGATAAAATTTAAAAGTTAATTTTAACCCAGAATGAAAATATGTTTATAATTTTAAGCTTTTGAATAGTAATATATAAGTTCACTCCCTATGTTTTCAGATATTTAGCTAAATAAGATGTTGGTTAGGTTGAAATTCCTATAGTTCAACTTAGAAACAATCTTACTTATAAAAGTTTCAAGTTTTCAAGCCCTCATAATTTATAAGCAGAAATGTTTTTCACATTGATGATAATTTCCTTATATACCAGATCATAACATTCAAATCCTCACACAACCAGTTAACATCTCAATTGCATAACTGAAGAGAGTATTCATAATTTATTTGATATTAAAAATTATTCTGATTATAGTGGATGCTGGTAGAACCCAAGCTGAATATTTGCAAAGTAATTCTTTTCAAAGGAATATAATGAAAATGGAAAGCGCTATGCATTCTTTAACTTCTGCCTAACTTTATATAGCTTGTATCTTATAGCCATCTAACCAAAAAATGAAATACTGAAAAATAATAAATAGGCAAACATCAGTCATATTTGTTCTTGCTAGATTAGCTTACTCTTAAATAAAGCCCTATAAATAGGGCAAATAGTCAATGATCATAAACTATGTCAAAGCTGAGTTTTTGACAAATATGACTTTCAGCTTCCTTCAGTCTCTGGTTTCTGTATAGCATTGCCCTTTAAAAACACAACCATAAATCAGTAGCGTTACTTGCACTGTAATGTAAAAATGACAAAAACTATAGCATAACTCACATAAATAGAATGTTATGCTAATACTCAAATCCTTCACTCAAGGCAATTGAATTTAATTTTGAAGCAAGGCAGTCATTCATCCTTTCCATTAAGCACATTCCAAAAAAATAAATAAATAAAGTGATTAAACCATATTGTCCCTATTTTATCCTGATGATCTACCATTATAAATATTTGTCACCACCTCTTAGCCCTATCATTCAAAACATAAATATAACAGCAGCTAATGTGGAAAAATAATTTTACAAGTAACTAGATTTTCCTCAATTTTATATTTAGGGCTATTCAATAAATTTTAACTATGAAATCCCCTCTTTACTCAATCCTTAAATGTAAGTTGTACATTGGAGACATTTCAATTTAATTTTTCTTAGTAACATCTACTGTGTCGTTTCTTTTAGGGATAAGAGCAGCGATTTATTAAAATGTTTAAAGCAGAATAAAAATTTAAGAGCTTTATAAACTTTGCTTTGAATCATTAAAGAGTGTTCAAATTAGTTATAAGGTGTGTCATCTATAACAGGTTTTACTAAGAGAAAACGGTTTGGAAAACTAAAGTATTCTCACCAAAAAATGAAAACATCTTAAAACTATGGGAGTAATAGTATTCCTTATAAACATTGGCTTCATTAGGATGACTTAAATTTCAGCAAATACATTTTAAATGATACAATTTAATCAGACATAAGGGGTTATAGAATCATCTAATAAGTTTAGCTTAATTCTTAGTTGGGCTACTAGTAAGTACTCATGCAAGTCTGGCTATGAATAAAGTACTCAAGCATAATGTGTCAATAAAATTAAATGCAGGCAAAACATTTTTATCTGAAAATTTCCATAGCTGTCTTTAGTCTTCAGATATGTATACTTACTGGGTTCCAAACAGATTAAACAATCTTTAAAAAACATAAAAATGTGCTATTCCCTATGATCAATTGTTTCTATGTAGATTTTAGTTTGGGAAATTCAAAACTAAGTTCAGATGCAATAATTAACTTTTTTCGTGTTATTTTTGGTTTAGCTATAGCTCCTCACTCTGATATTCGTTACTTTTAAATTTATCATGCTTTAAATATGAATTTTAATTTATGTATTTTAAAGAAATATTTAACTTTAGCATCCACCAAAGGATATATATAAATTTTACCATATTAATATAACTTTAGCATTCATATCTCTTATAATTTTTTTCAAATATTTAATGTTTCACAAAATACAAATTTTTTTCTCATGCAAATTCAAGTGTACCCCCAAAGGTTAGATTGTTCATAAAATTTGCATTATATTTGTTTATATACAATAGTACAACAAATGAAGAAGTGAGGCAACTGTTAAAGTAATTTAGGCCAAAACACACACATACTTTCATTTACAATAAGCATCAGATTTGAAAACTTTCGGTTTAGTTGTTTGTTTATTTATTTTTGATTCTACATGGAAGGTGTGCAAAGTATTCTAAAATAACTAAAGAAAAATAGTCACAAACACTTTTGAAAACATAACCTACAAAAGTTTAAATTAGCAAAATTTGCAACAGATTATTATAATTGACAGTATGCAATAGAATATACTATATTACTCGTGATAAATAGGAGGCTGTTGCTTTCCCATTAAAGGTTTACATTTTACGAGAAAATAGTTATTTAAAAAGGTGAGGCCAATAATAATTAAAAATGATAATTATTGACATAATGATGAAGTATCAGGAGCCAACATTAATAGTTTATATCTATATTGACCTACAATTAAGCATGGATATTTGCTAAGTACATTTTAACATTTAGTGAATTGTTCTACACCTAAATTTCTATAGATTTCATCATAACTTCCTCCGCCAATTGCTGATGTCTTACTCTATTTCTGTGTTGCCTTATAGTTGAAGTACTACATTATTTTAATCAGGTCTTTTTTGTTAATGATAGGATAATTGTTGGAAAGAACTAAGAATTTTGAGTGAATAAGGCCTAAAACTCATTGTAAGTGGAAATACAGAATAAATATGTTTTTGTCAGTGCTAGAATAAGCTGTCACTGACATTCTCCTTGTATAAAAGATACGGTGAAGAATCACTAGTTTGTTTTTTGTTTGTTTGTTTCTGAGACTGAGTCTCACTCTGTTGCCCAGACTGGAGTGCAGTTTCGCGATCTCGGTTCACTGCAACCTCTGCCTCCCGGGTTCAAGCAATTCTCCTGCCTCAGTCTCTCGAGTAGCTGGGATTACAGGCTCCCACCACCATACCCAGCTAATTTTTTGTATTTTTAGTAGAGACGGGGTTTCACCGTGTTAGCCAGGATGGTCTCAAACTCCTGGCCTCGTGATTTGCCCACCTCGGCCTCCCAAAATGTGGGGATTACAGGCGTGAGCCACCGTGCCTGGCCAGAATCACTAGATTTTTATATTCTGTCACCAGCCCTGGCATACCCAGTATTGGGCCTATGCAAAAATGAATAAGCCAACTAAGTATATAACTTTACTTTGGGGAAAATGTCCAGAAATATTCCACATATCCACCACAACTAGTTACCAAATCTTTTCAATTCGACTAGAATTAAATAAGTAATTTCATTGAAAGCATCACTTTGACAGAGTCAGTAAACTAGAATTCATTGCCTCATTTGCAGAGTAAGCCAAAAAACCCATAAAAAACAAAAACAAAACAACAAATACATTTATCTCATGGAGAAAATAAGAATAGATGATTTAGTAGAGTTATATCTTCTCTATTTTTTCCATCTGATGGGTTATCAGATTAATCACTGTTAGCTTAGAAACATGAAAAGTAAAACCTAGGAAGACTGAGATATAGAAAGAAAAAAGATAGTGAAGAAGATGGTTCCCAGAAGATACCAGGACAGAGATCGGACGTGGTAGAAGCAGGTTATACCCTCTTTAATTCTGAAAAGGATGCCACATGTAAGGAATAGAGTCACCCTGTTAATGATGATAAAGATTAACACTTTGGCACTCTGATTTTAAACAATTGTCTCTGGAACCTCTGCCATCACAGTCACAGACACTGTTGTCAAATTAATTAATTTTCTTTTTTTTCTATTTTTTTTCAAATTTTTTTTATTATACTTTAAGTTCTAGGGTACATGTGCACAATGTGCAGGTTTGTTACATATGTATACATGTGCCATGTTGTTGTGCTGCACCCATCAACTCGTCATTTACATTAGGTATATCTCCTAATGCTATCCCTCCCCCAGCGCCCCACAACAGGACCCGTTGTGTGATGATCCCCTTCCTGTGTCCAAGTGATCTCATTGTTCAATTCCCACCTATGAGTGAGAACATGCCATGTTTGGTTTTCTGTTCTTGCTATAGTTTGCTGAGAATGATGGTTTCCAGCTGCATCCATGTCCCGACAAAGGACACGAACTCATCCTTTTTTATGGCTGCATAGTATTCCATGGTGTATATGTGCCACATTTTCTTAATCCAGTCTGTCACTGATGGACATTTGGGTTGATTCCAAGTCTTTGCTATTGTGAATAGTGCCACAATAAACATACATGTGCATGTGTCTTTAGAGCAGCATAACTTATAATCCTTTGGGTATATCCCCAGTAGTGGGATGGCTGGGTCAAATGGTATTTCTAGTTCTAGATCCTTGAGGAATCAACACACTGTTTTCCACAATGGTTGAACTAGTTTACAGTCCCACCAACAGTATAAAAGTGTTCCTATTTCTGCATATCCTCTCCAGCACCTGTTGTTTCCTGATTTTTTACTGATTGCCATTCTAACTGGTGTGAGATGATATCTCATTGTGGTTTTGATTTGCATTTCCTGGTGTTGCGTGTCTCAATTTCCTTTGGCTAGGAAAAGGAATTCCCTTCCCCCTTGCGCTTCCCAGGTGAGGCAATGCCTCGCCCTGCTTCAGCTTTCGCTGGTCGAGCTGCACCCGCGGACCAGCGCAAACTGTCTGACATGCCCCAGTGAGATGAACCCAGTTGAAAATGCAGAAATCACCCGTCTTCTGTGTTGCTCACGCTGGGAGCTGGAGGCTGGAGCAGTTCCTATTCGGCCATCTTGGACACGCCAATCAATAAATTAATTTTCAAATGGATATAACCAACATTGAATACATACATACTTTAAGTAGATTGGCACCTATTACATCAACAAAACTAAGTCATGCTGTAATATTTGATTTTATGATTCTTCAGTCAATTAATTTCTTCAGTCAATTCAGATTTAATAGTAAGAATTTCTTGCAAGATGCTTTATAATAAAAATATTTTAAGAGACATTCATGGTTGGGCATGGTGGCTCATGTGTGTAATCCCAGCACTTTGAGAGGCCTAGGTGAGTGCATCACTTGAGCCCAGGAGTTCAAGACCAGCCTGGGCAACATGGTGAGCCCACATCTTTACTAAAAATATAACAGTTAGCTTGACATGGTGGCACATGCCTGTAGTACCAGCTACTTGGGGGGGCTGAGGTTAGAGGATCACCTGAACCCAGGAAGTCAAGGCTGCAGTGAGCCAAGATTGCACCAATGTACTCCAGCCTGGGCAACTGGAATGACACACTGTTTCAAAAAAAAAAAAAGAAAGAAAAAAGAAAAAAAATCACAAATATTTGCTCTTTCTGACCTTTCTTTCAGGAAAACAGGAAGAGAACAGGTAAGAGTCTCTGCAGCTCAAGCCTCTGTGGCTACACTGTTAGGGAAAAAACGGAAAAGGAAATCTGAATCTGATAGTGGTAATGAAAGATACAGTCAGGGAAAGGCTGTACCAAAAAAGTAAAAGCAGTGCTGAAGCATAACAACAAATGACATCAACAAGGACCTGTTCCATGGGCGGAGACCTACGCATTGCACAAGGTCTCACACTTAGAAGGGTTCCACACTTGGCTCTGCTGCTGCCATCATGAAATTATGAATAATTTTTGAACAAAGGATCTATATTTTTATTTTTCGTCAGCTCTAGTCCTAAAACTGGCTTAAGTTAATTGTGTTTCCTAAGCAAAGTGAACAGGCAAGTTGAGAAGTCAAGAAGAGCTCAGAAACCACAACAAGAAGCCTTCCAGAAAGGAAAGAAGGCTATTTAAAGATCAAGACACAAAAGCAAAGAGGGATTGGTTCCTGGTATTTGCTGAAAATAGTTGTTCTGAAGATTGAAATTTTAGATAAGTGCCAGGATTCATGGATAGGAATATGAATAGAAACTATCAATAGGAAATATATAAGTGAAGAGATGATTATTGGTAGTCCTCAAAATTTTAAGGGAGATTTTTAAAGAAGTGTCATTTCAAAGAATAACAGGTGCAAGAACACATTGCAGTAATACTAATTACAGAGTAACACTAATTAACAGAAGCACTCCATTTCAATGAGCAAATAATGTTTTATCAAAATAATGAAAGTATATCCAGTTGTTGGATAGATTTTGGGCATCTAACATTCAGAATGGAGCCCCGGAATAGATAGAGTCTACTTTAAATTTTCAAGTGGAGTTACGAGGTAGTATCTTCAGTTTTTCTTTGACTTTGTGTAAATCAAACATGACTATAAAATTTTAGTAATTTCCTTGAAAATAGAATTCTTATGTACATTCTACGTTAATATATGTTTTTTATTTCTGATAAAATTTTATAAAAATCCTATAAAGGATCATCTCAAGAAATAATACTGCTTGCACCATCTCCCATTTTCAAAAAAGCATTTCTACATAAACCTCTCTACTTGGAGATTTATTTATGGGAAACAAATAGTAGATTAACACATGTCAAAATTGTGTTTATGAACAACTTTTTTCTTAAAGTTACTCAGTGCTGTAGTTTAAAACAATTCTCTGTCAAGTATCAGAAAGTGTTGGAAATGAAGATGATTATAATTTTATGCTAAACAATAAATAAACTGACATTACATTAAGGCAAAGTGCCAATGTAATAGAGTTTAATATAGTTTTATTGGGAAAGAAATTTCATTTACAATTACATAACATCCAGGCTATACCCCTGTTCAATAAAAATCTAAGGGAAAAAAATGAGGTAGCATAAGAAATAACCCCACATGTTAAACCTAATGATCCACTTGTTTGCGTGGATGTATGTGTTGATTAACTGTTAAATATGAAAATCCTACAGAAGATGTAACACTCCCTATTTTGCTTAATCCTTGTCCAAAATATACAATCTGGTTTGTCAGTAAAAACAAGTGGTAAAAATAAGACAGAAATCCAAGTAATCATGTATTTTGTTACTCTCTATCAAAAGTGCAATTACTAACAGCAAATTGAATAAATTATTTTCTCACTAAAAAGATTGTATTCTGGATCAATGTGTGGATGGATGGTTGGACTGTAAGAGCAAGGAGCCTCCTTGAAGGGCACAGGCTTTGAAACTGAACACATACTTGAATTGTACCTGGAACATCCTCAATTCCTGCTTTATGTTGGAAATTTAGATATCATCTCCAAGTCTCAGATTTCATACCTATAAAACGGGTTTCATAAGCTCAGATTATTGCAAGAAATAAGATCACCTGGAACATAATAAACGTTGAATAAAAATAAATCTACATTGGCTTATAAATACAAATCTACATTGGGTCTGATTGCAACAGACTCCATACCTGAAATGGAATTTTATAAGAAAAAATCTAAATGATGGCATTTAAAAAGCTACAATTAATTTCAATTTGATATGTGAAGAAATATAGGGTTATGAAAGAAGTAGAATATTTGGGAGAAATAGTCTGATTTTATAGGAATATTTGAATTATCCTAAAGTGAGTGAAAACTGGGATACATTAGACAAAATTTTAGACATAAGCAAACTCCACATGCTTCGACTTAGATAAATAATCAATAAGAACTATGATGGCTAGAACTTGCGTTCATTTCCCCATGCAAAATGAGAATAGTCCTTGCCCTTATCTCTGTCATAAGAATATTATCATAAAACATGCTTGAAAGCACTTTGAACTATTTGAAAAGTTTGACACATGCATTTGTGTACATAAGCTCCACTTCCTCCTGAGGGGCTATGGTATTATTTGGATTATTTCTTTAAGTGGTGTTCCAGGATGGGCTCTCTTGGCCACTTTACCATAACTCTAATAACTGCGTTGCTGAAAATTACTTCTTGTGTCTGGTTCTCCAGCAGAAATGATTAAATAGCTCACATAATTCAGAATCATGAATTTCAATTTTTTATTTTGGACTCTATCCATGCACAGAAACTTAAATAAGTGGCACCAAAAATATCTTTATTTATACTACAATAAATTGCTTTACCCAGTAAGGTCAAATTACTCTCCTTGTGGCATTACCTTGAATACACTTAAAGAATTAGATAAATCACAGATGACCTTTTTTTCCTTTCCTCCATTTATCTGATTAAAGTCACACCTGATTTTAAAAAATCATACTTTGGAAGTTTTATGAACTCATCTGACTATGTCAAAGACAGATTTTTGCCAAAGGCAAAAGACCCCTGTTAACAAGCATGGAAGCCAAGGATCTTGATGATTACTTCAACAAGTAATAATCAAATTCCAACAAGGCACAGTGTAAAACAATGTATGCTCTCTTGATGTTAAAATCCCTGAAATGCCTCCCTTCCTCTTGATTTGGACCGTGTTATAAGACCAAAAATTTTCTTTTTAAGGCACTAAAAGCTCTTATGTGCTTTACAATGGGGTATATAAAAATATGAGTTTCTCAAATACATAAGAAATAATTCAGATGATCACAAACACTAGCAACCTTTCTTTTATTATGGCCATGATAATCAGATCATTTTCTCAAAAGAATTGCAAAGACATTATTTTTTGCACTGCTTTTGTTCCAGAAAATAGTATCCAGAGAAATCCCTGGTATTATTTGCCATCATCTTGACATATTGCTACTTCTACAAGTAAAAATATTTGCATCATTGACATATACATCCATAGACTTGCTAGCTTATTTCATTTGACATTGTAACATCATATCCGTGGGTTTATATTATAAGAAACTCATGAGAATGTCAATGACACGAAATTCCATTATGTTGGAGGAGAATTAGTGACATTAGAAAAATAGTGTGAAAAATGACTGTATACTTCATTTCTGGGAACCTTGCTTAAAATGAGAAATACTAGAATTATTTAAACTAATTTCTATATGATTTTCTCTTTTGAAAACATTATTTTTTCATATTTAAAAGATAAAGTAGCAAAATGTGTTGGCTAAAATAATCTGGTATTTTTTTTGTCTTGGTCTCTTAATTTATTTGACAATTTTAATGGCAATGTTACTCAGGCCAAAAAAGACAGGGAGGGAGGTCTTCTTCACTTGTCACTTGCTGCTCCAGCATGCAGCTCCACAGCATGAGTACAGAAAAATCTGGTAGGGATTAAGGCAGAGTATTGAAATCTTAAGCCAAATACTATTTCTGTTACTAATAAATTAGAAATCACTAGGTTGATTTAAAAGCCATCTGGGGATAAAACTCAAGTACTTCAAATTTCACAGTAGATAAGAGGGCCCTTTTCTTTTATTTATATTTTTATTTTATTTTAATTCCATTTTGAAGTATGACATCCTGTCTCATCCCTTGGTTACAGCATGGGACAAGTTATTTAGTGACAGCTACAGGAATAGCCTCCACTGCAGTTACTTTCATTCACAGCATGAAGGAAAATGAGTTGGATGCTTTTCAGTTGACAGGGCAGAACTATGAATCTTTCAGATGTTCCCGATTTTGTATGCTGCTAGCCAAATCATTTTTATTCTTCTTACTGATATGGATATTAATGTGCAAGTTTCCCTAAGAGTCTCTTGCTTTTATGCAAAAGAAGGGCTGGGTGTTTTGCAAAAATGGGATCCTATATGAGTTTTCTTTCTGACTTTATGGAGTTCAGGAATACCTCACATTCATTTATAGCTCAGCTGACAGGGGCACAATGCACATTATTACTCATCTGCTCGGTGATTTAAAATCACCTGTTGGCGACTACTGCTGATATTAGCTCAATTATTTTGTTAGATGTATTGCTTATAAAATATATGTATGATGAAGACAAAAATCTTTTGTAGATTTCTAATCATAAATCTTTTTTAAAAACTGTAAAATTTCCATTCAAGGACAAATTCAGTTCTCAGTAGTTAAATGATGGACGTGCTATTTTGATAACAAATCATTATTATTTGGGCCTTCCGGGTGGAAAGTGAACAGCTTTTGTAATCAGGCAGAAATGACAGGGAGTTTTAGTCCTCTATTTATTAGCTGGGAGACATCAAACAATGGAAGGAATAGAATTGATTTTTAGGATAACTTTGAGAATTAAATGAAATAGTTCCCATACAGCTGTGATGGTTAATTTTGTACATCAACTTGACTGGGCCTGGGGATGCCCAGACAGCTGGTTAAACATTATTTCTGGCTGTTTCTGTGAGGGTGTTTCCAGGAGAGATCAGCAAGTGAATTGGTGAACTGACAGGCATCATCCAGTCCAGTAAGGACCTGAATAGAACCAAAAGGAGGAGGAAGGTTGAATTCACTCTCTACCTTAATGCTTGAAGTGGGACATCAACCTCCTGCCCTCAGTGCTTCTGGCCTTCAGACTCAGACTGAAATCTACATCATTGGCTCTCTGGCTCTCAGACTTCAAACTTCACTACTGGTTTCACTGTATCTTCAGCTTGCAGATAGCAGATGGTGGGACTAAGCTTCCACAAACATGTGGACTAGTATCATGTGTGTATATATATATGTGTGTGTATATACATATTTCATACACACACACACACACACACACATTTTATTGGCTCTGTTTGTTTGCAGAACTCTAATACAATAGTACCTAGCAGAGGTCTGCCAGACATGTACAAAAGTACCTCCATTCATAAACGTTTGGATTACCTTTTTCACAATAGTTCCAAGAAGAACACATGTTCATTTTTGCAGTAACAGTTTTCTCAGTAATTAAAAGAAAATAAGCTTTGACTTTAAAGCATCTAGATGGTCTAGATATTGTAGTCCAAGTCTATTGTGACTCAGAATTTGAGTGGAACTCAAGCATCAGTATCAATATTTTAGATAAATTTTAATGATTTATTTATTCATGCTTGTCTTCTAATTGCTCTTCTAACCTCTTCTTTTGGCATCCTTAAAACTTTGTTCCCATTGAAGAGGAAGCATGTGTTTGCAAGAGTTGTCTATTTTTATTACCTATAAGTTTGCAGAAAAGATGGAACAAGAGTGAGACACAGAAAAATACTTTCTCAGCCTACATACGTGGTGAGAGAGGCTGTGTTCACAAGGTTTATTTTACATTAGTCATTTTACCAAAAATATTTACTTAGACGCTGTTTTTCTTTCCCTACTTATTGATTTCAAATACATTTTACATGATTAATGTTTTTTACAAAATAATGTTTGGTTTGTTCATAAATGTTTGCCTTATGAATTATGTGAAAATGAATCTAATTTTTGGAGGACTGAGAAAAATTATATTTTTCACCTAAATCAATAAAGACATTTTAATAAACATATTCTACTTTAAAATTAATAATAGTGTTAAGTGGAAAGGATAAGTAGTATATAAAGTACTCAAAGGAGAAAAATGTATTTTATTGGCTCATTGCTGCCATCTGCGAATGCGCCAAAGAGTTTGTGTGAAAACATATTTTTCTGTCTCTGCTTACAGCTCTTCCATCTCTAGGAGACAACCCTAGAAGAGATTTAATAGATTACATCAAACTCAGGCACCTGTGTTACTTGATTTAACATATAAAATATTAAATATATATACACATGTTTTATATTACATGTACATTTATATGTACATATAATACACAATTATCTTGTATATAATACATATAATATATTCTTTCAGTTATAATGAACTATTGAAATAAAGCCTAGAATTTAACTTGAAGTCTTTTTATATCAGTCATGATAATTTTCATATTGCAATAACCAATAATTTTCTGTATTTTAGTAATATAGTTTATACATAACATCATCCCTTCTCATCCTAAATGCCCACCACCAGGTACACACTGTAGTCTCTTTGTATTGTCATTGTCTTCACTCTCAGAATCAGGCTGACAGAATAGCCCCACCTGGAGCATTTCAGTGGTAGAGAGATAAAGAAGCTGACTAATCTCGTAACGACAAATACCCAACCTAAGGTGACACTTGTCCTTAAAACTTATTGCACAGAACTAGTCACACACATCAGACAAAGTCAAGGGAGATAGGAAGTGAAATTCTTACATGCACCCAGCAGAACTGGCCCTTTTGGAAAATGGCTCTAGTTACTATTAAACTAAAAACTAAGTTGTTAGTGGCAGCAAGAGCATCTTGAACACGTGTATTTACTCAGCAGCTGCCACAGAGATTGGCACCAAGAAGGTGCCCAGAAAATAGATACTGAGTGAGGAAGATTATTGTTAAAAACAAAATTGAATGTCAGTAATTTTAAAAAGCTATCCTCTCAGTAACCTTAAACTACCTGTTGAGGAAAGATTGAGATTAGCATTACATAGACTCAAATCAAATTGGCTTGTGCTTCATGGCAAGTTGTAATCAATAACCTCTAATTCCTTATTTTTAAAATGCAAATGAAACCACCTGCCCTAGGGTAGAATGCAGAAGTACTTTTAAAGCTGCAATATGCTTATAATATTAAATAGATCTCATTTCTGCCATACGGAGATGAAGCCACGCAAGAAAATCCAGCTGGGATAGGTTTATAATCCAAATAAAAAAATCAAAATTGCAATTATAAGCACAGATGGAAATATACAGCTCTGGATGGTGTCACTAAGTATAAATCCAGGAACAATTTTGAAGCAAAAAAAAAATATTGATTAGGCAACATAGATTTCCTCAATTGGACAATCTGGAATGCCTGCCCAAATTCCCTTGATTTTTCCCATGCCTTGTCTGCCAGCATTACATGTCATCTTGTAGTCAGTTCACTGACACCCTGTAGCTCAGTTGAATAAATAAATCAGTAAACAAAGAAAAATATGCTGAGGCATGCTGTCACTTAAGAAATAAATGTAGTTGACTAGAATTATAGAGAAAGGAAACAGGATATTGAAGTATAAAAAGAAATAATGTGTGAGTGATTAAATGTGAGGTCGTGCACAGGGAACTGTAAGACAAGTGAAGGAAGAATTATTACAATGGAGACATTTAGACTAAGATGGACAAGGTCTGTGTTCAAAGTACAAATGTGTATAATTTTTTAAAGAAACCTTTGTTTTTGGTAGCCCATTAGGTTCTATAAACCTAATGACTAACCAACTCCAAAATATAAACTATTAGAGAATCCACATATAGGAGCTTTGAGGTTCAGCCATACTACTGTTATGCTGAGGACTAGCAATATTCATTGAATAATTGGATTGCATTGCCTGTGGCTTTTATATCTCATCTCACTTAGGCATGTATTTGATATTCAGAGAAAATTTAAGGTAACTAATGAATGCTGCAAGCACAAATGAATATTATTTTCATGCAGATTTTTTGGCAACTGGGTAAAACATTTGGAGAGAGTAACCCAATATCAGAAGCATGGATGGAGGCTTGAGGCTTTGCATTCTAATTGTATGCCCGCCTCTAGCTCCATACTTAATCTACTTGGGTCTTCCCTCTGTCTCCTGGCTGCACCATCTGGCTAACTGAACTGAGAGTTCTCATTGTATACGTTATCTGACAATAGACTAGTGATCATTTAAAATTCAAATAAAGAACTATCAAAGAATTGAGTCATAAATCAAAGTCCCTGTTTTTGTCTTATAAACATTCTGAACTTCTAAGTAGCTTTGGGCATCTCATTTACATTCTAGATCCCTTTATAAGGCAGAAGGATATAGCTAAAATACACAGAGAATTTGAAGCCTGAAAGTATTAGGCTTTGTTCTACCAATTACTAGCAGAACTAGAATGGATCACTTCATGTCTCTTAATGAACGGTAGTTACATCAAATTTTAAAAGCGTATAACAAAGTATTCTGTGCTGTCTGTGGGATTATATGAGTCATTCACTTAAACATTTTATATATTGTATGGCAATTTACAAGCATAAGAAAATTTATCAAACTTTAGCACACGGTTTCAAAGAAATAATTCTAGAAAACCACAAAATGCCCAAATATAGTAATATTTTTAATATTTCCAAATCAATAGAAATCTCACATTTATCCAAAATATGGATGCATGATCATTGCATAGCAAATGCTTTGACAAATACACTGATGGTTGGGTTCCCTAAGGAAGGTGAATCTTGGTGTTAAAATGGTTGGAAATCAGTGGTGTAGGGAATCCTTGTTGTATATACCTTAACGCTGTGACAGTTGATCATACAAATTGGTTTATTCTCATCATACCCAACTAAAAAGAGAATTGAGGCTGCGTGCAGTGGCTCACGCCTATAATCCCAGCATGTTGGGTGGCTGAGGCGGGTAGATCACTTGAGGTCAGGAGTTGAAAACCAGTCTGGGCAATAAGGTGAAACCCCGTCTCTACCAAATACACACACACACACACACATACACAAATAAATAAATAAAAATAAAAAAAAATTAGCTGGAGGTGGTGGCACACGTCTGTAGTTCCAGCTACTCAGGAAGCTGAGGCAGGAGGGTTGCTTGAGCCCTGGAGACGGAGGTTGCAGTGAACAGAGATTGCACCACTTCACTCCAGCCTGGGTGTCACAGTGAGACTCCATCTCAAAATAAATAAATAGATAAATAAATAAATAAATAATGAAATAAAAATATAAACATAAATAAAAATACTGAGAAGCCACTAGTGAAAAGCACTCAGAGCACAAAACATCACTTCAGATATGTAATTCTACAAACCTAGCAGCTGAAACTGCCCGCTGTAACCTGAAACCAGTTTTAACCAATAGCTACTGAAACAACCTGCTGCAACTCTAAGAACAGTTCTGTCCACCACTATCACTTACCAATGAGAGTTTGCCGGCTCCTCAAAACCTTGCTAGTGCCAAGACAATTTCTCAAAAAGCAATAAATAACTTTTCTCCTTTTTTGTAAAATGTCTAATCTTCTCTTTGTCCTTCAGACATACCGAAGACCACCTGGTCTGTATGTATGCCCCATATTGTAATTATTTCTCCCCAATTAAAATATTTTAATTCTAGAGATTTATCTCTATATTTTACTTTACTTTGACAACTTTAACATCTTGTTGAAAAATATGAACATTCTATGAGATAGCAGGAGAGTAACTTTTATATGCCTCCTCATGTTTATGTCCTTTTTTGGAAAAGTGTTTGATTTCCTGGAATAGAACTTTTAGGCTCATATTCCATTTGAAAGCTAGTTTGTCTTGTGTTAACTATAACAATATTTAATATTTGCCTCAATAATGGAAACATCCACAGAGATAAACTAGTTTTTGTGTAAGCTCCTTCATAAGGAAAATCATAGCTAACATTTTTTACATTCTTCCTATTTCCTATGTACAGAATTAAGACTGTGTGTGTGTGTGTGTGTGTGTGTGTGTGTGTGTAGTTTTATTTGAATAAGAGTTATGTAATGAGGTAAGCAGAGACTTGTTCAAGGTCACTCAATGCAGATGTTTTGTCTCCAGTGCCTTATTCAGTTGACTAAGAAACTCCATACATAACACAGAACTTTGGTGGCTAGCCAGCAGGATATTGGCATATGTCACAGATTTAAAGAAAATAAAAAGAAAGAATGGTTTTTCATACGTTATGGTATGCCTCAAATAAACCACAATAAAGTGCCAAACAGAAGGTGAATGTTCACTTTGTGGAATGGATTTTATACAGAGGACAAAGGGACTCAATTCATATTCAAAGCAAAGCACACATTTTAGGAACAGTTAAATGCTGATTACTCTTCTGCAATTCTGTTTTAATTAAATACTACCATTAAGCACCATACTAAATAATGTGCTAACATTTCAGTTTGCAGGTAAGATATTAATCTGAGGCTCACCACAAAAGTGTTAAAAGATTGGACTTAGAAGTCCAGTGGTTTTCACAGGACAGTCCTACTACAACTCTGTGTTTATAAAGACATCTGCACCTAAACTGTGTTCACCTACAACTGTGATGATCCAGCCTCTCTCAGTACTGCATACACAAATTCAAATGAAGAACACGAGTGATTAGAATTATGGAAATGGAACCGTGAGTTCTGTTATTCTTTTGGCTCTGACACTACCGGTTTTGAAACATAATATGCTATAAACAATGACATTGCAAATGAACAGAAAGTTTATAAGCAACCCCTCATTTGACAGATTATAAACTGAAGTTTGGAGAACTGAAGGTGTTTTCAAAAGATCACACAGATAGTTGGTGGTGCAATAAGGGGAAATCCCAACTTTGAGCAATTCGTGTTATTTTTATGGGTATTAATTCATTCTGGAAAATAAAAACTTGAACAAGATTACTACTTAGCTATATCTCACACAAAGGACTATAGGTATTGTTTAAAGTTTCAAATGAAAATTATATGTGTACAGGAAACAATAATCCAAGAGACTTAGACTTTACAGTTAAGCGACCCAATCTCTCAGAGCTGTGGTTTCCTCATATTACACAACTGTGTATGTGTGTGTGTGTGCGCACACATGTGAAAGTTCATTATAAAGTTAATAGAAGTATCTTTTGGTCACTTCATCATCATTTCAAGAGATCTTTGATTGTATAAACTTAATATGCTTCATATATGCTATTTGTTTTGATACATTCAGTTAAAATATAAAACTTTACAGAGACGAGAAGTCAAATTATTTTTATTACCTTGCCTTAGAATAAGCAGTCATCAGAATTTTATGGTACTGCAGACTTTAAGGAAAGATTAAAGTCTTCATTTGCTGATGTATCACATGAGTGCCCAGTAAGCGTAAACATAATCACAAATTATGTATTAATCTATAAAATTAGAATGCTAGCCTCCTATTAATTAGTTACTTAGTACATTAAGCAATTATCAGATCTATGAAAGAGTCAGTTTCTTCATCTGTACAACTGAAATATTAAAACCTCTGTTAGGACTTCCTGAGAGGCTAACCAGAAACAGTATATACAAAATACTCAGGATAATGCCTTCTGCATAGTAAACAGCAATAAATGTAAATGTTATTACTACTTTCATCAATAACTATATATTGAAACATTATATGTTCAATTTGTTTTACTGTAACTTGAGTGAAATGTAAGCTTTTGATAAATAGCTTGATGTCTCTTTTGCAATTAAGCCCAAAATCCATAATAGGAACATAGAGATTAAAAAACAGCAGTATTGGACAAAAATTATTTCAGAAAGAATAATGAGAATCAAAAATATACACACTCTTATGAGGCAGATGATATACTTTTGAAAGAATGATGAAGAGCAAAAACATAAGAATAAAGAAAAAGTTGTAAGGAAGAAGTTATTTATTATTAGGTTGGTGCACAAGTACGTGTGGGTTTTGCTACTAAAAGTAATAATAATCATTTTATATTGCCTTCAAAAATAAATAAGAATGTTTTGCTCTAGGAATGTCGAACCTCAAAGTTTTCTTCCTCGGTTTCTAAATTTAAAACCATCTCAGTGTGTAATGACAGACTCTTTCCCCAAAGTTTGTATTATCATAATTATTATTGCCAATAACATGTTCTAAATATCTGGAGAAAGCAAAAACAACATAAATTGTAGCTCTATAAAGATGCTCTTTGCATATCTGTACAAGTTTAAGCAATATAAATGACAGTCTTATTAAAACCAAGCAAAACAACCAAGGGTAGAAAAATAAAGACACTTATTTGTCCCAAAGCTGAAAAGAGAGAGATTTTTTTGAAGGGTTCATAATTTAGTATAGTTGAAGAGGTTAACCATTAAGATGCACTTCATAAAAAAATCCATTTCAATATTGCCTTTTCAATTCCATGGGCTGAAAATAAATAAATGAAAACTTCTGTTTGTTAAGAATGTCCATTACTTCAATATATGTGTAAATTGAATGTTGGAAAAAAGCTTGCAATAGGGTGTCAAGAATTGAGTAATTTGCATTCTTATATTTCAGGGAAAGTTGGTTTAAGCAAAATATTAATGTGACAAGTAACTATGAGCTTGGAGGTAGAAGAGCATATTAATGCACTGATCTTATTTCACTGAAGGAATATGACACTTCTGGACAGCTCAAGAGATTGGCTGCAGTATATGGAAGGAAAGAAAGGCGATCACTGAAGCCACACTGTGCTGCTCTATGACACTCAAGTCATAGCAGACATTAATAAGTCACTAGCTATTTTCACATGCTTGTCATAACCTTTGTGTCACAATTTCAGTGAAGAGAGAATATAAGACAAAGAACTTCAGGGAGAGAAAGTTAAAGCAAGCCTGTCGAGGATTGGCAGGCCCAAATTTGATCTGCCTTCTGTTTTTCTCACTGTTCCCTGAGAAGCTTGTGTCAATCTCACTTGGCCAAGTTTTCAAACATGGCACCTAATTTGGAAAGTGTCTGAACACAATCAAGTTGTCACAGCCCATCTTGTGGGCATTCTGACTTTCTGGTAATGTTACTAATTTGGAAAACAAAATTTAGAGTATTATGCTTTTATTAGCCTCTGTGAAATTAGAATTGATATTTTGCCTTTTAAAGTTGTGAACATAACATATCTTAAGAAGTGCTCTGAAATTAGTAAGACCCTTAAAGTAATATCAGTTCTTGTGTATGACTTTGTGATGCTCTCAAAAGAACTGATGGGAGGTTTATCCACAGACTCTTTAGTCACATATAAATAATGTATAGGAGATAAAAGCAAAAAGCCTAGGATACTGTGTAACGTTTTTGGGGTAAAGACATTTTAATTGAATAACTATTACTATGAATATCATTGATGCAAATACTATGCAGAAATCAATATGCATCAACCACTAAGAAACTTTAAAAATATTAAGAGAAAGAAATCAAGTAGGTCCTGTGTATATTTATGTTACTAATAGTGCTTATTTTTCTTATTTGCAGATCTGGACTTACTGCTGAAATTTGTGTTAATTGTTACTAAGCCATTTTTAAGCACCTAGATCATCTTCATGCCTTTAACAAAAGTTTTAAACAAATTCTAGAAAGAGATTAAAGGTTACTTCATTAAACCTAGGCATATAGAAAATAGCTACACAACACTGTGTAAAGAGAGAACAGTCAACACACGTTTACAGTTAGGAATTTTTAATCTGATGTTTTCTACAACAGAATAATTTATGTTAAAACATTTTCAACCAAAAAAGAAAAATAAATTTGAAATTACTTTTAAAAAAATCATATCTGTTTTCCTTCCTAATTGCATCACTTATTTTTGCTACAATTGAAGGGATTTCTTTTGCCTTTCATTGAACACAAAACGTACTAACTAAACTAGCATCAGCAGATTTAAAAATGTATATGCATACATATCATGAGCATTTATATTTAATTGTATTTTTAATAAGTTTTTGTGAAATAGATACAAAAATACATGCACCCTTCAAATTGTATCCTCCTTATGTTTCAGTTCCAGCTTAGGTTTGTCATCTTCTCCATAAATGTTCTAAGGACCCAGGTTACTTTTGACTGTTTTTACTTTATAACCCCATTGTTCTCATCTAGTTGTTTGAAGCTGCTTATTCTACCAACCTCAAGAAAGGAGAAAGAGAAAAAATAAAGAGGAAGCAATAGTCTCTTAAGGAGTTGGCATCAGATTTGTCTGTTTGGCAGCTGCTTATATTTTTTAATACTAAGCAGAACTTTAAAATTCATATAGTAACTCTCTGAGATGATTTTTTAATATGGATCCACTTTTCTGTTTGTTTGATTTTTGTTTCCAACTTTTAGGTTCGGGGGCACATATTCAGGTTTGTTACACAAGCAAACTAATGCTGTGGGGTTCTTGTGTACAGATTATTTTGTCACCCAAGTAATGAGCATAGTACCAATAGGTAGTTTTTCAATCTTCACTCTCCACTGACGCTCCACCATCAAGTAGGACCTTATGTCTATTTTTCCCTTATTTGTGTCCATGTATAATCAATGGTTAGCTCCAACTTACAAAAGAGAATATGCAGTATTTGGTTTTCTGTCATTGTGTTAATTTGCTTAGGATAATGGCTTCCAGTTTCATCCATGTTGCTGCAAAGGACATGATTTTGACTTTTTTCATGGCTTCCTTGGCTTCCTAGTATTACATGGTGTATATGTACCACATTTTCTTTATTCAATCCACCATTAATGGGCATCTAGGTTGATTTCATGTCTTTGTTATTGTGAACAGTTCCATGATGAACATATGCATGCATGTGTCTTTACAGTAGAATGATTTATATAAACAACTGCAATAAAACTTCAGGATACAAAATTAATATACAAAAAAGGTAACATTTCTACATACCACTAACATCCAAGCTGAGAGCCAAATCAAGGATGTAATCACATTCACAGTAGCCACAAAAAGAAAAATACTTGGGAATACAGCTAACCAGGTAGTGAAAGATCTTTGCAACAAGAATTGTAAGACACTGTTGAAAGAAATTCGAGACAATACAAACAAATGGAAAAACATCTCATGCTCATAGAGAGGAAGAATTAATGTTGTTAAAATGGCCATACTGCCCAAAGCAATTCATGGATTCAATGATATTTCTATCAAAATACCAATGACATTTTTCACAGAATTAAAAAAAGAAAAACTATTCTAAAATTCATATGTAACAGCAACAACAAAGCCCAAATAGCCAAAGCAATCCTAAGCAGAAAGAATAAAGCTAGAGGAATCACACTGCCTGACTTCAAACTATACTACAAGGCTACAACAACCACAACAGCATGGTACAGGTAGAAAAACAGACACATGGACCAATTGAACATAATAGAGAACTGAGAAATAAAGCTGCACACCTACAACCATCTGATCTTCAACAAAGCTGACAATAATAAGCAATGGGAAAAGGACTCTGCCAAGTCTATCCTGCAGACTCTGGCCGAGCGATGGATGAAAGGAGTACTCAGACACAGGTATCCAGTGAAAGAGCAGGCTAGGGGACTGCCAGCACTAGGGACTGAAGAGAGTTCGCAGTCCCCCATGTCGGTGATGCTTGCATTTATTTAGTACAGATTTAATGACAAAGGCTTGGAGCAAACACCGTTTGTGAGTAATTAACAGTGTCGACCCCCTGAGTAGAGAGCAGTCCTGCATGTGAATGATCAAAGATTGATTTCTGGAGACTGGAGTGGACAAATTTATCTATATAAGTTCTTTTACATTCCCTTGTTATCTATTCTTTGCTCTCAGGCTCTGGATAAGAGACTCTGGCTGCCTTCAGCCAAATCCTCTTTTGAAGCTTTTGCAAAACCTCCCAGCCTTCCAAGAAGATTCGTGTCTTTCCCTTTTTCTTATAATTTCTCCCACCATCCTGACTGATCTCTCACAGCACTCCCTTTTGAACAAATGGTGCTAGGGTAACTGGCTAGCCACATTAAGAAGATTGACTCTGTACACCTTCCTTACACCATACACAAAAGTCAACTCAAGATAGGTTAGAGACTTAAATATAAAACCTAAAACTATAAAAACCTAAGAAATACTATTCTGGTCAAAGGCCTTGCAAAGATGTTATGACAAAGACTCTAAAAGCAATTTTAACAAAAACAAAAATTGACAAGTGGGACCTAATTAAACTGAAGATCTTCCACACAGCAAAAGAAATTATCAATAGAGTAGACTACCTACAGAATGGGAGAAAAAGAGTTGCATACTATGCTCCTGACAAAGGTCTAATATCCAGAATCTGTAAGTAACTTAAACAAATTAAGTTAAAAACAGACAACCCAATTTAAAAATGGGCAGAAAACATAAGCAGATACCTCTCAAGAGGAGACATTCATATGACCAACAAGTATAGGGAAAAAATGCTCAACATCACTAATTATTAGATAAATGCAAATCAAAATCTAGTGAGATATCATCTCACACCAATCAGAATGGCTGTTATTAAAATGTCAAAATGACAGATGCTTGTGAGGTTGCTGAGAAAGGGAACATTTATACACTGCTGGTGGGAATGTAAATTGGTTCAGCCACTATAGAAAGCAGATTAGATATTTCTCAAAGAACTTAAAATAGAACTACCATGCGACCCTGCAATCCCCATTACTGGGTATATACCCAAAGGAATACAAATTGTTCTACCATAAAGGCAAATGCTTATTTTCTATTTGTGAGAACTTAGTAACATGTGAACAGACAAGGAAAGCCAGGAAATGTAGTCTCCACCTGGATTCCCACGGATCATACTAAAACAAGATTGGAAAGAGGTGGTGTGAGAATAGGTACTAGGGAAAGTTAGCAAGCTTTGCTGTATTGATGAATTTTCTTTTTTATTTTAATTTATTTTTTATTTGACAAATAAGAATTGTATATATCATGTAGAATATGTTTTGAAATACATATATATGGTAAAATGACTAAAGCTAATTTACATATGTATTACCTCACATACTTCTTTTGTGGTAAAACATACTGAAAATCTACTGTCTTATCAATTTTTAAGAATACAATACACTGTCATTAACTATAGTTACCGTGTTGTACAATAGAGCTCTTGCATTTCATCTTCTTCTCTAACTGAAACTATGTAACCGTTGACCTACCTCTCCCCAAACCCCAATAACCCCCAGTCCCTAGTAACCACAATTCTACTCTCTACTTCTGAACTCAATGTTTTTAGAATCCACATATGAGTATGGTACAGTCATGCATTGCTTAACAACAGGATTATATTCTAAGAAATGTGTACTTAGATGATTTTCTTATTATACAAACATTATCATCTACTTACACCAATTTAGATAATATAGCCTACTACACTACTAAGCTATATGGAATGGCCTATTGATCCTGGGCTGCAAGCCTGTATAGCATGTTACTGTACTGAAGACTGTAAAGAATTATAATGGTGTAAGTATCTGTTTATCTAAACATAGAAAAGGCCCAATAAAATATGCCATAAAACATTAAAAAATGGCCTAACTACATAGGGTATTTATCATGAATGAAGTTTTCAGGACTGTTGTTGCTATGGATGGGTCAATAAGTGAGTGGTGAGTGAATATGAAGACCTAGAACGTTATTATATGCCACTTTGCAAACACTGTACACCTAGGCTACATTGAATTAATAAAAAAAAATTTTCTTTCTTAAATAATTAACCTTAATTTACTGTAACATTTATTTCCACTTTAGAAACTGTTATTTAAAAAAAAAAAAGATTCTTGTAATAACTTACCTTAAAACACAAATACATTGTATAGCAGTAAAATATTTTCTTTCTTTATATTTTTATTCTATATGCTTTTTCCTATTATTTATTTATTTATTTTACTTTTCAAATTTTTTTGTCAAAAACTAAGAAACAAACACACCCACTAACCTAGGCCTACACAGGGGCAGAATCATCAATAGCGCTGTCTTCCACGAGTTTATCCCGTCCTACTGGAAGGTCTTTAAAGGAAATAATATGCACATGGTTGTCATCTCCTAGGATAACAATGCCTTCTTCTGGAATTCCTCCTGAAGGACCTGCCTAAGGCCATTTTACAGTTAACTATTCTTTTAATATGTAGAAGGAGTATGCTCTAAAATATTGATAAAAGTATAGTATATTAAATATGTAAACCAATAATATAGTCATTTATCTTTATTATATTATGTATTGCACATAACTGTATGTGCTACTGTTCATACTGCTGGTAACCCAGTAGGTTTGTTTACACCAACATCATTGTAAATATGAGAATAATGTGCTGCACTACAATGTTAGGATGGTGGCTATGAAGTCACTAAGGAATAAAGATTTTTCAGCTTCATTTTAATCTTATGGGAATCCATCACATATGTGTCCACCATTGACTAAAAGATTATGTGGTATATGACTATATTTGTTTTCTTTCCCTGGCTTATTTAATAAAACATTTAACATAACATCCTTCCTATTCATACATGTTATATTAGTCCATTCTCACACTGCTATGAAGAAATACCCAAGACTGAATAATTTATAAAGAAAAGAGATTTAATTGACTCACAGTTCCACATGGCTAGGGAGGCCTCAGGAAACTTAGAATCATGGTGGAAGGAAAAGTAAACATGTTCGTCTTCACACAGTGGCAGGAGAGAGAAGTGCCAGCAGGGAAAATGCCAGATGCTTATAAAAGCATCAGATCTCACTCACTCACTGTCACAAGAACAGCATGGGAGAAACCTTCCCCATGATCCAATCACTTCTCATTGGTGTCTCCCATGACATGTGGGGATTAAAGGAAGTACAATTCAAGATGAGATTTGCGTGGGGAAACAGTCAAACTATATCATATGTTAACACAAATGGCAGGATTTACTTCTTTTTATGGCTGAATATTATCCCACTCTTTCTGTGTATACACACCACATTTTCTTTATCCCTTCACATGTGGAAGGACATTTAGATTGTTTTTGTATCTTGGCTATTGTGAATAGTGATATCGTGAACATGGGTATATCTTTGAGATGCTGATTTTGTCCCCTTTCGATACCTACCCAGCAGTTGGATTGCTGGATCATATGGTTGTTCTATTTTTAATTTTTTGAGGACCCTCCATACTGTTTCCATAATGGCTGTACTAATTTAAATTTCCACCAACAGGGTGTGAGGTTCTCCTTTCTCCACATCCTCTCTAACACTTTCTAATTTGAAAATTTTAAAATATCCATCATTTCAAGTAAATCCATAAGTACTTTGAAGTTGAGAGTTCCTAGGCATTCTTACTCTTTTAAGATAGTACTGCTTAAAACTTAATCTGGTGAAGAATACTTCCTCTCTGTGGCCTGTTGCTTTATCAGAATTAAAGCTGTTATGAGCTCAGATCCATTGCATAATGTTCCACAGTCCATGATGGTAGCAGTAATAAGTGGCAATATTGCATACCTTTTTGAAAGGAACTGCTCAATGGCACTCCCCTTTTTGAATATTACATGGCAACCAAAGAATTCCAAATGATTTATAATTAGCAGTAGATTGTAGCATGGTAACAGAATGGAGATTAGAATGAAGAATATATTTGACAAGATCACAGAAAATATCAAATAATAACCGCATAGTAAGAAAATATGAATTCTTATTTAATTCACAATGCAGCAATATCCCCATATAGTGCAATTAAAACTTTCATATGTAATCATTCCAACTTGTCCTGGATGCAAGAGTCTTACATGGATCTGCTGTCATAAAAAATATATATAAGTGAAATTAGTGTGGGTTATAAAGGTATAACTTCTATTTATGAGATTTTACAAGTTTGTAATTTGGTTTCTAAAATTTTTAGGTTCTAGATTTGCATGTCCTGTTCAATTAACTTTTATAAACTTTAAAAATATTTGGCAAATAATTGTTAAATGCTTAGTTTAACTATTGAGGAAATACAACTTGCTTACTTGAGAAGGGTCCCAATTTGTGAAAATTACTATATACAGTTGACTGAATGGCAGGATCAAAGGATGAATCCTAATTACCCTAAGGTAAAGAACTTGGATATAAATATGTTAATGTATATTTGTCCACAAAGCAGATGCCTTTATGGTTCAAGAAATGGATAGTATAGTGGACAAATTATCAAGAATCAAAACAGTATTCAATTACTCAATTGCTCATTGCATGCACTCCTTGTTCTTCTGATAGAAACAAAGAATTTAGCAGAGGGAATAAAATAGTCTATTCCTCAATGAAATTTCAATCCAAGAGAGAAATATCAAGACAATAAACAAATAATTACAATTCTGATGAATGTCATGAAGGGAGATGCAGAGAAATTATTAACTGAGGCACCCTATCTACTTTGGGGAGATTCACAAAAAAAGTGAGATCTTAGTTAATACATAAAGGATGATGTAAACCTACCTATTTGTTGAGGTAGTGGTGGTGAACAGGAGTCCTAGGAAGAAGGATTTCCTGTTGTAATGTCTCAGTATGAAAAAAAGTAATTCCATTTGTCTAAAGCATAGATAAGAGCGTAGAGAGGAGTGAGAGATGAACTTCAACATGTGTGGAGACAAAATTTCATAGTATATTTTTTTCCATACTAAGAACTTGGTACACCTAAAAAATGTCAATGGGAAATTATTAAAGGGTTTTTGGTAAGGGGAAAGTGTAATCAGACTTGCATTTCTAAACAATGACTCTGTAAACAGGGAAAAGTGTAGATTAAAGAAAGATTGGATTTGAACTATGAAGAAAGCCAAAGAGGTCTATCCCTACTTTGGGTAGTAAAGGGCAGTGGGTGTCTGGCTTACAGTAATGGCAATGGAGGTGGAAAGAAGTTGACAAAATGATGGAGAGGGTGTGGATCATTAATATTTGGTGAATAAATAGTAAGTTAAATTTTTAATTAACACAAAATAATAACATTTGTTGAAGGAGGAGTAACGAAAAGAGAAGAGTCAAGGATGATTCCAAAACTGCTGGCTTCACCAACTTGGTGTATATAATTATCATTTAATATGTTTTAAAACAGCAGAGGAAGGGTAGTTAGGAAGGTGGGGTAGGGTTATGAAACCATTTGTTTAAATTGTGTTTGCGACATCAAAGTAGAACCATCTAGTAAGGCATTAGATATATAATTTGTAGTTCAAGACAAGTTCTAGATTGAAGATAAAAATTCAAGAGTTCTCAGCCTATCTTTGGCAGCTGAATCAATGACAGTGGATGAGATTACTTAGGGAGACTATTAAGGAACAACAAGTACATATTAAGAAAAGGTAAATCAAGACATAGAATTAAGTGAATGATATTCTTTTGCTTTAGTAAACAAAGGGCTTATACAAAGTTATTCACACACTTCTCCATTATTAGCATGTAACTAGGATCAACAAAAAAAGTAATGATTTTTAAATAATCATTATTGGTTCCAAAAACAAAATCAGCTAATTTAAAAGTTTTAAGAATTATAAAATATAACAATTAAATAATATAAAATTACTTAGTAATATAAATAAATTAATTATAATAAAAATGCCCTAAAGAAGACATTGACTATAACATTCTAGGACTATAAAAATGATTATGTGTCCTAGTAACAGACTGTCTAGTTAATGATACTAAATGCTTCTTATTAGATAATACATTAAAAATTATTTAACTAAAATCTAATTTTTATTCTGCATATGACTGTCTAGAGATGCTCAAGAAAAGCCCAAGTGAAAATCTGAAATAAAGTTTCAGGTTTTATTGAAATATTTTATTGGGCACAATAGTTCTCATAATAAGAAAATAACAAGGCACATGTGTCCATTTTGTAGGACTTAACTTTCTCTCTTTAAGACTCGTCTTTACTCCTCTTGTTAATACTTAGATATACTTTAGTTATTAAGTTCATGATCCTAAAATAGCTGGTAACTTTGCCTTAAAAATTAATGTGAGGTAACCTTGTGAGAGGAGAAAAGGGTAATAGAGTTACGAGACCTACATTTACATCCTGACTTTACTATTTACTTAAATTTTGTTAACTTCAGAGACTTCATATGAAAAATAGTTATACAAATACTTCTATTACTGTGCAAACCAATTTGTAAAGAATAAAAAAAGATGAGATAAGTGATTTTATTACAATATTCAAGGCAGTTTAATTGCTACTTGGAAATGGATCATATAAATAAGGAGCACTATTATCACAAGATTCAAGGAGAAAAATAAAAAGGAGTCTATCTGTGACATAACAAATTTATTCTGGGGCACTCAGGAGTAAAGAAGAAAGGTCCCAGCTGCTAAGCCACCGATAACACTTCTTGAAGACAGCCACACTGACATTAAAGAATAGTATTCTCCTCCATTTTTTACACCTCCACGAAGGGGAAAAAACATGAAGTAAGGCATAACAGTGGGAGCATGGTACACTTGCATAATTGAAAAGTAAATATTAAAACATCATATGAATGTCCTTGAAATGTTGAAACTTTTTGAAGATCTAGGAAGTATCATTTTAGGCAAATGTTAGCTTTGGAAATCTTACATACAATGTAATATTTGAAGAATCAATTAAATATCCATAAGGTAATGTTTTAAATTAAATTAGTCTTTTATTTTTATAAAATTTATTAATTGAATAAGTAAAAATGACTTGGTTTTCTAGGAAGATGACTTATTAATATAATCAGCAATTTCCAAGTGAATTTCTCCCACTTGACTAGTCATTGCTCACACTGGTATTTTTTTCTGTGCAATATACCCTTGGCTTTTTCAGATTGGCAGTCACAGAGTTTAAAAGTTTAAGTAACTAGTTGTCCTGAAACCTTCGCTATAATTTTACATCAATATGTAACTCGACACTACAGACAAGTACCCTTACAACAGCTATACACAATGTGTGACAAGCATCTGCAGTATATTGCAAACACAGTGAAATTAGCTTTCATTTCTCAAGGAAGTCATTAAATAGTAGATGTGAACAATATAAATTACTTCCTGTCATCTTTTACATTTGACCAGTTGAAAGATCCTTTCTAAAATGTAGGGAAGAGGAAAGATACTGGAAGTGTGACACCCCTTTATATTCAATTTGAAAGTTTGTTCGGTTTTATATTCACACCACTTTCTGATGGTCTCTCTTTTCAAAATGAGATTCTTTTGATAGTCAAGCATCTTATATCTTATTCCTCCAGGCTAAGATCTCTATTTTCATTACTTCCTTTGGAAATTTAGAATTTCTGTCTTCCACAATATTAAGTAGAGACTTTTTTAAAGTGCTTATGACTTGACAAAAAAAAATGCATTAGCTGTGAAAACTGACAAGAAATTGTGCTTGTGGAGACAGCAAGCAGCAGCAAAGCCTCTATTACTAACATATTGCTTTTTATTATAAAATATGAGTCCCATTAGTTTTGGGCTACAGCCAAGTCTCTTCTCATAGTTTAAAAAGGAGTTACCTTGACAAGATTCAACTTAAATCACATCTTGATCTATATTATGAACACAAAAGAATCCTTTCTGCATTAAAGTGACAATAAGTGTCTGATTTATAATCCTAAAGCAAAGAAATTCGAAGTAAATCAAATGACTTAGCACTTGTTCCTAGGGTTTTTTTTTTTTTTTTCTTTTTTTCTTTTGGCAAGGGTGTGAAATCTAAGAGGAAAAAAAGAATAAATATAACACCAAGCATTCTGTCAGTATACTCAAGGTATTACGTGGGTATATTAAGCACGTATTTTTAGTTTAGTGAATTTCAAAGAGATAATTCAAAGATAGATAACTGTCTTTTCAGAACTACAATGTAATTTGTGGTATTGCTGTAATTTTGAGTATGCTCTCTTCTTCCTTTTTTCCTTTCCTTTCCCTTCCTCCATCCCTCTTTATCTTCCTTCCTTCCTTCCTTCTTTCCGTCCTTCCTTCCTTCCTTCCTTCCTTCCTTCCTTCCTTCCTTCCTTCCTCCCTCCCTCCCTCCCTTCCTTCCCTCCCTTTTCTAGAAGCATATTGTGGATACACATGTGTCATAATCTTAAATACTCTCCAGAAAATTTATTTCTAGTTAACTTAGTTTAACCACATAGTATTTCTCTACACATCTAAGCATAATAACTCCATGTAAAAGAAAGTATCTCTCCAGAACAACAACAAAAAAAAGACAAACATTTATTTATTTAAAAGATAATCAATCAGTATCAAAAGCTGTTCTGAATGCTGGCAAATGAGATAAAATCCATGCCCTCATGGAACTTGTTAAGGGTGTGTCTACCATAAATATGACAATCATATAATATTTATCTCCTGTGTAGGAGGGTAGATCAGAGAATGGAAGAAAAAGATGGGACCATGATATTGGGGGAAAACTTTTGAAATAAAAAAGTAGTAAACTATGTTTTCAGGGTACTCCGGGGGCAAAATACACTCTAAGATGAAGAAATGCCATGAATAAAAGCCTGTCTTGAGGAAGCAGGAAAAAAGAGCAGCTCAAGAAAGATGGTGAAGAGACGTTAGGGAGTATTAAGCCAGGCATTTGGGCTATCTAGGGTAAGTGTTACTTAGACATAGTTTTGAAACCATAATTCAAGACTTAAGATGACTTCATCTGTAAAAATACCAACCATCTGGAAAAATGATGACTATGGGCAGTAAGAGTATCTTCATTCTTCCTCAAACACCATATTTCACAGGCAAGAGGAGAAGTGAAACTTCACTCGCTTTTTTTTTTTTTTTTTTTTTCTTTATTTTGGTCCTCGGACATCCCTCAATCTCTCTAATATGTACATGGATAAATACTCTCGAAATAGTAACTTCGTAGAAATAACTAAAAATAATACAGTAAACTAAATTCAATACTCTTGATATTTAATAGAGTGATATGCAAAAAATTTTACATACTTATAAAATCAGTAAATATTTTTGCAAAATGTTTGTAATACTGTAAGTTTTTTTGTTATTTGTTGTTTTGTTTTGTTTTGTTTTGTTTTTGAAACGTTTAGAGGATGATTTGCTGGTCAGTGCTCTACTAAAAATCCCATTACAATTTAAAAGTGCTTTAATAGTTTCATAAACAATATAATATGTTTTTAAATTATTGATGCTGTTTCTATGTCTTATTAAAATTAACAAAACAAAAGTTAGTATTTGAATTAAACTGCCAACACGATTCTGCAGTGGTACTACAACTATTTTGCTTATGAAAACTCTAACATGTTACCTTTATTCTAAATTAGTATGATACATATAGAGTTTCACATATTTACTTGCATCAAAGTGAAATATGAGACCTTTACTTTGCTACGGTATGGCTTTTCTATCATGGAAATATTATTTTAAAATTAATGAAAAGAAATACAAAGAAACTAAATTATGAATAACTGTGGTTTGTCATTATTTTTAATAGAAAAACTGCAATTACTTTTGCACCAACCTAACAGCAGTCCTTTACACTACTACCCATATAAGTGTATACTCTAATTAACGTAAAACATAGGAACTAATTAGGATTGGATCCAAATTCTCATTACAAGGATTAGGACTTTTGTTTTACTTGTTTTTAAACAATAAACAGGGAGCCTTTGTCATGTTTACATAAAATCAATGGATTTTACTCAAGCAAACAAGTCTACAGTAAAAGAACAGTTGAAGTAGAAGATCATTTTTAGGTGATGAAACTCCACACTTTTCAGGAAGCATGTTTTATAGATTGAGGAGATAAGACTCCCCCATAATTTTTTAGTGCCAGAGCTGAGACCCCATTCAGCTCTTACCTATAGTGCAGGGGTTTATCTACCACATCACACTGAGTGATATACCTTGGGACTGCATAGTTAGAGTGTTTAATGCTGTGATGATGATTATAATAACATAACTTTTACCAAGGACAGACTAAAATGATAAACCATCTCTCTGCCATGAACATTTTTAACACAACTCAGAGAAGGATTCTGCTTTACCTTTGAAGGATTCTGCCTTACCTTATCCTACTAGATGAAGTAGGCATTATGAAGAGAAAATCTGAAGAAATATACAAATATAACAAATATAAAATGAAATTATTTCCCCCAAACACATAACTGTAATATCATAATTATAATAAACCATATTTTAGTGAGAAATTATCTAGTATTATACAAGCAGATGAAGGAACCTCACTTGGATTCAAGACTGCTTCTGACTGTTAGTTTAACACTGCTGGCCGGGCGCGGTGGCTCAAGCCTGTAATCCCAGCACTTTGGGAGGCCGAGGTGGGCGGATCACGAGGTCAGGAGATCGAGACCATCCTGGCTAACCCGGTGAAACCCCGTCTCTACTAAAAAATACAAAAAAAAAACTAGCCAGGCGAGGTGGCGGGCGCCTGTAGTCCCAGCTACTCGGGAGGCTGAGGCAGGAGAATGGCGTGAACCCGAGAGGCGGAGCTTGCAGTGAGCTGAGATCCGGCCACTGCACTCCAGCCTGGGCGACAGAGCGAGACTCCGTCTCAAAACAAACAAACAAACAAACAAACAAAAAAAAAAAAAACACTGCTACAGCTGAGTCTACAAGCCACCAACTTAATTAATAGTCAATCATGTGTCAAATAGTTTAACCAAAATTGTTGCTTGACTTGACTTAGTATATTAAATAGTTGATTGAGGGAAAATAATTAAAGTTGTCAAAGGATATAATCAATTACTTTTTTATTAAAAAATATACATATCCCCAAGTATTTTTAGTAACTGTAAAGTAATACAAATAAGACTAGCTTTGAAAGTAGAAGATAAGGTTGAATCAAAGTTCTATCACTTACGAGCTAAATATCTTAAGCTAGGCTGTCAAAGTGTTTGTCAAGTGAGGTCAGCCTTACCTGATTTATATGCCACAAGTTTAAGAGAATAATATGATAACATATTCTAAGTTGCTTATAAACAAAAACATAGTATATTTGCATTGGAGACGATAAGAATTGGTTAAAGAAATAGAAATAATCGAGGGGCTGGCAAAATGGCTGAATAGGAACAGCCCTGGTCTTCAGCTTCCAGTAAGACCAATGCAGAAGGTGGGTAATTTCTGCATTTCCAACTGAGGTATCCAGTTTATCTCACTGGGACTGGTTAGACAGTAGGTGCAGACCACGGAGGACAAGCAGGAGCAGGATGGGGTGTTGCCACTCCCAGGAAGTGCAAGGGGTCTGGGAACTCCCTCTATTAATGAGGGGAAGCCATGAGGGACTGTGCCATGAGAGACGGTGCTAGCTGGCCCAAATACTATGCTTTTTCTAAGGTTTTCACAGCCCTCAGACCAGGAGATTCCCTCAGGTGCCTACACTACCAGGGCCCCGGGTTTCAAGCACAGAACTGGGCAACCATTTGGGCAGACACTGAGCTAGCTGCCGGAGTGTTTTTGTTTGTTTGTTTTTGTTTTGTGTGTGTGTGTGTGTGCACCAGTGGGCCTGAAACACCAGCAAGAGAGAACTGTTCACTCCCTTAGAAAGAGGGCCAAAGCCAGGGAGTCAAGTGGTCTTGCTGAGCAGATCCCACCCCGATGGAGCCCAACAAGCTAAGATCCACTGGCTTGAAATTCTTACTGCCAGCACAGAAGTCTGAAGTCAACCTAAGATGCTCCAACCTGGTGGGGGAAGGGGTGTCCGCCATTACTGAGGCTTGAGTAGGCAGTTTTCCCCTCACAGTGTAAATAAAGCCACCAGGAAGTTCGAACTGTGCAGAACCCTCCACAACAAAGCAAAGCTGCTGTAGCCAGACTGCCTCTCTAGATTCCTCCTCTCTGGGAAGGGAATCTCTGAAAGAAAGGCACCTGCCCCAGCCAGGGGCTTATAGATGAAACTTCCATCTCCCTAAGACTGATAACCTGGGGGAAGATGTGGCTCTTGGTGCAGCTTCAGCAGACTTAAACATTCCTGCCTGTCAGCTCTGAAGAGAGCAGTGGATCACCCAGCACAGCACTCGAGCTCTGCTAAGTGATAGACTGACTCCTCAGATGGGTCCCTGACACCCATGCCTCCTGACTGGGAGACACCTCCCAGCAGGGGTAGACAAGCACCTCATATAAGAGAGCTCCAGCTGGTATCTGGTGGGTACCCCTCTGGGATGAAGCTTCCAGAGGAAGGAGCAGGCAGCAATCTTTGCTATTCTGCAGCCTCTGCTGGTGATACCCAGGCAAACAGGGTCTGGCATGGACCTCCAGCAAACTCCAGCACACCTGCAGAAGAGGGGCCTAACTGTTAGAAAGAAAATTAACAAACAGAAAGCAATAGCATCAACATCAACAAAAAAGACACCCATGCAAAAACTCTGTCTGGACTTCACCAACATCAAAGACCAAAAGTAGATAAATCCAAAAAGATGAGGAAAAGTCAACAAAAAATGCTGAAAATTCCAAAAACCAGAATGCCTTTTCTCCTCCAAAGGATCACAACTCCTCACCAACAAGGGAACAAAAATGGATGGAGAATGAGTTTCATGAATTGCCAGAAGTAGGCTTCAGAAGGTGGATAATAACAAACTCCTCCAAGCTAAAGGAGCATGTTCTAACCTAAGGAAAGGAAGCAAAGAGCTGAGCATTGATAAAAGTTACAGGAACTGCTAACTAGAATAACCAGTTTAAAGAAGAACATAAATGACTTGATGGAGCTGAAAAACACAACACAAGAACTTCGTGACACACACACAAGTATCAATAGTCAAATCGATCAAGCAGAGGAAAGGATATCCAAGATTGAAGATCAACTTAATGAAATACAATGTGAAGACAAGATTAGAGAAAAAAGAATGAAAAGGAGCGAACACTCTCCCAAGAAATATGAGACTATGTGTAAAGACCAAACCTACATTTGACTGGTGTACCTAAAAGTGACAGGGAGAATGGAACCAAATTGGAGAACACACTTTAGGATATTATCCAGGAGAACATCCCCAACTTAGCAAAGCAGGCCAACACTCAAATTCAGGAAATACAGAGAACACCACAAAGATACTCTTCAAGAAGATCAACTCAAAGACACATAATTGTCAGATGCACCAGCGTTGAAGAAAAGTATGTTAAGGGCAGCCAGAGAGAAAGGTTGGGTTATTCACAAAGGGAAGTCCATCAGACTAATAGCGGATCTCTCTGCAGAAACCTTACAAGCCAGAAGAGAGTGGGGGCCAATACTCAACATGCTTAAAGAAAAAAATTTTCAACCCAGAATTTCATGTCCAGCCAAACTACACTTCATAAGCAAAGGGGAAATAAAGTCCTTTACAGACAAGCAAATGCTGAGGGATTTTGTCACCACCAGGACTGCTTTACAAGAGCTCCTGAAGGAAGCACTAAATATGAAAAGGAAAAACTAGTACCAGCCACTGTAAAAACATATCAATATGTAAAGACCATGGACACTATGAAGAAACTGCATCAACTAATGGGCAAAATAACCAGCTAGCATCATAATGACAGGATCAAATTCACACAAAACAGTATCAACCTTAAGTGCAAATGGACTAAATGCCCCAGTTAAAAGACCCAGACTGGCAAATTGGATAAAGACTCATGACCCATCTGTGTGCTGTATTGAGGAGATCCATCTCATGTGCAAAGACACACATAGGCTCAAAATAAAGGAATGCAGGAATATTTACCAAGCAAATACAAAGCAAAAAAAAAAAAAAGGTTGCCATGTTAGTCTCTTATAAAACAGACTTTAAACCAACAAAGATCTAAAAAAGACAAAGAAGGGCATCACATAATGTTATAGGGATCAATGTAACAAGAAGAGCTAACTATGCCAAATGTATATGCACCCAATACAGGAGCACCCAGGTTTATAAAGCAAGTTCTTAGAGACCTACAAAGAGACTTGGAGTCCCACACAATAATAGTGGGAGAGCTTAACACCCCACTGCCAATATTAGACAGATCAAAGAGAAAGAAAGTTAACAAGGATATTCAGGACTTCAACTCAGCTCTGGACCAAGCAGACCTAATAGATATCCACAGAACTCTCCACCACAAAACAACATAATATACATTCTTCTCAGCACCACATAGCACTTTTTCTAAAATCAACCACATAATAGGAAGTAAAACACTCCTCAGCAAATGCAAATGAATGGAAATCATAATGAACAGTCTCTCAGACCACAGTGCAATCAAATAGAACTCAGGAGTAAGAAACTCACTCAAAACCGCCCAACTACAGGGAATATGAACAACCTGCTCCTGAATGACTACTGGGTAAATAATAAAATTAAGGCAGAAATAAATAAGTTCTTTGAAACCAATGAGAACAAAGATATGATGTAAAAGAATCTCTGGGATACAGCTAAAGCAGTGCTTAGAGGGAACTTTATAGCACTAAATACCCCATGAGAAAGCAGGAAAAATCTAAAGTTGACACCCTAAAATCACAATTAAAAGAACTAGAGAAGCAAGAGCAAACAAATTCAAAAGACAGCAGAAGAGAAAATATAACTAAGAACAGAACAGAACTGAAGGAGGTAAAGAGACGAAAAGCCCTTCAAAAAATCAATGAATCCAGGAACCGGTTTTTTTTCTTTTTTTTAAGATTAACAAAATAGATAGATAGACTGCTAGCCAGAATAATAAGGAATAAAAGAGAGAAGAATCAAATAGACACAATAATAAATAATAAAGGGGATATCACCACTCATCCCACAGAAATACAAACTAGCAACAGAGAATACTATAAACACTTCTTCACAAATAAACTAGGCAATCTAGAAGAAATGGATAAATTCCTGGACACATGCACCCTCCCAAGACTAAACCAGGAAGATGTCAAATCCCTGAATAGACCAATAACAAATTCTGAAATTGAGGCAGTAATTAATAGCTTACCAACCAAAAAAAGCCCAGGACCAGATGGAGTCACAGCCAAATTCTACCAAAGGTACAAAGAGGAGCTGGTACCATTCCTTTTGAAGCTATTCAAAACAATAGAAAAAGAGAGACTCCTCCCTAATTCATTTTTTTAGGCCAGCATTATCCTGATACCAAAACCTGGCAGAGACACAATAAAGAAAGAAAATTTCAGGCCAATATCCCTGATTAACATCACTGCAAAAATCCTCAATAAAATACTGGCAAACAGAATCCAGCAGCGCATTAAAAGGCTTATCCACCACAATCATATTGGCTTCATCTTTGGGATTCAAGGCTGGTTCAACATACGCAAATCAATAAACGTAATCCATCACATAAACAGGGCCAATGACAAAAACCACATAATTATCTCAATAGATGCAGAAAAGGCCTTCAATAAAATTCAATAGCGTTTCATGCTAAAAAAATTCAGTAAACTAGGTATTGATGGAATGTATCTCAAAATAACAAGAGCTATTTATGACAAACCCACAGCCAATATCATACTGAATGGGCAAAAGCTGGACTCATTCCCTTGGAAAACTGATACAAGACAAGAATATTCTCTCTCACCACTCCTATTCAACATAGTATTGAATGTTCTGGTCAGAACAATCATACAAGAGAAAGAAATAAAGTGTATTCAATTAGGAAAAGAGGAAGTCAAAGTATCTCTGTTTGAAGATGATATGACTGTATATTTATAAAACCCCATCATCTCAGCCCATAATCTCCTTAGGCTGATAAGCAACTTCAGCAAAGTCTGAGGATACAAAATCAATGTGCAAAAATCACAAGCATTCCTATACAACAGTAATAGACAAACAGAGAGCCAAATCATGAGTAAACTCCCATTCACAATTGCTACAAAGAGAATAAGATACCTAGGAATACAACTTACAAGGGATGTGAAGACCTCTTCAAGGAGAATTACAAACCACAGCTCAAGGAAATAAGAAAAGACACAAACAAATGGAAAAACATTCCATGTTCATGATGGGAAGAATCAATAACATGAAAATGGCCATACTGCCTAAAGTAATTTATGTATTCAATGCTATTACCATCAAGCTACCACTGAGTTTCTTCACAGAATTAGAAAAAACTACTTTAAATTTCATACGGAACCAAAAAGAGCCCACATTGCCAAGACAATTCTAAGTCAAAAGAACAAAGCTGGAGGCATCACACTACCTGACTTCAAACTATACTACAAGGCTACAGTAACCAAAACAGCATGATACTGGTACCAAAACAGATATATAGATCAATGAAACAGAACAGAGGCCTCAGAAATAATGCCACACATCTACAGCCATCTGATCTTTGACAAACCTGACAAAAACAAGCAGTGGGGAAAATATTCCTTATTTAATAAATGGTGTTGGGAAAACTGGCTAGCTATATGCAGAAAACTGAAACTGAACCCCTTCCTTATACCTTATGCAAAAATTTAACTCAAGATGGATTAAAGACTTAAGGCATAAGACATAAAACCATAAAAACCTTAGAAGCAGTTCACAATATTTCTTGACAAGATGTCATCAACAATTTTTCACCAATCTTTGATGCTAATTATGTGAGAGGATTAGAAAGCCAAAATAAGGATAATGGAAAAATCAACACGAAAACCTTAGTTGTAGATTACAGTAAAACCAAATAGCAGCCAGGTGATATGTTCCTGGGAAAACTGAAACTACCTGAAATTTCTGTTTCTCCACTGTATTAGGAATTCGGGTACAGAGCTCAAAATTTTGTGGAAATAATAATAAATAGTAGCATGAATTCCACAGTGCTGATTCCATAGTCACTTGTATTTCTATGAGAAACATAATGCACGGGTTTTTTTTATTAGGATTGATCTTTATTTTTATTTTTACATGTTTGAATATGATATAGTAAATAGATGATCACATTAGGTAATGATTTTGAGGAAGTAATGTCCCCAGCACCTAAACTATTCCTAGATCTTGGGAAATTGTGATTGCATTTCTTCATTTTTAGAATACAATGAACCAAGTTACTTAAAAACAGAATATATGCTTTGAAATTTTTTTTATACAAGAGTTGGCACTGATGGTTATAGATACAAACCACAGTTCCACGTTTAATGTTAGTCACTATTTGAAATTATCCAAATTCTCAAACCAAATCTCAACATATGCTTTTCTTACACAACAAACTAGAATTTGATTTTCATCTTATTTATCAAAATTTTACTCCATTGCCTCTATGTTTTGCAAGCCAAATATCAGGGAAGCGGGGAGTTATGCATTTTAAAATAGCTTTTAAAACTAAGTGTTAAAATGATCTCAAAGCATTTTATTGGATTATAAGCAATAACTCCCAAATAGAGTCAATCTAAATTATTAAAAATAATAGCTTTCATTTGCTTTTCTACTTAAAACAGTGTGTTGTTAGAGAGTGGAAATGTAGTATCAAGTCTGAAGATGGCAACTTTTGAAAACAGAGGTGCTCCATCTATAGAAAATCTTTTCATTTAAATCTGAATTATTTTATGGATGCTGAAAGTTTTCAAAAGAATATAAGTTAATGGCTTAAAAGTAGGACAACAATATAATAACATACCATGAGTAATCATTTTTTATTCTTGCGAATAAATCATCTCGTAACTCATGAAAGTAACAGATATTGAAATGGCAACTACGGAAATAATTTAAATTCCTTAAATTATATACATATATTAGCAAAGTGACTCAAGATTGGATTATTGGGCCACAAATGTAATTGATAAACTATGTACATGTGGGAAGTTATTGCTTATTTGACATAAATTATTTTATTCCATGATATTTCTAAATAAGAGCCAAAAGAATTTATTAAAATTTGAATTCTACTGCTAACCATGTTTTTCTTTTTAGATACACCATTTTTATCAATTTAAATTAAATTTTAGGTAAAGAAAATATTGTAAAACTTGATTGAGGGTTTTAAGTGACAGGAACAAATTATTTCTATGAATAATACACACTTGGTATGGAAAAAAGAATAAGTAATCTTTTCTTTCATGTGTAAGCGAAGTACGTTGTTAACAATAATGATTTGGGTGGTGGTTAATTTTTAATGTAGTTTCTCTATTTGTTTACATAAGTAAAAATTGCTTCATCTTATTTAAATTTCTTGGTCATGAAATTGTGTTTTTAATATGTTTATGTGATAGTTTAAAAGAATTTGTCAAATTCACATAGTTTCTACATGATTGGCATTAAAATTTTTATTGCTAGTACTTAATGAGAGCTTTGGATTAAATGTGCCAGAAGTACCTTCTAATTAAACAATAAAATAGAAGAGTTGATTGTAGCTGAATGGATTTTGTTAAAATACTTAAGATTTTGCTTTCAAAGAGTTATATGAAGACTTACATAATTTAATAAGTGTAGTTCTAGTACAAGGAAGAAAGGAATACAGAATAGAAAAACTATATTCTTACCCTATGTAAGGTTACAAATATTCTCACTGTCATATGCTATATTTGTTTTTCTTGTTGGAAATGTCTGTACCTCTTCCTCTAAACTGCTCTTGTATAGTGTCGCTTCAACAGAGAATGCATTTTTATTGCCAATATGTCACAAAATGTCATTACATTCATCTCAGTATCATAATACTTTGCTGAGTGAAGCATTAAAAAGAGAAGGAGAAGGGAGCTTAGAATGCAGTATAGACAGTATTCATTGGTTTATATAGATTACCTGATGTAGTTACTCAATTGAAGAATATCTTCTTGGGGATCTTTTTATTCCCAAATTTTTAGGGCAATTTTAAAAAGTGATAGACTCTTCTTCTCTAGTTTTTAGAGAAGAAGCCACTGAGAATTTAATTAAAACAGTAAATTCTCAGTGGCTTTCTATTAATTCATTCATTTGCTCATTCATTTCAAAAATATTATTGAGTACCTATTTCAAAAAGGCATTTTGCAAGATGCTTATGATAAGAGAAATGAAAAGAGCTTTCATATTTCTGGTCCCCATTGCCTAGGTAGATGGTAGTGACATTAATCAAGGTAGGGGACGCAAGAAGGGGAAAAAGATTTTTTAACAATACTTTTATTTGACCTCTTACTCTATTTATAACAGTTTGCTTGAGAGCCAAAAAAGTATAATATATTGAATTTGTTAAGTTAGCTTGGAAGGTCTAAAATTACATCTTTCTTGAGTTTATTTCATAAAACTTTAATTATCAAAATATTTATGGATTTTCTCTCTCTTCATTACTTGTAAATTTCTGTAGTTTTGAATGAGCCTGAAACTCCAAAATGAAAATCTGTATGTAACCAGCAAAAGAGTCTGGCTGCTCACCACTTTTAGAAAGAAGCCAAAATAATAATATATGTGATAAAAGAAAGAGAGCAAGACTTTTTATTTGTGCCAGCAAGGGGAAGAGCAGAAAACAATTCCATTCTTCAATTTGTAGAGGGAATGCAGAGATTTTTAGAGAAAGGGTCGGGGGGCGGTGCTAGGAGGTGCCAGGTGATGTGATTTGCTCAGATGGTTCATCCTGAGTTATTGTTCCCTCTGGTGAAAGGGCTGGCACCATCATGGGTCCTACCAGGTTATAAATTAATTATAATCAATTTTATTTTTATTTTTTGTTGTTGTTGTTGAGACAGAGTTTTGCTCATCACCCAGGCTGGAGTGCAGTGGCGTGATCTCGGCTCACTGCAACCTCCGCTTCCCGGGTTCAAGCGATTCTCCGGCCTCAGCCTCCCGAGTAGCTGGGATTACAGGCATAAACCACCACGCTCGCCTAATTTTTTGTATTTAGTAGAGAGAGGGTTTCACCATATTGGCCAGGCAGGTCTCGAACTCCTGGCTTCAGGTGATCCACCTACCTCAACCTCCCAAAGTGCTGGGATCACAAGAGTGAGTCACGGTGCCCAGCCAATCATAGCCAATCTTGTAGTCAATCTTCAGCTGGGAGTTGGTTCCCGCATTGAAGTAATCTTTTGTTGGAGAGAGAATTCGGCGGTGTCTGGTCCATATCAAGATCTGACCCTTGAAGCTTCTAAGGAAATATATGACTATATAAATGAGTATGGCGTGTGCTTAAAAAGTATCTAGGTAAATAAATGTGCATAAGTCATGGGAGCATAAAGTGGAAAAGGAAAGGGAAAGAAAACATTTTGGGGTTATAAGGTTTATCTGAGAGCTACATCTTGAAACTGGGTTGGGGGCAGGTGGAAAGTGGAAAGAAAAAAAAAAGCTTGAAAATGCAGTTTGAGGCTAAGCTGCTAAGCTGTTCAGTTACACATATATTAAAGGAAAATATTTTACCTGACCTTATTCCAAAAAAATTAAAGACACACTAAGAAAAATATTTTTCCCTGCAGATACTTTTAACTTGCTCTCCCATCTTATTTAATTTTCCTTGGTACTGTCTGATTCTAGATCTTAGGGAAAAGTTATTTAATCTCTTCAGGCTTAGACATTTTTTCTTTCAACTTTAGCAAGACATATAATATTTACAATTACAATAGTACACAATTTAGTGAAATTGTTTAAATGTAGTAGTAATGCTCATAGTGTACAGTAGATTTGCATTAAACTAAACACATCTCCCTTCTATTTCACTTGGTTGCTAGAGTTGTAAGTAAGGGACACATCATACTAGAATAACTGAACTTGATCATAGCATAAAATGTGCCTCCACAATGTCTTGTGCATATAAAACTGTAAAATAATTTATTTTTCTTTCAATTTGTGATATACTTTAATGTATAGGTGGTGCTTAATCCCTCTGACTCTCTCATCAATCAAAGAATATGGATCAAGGGCACTATGAGGCCACAGTACTGGAAGACAGACACTTTAGATACAAGTGAAGACTAAATCTTCCTATATTCACATAAAGGGACCAATTTTAATTCCCTCTTTTAAACGTTGATTTATATCTGATAAAGGAAGAAGGAGAAAAAGAAAGATAAGGAGAAAGAGATGGAGGCAGAGGAGGAAGACGTGGAAGAAAAAGGGGAGGAGGAGGAGGAGAAGAAGAAAGAGAAAAAGAAGAAAGCACTTGTAATGTGCTAAGTAATTTTCAGGCATCATTAAATTATATCTAATCCTCATTAGAAAATGATGTTATTATTGTAACTTAAAATGATAATTAGTGTTGTAATATTTACTATATGCTAGAAATGTTCTAAGGAATGTACTTTTGTTAATTGAATGTAACTTTGCAATAACAATGAAATAGATACTACTGTTATTCTCAATGCAGTAGTCATCATAATGCTATATTGCACAGTATTCATTAAAAGTGTAGACTCTGAGCTTCCTCCGTAGGACAAGAGAAATAAGTAGGCATTCCCAGGTATGACTTTTCTTTCTGTTATGTAATCTTATCTTTCTTATTGTCTCAATCTTTGCAGAGTGTCACTGCTCATTTATTCCCCAAAATGTAAAAACCCAAAGACTGTGTGACTTCATCAGACTTATTGAATTGTTGAGCTACCAAAAGAGAAATAAAACATGGAATGGCAATGTTTTACGCTAATGAACATAATGTTTGTATTAGTGGCTATTAATATGACTTTCTTGGGGAAGAACTGAAAGGGAAAAAAGTAGGCCTTTAAAGCAGACGCACTTATGTATACATTAATTCCTAGCCATTTGTAATGTCTTTAGCTACGCCATCTATGGAAATACTGCCTCCTTCTTCAAAATTCCTTAGCATTGAATCTTTACCTGTCTTTAAAGAAACACTTAGCATTGTTGCTGTTCAAGCTCACCCTTAGGCATGAATGTATATGCTGCAGTTTATTCTAAGTTATTCAACTTAAGCCCTTCAAGTCTAGCTCTCTGAATTTTCTCTGCCAAAAACGTAGATATGTGGGCTCATTCTTTTTTACTGTAAGTTAACTGGGACTTAACACAAAGCAAGTAAACACATGTGCATGTGTACACACATTTCTAAAGGAAAAATGTAATTCTCAGGAAGAGGACTATGACAACTCATATTTTAAAAATTCTTTCTGTATTGTATAATTTAAGGTGTATAACATCATCTTTTGATATTCTTAACATACACATATGTAATGAAGTGATTACTACAGTCAGGCAAATTAATACATTAATCATCTCGTATAGTTACATTTTTTACAGCAAAAGGACCTATAATCTACTGTTACCAAATTACCAGCACACAGTAGTATATATTAACTATGATCCTCATATTGTACAATGGGTCTCTAGACATGTTCGCCACCGTAACTACAACTTTATGCCTTTTTATCTGTGTCTTCCTATTTCCCTCTGCCTTTCACCACCCCCCAACCACTATTTTACTCTTTGCTTCTATGTATTCAATCTTTCTCTTTTTTTTTTTTTTTTTTTTTTAATTCCACATGTAAGCGAGATCATGTAGCATTTTTTTCTTTCATTCTTGCCTTTGTGTCTGGCTTATTTCACTTATAAAAATGTCTTCTAGGTCCATACATGCTGTCAAAAATGGCAGAATTTCCTTCTTTTAAGGCAGAATAAGATTCTATTATTTATATAACCTTTTTTTTATCCATTTATTCCTTAATGGGCACTTAGTTTGTTTCCTTATCTCGGCTGTTGCGAATAATGTTGCAATGAATGTGGGAGTTCAGATGTCTTTACAAGGTGCTGATTTAATATCCTTTTGTATATATTCAGCAGATGGATTGCTGGGTCACATGGTAGTTCTACTTTAAATTTATTTACAGACCTCCATACTGTATTCCATTGTGGCCGCACCAATGTACATTCTCACCAATGGTGTATAGGGTTCCCTTTTATCTACACTTTCACCATCACTTGTTATATTTTGTATTTTTTTAAAAAGCCATAAAGGAAAGTATTTTCTAACTGCAATGTAGTGTGCCCAGTTTCTCCTGCCCACTACTGAGATAAAATTTTATGTTTTATAATAGTAATAATTATTATTAGCAATGGAAGCTTATTTCTGTTCATCTTTCTTTGTTTACATTGAGAGTTTTGGGGACATTAGAATATATCAAAAATCAAAACACTAGAGATATCTACCCTTTGATAACAACCCCTTAGTTATACAAATATTTAAAATTATTTTTTAAATTTTTGGGCCATTTCGATTTCTCTGAGAACGACTCCTGTGGTAAACTTAGTTTATGGGAATTAAACATGTGAATATCCGGTATATTTTCATTCAAGAAGCCCACAGGTAATATGGGAGAATTTTATTTCACATACGTAATTTTACAAGGCATGCATCCTATAGAGCTATTTGTGTTGTTGTTGACTGATTCATTCATTCATTGGAATGCTGGTTAAAGTAGATGGTCTAATTTAGTGATGCTAAGCTAATTCTGACGAGGAGAGAAATTCTGCCTTACCTTTCTTTGAATGCTTCAAAATAGCTGGCACGTTGCTTTCCATATAGTAGAATTTTAATGACTACTTATTCATTACAGGATGACCCATTGCCAGAATTTTGCTCTCTGAGGTGTCAATGTGAGTTGTTGATGACTGTGAGGATAATGAAGAGATTGTAGGTAGGGATGCTTAGAGGCAGCTCTTACTCTCTTTTGATAATTCAGACAATAAACTACTTAGCCCTATGTTAAGTGAGGCAATGTCAACAAGAGAGAGAAGAAATGAGGGAAAGAAGCAAGGAGATAGAATTTAGTGTACACATTAACTGAGTGGATAGGGCCCAAAGAAAGAAAAGAGACCACAGCAATACTAAAATTTTAAAAATGAGTGCTGTAAGGTGGTGATGCCCGTAATCAGAATGGAGTATGAGAGGAGAAGGTTTAAGAATTGGGGAAGATGAAACACATCAAGTGTAGCGTATGCTGAGTTTAAAGTGTCAACTATCACCCATATAGAAATGCCTGGCATATAAAAGTGCTCACCAGGCCAGGCACAGTGGCTCAGGCTATAATTCCAACACTTTGGGAGCCAAGGCAGGTGGATCACTTGAGGCCAGAAGTTCAAGACCAGCCTGACCAACATGGCAAAACCCCATCTCTGTTAGAAATTAAAAAAGAATTATCTGGGTGTGGTGGTGTGAGCCTGTAATCCCAGCTACTCAGGAGGCTGAGGCAGGAGAATCTCTTGAAACCAAGAAGTAGAGGCTGCATTGAGCTGAGATTGCACCACCGCACTCCATCCTGGGTGACAGAGTGAGTCTCTGTCTCAAAAACAAAACAAAACAAAACAAGTGCTCACCTGAATTTGTTCGAATGGGTGATAATAGCACATAGAGTTGGATTCAGTCCTTGTATCATTCACTTATTGCCAGCGTGATTTCAAGCAAAGTAATTGTTTTATTGGCCATATGTTTTTGTGTTAAAAAGGCAATACTGAAGTGCATGAGTTCTAAGTACCTTTCAGCCTTAATATTTGCTTTCCTATATGACCTTCACAGCAAATTGATAGTGCACAAATAATTTACGATATGCAACTTCAGAACAGAGGATTTTAAAATTTCACCTTGGTTTAAATAACACAAGTCCCAGTTCTATATCCAAAACTCTTGGGGCTAGATGTGTTAATAATTCTAAATTTGTCAAGTTTTATAAGGTTAATTTGATGCATATATTATGTATTGTGTAATTCTCACAGTAGGATCAGCACTTCACATAGTAATCAAACCTTAATATATATGCAGCAAAATGTATGCATAACACTCTAAGCTAGATAAACACTATAAATAGCAATACATTTATTCGGGAAAGGTAGGTTATGTTAAAAAAAATAGTTTTCCAAAAGATTTGTGATTTTGATGCTTTTTGGATTTCAGAGTGGTGGATGATAGATTGTGTACTTGTTAGTTCTGTGCAAAGTCTTAGCTAATTTTCTCACATTTTACAGTTAAAATATGTTAGAGTTAGAGACCAGTAAGAGAGAATGCTTTCTGTTCACTTATATAAGCATGCATTAGCAAAATGCAGAATGGAAGTTATAAAAGTATCTTATAATCCAGATACAATGACCTTTAAAATGAATATGAAGTTGGTGCAAAACTAATTGCATTTTGCCATTCTTCTGGTTAAAACTGCAATAACTTTTTGGACCAACCTAATAATATAAATTGTGAAAGTAATAATGAAATAGTAGTGTAAATATTACCTGTGGAATGCATATCTGGTTAAGATATGAATATCAATAATACTATGACATTTGAACACATGAATAGATTTTAAAATCTACACTCATTTTAGACACAGAAATTCCCAAACCACAGTTTTCCTCTCTTACTTAAAGTGCTCTATTCCTGAACTTCCTTGTTTACCATGCAGCTGCTACTATCCCCTTGTACATTATTAATCAATTATTTCCTATCAGGACAAATACCTGTATATGAGGACCTTTTTATGCAACCATAAAAAAGGATACAGCCATGTTTAAGTATTTGTAAATTTTGGGCGTAACAGAGACCTGGCCATTGTTAATAAATACCGATTGTTACTGTAAATACATATGAAATGAAACAATTAAATATACAAAATTGTTTAAAAACTGACCCTGTGGAGTACTGTGGAAATCACTGCAAACTCAGGAACAAATACCACTGGATCTAATTAATAATCCCCACAATGGTTCTTGGAGTTCACAACACACAAAAATACTAATAATTTTTTCATTTGAGCAATCCAATTCTCTCTTTATTTTGCCACAATGTATGTGGAAGTAAGTTAGATGGAAATAAACAATTATTTCTCCAGTTATTGCACGTCGATGATGTATAAAACTAACTTGTCCTCCAAAGAGTAAGAGTATAAGAACGTAAAATCTAGTTGAAGATGTTACAGATGATTTTAATTATTGTTCTGGGTATAAATCAGAGTAAGAATAATTTTTAAATATATGAAGTCTTATTACAATGATAAATTTAAAAGTAATGGTTACAAAGTAAATAGATCTAAGTGAACAAATAAAAAAAGTTTGCTGCCAAAGTGTATCTTAATTTACAGAACTTAAAAATATACACCTTAGCCCTGGAGTATTTTAGTTTAAAAAAAAAACTTAATGAGGCAAATATTAGGTTTTTTTGTTTTTGTTTTTAGTAAAAGACGCTTTAAGTCACAAAAAAAAAAAAAAACAAGCTTAAAAACTTAAATGACTTTCTGAGAAATGCAATGTATATTTACCTGAACATGATTAGAAACCAAGATATTATTTTGACATATATGTGTTCTTAAAGCTAATTTAAGCACATTTATCTTCCAATGAGTAAAATCATAAGAAAAAAATACTTATTCAAATAGGAAAGCCAGATTTGAGGGCCATAACTTATTAACTGTCCTAGATGTCATCAAAAAAGCTGTCAGAAAACTCTACTCATCTAAGACAAAATATTTTCTTCAGTAAATATTTTGGTTGTGTAGCCAGTTTTTTTAAGATTCAGGGTTTTTATACCGTAAAACAATTGTCGTATTTTAAAAATATTCTTGGAATTATTTTTGCATATCTGAGATAGTGTAGTTTTGACTGAAGGAAGAAACCCACTAAAAGTTTCTTAGGATGCTTTCAATTCTGGAGGATTACAATTCCATTTAGCCTTCAGGTATTTACTCCTCAGTATGATATGAAAGCTACATCTAAAAATCTAAGTAAGTAAATCAGAATAAATATATTCAGAAGTCAAGAAGCTTTTATTTTCGATGGTATAACCTGACAGTCTTTTATTTAGCATCTGAATAGTACCTGGCATAATACTTAGAATAGCATAGACATCAATGAAGTCTGATTGCATGCAGAGAATATACTTGGTCTCAATCGGAGTTTAAATGTCAATCTTCGAAATGTAATGAGTTTCACAATTGATTCATCATGGAATTGTCCAGAAACAATAAGTGTATAGAAAATTTGCTGTATACTGTCCCTCAAACAAGAGAGTTAAAATATGTTTCATGCAAGTTGATTCTTTTCCTTTAACTTCAGAGATTTTTTGTAAGATAACATCTCTTCTGAAGACAGATTGATAATAACTTATGACTTTGAGGTCTTAGGCCAGTCTATGATATTATTGCCAGTTCAAAGAAAATTGCCTTTTGAATGACGTGCAATCTAACCTTCAACACTAATCATTTAGTAGGCCTAGCTAGTGTAGAGTTCAGATATTAAGAATACCCAGATTATAGATGCTATTCTTTTAACTCCCTCTTCTTGAAAAATCAAATCTACGCTTTAAGATTCATATTGAAACTCTATTAAAAAACGAAGCATGAGTCAATGAACTTTCATGTCTCCATATAGAATTTATACCCCAAATACAGCAAGAATAAAACTTCGAAAAATATTATGAATGTTTTATGGTCATTCAAAATCTATTTAATATAGTAAAAAAAAAAAAACTTATGTTTTTACAAGGTGGAAATATTGTCATTCATACAGCAAAAATATATTTTTGTGTTTTAGTCAGTGTTTAAGAAAATCTCGCAAAATTGAAGATGTATAACCTTCCATCTAGACACTTGATTTAAAAATAATATTAAAGTATCACTTCACAGAACAAGTTTTCTCACTTGCATATGCATGTGATGATGGCAGATGGAGAAATGTCTAATGAAACTACTGATTAAAGACAACTTCAAGGGTATTTGAAAGAAAGATACTTTAAAATATATAGATCTTAATTATTTTAATGTCTACTTCCAAAAGAAATCCAAAAGTCTCTGTCTTCTCATGTTTTCCTTGAAGAGAAAGTTCTATTTTAATTGGAAATATGCATAAATCCTTTTAATGATTAGTTAATTTTCTTCACAAATGGAATGATAGAATTCTGACTAGTATTATATTTGCTTTACATTTCTTTTTAACACCTGTTTAGCCACAAATATTGGCAAACAAAGCCATTCATATTAACTAAAATATCTCATCTACAACTTCACATATTTTTTACATGAAAATTCATCTGAAGGGTTTGCTTCCTTATTTTAAAAAGTATTAACATTCCCCTGTTAGCTTATTTCTTTATATTTTACTTGATTGCTTTATTTTCAAGAAAGTGTCATACTATAAAGAGTACAATTACCTTCAATAAAGAATAAAACAGCATGAGGATAAGTTGCAACTATATCAATAGTAATTGGTAACTAGTATAGAAATATGATTCTTGCCCAGGGCAATAGTTAAGGCTGAATTGAGTCGATAGGAAGAAAATCCAAAGCAAGAAAAGCAAATCTGAATTCTAGTTAAATATTGTTGGGAAATAGAATTGAAAACAAAATTTTATCCTGGTTCAGAAATCCTCTGCAGAAAGGTAATAGAGAAAGAAAACCTTTTTATCATTGTATATGTAAACATTACACTAGAATGTAATGAGCATCACAGGCAATCTGCTAGGAGATTATAAAAACAGAAATCTCACTATTAATAGATATACAAGAAGATACAATCCATTACCTATATGTTTTCAAGATACACAATAACTAGCTCTCAAGTAAGAGAACTTGAAAACATCATGTGTCATACATAACCCATCCTAACTTTACCTGGTAATTAAAATGACTACCTGTGTTAGCTAAATAGCTTTATCTGAAAACATACACACACACACACACACGCGCGCGCACACACATACACACACCATTTTCTTATGACAGTAGGTAGTTTTGCAACTTGGGGCAAGGTGATCACCATGGAAGTTAGGTTCCTATCCATCTGCAGAAACTGGCAGATAGGGGTGCTATCTTCCTGGATGATTGTATGTTAAAGAGATTGCTTCCAGGCTCTTGAGAAAGACATTATTGGGTCATAAAAGGCCAAAAAGTCCTATGTAGTCTTCAAAAGGATTTATATGCATTTCAAAGAGCTGAGAAAATACACATTTTTTCAAGCTAAGATGATCTGAAAAAACAAAGAAGAGATAAAAATCTTTCATTTCCAACAGGAAAAATTAAACCTCTTATTTTTAGTTTGTATCTGTCCTAACAATACAAACTACTAAGATTTATTGAAAATAAATCATTAAAAGAGAAGTACTGATTTTTAAAAAAATTATTAAAATCAAACTTAAAAAGCAAGTTTACTATGTCCCTTAATTCTTAAATATACGTAAATAATGAATACATTTGAAAATGTATTCATTATTTCCACAAGAGATGCTGTAACCGCCCAAGGGGTTCACCTTGCTGCTGCCTAGAAAAAGTGGATTCATCAAGACAGAAGGGCCATGGCGGAAGAGTAACTTGCGCGGAGTCTGCTGTGCCGAAGACCGAGAGTGTTATTATTACTCAAATCAGTCTCCCGGAGCATTTGGGGACCAGAGTTTTAAGGATAATTGGGCGGGTATGGGCTCGGAAAGTGGGGAGTGCTGATTGGTGGGGTTGAAGATGAAATCACAGAGGGTGGAAGTGAGTTCTTGATGAGCTCTGGGTGGGATCGCACAACTAGATGAGTCAGATTATCAGTCTAAGTGGTGTCATCTGCTGCATCAGAATGCAGGGTCTGCAAAATATCTCAGGCCCTGATCTTAGGTTTTACAATAGCGATGTTACTCCTAGGAGGAATTTGGGGAGATCTAGACTCTTGCAGCCAGAGGTTGCATGGCCCCCAAACCGTGAGATATCCAGTCTTGTAGCTAATTTGTTAATCCTATTAAAGGCAGACTGGTCCCTAGGCAAGAAGGGGTTTTTCAGGAAAGAGCTATTACCCGTTTTGTTTCAGAGTTTAAACTATAAACGAAATTCCTTCCCAAGGCCAGCTCGGTCTATACCCAGGAATGAAGAGAAAGTTTAGAGGTTAAATGGAAGATGGGGTCAGTTAGGTCTGATCTCTTTCACTGACATCATTTCCTCAGTTATAATTTTGCAAATGTGCTTTCAGTGCTATTCTTAATTTAAACACTGTCAAAGTTATTCTGTTACAGATCCAAAGATCCTTTGCAGTTTATAAATTTTCCTTTACCATATTCAAGAAGACTTTTGCTAAGGAATTATGGGGAAAAAAAGAAGCCATCCTTTGTAATTATTGCTTTCTGAGATTTGAACTGATTAGTAGTTCATTTAGGGAGAAATCTAATCAAGTCTTAGAGATTCTGAACTGAATAGGATCCCCAGGATTTATCTTTCTTTAGGTACCTTGCTGATCAAAATGAGATGAGACCTTCAGTTGCTAATGAAAACTGAAGAAATATTAGATATCTATGAGTTAGTTTTGTTCTTTTACAAATAAAATGGCAACACAGATTATTTAATGAAGTTTCATAGATGAAACTACGACTAGTACCTACATTTCTTAACTGAACAATGTTTCCTCATTATACCACATGGCCCCTTCATAGACTCTCATTCCTGATAATACAGTAGTCATCCCCATTATCAAGTGATAGGGTCCAAGGCCCCCTAGTGGAGGCCTGCAACCCCCTGTAGTACCGAATCCTGTATATGTTTTTCCCTATACATACAAACCTATGATGAAGTTTAATTTATAAATTAGGCACAATAAGTGATTAACCACAATAGTAATAAAATGGAACAATTACTACAGTATAGCAAAATAAAAATTATGTGATATGGTCTCTCTCTCTGTCAAAATAATGTACTGTACTTACTCTTCTTCTTCCTGAATCTGTGTAACCATTCCTTACTTCCAATAACTAGGTTGGTGTCACTCATTTCAGGGAATTGTTTGCTGAAGTCTGTGTACATTCAGTGCTTTCTGGAAGAACACCTTGGAACACGTTGTCTGTTCATGTCTTCTCCCCACAAATTTAATGCCCATTCCATCTTTAATCACTTATCATGAACTTTGATTTAACATTTGCAGTCTGAAGTGTGACAGCAAAGTTAGCAAATTTATTTTTTTCTTCACAATTTTATAGATAGAAGATTCTTACCAAGGTTCTTAGCAACCTGTGCACAGGATTATTTTTTCTTCTTTCTTTCTTTATTAAGTCAAGAAATTTTGAATGGGCATGGTGGCTCACACCTGTAATCCCAGCACTTTGGAAGGCCCAGGTGGACAGATCACCTGAGGTCGGGAGTGCAAGATGAACCTGGTCAACATAGTGAAACCCCATCTCTATAAAAAACAAAAGTACAAAAATTAGCTGGGCATGGTGTTTCACATCTGTAATCTCAGTTACCTGGGAGGCTAGGCATGAGAATCGCTTGAACCCGGGAGGCAGAAGTTGCAGTGAGCCAAAGTAGCACTACTGCACTCCAGCCTGGGCAACAGAGCAAGACTCCATCTCAAAAAAAGAAAAAAAAAGAAAAAACTTCAACTTTTTTACCTAAAGGAAGCACTTTAAATGTTCTCTTCAGGACTCCAAATTGCCAGCATCATCACTCTTGCACTTTGGGGCCATTATTAAGTAAAATATAGGTTACTTGACACAAACACTGCAATACCACCACAGTAGACCTAATCATCAGAAGGGCTACTAAGTGTCAAATGAACCGGGAGCATGAACACGTGGCTACACTGGACAAAGGGTAGATTCGTACCCTGGGCAAGACAGAGTGGGACAGCACGAGATTTCATCACACTACTCAGAAAGGTGTGCAAAATAAAATGCATGAATTCTTTATTTCTGGAATTTTTCATTTAATATTTTTGGACTGTAGTTTGCCATGTGTAACTGAAGCAGTAGGAAACAAAACCACACATAAGGGGGAATTACTGTATCTCTCTTAACTTCTCACATAACTCAAAATGGAATCACAAGTTTAAGGTTCAATACATTGAAATAATTCTGTAGAACTGAATAATATCTTAGTATATTCTTTGAAAATTTATTCAAGAGTTTTAACATATTTTTTCATTCTCAGAATTTTCCCATTAGTCAAAATTCTTAGAATTTCTCTCCAGAATTTATTATTCCTTTTTAGTCTTTATAATCTACAATGAGTTCAGAAGCCATGGCCTTTGAAGTATATGCAGATTGCCTAGCATGCTTTAAGTTTTAGGCACATTTAATATTATATGTTATTATATATGCAAGTGTATAATTACATAACATATCACTAGAAACATCAAAGGTTATTTATTTGGAGAAGGGTGGAAGGATAAAAGAAACAGTGAAAACATACCAAAATAACTTTTCTCAATGCAACAGCATTCCTCTGGGTCTGTATTAATAGTGCAGCACCACTGGGCCATAGCTGGCTGCAGTGCTTAAGTGAGGGTATGATATGGATTTGCTAAAAGTACTTCAGTTTGAAATGGAGGTTCTGCAATTCCTAGTTATTGATGGTATAGTTTGTAACATTATTTTTATTCAACCCTGACCAATGGAAAATTAAAACAACTTTGATCACTTTGGAAATTCTAGGCTTGGCTTTTCATTTGTAACTATCAATTATTTAAAGAATAGTTTAAAAGGGCTCTTGGAGCTCTTTTTTGGGGGAAAATTACAGTAATTTAGGTAGCAAATGTGAATGATCTCAAGTTTTTAGTTCCATATGGAATAAAAATGCCTTATAAAACAGTCACATTGCCATCTACTGACAGCTTTTTATAAAAGAACCAACTTTTTCTCGTTAGCCCAACTGTCTGACTATGCACTTAAATGATCTATTACTTGATATGTGGCAGTATAAAAAAGGGGGAGCATAGTTATCCATTACTCAATACATCTACTTGAAATAATCTCACCATTCACAGCAACCATTTCAAGCTATTCAATGTTTCACTTTTATATACTGCAATTAGATACATTTATTAATGGTATTATTGCTTAGTATTTCATAGCTGGTAAAACTGTTTTTAGGAAAGTGACTACAGAGGGTATGTTAATAAATCTGCCCTGCATGTACAGTACATAGGGACTTGCTAATAGGATTTTCATAATAACAGAATTTATCTCACAGCACATTTTATAATACCAATCACTATATAACAGCACTGTTGTTATTGCATTATGTGAAAAATAGGATTTGTGTTAAGGACATGCATTATAACCTGAAACACAAAAGAACAATGGTACTTGAAGTACCTGTGGATCAAACCATTTTCATTCACATCTTTTTTTTGGAAATTTTTTTGCTCCTGCCAGAGTTGATATAAGAGACACATCTAGTGCTGTTATAAAAAGATCAAAAATTTACATCAGTACTTCCAATGAACTAGTAGCTCTAGAGGGTAGCATCCTGATAAACAGTAACTATGATCCTATGGATGGTAATAACCAAGTCTTCCCATAGTTAGTAGTAATCATCTCACATACCAAATGCAGTTCATTTCCCAATTTAATTCTGTAGAAGTATGTTATTAATTTATCTTTCTTCCATGTTCTAAGACATGGAGCTTACAATTAAAACTTAACTTTAAAACACAGTATTATCTTTCCACAAAAGTCTTGAGTACTTATATCAGTTTTTCAGATAATCACATGCTGTGCATGTTTTACAACTTGAAAAAAAGAAAAAAGAACATACACTCATTTTGGCCAGTCATAATAATAGCTTGCAAAATAATTAATACACAAAAGCTGAGCTATGACTCTTTTGTAACAATAAGTATGTAACTCAGTTGCCCATAATCTTCACAAACAGCAGACATTTCTTTAACCTAAAATTGCTTAGAATAGCTTAAATATATTTAAAATTAATTCAGGAGATATATTGTTTTACATGTTTTTACTTGAAATAAATCAATGAATGGAGAACATACATTATTGCAGAATTGAAAGGCATCCACTATTCAAGTAGGGCACACCGTCATGTATTTTGTCATAACTGTCTCTACCTGGATTTATTATGAAATAGAGTGAGTTAAAGGTTTCCTTGACTAAAGATCCAAGAAAGCAGAACATTCTGCTCTGAGAACTCCAGCTGAGTTTGAATAAGAAATCATTCAAGAATAGATGAAAGGCCTAGATTTTGCTGCCTTTCAACTGGTTCTAAATTAATGTTAAAGATTTTTGCTACATTTCCTGACCTTGCAAAATAAGAGTATTTTCAAATGATAATTCGGTTATAGCCACTATCCAAAAAGTCAAGATAGAAAGATATTTAGGCTTTCCTTTTCCCCCATGCAATTCATTTAAAATAATGCAAAGAAATATGTGTAGATTGTAGAACAACTCCATTAAAAGAACTATGTTTTGTTTCATAGAAACTCTATAATGAATTTTTGTACTTAAACCGTATTTTTTTTACTTTATCCTGTGTATTTCATATTAAAACTAGTATATTTGGAATAAAAAAGTATTATTTTAAATTTAATATGACAGTTAACCATAAAAGTAAAAATACAAAGCAAATCAAAACAACAGGAAATACAGAAAATTTTGCAATAGCAGAAGTTTGAACTGGTAAGAGTGAGGGGTGGCTTTGGGCAGAAGTCAGCCCATAAAAAAGAGAAAGGATCTATGGGAGCTCTACTTCTGTTTCTCTCCTGAAACTATATTAAAACAAAAGATTCCTGTCCTCACCTGTGCCTATTCAGAGCTCTGATACAGGTATCTTCAAGAACAAAATCAGAACAACACAGAAATCCTGTGCTTATGGGGAGCTGATAAAATGGGGAATAAATTTGGACAGTTACTTTCCTATACCTTCTCCTTCAAACTCCCTGATTGGTGGATTAGTATCTATTGCAGAGATCTTTGATTCTAAAGCTAATTCTTCTTGGGAGTCAAAGGGTGAAACCATTTACTTAAAGGATTTGTTTAATGGGGTCAGTCATTATTAAATGGCTTATTGATAACTGGGGTTTTCCCCTCTGGGGCTCATCCATCCACCTTTCCCCCAAAAATTCCTTTAGTGTATTGGAGTTAACACTTGATTTTGACTTTCCGCAGGCATTGACAGTTGTTTTTATTCCTAAGGGAAAATAAACTCCTAGACACAAATAACAAGACACGAGAAAGAAAGACACTACTGGTTTTGTCAGAAGTAGAGTTATTAAAACGTATTCATCAAGATTTAAAACTAGCCAAATAATAAACTAAAAAAGAAATGGGAAGATAATATAAAAATGCAGCAAGAGTAGGAAAAAATACTAAATAAATATAATATACCATAAAAATAGATAAATAAAATAGGTAGAATTAACTTATATGGCTAGAGATGAGAAATGTATTAGCAAATGGGAAGATCAGCTCAAGAAAACTTCTCAGAGAAATAAATAATTTTAGGCCAGGTGCGGTGGCTCAAGCCTGTAATTCCAGCACTTTGGGAGGCCGAGACGGGAGGATCACGAGGTCAGGAGATCGAGACCATCCTGGCTAACACAGTGAAACCACGTCTCTACTAAAAAAAATACAAAAAACTAGCCGGGCAAGGTGACGGGCGCCTGTAGTCCCAGCTACTCGGGAGGCTGAGGCAGGAGAATGGCGTAAACCCGGGAGGCGGAGCTTGCAGTGAGCTGAGATCCGGCCACTGCACTCCAGCCTGGGCGACAGAGCGAGACTCCGTCTCAGAAAAAAAAGAAAAAAAGAAGTAATTTTAAAAATGTAAAAGATTAAAAGATAAGCTAACGAATAGGGAGATTAGAAACCAAAGTGCTAATATTTAGATAATATATTTATTTCAAAAACATAAGAAATAAAAATAAAGAGTAGTAAATATTCAAAGTAATAATGAATATACATTTTCCAGATTATTTTTGATAGAAGATGTCCCAGTTTGAAAGGGCCCTGAAAGTTCTAAAGAGAAATGATAAAGAAAAACCCATACTTATATTTTGCAGGGGAATTATAGAATATCAGAAAGTGAAGAAGGCTTAAATAGAAAGACTGCAGGATAAGCAAGCTTTGGGTTGTAAATGACATCAGAACCACAAGCAAGATGCCAAGAGTTAGGGCTGATAATTGTGTAAAGAAAAATTATCAAAAACACAAAAATAAGGTCGAGAGAGTACGCAAACACTATTTATCAAGCTCACTCAAAGATTATTTAATCATGTAGGGGAATGTACTTCTCTTTGAATTTTACTATTAAGTAAAGAGTTCAGACTTTCAAAGTTATACATTCACTTCTTATTGTTTGATAAAGATGTAAGGAATATTCATTTTAAAAAGATAACCTCCAACATAGTTTTTACTGTCCTGTCAGATATTAACCAATTCTATATTTAAACTTTAAAATACCTATAAATTCCGAGTTCCTCAAAATACTTTCAGAAACAACTTTACTCTCTTACTGGTTCAATCATTAATGAGTTAACAAATCTTTGGGAAACATACATTTTATATTTGTATTTTGGTAATTCTAAGTTGTGAAAGTTATGCTTTGATACCTGGGATCTGGAAATAATATTTTGTAAGAAAAGATATTTACAGAGACAAAAAGCAGTGGCTCACGCCTGTAATCCCAGCACTTTGGGAGTCCGAGGCGGGTGGATCACAAGGTCAGGAGATCGAGACCATCCTGGCCAACATGGTGAAACCCGGTCTCTACTAAAAAATTACGAAACTTAGCCAGGCATGGTGGCGCATGACTGTAGTCCCAGCTACTCAGGACGCTGAGGCAAGGGAATCGCTTGAACACGGAAGGAGGAGGTTGCAGTGAGTCGAGATCGTGCCATTGCACTCCAGTCTGGCGACAGAGCGAGACTCTGTCTCAAAAACAAACAAACAAACAAACAGAAAAGACATTTACAGAATCGTTTGTATGTCTACATCTTCCATCACCCGGAATCTTTTTCCTGAAAACAGGATCTATGGGAAAGATATTTGTACCCTCTACATGAATTTGTAAAGATTAAATAAAATAATACATATAGAGCACTTACCACAATACATGGCTAAATAAGCACACAATAAATATCAGTTATTGTAACTTTCACTCTTAAAAACGACCAAAAGAAATATGTAACTAAGCCTAAAAACCATTTATGTAACAACACAGACTTGGAAAAATTCAGACCCTTGGAGCCAGAGAGAAAGCACATGGTTTCAGAAACCTCTGTGGCATATTTATGTTTTTTTCTGCACCTATGTATACTTTGATATCTAATAAAAATCATATTGAGTGTGAATTGTTTATTTATAGTTGCACACTTTGAAATTATCCAGTTGAATATCTGTCAGGCACCAAAAGGAACATGTTATCTGTTGTCTTCTTTATTTTCTATTGAAGTTTAAATGTATGAAGTAATTTCTCTGGCTGTTCCAGAAGAGTTCTCATTCCTTTGGTTTGCAGATTAGAAAGTTGGGAATTTTAAGGGCTTATTCTTTACAAAAATGAAGAATTCAAGTTTTCAGAAAATACAAAGAAATCAGAATTGTAGCTTAAAAAAATACAGAGTTAAAGATTGCCTTAGCTTTAGGAAACTTATCAGGTAGATATTAGAGCGAAAAGGACAAACTAAAGAAAAAAGGTTCTCTTCACATGTTTTTATTTTTTGAAGAACATTTGAATCCTTCGCTTCTCAGATAACATAACTATTGTGTTTATTCAAATGGATTTTTTTTTCATTGAGGTTAAAATATATTAAGGCTTATATGTGTAATTAAATGGATATTCAAAAATTACACTGTTGCCACTTCTAAAGACTGCTTTAATACTGAGAATACAGTGGAAATGGTACAATATGTAACCATAAATGATGTGAAATTACTAAGCAAAAATCATGTCTGGTTTTATTTCAGCATGGAACAGTGAACATTTTTAGTGACCAAAAATTAAATGTTAATAAAACCAGGAAGGAACACAAAGAACAGAAGAATAGAATATAATCCTACTTTTAGATGAATAGATTATATGATTATACATTGACATAGATAATACATGCATATAGGTGTGTATATATGTGTATATATACACAGATAATGATGTATATTTGTGTCTATTATTTGTTCATTAACAGATACAAGATGGAGTAAGATAATTAGGGTTGCTAGCCTTTTCAAGCATGTTCTTCCATACTTCTACTCTGATCAGGTGAAAGTCTACTTTGATTTAGATAAAATATTGAATGAGTCAGTGGAAAAGTAATTGTCTCTTTGATGCAATGAAATGTTTTGACATACTAGGTGAAAACATTGGTCAGCAAAATTGGGCCACATTTTAGAATAAGCAACAAGAAAACAGAACCAAGATGCAGGCATATCTTGGTGATATTACCTTTTGGTTCCAGGCCACTGTAAAAAAGCAAATATGGCAGTAAAGTGAGTCACACATTTTTTATTTATTTTTCACTGCATATAAATTTTATGTTTACATTATAAGATAGTTTATTAAGTGTGCAATAGCATAGTCTCTAAGATAATGTATATACATTTAATTTAAAAATGTTTTATTACCAATAAATGTTATTGGGTATCTGAACTTTCAGCAAATAAATTTTTTTGCCAATGGAGCATCTTGCCTTAATGTTGATGGATATGGATGACTGATCAAGGTGGTGGTTGCTAAAGGCTGGGATGGCTGTGGCAGTTTTTTAAAATAAGACAACAGTGAAGTTTGCCTCACTGAGGGACTTTTTATTTCACAGAAAATTTATCTGTAGCATGGGTTGCTATTTGATATCATTTAACACACAGTAGAACTTCTTTCAGAATTGGAGTTCTTTCAAATCTTGATGCTTTATCAACCAAGTTTATGTAATATTCTAAATCCTTTGTTTTCATTTCAACAAAGTTCACAGCATTGTCACCAGAAACAGATTCCATCTCAAGAAACCACTTCCTTGCTAATCTATAAAAAACAACTCCTCATTCCTTAGTTTTATCATGAGACTGTAGCAATTTAGACACATCTGCAGGCGCCACTTCTCTTAATAATAATTATCTTGCTATTTCTACCACATCTGCAGTTATTTCCTCCACTGAAGTCTTGAACCCCTCAAAGTCATTCATGAGAGATGGAATCAACTTTTTCCAAACTCTGTTAATGTTAATATTTTGACCTCTTTCCATGAATCACAAATATTCTTAATGATTCCTAGAATGGTGAATAACTTCCAGAACATCTTCAATTTATTTGGCCCAGGTCCATGAAAAATGACTGACTGTGGTAGTTATAGCCTTATAAAAGGCTATTATTTTTTTAAATAATAAGACTTGAAAGCTGAAATTACTTGATCCGTAGGCTACAGAAAGGATATTGTGTTAGCAAGCATGAAAACAATACTACCGTCCTTGCAAATCTCCATCAGAGTTCTTGAGTGAACAGGTACATTGTCACAGAGCAGTTAATATTTTGAAAGAAATCTTTTTTTTTTCTCTGAGTAGTAGATCTTGACAGTAGGTTTATAATATCCAGTAAACCATGCCTTAAGACATATGCTGTCATCCAGGCTTTATTGTTTCATTTATAGAGCACAGGCATAATTGATTTAGCATAATTTTGAAGAGCCCTAGGATTTTTGCAATGGTTAATGAGCATTGGCTTCAACTCCAAGTCAACAATTGAGTTAATCTCTAATGAGAGAGTCAGCCTATTCTTTGTAGCTTTAAAGCCAACCTTTGACTTCTCCTTTTTAGTTAGGAAAGTTTGGATGACATCTTCTCTCAATAGAAAGCTGTTTCTTCTACATCTAAAAACTGTTTAGTGTAATTACCTTCCTCAATGATCTATCCTAGATACTCTGGATAATTTGCTGCAGCTTCTACACAACACTTGCTGCTTCACCTTGCACTTTTATGTCACAGAGAAAACTTATTTCCTTAAACATTATGAACCAACATCCGCTAGCTTCCAACTTTTGTCCTGAAGCTTCTTCACCTCTCTTAGCCTTCATAGAGTCGAAGAGAGTTAGGACCTTGGTATGGATTAGGCTTTTACTCAAAGGAATATTGTGGTTGGTTTGATCTTCTATCATAATCACTAAAACTGTTGATATCAGTAATAAAGCTGCTTCATTTTATCATTCGTGTGTGTGCTGGAGTAGCATTTTTAATTTCCTTCAAAGTTTTTTTCTTTGCATTCACAAATTGGTGAACTGTTGAGTTAAGAGGCCTAGCCTTCGGCCTAGTTTGGTTTTTGATATGCCTTCCTCACTAAGCTTAATCATTTTTACCTTTTGATTTAAAAAGGGAGATATGTGACTCTTTCTTTCATGTGAACATTTAAAGGCCATTGGAGGGTTATGAATTAGCCTGATTTCAATATTACTGTATATCAGGAAACAAGGAAGCCCAAGGAAATGGAGAGAGATAGGGGAACGACCACTCAGTGTAGCAGTCGGAACACACAAAACATTTATCGATGAAGTTTGGTAATGTACAAGCATGGTTCATGGCACCCTAAAGCAATTACAATAGTAACATCAAATATCATTGATATGGTATGGATATTTGTCTCCTCCAAATCCCATGTTGAAATATGATCCCCTCTATTGGGGGTGGGGCCTAGTGAGAGGTGTTTTAGTCATGGGAGCAAATCCCTCATGAATAGCTTGGTGTCCTCCTTACAGTAATGAGTTTACATGAGATTTATTTGTTAAAAAGAATCTGTCGCTCTCCACTATCTATCTTGCTTCTTCTCTCAGCACATGACATGCCTGCTCCCTTCTTGCCGTCTACCATGAGTGCAAGCTTCCCGAGGGCCTCACCAGAAGCACATGCTGGTGCCATGCTTTTTGTGCAGCTTGCAGAACTGTGAGCCAAATAAACATCTTTTCTTTATAAATTACTATATTAGTCCATTCTCACGCTGCTATGAAGAAATACCTGAGACTGGGTAATTTATAAAGGAAAGAGGCTTAATTGACTCACAGTTCTTCAGGGCCAGAAAAGACTCAGGAACCTGACAATCATGGCAGAAATTGAAGCAAACACACCCTTCTTCACATGGTGGCAGCAAGAAGTGCCAACTAAAAGGGGAAAAACGCCCCCTATAAAACCATCAGATCTCGTGAGAAATCACTCACTATCATGAGAACAGGATGGAAGTAACTGCACCCATGATTCAATTACCTCCCACCAGGTCCCTCCTACAATACGTGGGGATTATGGGAACTACACTTCAAGATGAGATTTGAGTGGGAACACAGTCAAACCATATTACCCAGCCTCAGATGTTCCTTCATAATGCAAAATGAATTAATATAATTACTGATCCCAGATAATCATAATAGATATGTTAATAATGAACTATCTAAAATATGGTGAGAATTACCAAAATGTGACAGAGGCACAAAGTGAGAACATGATGTTGGAAAAGTGGCACCTGTAGACTTACTAGATGCAAAGTTGCCACAAACCTTTAATTGTAAAACATGCAGTATCTGTAAAGTACAAAAAAGGAAACAGCAATAAAGGAAGTATGCCTGAATCTCTTCAACATTATAGTTATGACATCCCTCGTGTATGGTGACCAGATTTAACTCATTAACTAAAACCTCACATGGCAGCTGTTAAAGCAACAGAGAAAGTAACTGCTGCCAATTGTAGTCAACCCTAGAAAAACGTTTTTGTGAAGGTCATAAATATGCTTCACATTCTATTTCAATAACTTATATTTATGTTGTTATTGTATTTGAATTATAATTCATTTGCATGTCCTCTATTGTCAAAATGAATTTCAGATTTTAGGTAGGAAAAAAAGAAATCACTTGCTGTGAAAAAAATAAACCTTTAGTATTTCATTGGATATATAATGATAATATCTGTAAAACTAATAGCAAAATTCAAATATGCTTTTATTGAAAAGTTCTTTAGCACTCGCTCTTATCATGTCTCATTTTCTCTGATGTACTAGACCTAAATTGCCACTTATAATGTGTGATGAACATACAGAAACTTACATGTTGCCTTTTGTTTTATCTAGAAGCAAGTAGATTGTACAAATAGGCTTGATTGCTCTGTGATAGAAAATGTGACCATCTGTAACAATTCATATTGTGAACTTATTACATAGATAATTATTATGATTAGTGTTACAATTCAGCAATCAGAAATCTGTACAGGATCCAAAGGAACACAGCAGGATAATACTCTATCTAAATGGGCTCAGGAAAAATGCAATTTATTTGACACACTCCACAAGAGAGACAGAATCAATTGGACATATAACGTAATCATTTTTCTCTCCCTTAGCAGCTTGGCACAGGAGCCAGCATCATGCATGGAAGGGAGTTTGCCATACAAAACCATGGTTATTGCATCTGCATGAGAATAGATCAACCCTTGGGTACACTCAAAATATTACTGGAGTTCCCTTTATTCAGATAGGACAGATTTTCCTAAAGACACTCTCCTTTTCTACCACACAGGACACATATTTCACCTACAAGTGCTATCTTTATGTCACTCACTTAGAAAATTAAACCTTGTCATCTCTCTAACTCTACTTGGTTTCAAGTGCAGCAATAACATTTAGATTAAACTATATATTTTGCAAGAAAAATCCATCCTCCCTCCATATTCTTTGTGGCTGGCCTGTGAAGTATTCTTTGAAAACCAGTGAATCATATTCTGAGAATTATAAGCTTATTTAAAATTTTTTAACACTGACTGGTCTTCTGAGCTTGAGAGACATGATAGCTTTTTACTACCAGCTGATAAAATATGTAATTGTTCAATTTCCAAAAAGCTGTTTCATTGTCTCTAGTTACTCCACATCTGCTACACTAAATAAGATATGACAGAAGGGAACTTGGTGGGAGGTAGAGAGGAGGAAGGCAAAGGAGTCCTAAAGACATGCAGGTGGAAAGTTGTTATCCCAAACATCTGGACCTGTTTACTAGGTAGTTGCTACCCTGGGATGGATACATGCTCTATTTACAAAGTCCCTTGGTAGAATAAAATTTTTTTCAAAAAGGAATGTCTTATTGCATAAAATACCCAGATAAAAAATATTAACTTTCAGAAATAATCAAATATGTAATCGTTAAGATGGAGCATCATTTGTTTCCACTTAATGGAAAATTAAAAGGATATGTAAGTGTTCAGTACAAGTTTTTAAAGAGATATTAATTTCAATATTTATTTTTTATTTCTAAGCTCTGTATTCATAAACAAATGACATTAAAATAAACAGAACTTCATTATATACCATTCACTTCAAGACATTTTATACATATTTATTGTCTATTTTGTGCCACATATTCCAGACACCATTTTATTAAAATTATTTATGTACTTAAGGAGTGAGTGATTATATATCATCACAGTTCTTGGCTTTCCTTTTTTCTTTATAGAGCATATTAATTTTGAATGCACATGGCACACTTTGTATAGGTATAAAAAGAACAGACAAATGCAAAGCATGACTGTTTCCATAGCCATTTGCTTTCTCCATTTGGAGGATACTAAATATAAATGTGTCTTTTGTTTTCAGAAATATTCTATCTATTCACGTTTTCTTTGGTTTTCATTTTTACAAAAATCATACTACTGTTGTTGAAAATAGTATAAATCTTGCATCAAAGCAATTTTCTTGTTTTTCCATATTCCAGATTGTCAGTCTCCATAGTTAACCAAATTCAACATTTCTACCTCTTCCTTCTTTTAGTTACTTCTGTATTTTCTAAATCACATGTGTATTCTTTCTTTAAGTATTTAGTCCTACATAATATCTATGGGCCTCCTAAAGTGGAAAATAGAAGAGAAAAATTGGCCTTTTGTGTCCTGCCCTCTTCGTGCCAAAGCATATATACATAAACACATGCATAAACCTATGCATATGCACACACATACACACACACACACATTCATACATACTTTCTTCCAATAGAATTATATAAGGGTTTGATTAAGTTAATAGCTACTGTTTGCATTATGTGACCCTGTAAATATTATTTGTAGCTAAGCTAAGTAAAATATTCCATATAGTATCACTACATTATCATTATAGTTTATATTTTGCTCAACTCTTTATTGTCCTGGAGGTAATTTTTTCATTTGGTTCCTTTCCAGCATGGCCATCGGTAGTTTATTCTCAATCAATCTCTAAATACCTTTTCAATGAATTGAAACACATTCACATAACTCTTCAGTCAAACCTTTTCTTTGAGACATCCCTCCTGAAGTCTTCTGTAGTCCAGTTTCAATCTGAACTATGTGCTTTCCAGAATCATTGCTCACTGGTCAACCTGGCACTTTCTTCCCTTGACTATCAAATCGGGAATTCCTTTCATTCTTCTTCTGTGGGAAGGCCTTCTTTCCAGGGTCCTCATTCTTTCTCTTTCTTTTTTTCTCATGCTACTAAACAGAGCACATACTCCAATAGCTTCCTGAGAATGTGCATGTGCATCAAAACCTTGAGGACATGAAAATCTTTTTCTTCAAGCTTCACAAATCTTTCATAGTCTGGTTAAATATACACCATCTTGCCTTAGAATTTTTAAGACACTATTTCACATTCTTCTAGCTTCTAGTAAGAAGTCTGAGGACATTTTGTGGTATGATTTTTTGTAGGTGACATGTTTTCCTTATTCTCTCTTTAATAATTTAGGAACTTTATACCTATTGTGAATTTTTAAGATGACTGTTTTTGGAGGTTTTTTAAAAATCATTGCTCATAATAATCTTCATATCGTTCTGAAAACTATTATTCAGTTATGAAACATTTGCTTAAATTTAAAATATAAATTTATTTTCTTTATTGTTTATTTTTCTGGAATTCACATTATTAGATGTTGGTACTACTGGATGGATAGTTTTAATTTGGATATATTTTTTCTAGTGTATTTCCTTGTCTTTTGCTGCTTTAGTTTCCTGAAAAATTTCCTCAATTTTTATCTTTATACACATACACAAAGATATTTTTCTATATAGCATTCTCTATATATTTTGTTTCCTCTGAATTCATTTAGTTTTTTCTTTGTTAAGACTTCTTTTATGTAAATACTTTCATCAAATGTCTGATGATACTTGTTCATTTGTATATATGTAAGAGGGAGGATATAAAAGAAATTTTCAACTATCCTTACTTACAAATTCTGAAATTAAATGAAACGAACATATTTTGGACTACCTAATTCACATTTTGCCTTTTGTATGCTTTCATAGTAAATATATAACTCAATGTATTTTCTGGCATGAAGAGATAACTCTAGTGGAGAAAAAAGAAGCATGCATGATTAAAAGATGAGATGAAATACATAAAATTTTCATTTTGTTTTGTTTTTGTTTCTTATCAGTTGGGAGCGATTAGGTGTTAATCTGGAGCACAAGTTTTCCTCTTGCCTCTGAATATAAAAAAATAGAAATCTAAAAGGACTATATTTATATTAAGATTTATGCATAAGATAACCCTTCTTTACATGAGAATAATAAAATAATGCACAATTAGAATGGTTTCTGTGATTGACTTTCTATTATTCTTGTTACGCTAAATGACTTATCTCTGCCAATATGGCAATCTAATTCCTCTTGGCAGTGACTTGTTTAGCAGTGACCATACAAATGAACAAAAGTCCTGTGTGAAGTTTCAATTCTTAGATAACATGGGATGAGATAGTCTCTTCATCTGGATATTTTCTTATTTTGATATTTTATCTGAATCTGCAGTCTTCCTGCATCCATAAGCACAAAGCCGAATAAACATGGTAGAGAAGATAGGTGAAAAGAACCTCATATTTTTGAGTACATCATTGGACCAATGTGTCAAGAGCCCTGGATTAATTGTATATTACTATTGTATTAGATAATAAATATTCTTTTATTGAATCAATCTGGGTCATGCATTCAGCTACAGGCATTTCAGCTAACACAATAAATTGCTTTATATTTAATATAAAGAATATATTCTCAAAGGACAACTTACTATAAGATTAAAAAACAGGAAGAAATTAAAAACTTGTACTAATAAGTAGAAATCTCATGCTTGCTTTCAAAGTAAGTAGCAAAGGTCTATTTACACTTTGTGGTACAATAAAACTAATTCAGTCAATTGAAGAGGTGGCTATGAGAGTGTTTCAGGTTACAACAGTGTTTCAGATTGTACATAAATTTGAAAATAAAAACTGAATGAGCTTTCTTTCAAAAAGTTTTTGAAATGCAATCCTCTATATAAAATTTTAGAGGAAAGATTTTTACATTGTAGTATTATTATAAAAGTAGTATATTATGTGAATGTTTTAAAAATAGAGCCATTTATTTTGTCTTATTTAGTACCATATAACTATTTTTAAGACCCCTATTGAAATACGGATTATTTTTGTCAATTTTTAAAGTGATAGCATTAGTATGATTTTAAATTAATACAAATGTAAAAATTAAAATTAATTTTATTTTTAAATTTTTCAAATAATGCTCATGAATATTACTATATGTAATCTCAAAAACAATTCTACAATGAAATAAGAACGTATTATGATTGATATTATATAGATCAAAAAATAATGCAGGAAGAAATTAAAATACTTGTACTAATAAGAAGAAATCCCTTGTCTCAAGCCAGGTTTTCCGGTGATGATCTATTTCAAACTTGATAAGCTTATTCTATGATGGCCTCAGCACATTACAATTATTATGACTAAAATACTCTTTTCAAAATAAATCTTCATATTAATGACAATATTCTGCTCTCTGTTTGCTCCCCTATTCTTTCAGGTTTAGATTAATTTTGAGAGAGAATCTGAAGATGGATTAGATAGTAATCCAGAAAAAACTATTTAGAATGGCACAGGTTTTGATTACAGTAAATAGATTATCTTAAATAAAAACCCTATATTATTCTTAGTAATAAAATCACAGAGATTAGCATAGTAGGAATACTGATTCTGTATCCAGGAACCTGTCATCTTGAAGGATTTAACCATGATAAAATGTAATGCCAACCAATTTGGAGTTTTACTTAATATCTTCTTCCTATCAAGTGGAAAATACAGTTTTGTGGGGGAAATGACACGAAGTATGTCTTTGTATAACGCAATATACACTCTATCTGTAACACTTTTATTTGAACCACAGGATATTGCCAATACATAATCATCTCAGGCCTACAAATGGCAATTTCATCTGATTCAATCTAGTATTTTTTGACATTTATTTGTACTAAAAAAAATCTGAGAAAAAGACAGAATAAGATCAAATTATCAGCTTAATTTACATGCATTACACTTTTAAAAATAATTCTTATGTACACAATCACTAATTTTAATTTGAAATATTTAGTTTATATATGTCTCACTAAAGGAAGACTCATGCTGTAGAATCATAACCACAAGTTTAAAAAGCCTACTTAAGTAAATTTTTTTTGTGTGGATGACAAGGTCCCTATTAGAATGTCACATCAAAAAAGTATTATGCAAAATTTAATATGTAACAGTAACATGACAATGTAAGAATGCAAATATTTACTTTATGCTATAACATCATCACATCCACAAATAACATCTTTTTGAAGAATTAAATGACTCATAGTGAAAAGAATCTAAGACAATGACAAAAATAAATTCAGAAGACAAACTTTCAATTATGATCTAGATATTAAATTTTTTCTAATATTGAAGGCAAAACCTTTTCCTACTGTTCAATGCATTCCTAATCTTGTCCCAGTGCCTGTGCTTTCTATTTGATAGGCACTTTATAGTGTTCTTATGTTATGTTTTATATCAAAATATGATTATTCTCTTAATGACTCATGGTTAAAGGAACTCAGAGAGGGAAAAGCCTACATAACCAATAAAGATTTTAACGGTATATTTGAAACTTTACAGATTATAAACTTATACACTTTTACTTTACTATAATAATGACATTTATTTTATAGCGCTTTATGTTTTACAAGGACTTTGATTTATATTACAGTATCTCATTTAGTGTTTTTTGTTTGTGTTTTGTTGTTGTTTGTTTTTTTGTGAGACTGGGTCTCACACTGGCGCCCAGGTTGGAATCCAGTGGCATGATCATAGCTCATTGCCTCTTCAAACCCCTAGACTCAAGGAATCCTCCCACCTCAGCTTCCCGAGCAGGCAAAACTACAGACACACATCACCACACCTAGATAATTAATTTTTTTTTTTTTTTTTGTAAAGGGAGGGTCTCGCCATCTTACCTATGCTAGTCTTGAACTCCTGGTTCTTTCTATGTTTTTGTTTTAAGGTTTTACGTTATACTTGACTGAGAACTGTAATAAAATAAGTTTTAAGAAACTATTCAAAATTCTACACAGAAAAAAAAAAACTACTAAGAATTTTCCCTTACTGTTTATAAACTTAAGCACAAAACAAAACTTGTAAATAAAATAAATATAATTTCATATTTATACATAAAAAAACATTAAAGATACTCCTAGGTTTAAATATTTCAATTGCACCTTTATTAAAATTAATTCACATACTATAAAAGTTACCCTTTTAAAGAGTACAATTTAGTGGTTCTTTGTATATTCACAGAGTTGTATAACTATTATCAATATCTAACTTCATTAGCAGTGCATGTTTGTAATATTTTTTAAAGAAATAAACAAATTACACGTACTTCATTTTAAAAACAAAACCAAAATGAAAACTTAGATGATTTTTTTTTCCCTTAGATGTGCTTCTACACAAAGTATACTCAGCAATTTTGACTTCATGCTTGGGAAAAGACTTCCAAGGGATAATATTATCATAATAAATTCTCTGAAATGTTTTATATGATCTGGACTTGAGATGTCCACCCTAAAACTGTCTTCCTTCCATGTGTACAATGAATGTGGTAATTAAATGCATGAATGTCCCTAATTTCTTACCCTTTCTATATCCAGGGGTTTTTGCCATACACATGTGTAGTGCCCTCCCACTCAGGTCTCTCAAGTACCATGAACATGAGTCAGTCAGTCATGCTATTCATTCACTTATGATTTAATATATGCTGTACATATTGGTTGAGTACCATAATATATGTCTACTATCACAAATAATGTGCTGCTCGTGGCCAGTCGCAGTGGCTCATACCTGAAATCCCAGCACTTTGGGAGGCCGAGGAGAGCTGATCACAAGGTCAGTAGTTTGAGACCAATCTGATCAACATAATGAAGCTCCGTCTGTACTAAAACTACAAAAAATTAGCCGAGTGTGGTGGTGTGCGCCTGTAATCTCAGCTACTTGGGAGGCTGAGGCAGGAGAATTGTGGGAACCCGGGAGGCGGAGGTTGCAGTGAGCCGAGATCACACAATTGCACTCCAGCCTGGGCAGCAGTGCGAGACTCTGTCTCAAAAATAAAAAAAAAATAATAAATAAATAAATAAATAAATAAACAATGTGCTGCTCATATTCTAGAATTGAGAATATCGTTCTGAAAGTATATTCTAGTGGAAAGACCAATACCAAAAGATAATAAAAATAAAAATTGATCAGTGTTATAAAGAAAAATACAATCAAGCTACACAGGGAAGCAGTTGGGAAAATTCAATTTTAATCATGTTTATCTAGGAAGGCTTCTCTGAGAAATTAATAATTTGACATAAATTGGAAGGTCAAATGAGGGAGGTGACATCTGGAGTGAAATCTGAAGAAGGAGTAAGCACAAAGAACCTGATCAGGAATGAACGTGGTTCGTTTGCGGAATTGGCAAGAAAGCCAAAAGGTATTAAGTGCCCAAGAATATGTTGAAACTTCAAAGCTTTCTAAACACAATTTCCTATTTTGAAAGAAAAAAATGACTGGATAGCAGAAAGTTTCCAACATTAAAGCAAATAGTCAATTTGAAATTACTTGTCCTTTTTAAAAAAATTTGTTTAATGCTTTAAGAGTGCCAATCTCCTAACAAGTACCTCAGCATTCAGATCCCGTCTTTCAGTACACTGGTTATACTGCCGATCTCACTTAAGATATCTGACCACCCAACATTTTAGGCAAAGCAATCTTGAATGCCATTTTTATAAAAGAAAAGTTAATTACTTAATCAATATAAATTTTAGACTTTTGAGCAATAATTCTAAATTATTAATATAACATGTTCCTGTGTGTTTTGATGTATACGTACTAACTTTTTTTAACTTTTACGTTCAGAGGTGCAAGTACAGGTTTGTTATATAAGTGAACTTGTGTCATAGGAGTTTGCTGTACAGATTTTATTTTATTTATTTATTTATGTATTTATGTATTTATTTATTTATTTATTTATTTATTTTTTGAGATGGAGTCTCACTGTGTCGCCCAGGCTGGAGTGCAGTGGCATGATTTCGGCTCACTGAAAGCTCTGCCTCCCAGGTTCACGCCGTACTCCTGCCTCAGCTTCACGAGTAGCTGGGACTACAGGCGCCCGCCACCATGTCCGGCTAATTTTTTGTATTTTTAGTAGAGACGGGGTTTCACCGTGTTAGCCAGGATGGTCTGGATCTCCTGACCTCGTGATCCGCCAGCCTTGGCCTCCCAAAGTGCTGGGATTACAGGCGTGAGCCACCATGCCTGGCCATTGTACATATTTTATCACCCAGGTATTAAGCCTAGGACATATTAGTTATTTCTTGGTCCTCTTCCTCCTCCCACCCTCCAGCCTCTGAAAGATCCCAGTGTGTGTTGTTCCCGTCTTTGTGTCCATGTGTTATCATCATTTACCTCCCACTTTCAATTGAGAACATGCAATATTTGGCTTTCTCATCTTGTGTTAGTTTGCTAAGGATAATGCCCTCTAGCTCTGTCCATGTCCCTGCAAAGGACATAATCTCATTCTTTTTTTGGCTGCATAGTATTCCATAATGTATATTTATCACATTTCCTTTATCCAGTCTATCTAGCCTTATCAAAATGATGTCTATTTTCCTAATATAACCAATTCCAAATTCCTCCCAAATTTATGGAGGTAGCACTAAAGGCAAAACCTCAGAAAACAGGGTAAATACCTTCTTTCCCACCTCCCTACCCTTTCAAAACCATCAAAATTGAGTGTTTCATATTCTTTCGTCTTCCCTCTGGGTCAAAGATTCAGGGACTATACTTATCAAAATTCTATGCCACAGTCTTCTCAGCCATGTGGCTAACATCTTCCAGATGGCCAATGAACTAGTCTAAATAACCATTCACACCCTCATATATCAATTTGAATGCATTGATTCTTATAATAACACAGGAAAAGTGGGCTTATGTTGTAATCTTAGGAGTTAAAATCTCAACAATTAAAGTACTATAGGTAGAAAAGTAAAAGAGACCCTGAAGAATTTTTGACATTAACAAAACTTCAAATTGTCAGAAAACCAGTATATGCCTTTTTACTTTTTTCTATCCCACTTCAAACTTTAAAAATAATACACTAATTTATTTCCGTTAGACTATGTACATTGATCTATGAATTATGCAGGGCAATCTGACCTCAAATACAGATTTGAGAAGAAGAGTAGGTATGAGTAAAAGACTAATGTGAGTGCTGTCAACATAGTCATCTTATCTATTGGTATATGTCTGGTATGTAATCTCCTCTCTTCTAATAATGAGTAGAGGGAAACAAACACATTTGCCTAAAGAAATAAAGAACAAAAGTAAGAACTATTATCCTGAGAATGGGCATACTTCCGGAAATTATTTGCCATAGTAGTCTAAGGAATATTAGAATGAATCACCAATTTTAATGTTACAATATAGTGTTACTTCTAGGACTTGTGGCCAGACATCTTTAAAATATGCTGGAATGGGAAGAATTCTGGGTGAGAGATAAGGCAGAAGGCAGGAAAGTAGAAACAGCAGAAGTGACATTTACATTGTAGGCAGTGAAAGGCAGAGCTGACACTGGATATTCTGAAGAGAAGTTTCAGGGACACGTTAGAACAATCTCAAAACTCTTCTTTGAATGCAGTCAAAAACTAAGACCAATCAAAAGTAGAGTATGTCTATAGAAGACAAACAAAATAAACCCAAACCAAAAATAACTTGTGCTCTTTGCTACATGACTCGGTCAATGAGAACAAAAGCAATAATCACACTCATACTTCAGGAAAACCTTCTTCCCCCAAAGAAAAGAAAATGAAATTTTCTAGGTTAAAATGACTCACATTAGATCACTCAAATTAATTTTCATTTTAATTAAATGTGATGGACTAAGCACGAGTTTCTACTTCTCTTCACAAACAAAGGGACATTGAAATAATAGACAACTGGACAAGAACAAAAGAGAGAATGAAATTATCGTTCTGGAAGTTGGAAAAAGGAAGTTGCTTTTGTCCTTTCAAACAGCTATAGCAAAATAATGGGTAATTTATAAACAATAGAAATTTATTGTCCACAGTTCTGTAGGCTGGAAAATCTAAGCTCAAGATGCCAGCAGATTCTCTGTCTGGTGAGAGCCTGTTTCTCATAGATGGTGTCTTCTATGTATCCTTACATGGGAAAAGGGGTGAACAAGCTCTGTTGAGCTTCTTTTGTAAAGACACTGTGCCTTATGAACTGAGCCTTCATGACCAAATTACTTCCCAAGGCCCCACCTCTTAATATCATCACCTATGGGGTTAGGTTTCAGAATAGAATTTGGGGGAGATGAAAATATTCAGACCATAGCATCATCCATCACACATTCTAGATTTACTTGGAAAGTTGAATCAATTGAATAGTTGGAGAATGAGCTGAGGAAACCAAAATAATACTTCTAATGATCCTCCCAGGCAAACCCCACAGAAGTAAAACATCTAAAACAGCCACTTAGCATAGATTCCTTTTTTTCCCCAGTGGATCACATATTGTATAGATTATTTGCTTTAAGATAAAAATTTCTTACCATCAATTAAGAAAATGTTCCGGACTTCATACCTTGAAAATTATTCTTTAGTAGTTCTAGAATGGGGTCCAGTTAAGTGTATGTATCTAAATTTCTCAGGTGAATTTGAAAGACATTCTGGTTATGAATTGTTACCTTCAAAAGTGGTTGTGGTTCTTACTGACAAACTACTATTCTGAGGTAAGCCAAATAGTGATTCTCTGCATATTATGCAAGCTTAGGTAATAGCATGGGCTAAATGTTTTATTTAACAAATCACTTTTGTGTTATTCATAGTTTAAAAATATATATGTGTGTAGTTTAAAATAGTTTGTGTTCAAAGGCTTTTCATAAGAAAATGTCCATTACATTTTGTAGGAGTAGTTTGCAAACATATTTCTTTTTCATCCTTAGTTTTTTTTCCTCTCTCTATCCCTCTCTCTATATAATATAAAATATATATAATTTATATATTATATATAATAAATTTATATGTAAAATATGGTATAGTGATCTCTAATTATAAAAATTAGATATAGATATAGAAATTACATGTTAAATACAATTGATATTACACATATAATTGTATATATATGTGTATATATACACATACATACACACACACACACACACACATACACAGTACATATAATTTCTGTAGTTAGAGATCACTATACCATATTTTCTGGAGAAGAATTTGGTGGTATATGTCTATATATCTATATCTATATGTATATGTTATGTGAGAGTTTTACTTTTTCAAAATTATACAATTGACCCAAAAATTAAATATCAAATCTGTAGAGATAGTGATCTATATATCCAAAAAAATGTAGTTTATTTAGACATTTTTCAAATGAAAAACTAAAGGAGAAACTCAGTTGAGCCTATTTTTTCAAGTTTTAAAATAATTTGCCATATCAATGAATTAATATAAGATACATAATATCATAATACAAAGATTGATGGAAATAGGGTTGATATGATGGTATATTAACAACAGCTTTAACTTTCTTCATACACAGCAAAAAAAAGAAAAAAAAAATAGACTTTAAACTCCTCCTTCTTCCCTGTCATTCTCCATAAAATCCACACATACCCACAAAATATATATCAACAACAAAAAAATGATCCAAGGTAAGCAATCCATTTCAAACTATAAAGGAGGATTGGACCATTAAATTGTATAATTGGAATTATGGTTAAGATGTAAAGTCCTATGCATTGTTATTTTCTATTCATTGAGTTAAAGAATTCTCCTCATCAACAGAAATTTAAATTTCATTTTGATGTTTGGAATTCTTTATCTCCCTTTAACTGCTGTTCACAGGACTCAATCAAGGATATCTCTTTGCAGTGATGTTACCGATATATATTTCATAGTTTAGTGGAAAATTCTAAAATAACCAATACATCATTTTGCTCTAGATTTGGAAGCTAACAAAACATGGCTACAAATGAATAATTAAGAAAACAAATTACCAAATCATATCCCTAAATGTTTCTTTAAGTTACCCAGAGGGTTCCCCTACAATTGACTTCTTGTGTATGAGTAATGAAAACCAAGATTTGTGTTTACTTCACTGACCCTGAAAACAAAAACTCTTATAATCTTTGTTTTGAAAGTATTATAGACATTTAGTTTTATGGAAACATTCTTCAATGTTTCAGATTTGGGAAGTACAATAATGCTGTCTTTAATAGTAGGTTTTTCTCAACAATGTTGGTTTAGGACAATACTTTTCTATCTTGAACATGGATAAGAATCACTTGGAAGGCTGGTTTAAAACACAATTGCTAGCCTAGACTGTGAGTTTCTAATTGACTAGATCTAGAATGGGGCCCATAAATTTGCAAACATGGAGGACCACTGGTTTAGAATATGTGTCCATTAATTTATCAGCTGAAATTACATATATATATATATGTATGTGTATATATAAAATTAATGAAAACCAACTTGTGCTGATTTGAACTGTGTTTATGTCTCCAAAACATCAGTTTCAGAAAATGTCAACATATGGTTCCATATACTCATATTTAAAATAGCAAATTTTATTTCTAGTAGCAACGTTATGATATTAATGCCTCTTGCTTAAAATGAAGTAAAACTGTGAATGTTAGCAATGTTATTTCACTGAGAAGTAAGAAAGTATTTTAGAAGAGTAAATTGCTAGTTTTTAACTTTCTGTGCATTTTTTGGCTTCAAATAAAATCTTAACAACAATAGTCTCCTTGGGCTTTTCATTGACATCTTTTAAAGTAATTCAGAGGCTGAGGAATGCAGAAGTTAATCACTTTGACTAATTTGTAATTAGCTCTACCTGTATTCCAGAGGAAATGATCAATATTACCATTTGAAGAGGCCAGTCTTAGATCCAGCAACACTTCTAGAACAGCCGCAGTTAATTTTTGACATTCAGTGCCTGTTCCTCACTGGAAAAGCTAAAATTCTCGTATTCAGTCACAATTTATTAGAACTTTTTTTTTTTTAAATAGAGAAAATAAACATTATTTCTTTTTAACTTTTTAAAAATATTGGGTGAAAAAAGTGTTTAAAATTACATAAGTCAGTTATTATTATTAAAATTATTACTGAATCAGTGAAAGATAATTCCTGTCATATGTGTTCAATTTTAAGAAAATAAAAAAAGTTCCCTTGCAGATTAGTTTTCTAACACATTTGACATACTTAAAGTAGAGCTGAAATGTTTTGAAATGTGAAATCAATTTATCTTTAAACAACTTTTAATTTGATTTTCCTGGCAATTCAGAACATCTGTTTTGGGATCTGGTTATACCAAACACTATTTCAGAGACTGAGGAAAACATCAGAAAAACAAGAGAATTTCATTCCTGGGGAAGGGGTGTATATTTTAGTAAGAAAAAGAAATTCAACTTAGGACAATATTATATTTCCCCGATTCTTCAACATGGAGTATGAGATCCCATAAATAGACTCTTGTCGACCATCTCTATTTTATTTTATTATTTAGTTTAGTTTAGTTTCATTTTTCAGTGTTCATTTTCCTTAAATGACCCCCATCACCCTGCAGGCAGGTAGGCGTTGGCAAGAGATGTTCACTTGGCAATATCGCTCTTTGCCCATATTCTGGAAGGTCTCCTTCCAGGAAAAGTAGTTCCAACCAGGCTCCCCGCTGCCAGGAGCGGGTTTTTGCCATGTGTATGACTCGTAGTCCATCTGCCAATCTGGACTCAGCAGAAAGGCAAGCTCCTGGCCTCAGAAGTCGCAGACTCCAGAAATACAGCTGCCGTTGTCGGTTCCAAAGAGGATGACACTGGCAAAGGCATCTTCCTCAGCTTGTCCAGTCGCTTGAACATTCCAGTGATGAGATTGCAAGTCATAAAGGTCTGAGTGAGTTCTTTAGGGAAGAGATATTCTGATTACCACAGGGACCAGTCATCCTTATCAAAGTGCTCCCAGAAATAGGGCAGCACCACAAAGTGTGTGTCCTCGTTGGAGTACTTGTGCTTAAATTCATCCAAAACAAAGGTACTCCTGAGAAAGTGAGCGAAGAAGTCTTTGACCTTGGGCTCAGCAGCCAGCACCTGCTCACGTTCGTCCATCTCCTCCTCAGGAGCGGGGGCAGCCGCCTTTTTCTCCTCCTTCCGCTCAGCCTGGAGCTACTGCTTCCTTTCCCGTGAACCTTTCCCTTTTCATGGGATATCTTTTTCAGACTGGCTTTCTGCAAGCTTTTTAGCATCAAACTGAGCCATGTTCTCAGACAGTTTCACCTTCCATAAGACAGTCCGGAATTGGGGTTGGTTAATGAAGTTGAGGAACCAGTGTTGGTATTGGGAAAGGCCTGGCAGAAAGAAGGCTCCAGGACCTGCTTATAGAGCCACAACAGAGTGCAGACAACTGCGATGTCAGCCAGACGAAGAGTCCTCGGCTTCAAGTGAGCATCTAGCAGCCCCCAGAATTCGCCTCACCTCCGGCTTTGCATTCTCAGTAGCCGGTTTGTTGTAATGCATGATGCCCAAGGTGGGGAACACCGAGGTACCTGCTGGGGGCACTGCGTTGCTATCAGCGGAGCTCACCCACTGCACCACCTCCACTGCTGCCTATGGAGTACTTTCCCACCGTTCCTCATTGCTCACATAGTAGGCAATGGCATTGCTTTCAAACACACAAAATCCATCGTCACTCTCAAATGCTGGAAACTTGCCGTCAGGAAATTTGCGAATAAATTCAGGGGTGCTATTGGTTTGGTCAGAGTGGAAGTGAGGTAGTACAGAGAGCACTCAGACCTGAGCCCCGCTGTACTGAACAGCAATGAGGACCTTAGTTTTCAGGATATGTCCCAGCTACCATGATGATTTCCAATTTAATATTTTAGTATTAGGATAATTTTGAATTTATAGCAAATATACAATATAAAAATATAAACATATAATATATAAAAATATGTAACATAGAACAGTCTATAGTGCTTTCTGGCATCATATAGAACTCCAAATAGAAAATCAGTGAATGAAAATATTTCTATAAAGATGGAAAACATTGCTGTAGTAAAATGTTAATGCCCTAAAAATTAATTATGTCTTTCATAATCAGATGATGAATTAATCATGATGATTCTGTTGCATATTTCTACAGGAAAGCACATTAGATATATGAGTGGTATAACTTCTGAAATCCCCACATATTCAACCTGTACCCCAAAGCCTTATTTATATCTTCAGTTCCTCTATATATTCACAACTCTACTCTTCTATCATTTTCTTTAATCTGATTACTGTCGTGGTCAGTGACTGCCTGAGGCACGTGCAAGGGCAGTTAAAGAATTTACCAAGACAGTAATGAGTTTAGAAAGGCAGATTTATTAGAGAAAAGAGAAGATGCATTGCAAGAAAGCAGTGGGCAGTACAGCAGAGGGAAGGCTGTCTGCAACAAAGCAGGGACTTGATGAGTATTTTAAAGGGTAGTTGCTTGAGCTGAATGCTTGAACCAGGATATTTGGGTGCCAGTGGGCAGTGAGCTGAGTGCTTGGGTTTGATGTTTGGGTGCAAGTGAGCCATCTGCAATTGGCCCAGTTTCTTAAACATTCACTCCCATCTAACCCTGTTTCTTTCCTGCCAGCTAAGCCTATTTATTAATTTTCTTTTAACTCTTTTGGGTTCCACATTCCCCTACCCTCTCTGACAGAATAACAAGAACAAATCTTAGGGATTAAGACAGAGGTCTCATCTTCCAACTACTTTCTGCTGCCCTGGGGCATAAAGCTGACTCTACCTACAGTTATTGGTGGGTAGAGGGACCCCATGGACCACTGTCTCAGGTTATGGGACTTAAAAGGTTGGGCACACCTGGAAGATGGGTCTTGGGAGAGAGAGCATGTTTCTATGGAACTGATGTCTAGCAGAGTCTAAAGGAGACTCTGGGGTCTTTGGGGATAATTCACTGATACCCTTGCATCATCAGAAGCTTGGTATGAAACTGCTACATTCTAGAAAAAAACAAATTTAACCAGTAAGTTAGAGAGACAAGTACTGGAGAGAAGTAGCAGTATAGATGCAATTGGTCCCCGCAGAGGGACCTCATAGAGCCTCCTAGAACCTTCTTTAAGAAATTAGGTATTTGAAAGTGGTTTTCTTCATAATCAAGTGGCCTGTTTCTGTACTTCCCTTGATTTTTGCTGGATATTTCCTGATTGATTTACACGGAAACAACATTCTTCCTGAAGAAACAAGCATGTCCTTCCCTGGGCTACTGTGAGTAGATTAAGGGCTCATCTATTTTGTAGGACTACTCTAGCAGGGGGATTGATTTGTCGATTCATTTTATTTAATGTTTCTCTGATTGTGTCCAGGAATTTTGCAAATTCTTGGGGAAAGAGGAGATAAGGACAACATCTGTAATTCCTGCCACTGCAGCACCAGTTATACTTAAGCTGGCAAGAAAGGAAATTAAGTGAATGACCGTTTCATCTCAGTATATAGGAGACTATTGGAGGCCTAGCGTTGGCATTAGTTCAGTTAAGTTGGCAGTGTAGAGTTGGGAGGTGGAGTTACATATCCTAGAGAACAAGCAGGGATACATAAGCATTAGTTACACAAATAAAGTATAATCCTGATTTTCAGAGCAATACTGTGTTAACTGAGATGAGGCCCACAATGGTGGGAATTTGGTCAGATTTCAGGGTGACATATAGTGTAATTTGTTAAGGAATCTTTTTATGACTTGTTTGGCTCTTTCTAATTTCCCCGCAGATTGTGGGTGCCAGGATGTATGTAAGTAATATTTAATTTGAAGAGCTTCATTTACTCCCTGTGTTATCTGGGAAATAAAAGTGGGGCCATTGTCTGACTGTAGGGAACAAGGAAGTCCAAAATGGGGAGGTATCTGGTCCAAAAGGGCCATGATGACTTCGAAGCCCTGTCAGTTTTTGTGGGAAAGGCTTTTATCCATCCAGTAACAGTATCTACAAAGACTAGCAAGTAAGCATGTGTATAAAATCTAGTTGCCAGTCCTTCTCTGGCAGAGTCCCTCATCTTTGAAAGGGTTTAAGGAGAGGGGCAGGTTTGTGGGCTCCTCTCCGTTAGACTGAAGCAGGGCATTATTAGGAAAGATTTGGAGGGTGGACAGGTCTTTAACAAGAGTGTGTCCAAACAAGTGTGGGCTATCCCTAAATCCCTGGGGAAGGACTGTCCAGGTTCACTGTTGAGAAACATGGGTGGAGGGGTTTTCCCATTCAAAGACGAATAAGAATTGGCAGTCTGAATGTATTGGAATGCAAAATAAGGCATTTTTAAAATCTAATACTGTGAACCATGAAGTGCCAGAGAGAATTTACCCTTAAAGGGTGTAGGGATTGGAAACAACTGGGGTATATAGGGATTACTGCCTCACTGATGGCCCTTAGGTCTTGTACCATTCTATATGTGCTATCTGAGTTTTTAACAGCTACCATCAGGGTTCTATGGCCACTTGCAAAGACTTAATAACCCCATGACCAATAATTTTTCTATTAGAGTCTGTAGGCCCATTTGGGCTTCAAGATTTAAGGCATGTTATGGCATCCTAGGGAAAATATTAGGTATTCAGATGAATATTTACAGAGTCTGCAAACAAGGAACTTTCTTCAGTGGAGATATTCCATACCTCTGGAGGAACTTGTAAAATGGAGGATTTTAGGACCTTGGGGCTTTTGGTGGGAGGAGCTAGTAATGCCAATATTGGGCAGGCATGCTCAGGGAATTTAAAGCTAGTCTGGAGTTTGTCATTGTGTCCCAAGTAATGGGATAGGACAGTAGCTTAGTAGAACCTGGAAAGACTGAGTGAAAACATTTTTCCCCAGGGTACATACTATGGGGAGATAAAGCATCACTGCTGTGGCCTGCCATCTATGCTGGCGAGAAGGATCAAAGACAAAAAGGTAAGCCCAGAAAAACTAATGAGGGCTGAATAATTAGCTCCTGTGTCAAAGGAAGGTGGGGAGGATCTTGACCATGGGAGTATGAAAGAAGGTTCATCTAAAATGTCTGGAGTCAGGAGGAGGAGGTAAGAACTTTGCTAGGCACATTCAACAGTTTCCTTGAAGGTCTGGGTCCCAACCCCAGGGACATAAAAGCCTGGATGTAAGGAACCTCAGGCCTTTTGGAGGAATTTTGACAACACAGATTGAGTTGAAAAAGAGTATTAAAATCCAAAGTCCTATTCAGAGTCTAGGTTAATTGATCTGAGAGTTTATCAACAGACCAAACAACATTACACAAGAAAATTAGGCAATTCTTCTTGAGAGTCTGAGAGCGAAATTTGTCCCAATGTTTTAGGATGCAACCCAGAGGTGAGTCTGAAGGAATACACAAAGTTTGCTCTATGCTGGGACTGGAAAATGATGAGCCACTGGAGGCTGATGTCTGCTGGGGCATGAAGTGCACTTTTTCTGAAGGTGTCCTGACAGGGGAAAGGATACCACTCAAGTCTACTGGGGTACTTTTGAGATGTCCTTCCTAAAGGTATATTGCACCTATTTGGAAAGACCTCCCGGCACTGGGGACAGTACTACTGGGGCCTTGCACTAGATGGCCTGTCCAGGTCAGAGGTATGAAGGTGAAGGGAGAACTCAGCCTGGAACCAGCCCCAGGAGGAAGGATGGGAATGAGGAGACTCATCACTCTGAGGCCACTGGCGATCACCTGATTTGGGAACATTTGGAGCCGGAGGTCTGGCTGCCTTTATGTGAGAATTAGAGTAAGAAGAAGACATGGTTTATGTCACTCAAAATGTATGTGGATTTGCCCTAGAGGAGCTGCTGCTGATAATTCTGCAACATGCGGGGATTTGAGACCTCTGACCAGAAAGGATAGGAGACAACCTTTCTCCCTCTGGACAGGGTAACCAGACGTTTGCCCTTTGGCCCTCTGGCAATACCAGGGAGCTGCGCTGGCCAGATGCCACTAGTTACCAGAGCACTACTAGATGTTGGCTGCTGGAAGTCTGAAAAAAGAAAATGAACTTAGGTCCCTCACCTGAGTGGATGGTGGTAGTCAGACACTTCCATGCAGACAACTTTCAGTTTCACCAGAGTATAGCCCTGGCCATAGACTGTCAGTTGTTTCCATCTTGGGTGCTGTCCACAGAGGGTCCCGAGTTGGAAGACAGAAAGGAAGAGGGGAGAGAGTCACAAAATGTCATGGACAATGACTGCCTGAGACCAGCATGGGTGGTAAAATAATTTACCAAGACAGTCATAAGTTTAGAAAGGCAGATATATTCGAGAAAGGGGAGATATATTGCAAGAGAGCAATGGGCCAAACAGCAGAGGGAAGGCTGTCTGTGATGAAGTGGAGACTAGAGGGGTTTTTAAATGGTCATGCTGCTTGGGCTAAATGCTTGAAACAGGATGCTTGGGTACAGGCATGTGGGGGATCAGTCAGAGTGGTGGGAGAAGCTATAGGGAAAGGAGCAGGCCTTCTGAAAGGTTGGAAGGCTCTGCATAACTTTGGGGGAGAATAAGCTGAAGGCAGCTGTTCTCTTACCCTGAGGCAGAGGGCGAGGAATAGGTACAAGGGAGTATAGGGGGATTTATCTTAAATGGCTTATTTACTTTTGTTGTCCAGAAACTGACCTTTGATCATCCATGTGTGTGACTGCTCCGTGAAAGGGGCAACAATATTAATTACCCACAGATTGTGTTTGCTCCAGGCTTTCAGCATTATATGTGTACTGAATAAAAGCAAGCAGCTCCAGCTGTTTGAGGCTGCCCTTTTCTTCAGTCACTAGCAGCCCCATAGCTGCTCTTACACTGCATACCTGTGTCCGAGTACTCCTTCCATCCTTCTCTCAGCCAGGGTCTGCAGGATGGACCCGGCACAGGTTTGGGTTTAATGTTTGGTTGCAAGTGAGCCATTTAGAGCTGGCCCAGTTTCTCAGAACATTTGCTGTCCTCTATCCCTGTTTCTGTTCCTGCCAGCCAAGCCCATTTTTAATTTTCTTTTGACCCTTAGGATGCCACAGTTATTAATAATTTAACCAAAGAGCTAATTTGTTTGTTATCATTAACAATATACATAAATGCTAAGTGATAAAGCACTAAAAATTCTTTGAAAACTTCAAATACAGAACAAAATGGTCTGTCTTTATACAATGGCACTTCCACTATGTTGACTAAAACAGTTTCCTCAGCCATCAGACAAATCTAGAACTGATATATCCACTTGTTGAACATTAGGCCATGGTACAGTTGGGTTGGTAATAAATTTGTTTTGTATAAAATTTCCCTCTGAAGCTTTTTCTGAGACAGTGGATGGGCCTTTTTAAATGTAGAAATTGACAGAGCCACTGTTTTCCTGATCAGATGTGCCTTCATTATGTTTCTTTCCTAGTGAATCCTTAGATACAATGTAACTTTTGTCTTATATCCTTTGCATTGCTGCGATTAGACTTTTTTTTTCTGTTTTGAGGAATCTGTGTACTTTACTCAAGGCTGCAGTTGATATCTAGTTAATTGATACCACCTTACAGGATAGAGGTCAGGGCCTCACCAATTGATCATCCACTGATCAATATTGCCTTTCCATCCATCAGAATATATCCTTAAGAGACAATGAATAATTCAAGTTGCTGTGGCCATGCATACTAAATGTGGCTTCATAAAATCTCCTTTTATTATCATTTCTGTATGTTATCTCTGATTTATAACTTACTTTTTGAAACAGTTTTACTGGTTAAGTAATGGATTCAGTTTCTCTAAAGTTTTCAAAACACTCAAAAGGAAGTTTTGTAGAACTTCTGGGTGGAGTAATTTTAATTACGTTAATATCATAGAAGCCAAGAGAGAAAATATAAGGACAAAGTGCATAATAACAGTGCCAATCAGATTATTGATCTCAATCATTAGAAGTCCATCAGCCAGCACCTTTCTAATAGTGCAACACATATTACAGATTTAATGAGTCTATATTTTTCAATATCCTTTATTGTTGAAAAGGATATTTTTCAATATCCTTTATTGTTTCAATATCCTTTATCCTTATTCCTCACTCTGGTCTACTCCTTATATCTTACCAAATAAATGTATAAAAATGTCTAGCCTCTTTCTTCATAATAACAGATATGTTGAATCTATGACTTATACCTCAAATCAACCAAAATGATGAGTTAATGGGTTCCTCCCATGTGGTTCCACTGTTATCTTTGTTTTATATTTTGCATGAGTGTAAATCTTTCTCCAATTATAGTTTTTGCCATTGCTACTCGTGTTTGACATATTGCATCTTGTCAGCCACTTCTACTCTCATTCAAAGATTAAAGTCCTATGCACTTTTGGAAAACTTTTTGAAATATTAGGCAGAAGCATTTGGTACCTTATATAGTTTGGATATTTTCCCCCTCCAAATCGCATGTTGAAATGTGATCCCCAATATTGGAGGTGGGGCCTGTTGGGAGGTATTTGAATCAAGACGTTGGTTCCCTCATGAAAGGCGTGGTGCCGCTCTTGTGGTAATTAGTTCTCTGTAGTGAGATTTTATTCTTTTAGTTACCAGGAGATTTAACTCTTAAAGAGTTTGGCACCTCCTGCCTCTCTCTCTTGCTCCCTCTCTCACCATGTGACACGACTGCCCCCCCTTCATCTTCTGTCATGAGTAAAAGCTTCCTGAGGCCTCACCAGAAACTAAACCAATGCTGACGCCATGCTTATACAGCTTGTGGAACCATAAGCCAAATAAATTTATTTTCCTTATAAATTACCCAGCCTCTGATATTCCTTTACACATTAAGTTATTCCACTAGGAAAGCTTTCTAACTTGTATACTCATGTTGAATACTTTTAGGGTGGACAAGTTGTTCCTCACTGTCAATTCATAAACCAGTGTGATGAAAGGAGCACATATATTGCATCAGAAAACTGGACTGCACTTAATTTTCAAAAATTCATATCTTAAGAGGGTGTTACAATTTGCAAATTTCTTATTTCCAGAAGTCCAGAAGACTATGGTAGGTTGACTTCAGTCTTCATAGGAACGTATAACATCACACTTTCTGAGCACATCCTATGAGTGCATGCTTAAAGCCAGTAATAAGCTTCAGAAAGCTACTGCTAATGATGTTGTTATCTCAGCTGAAACTTCCATGGAGTCTGCTGCTGCTTTAGTCTTCTCTTGATTCTGCAAAGTGGCATGATCCCGAGCATATGCTTCCAATTTACCAGCTAAATCTGTGTCTGAGGAACTCTTGCTTTCTTTGATGGCGGCTTACCTGTTAACTGAAGTCAGGCCAAAACTCTTTGGAATTTGATGAATATACTCTTGAACATGAAACACTGGAAGAATATTTTGTTTTAGAGTAGAAAACATCTTGTAAACCAACTATTTCATGCATAGTGCCAGCAGCATTGCCAGATTTGCCATCTGTGTAGCAAAAGTCTGTCTATTCATGTTTTATAATTAGAAGATTAAAAGGTAAAGGAGTGACTTCTCAGTTTCTTTCACCAGAGCCTGAGCTATGACTTGGGTCCTCACTATAGCCACCATATAATTGTCATCCCTCCTAAGTGAATCTTTTCAGTTCAGATCCTTTCAGTTATTTGTCAAGACTGGAGAGAAGATGGTTGCTTTAGGTGAAAGTTTTAATTTACATGACCTTTAACATCCTTATGACTCAAATCCTTTATGATTTCCAACAGAACCTCAAGGATAGTTTGTCCATGCTTCCAGGACCACCAAGTCCTTTTTCTACTCCGAGGCTGACTTCTCAGGAAGGCACAACTCCAGTAAAGCTCTGCTGGATCCTTCTCCATTCTTTTTACTTTAAAAACAGTTTAATCACATGGATATGCTATTTATATTAGAAAGTTGGCATTAGTTATCTTCTAATATATAAAAGTTTACCCTAAAACTTAGCTTAAAAAACATTCATTATCTCACACAGATTCTGCAGGTCAGGAACTTGGAAGAAGCTTAGCTACCTGTCTCTAGCAGTAGATCTCTTATAAAGCTGCAAACAAGCTATCTGCTGGAGCTGCAGTTATCAAAAGGCTTAACTAGACTCGTGGTATCTACTTCCAAGCCCTCACATGTAGCTATTGGCAGTAGGCCTCAGTTCCTACTGATATATAAGCCTCGAAGATATAGTTATTTTGCATATATGGATATAAATGTGATGACATGAAAATGTTAATAAAGTTGATGTGGAGAGAAATTAATCAATTTTGTTTTGACAATGATAAGTTTCAGGTAACCATGAAGAACTCAGTTATACTAGATATTTGGAGATTCAACACTGTTTTACTTGGGAAAATTCAGAGATTGGGATAAAGATTTGGTATTTTTATAGTCATAAACTATGCAAGGCATGGAATAAAATCTCAAAACAAGAGGTGGGAACTGAATAGTGCAGGAACAGAAAAAAATATATATAAGCAAAAAGAAAAAAAAAAGACCTTTCATGAATGAAGGGAAAAAAAATAAATCATTGCATTATGGCTCATGAAGTTATGGGAAGAAAGTGAGTTCCAAGAACAGGTTCAAAAACATCAAGAAGATGAACACACACACACACACACACACACACACACACACAGCCTCAAATTAGATAACTGGTGCCTTCTCAAGCCACGATTTTGTGATTTCAGTACTATTCACCTCCAGCATCATGGGTTCCCCACAATACTATTAACTGGGATTAATTTTGATGAGGCTTTTACTACCAGCTTTTTAAAAACTCATTTATCCAAATTTTTAGAGCATTAACCAGCAAACTTAATCAGACACCGGATCGTGTAGTGTTCACCTTCTGTCAGCATGTCACTGTCTTTAGCTATAAAGCTGATTGACACGATTCCGAATGGAAAAAGGTATGGGAAACTGAATATAAAGGAAAAACATTTGACTGTAGATTCAAAACATATGAGAGGAGAAAATACCTGAATAAATATACTTCTGCTTAACATTTATTGAAACAAGCTAGGATACTAACAACATTTTTATTTAAATGTCATGTGTCTTTTTATGCTATATTACAAGAAACTGCTATTTACTTGATCATTTTCTTATACAAAGTCACCTTGCAGAGGCATGTCATGAAATTCTCTCTCCTTCTGCCCATGATACCAGTTAGTGGTGGAGCGTCTCAATCACCCACTTCTCCTCACACCCAGACTCTCAGGAGGTTACAGCTTTGGGAGGATGGGGTGAGGAGTTCCAGTCCAGGAAAGGGACTAGGAATTTAAGCAGTTGAGGCCGTCTCAGCTGGAGAAGGCGCAAATGAGATAGTAAGTCATCCAATATCTCAAGCTAACCAGATATCTCAGATGTGTCAGAGTACATTACCCCAAGCATGGCCATGTGAATGTGAGTGGAGAGGCGTGAAGAGAGGAAATATAAGAAACAGTGCAGTGAGGGTAAGCTAGCACTGCAGCAGCTTGCTTGATGGCAGAGCCAGGACATTACATGGCACTACAATCCAGGGCACCCGAGTGAGAGCAAAAAAGAGGATGGGAATTGTGAAAACCTCAAAGGATTTCCATTAACCCCTCACCCACAACAGCATCCCCTCCCCTTAGGCCAGGATTCAAAGGGCTGTGATTCCGCCTTCTATTTACTGCTTTATTTTCCTGAAATTGATGTGGCTGTAGGGAAAGGTTATTTACAAATCGTAACAGCAACAGTAAACTAGATCAATTAGGAGTTAAAATCCTGGTTCAGCCTCTCATTAGCAGCGTGGCTGGGATAGGCTCTTGACTTCTAAATCTTAGTTTCCTCAACTGCAATACATAAGGTTGATCCTATATGTAACTATCCTTTGGAATTGCAAAATGTAAGTGAAATAATTGCCTTTTATTAAATAATTTCTAAGTGCTTTATAAGCCTCATCATATATAAATCTGTGCAACACCCCATGAGTGGGTTGTTTACAGAAGGTGGAACTAATAGAGAAGATGGCTAAGATTTCTGATACTACAAAACTGGAAAATTACAGAGCTGCTCTCAAACTCAGGTATGCTTAGTTTTGAAGTAAATATATTTGACCCCTGCCTGGCAAAAGGTAAACATTTAAATATTTCCTGCTATCATTATTAATATTAAAAATGAAAACTGGAAAAATACAAAATGACTAATGGTAAAAATAATTACTATTATCACTGTTCGAATAACAATACATATCTATTGAGTACCAGTATATGATCAGAGCCTTTGCATATATCATGCCATTCAATTGTGAAACATTTTTTATTTATTTATTTTTTTGAGATAGAGTCTCTTGCTCTGACACCAGGCCGGAGTGCAGTGGCACAATCTCTGCTCACTGCAACCTCTGCCTCCCAGGTTCAAGCGATTCTCCTGCCCTAGCCTCCTGAGTAGCTGGGACTACAGGTGTGCACAACCACACCCAGTTAATTTCCGTATTTTTAGTAAAGACGGGGTTTCACCATGTTGGCCAGGATGGTCTCAGTCGCTTGACCTCGTGATCCGCCTGCCTCAGCCTCCCAAAGTGCTGGGATTACAGGCATGAGGCACCATGCCCAGCCATGAAACATCTTTATGAGACTAGGGCCATTATTATTCCATATTCAAAGATGAGCATACTGAGGTACAGAATGTTGCAATAACTTGCTCATGATCACATAGGTAGTAAATGGAGGAGTGAAAATCCAGACCATGCCAATGTGACTGGAGAATCTGCAGTGAGCACTTATCTATACTGCCTGTCCCTACTTAATCCAACTTCTCTTTCTTAACCAGGTTCTATATTTTTTTGTTTCTGTGTGTGTGTGAGTGCATGTGTATGCATTTCAATTGTAGTATTCAAATTAAAATATTCAAAAGTTGTATTCATAATGTATTTCACATTTTATGCTGCTTTTTTCTTCCAGCATTGTCTCATAAGTTTTTCTTATATTCTTTTTCAATTGCTTTAATTATATTTATTTTATTCATGAATAACATTATATACAGTAATGTTCTAAAATTGTGGAGGTATTCTTCTATGATTGGACATTATATTTAGCTTGTATTTGATTTTTGCATAACATAAATAACTCTACAATTTATTTTTATAGATATGAGCTTTATTTTAGTTATCAAATTATTTCTAAGCTAAATTTTTAGAAGATAAATTGTTACATTAAAGTACATGAAACTGTTTATTATTTCTTATACATAATAACCAATACTTCACTGAATGGTCACCACGTTCTCCAATAATAGCATCAAAAGAGAATATCAAGAAAATAACTGTAAAAACAAGGAATCTCATTTTTGTTTATATATATATATTGTTTGTTTATATATATATATATATAGTTTGTTTATATATATAGAGAGAGAGAGAGAAAGAGAGAGAGAGTCCAAATGATGCTTCAATAGCCACTGGAATGTGCATGGCTTGAGAGTGTGCATCCAGCAGAAGTGATGAGTTATGGAGTTCCCACAATCATTTCTGTACCCCGAGCCCCAGCAACACATGTACAAGAAAGCTTGCCAAGGCTTTCTTGGATTCAGAGGCCACTGAACCGCACACCTAACCCCCTCCAAAGTCAATAGGGAACACTCAATCTTGGGCTCATTAACATTGTGCCATAACCAGTAGAGCTAATTTTCCTACTAATACCTCACAGCATATACTTAATAAGTTCTTGTTTCCCATCTTTTGCTCAGTCTCATATGCCTACATTCTCTCCTGCTCCTCAGAGTTCCCAATAGCCTCGAACTTCAAACTTTACAAACCGTTTTCATTTTCCGTAATAACTTCACAAAGATCTGACTCTTTTAAAGATCTTTTCATTTGGAGAATATAGGAAAGGATTTTATCAACATTTTCTGAGCCATTATATCTCTGGATCTATCAGCTTTTTGTGCCATTCTACCACATCTCTCTGTTTTTAAAAATTATTTTTAAATAATTGTATGTATTTTAGATGTTTAGCATGACGTTTTAATATATATTCATATACATAGTGAAATGATTACTACAGTCATGCAAATTAACATATCCATCTCCTCACACAGTTACCATTTTCTTTCTTTTTTTGTGGCGAAAGCACATGAAATCTCCTCTTTTTTTCCCTTTTTTAAAAAATTTTTTTGAGATGGAGACTCGCTCTGTCGCCTAGGCAGTGGTGCGATCTTGGCTCACTGCAAGTTCCACCTCCCAGGTTCACGCCATTCTCCTGCCTCAGCCTCCCAAGTGACTGAGACTATAAGCGCCCGCCACCGCGCCCGGCTAATTTTTTTGTTTCCTGTGTATTTTTATTAGAGACGAGGTTTCAGCGTGTTAGCCAGGATGATCTCGATCTCCTGCCCTCATGACCTGCCCTCCTCGGCCTCACAAAGTGCTGGGATTACAGGCGTGAGACACCACGCCCGACCGAAATCTACTTTCTCAGCAAATTTCTAATGTGCAATACAGTATTTATTACTGACTGTAGTCATCATGCTGTACATTGAATCTCTAAACTTCATCCTGCTCAACTGCATTTGTGCCCTTTGCCCATCTCTCAGTTTTTTTCTTACCTCCTTGCCTCTGGTAACTACAGTTCTACTCTCACTTCTATGTCTTTGACTTTTTTAGATTCCACGTTTAAGTGGGAATATGCAGTACTTTTTTTGTGTGTCTAGCTTATTGCACTTAGCCTAATGTCCATTAAGTTCATCAATGTAATTGCAAATGGCAGGATTTTTTTCATCTCTCTTGAACTTCTGAATTTACAGTTGATCCTGAATACTACATCTTTAACAACAGTTTGTATAGTAAGCATCTGCAATAAGTGTGTACATTGACAACTGAGTTTTTGTGTCAGTCTTATAATGGTTATTTTGTGAGGTTTTTGTTTTTGTTTTTTTTTTTTCGTTAGTTGAGGCTTTGATCTTTTGGAGCACAAGGAAGCTGTTTTCTAGACTTTGTGGTCCATTGGTAATATCGTTAATCTAGCTATTTTACTCAGGTTCTCTACAAATAATGTAAAAATACAAAGTATGCTCCTGTGGTGGCATCTGTTTTATTTGGAGCTTTGTGGAATTCATTGAAATATTATTAATGGCTAACTTCAATTTCTAAATTCTGTCATATTAGTGAAATGTGATTGCATTTTTAAAGAAAACTCAATGTTAAAATAAGCTTCATGTCTTAATATGAGAGCATTGCTTTGAGTTGTTTTTATATTCTAAGGTAAACATATGTAATGGTTTAAGTGAAAGAAAAAAATATCCCAGAGTAAATGTTATCTGATTAGTCCATTTACAACTTCTTTTAGGCTTTACATATGACAAGATTACTCACAAAACTATTCTAGCTTGTCCATGGCACAGCTATTTTAAAACACCCCATTATCAAAGGGTTCATTATTATTATTATTTCAGTTGTTTAAGCATTTCTTAAGGCACTATTGTGAGGCTATAATTTCTTCTAGGTGCTAATGAAACAAGGATAAATAAGACATTGTCCTTCCTGTACAATGAGGTTTACAGTACAGTAAGAAAAACAAAACATAAGCATATCACCACAGTTCGATGTAACAACTGCTAAGCTAGAGGTATGCACAAAGTGGAAACACTTGTGAAACCTTTATTTGCTTTTGATGGCACTAACATTTGCCACTATTTTGTTCAGTGTATGAAATAATGTAGTCTCCCGCTTTTCTATTTTTTATTTTACAAAGTCCTCTTGCTGTTCAAGGTAAGCATATGAGGGCCCATATTAAATGTTTATTTTCCTATAATGATGTTGAGATGATAATATTTACTAACTTTCTTTGAATTACAGCAAAAATAAGAGTTTTTAAAAGGCATTGCTTATTTTGATCTAGCACCTTGACACTTCTATCTGTCCTTACTTTGAAGATGATTCTAAAAGGAAATTTCAGATACACTCAGGTAAAAAGATTTACATAAAACACCCCAAACTCCCAGCTGAAAGATATATCATTCTACATAGAAAAATGTGTTTTAAACTTATTCATGCTTTGCCAGACAATGATGACAATACAAACTAGTCTTCTCCAACGTATACAGAGGTCCCCTTTTGATATGTAATTTGTTATTGCTTAGCAATTCGTTAAGTTTCCAAACAGTTCTTTAAAAGTGAGTCAAGAGGCAATACTTACATGTATTTGCCCACTTGATAGTTTGTTGTCTAAACTGAAAAACTTGAGATATTTTGATATATTAAGAATATAGAGTTCTGTTAATTCAAATTTCCCTCATCTAATCTATACAAAATAATTTTGATGAAATACTTATTGCTTTCAGAAAGGTAACAATATTGTTCTTACCATGTACTTTAAGTATACACATTTATTAAATATGATAAACCTGCCCTTAGACATCAAGCAGATTCTCTAAGTATTAGCCCATTAGCTCCCTGTTGAAGAAGCTTCTTAGATAGCATTCCCTAAAATGAAAACCCAAACACAGGAAATAAAGATCTTTTAGCTTTACATATTTTACATGTTTTGTTAATGGCCCTTATTTGGAAGTGTGTAATAAGTTTTGGTTTACATGGCTGTTCATCCCACTAAACTATGGCCTCAGTATCGTACATCATACCCTAGTAAACATATTAATCATATTAGTGAATGAACATGTGATCATCCTCAGATATTAAAATAACAAATATAACAAAATTAAATGTAGAAACTTTCTTCATGCCCTGTTTATTGCTTTTATGTAAAATGTAGTGTTGAATTGAGAAAAGGGTTTTTAAATGTAATTAGAATAAGAGAAGTCACATTTTTAAAAAAGAAGGAAGAGGATCCCTTAATGCTTACTGTGATGCCATTAAATTACAAGATAAACCAACAGGCATAAAGAAAGTTTTAGGATTTTTTTCATTAGATTTGCCATGCTCATTAGTCTTTGAGTTAAGACTTTGCTTCTGTCTGTTTTACGAAGATTTAGTTACGGTTTATAGAAGTGAAGAGGAAGTAGGAACTGATGTGGGAAATTGCCTTGCTAAGAACCCTGGTTTATAGTGGTGATAAACATAAGTCAAAGAGTCCAACAATCTTGAAATTGATTTTTATGCAATGAACAGATGGCGAGCCACATAAAAAATGCTTAAAGAGTAAATACTGTAATATAGAGAAATACTTATGCTACTGTGTTAATTGCAAAAGGAAAATATACACTTTTACAACAATTAGTTCTGTAAAAACAAGTATTTGTTGATCCTACTATGTGCACAGTACTTTGTTAGTTGCTAGAAATACAGTAATGGTGAAGACAGAGAGTTCTTGTTTTAGAGCCTACAACCTAGTTAGATTTGTGTGGGAGTGGGAGGCTGAATGCAGACAATTAAACAGATATTTAATGGAAATGTTTTACCTCCTAAAAGGGGGAAGTTGCAAGCTGCCTCAGAAACAGCTGTGTGAAACAATTTTAAATCAAAGAACCAAGGAAGGCTTCTAGGAGGAAAATCTCATAAAATGCATTTCAATTAAATTTTAAAAATAGACAAGATATCAAGCTACTACTACTACCTGTGATTATGTCTAGGAATAAAACTATATACGGCAGATCTCACTTTTTTTCTATTTTTCTCTATGTTTCAGATTGGTACTGTTTAGTAGAGATAGCTTCTATAAAGGGAAAAATGAATTATAGATTAAGATGACAAAATAACAATAAAAGGATATAAGTTAACTTAGGTACAAAGATGTTAATGAAAGAATAAAGAACAGGAACTTGCATAGGAAGAATTTCCAACAGATCTAAATTATGTACTGGTTAAATGTGTACACCTATATGCTCATTTTAGGCAGTAGGCCAAGGTGCAACAAGATACTTAGATATAATAGAATGTTAAAATAACTCCAAGATGGAGAAAATCAAGAAGCCAATTGCCCCTCTTCATAGCTGTTCTCAATCAGCCTCTCAGTCCCTCTCCTTCTCTGTCAACATATTTAGTATCTACTCTCCACATGATTCCTTTTCATTCTTCTCTGAAGAGTGAAGTTATGTGCCAATTTTGTTTATTTATTTATAATGGAACTTTTTAAATGACTCATTTTTATGATGTATTTGTGATATTTAGTATAGAATAATGTACATGACTTTTTAGAACATTAAAATTTTCCCCAAATACTGGATGTACTTAAAGATCTCAAGGATTAATTTGTACTTCAAATGGTACAACAAACAATATAACCAATAACTTTCCAAATGAGGATTGTATGATGACAAAATATTTTGTATCTATACTGCATTTTGTGCCTAATATATAGTAGATTCAGTAAATTAGTCTTAATGACTGATGAAACAAATGAATAAATTAAAATATTGCTACATATAGACTAATACTTTCAGCCAGGGACAAAAATTTACTCCTTTAACTTCAAAATACTCATGAGTCTGTTGTTATGAGTTCACTCAATAAAATTGATCATAAGGATGTGAGTACACTTATGTTCATTGTCTATAATTATGTAAAAGATGCCTTGTTGTATACCCCTTAGTATTACTTTTAAAACAGTGAAAAGATATTTAGGTGAAAACTTTGCTTTTAAATCATAAAAGCATACAAAAAATAATCAACAATTTATTTAATAATTTTAGAAATGTTACTTTATTTGCACATGAAGTAATGAAATTATTTTTGAAACCAGCAAATGTGTAAGTCCCTCCTTGTGGTGCATAAAATTCACTTGAGCTATGGTCGTGCACTTTATAAGTAAGTGTTTACCTTTTCATCTGATCCTCTGAGAAATGAATGGCTAATATGAATCTTGAAGTCAAGATAGTATCAGTAAAACTAAAATCAAGAATAAAATACTAACTAGATTAGTGGTGGAAAGAACTCAGAAAAGAGAGGAACCTCAGTTATTTAGTACTTAATAGGTGGTTAAGTTATCATCATAGAGAAGTAAAGCAAATCTTTGGTAAAATTAGAACCCTCATCATTATAAAAATGAAATGGATTTTTATATTACCAAAGAGGATTAACAAAGGATGCTCATATTTTATTAATTTTGGAAACTCATATAGTCAATACTAATTCTTTAAGGCATTATTAATATTTGGAAACAATGTGATTTACTCTCTCTGTGTATGTAAATATATATCTATATATGTGTGTGTACATGGTTATTTAGATAACAGATTTTTTTTTTTCCTAATTTGAAGTGTTCATTTGAGCAATATAGTAATCAAATTCAACAATACTTTGGAGTTGTGTTTTAGATCTAAATTCAAATATTAAACTATACTATTGCAGTATCACACAAGTATATGAGGAGACTTCAAAAAGTTTGTGGAAAATAAAATTGAAGATAAAAATACAAACATAAACTGAATTTCTCAACATAAGCTCTATCAAGACACTATTTAAGACACTTTTGTAAGGAATGATATCAGTCATTAGTCCATCCTTAAAAAACTGAGGGTCTTAGGAATTTAACCATGCCAATGCAGTCCTTTTTATGTTATTAACTGAAGAAAAATGGGTGCCTTTCAAAGATTTTTTTGATTAAGAAACATCAACAAGTCAGAATGAGCCAGATCAGGACTGTAAGGTGAATGCCTAATGATTTTCTACAGAAACTCACAAAAATGCCCTTGTTAGATGAAAGGAATGAGCGGGAGTGCTGTGATGGTGGAGAACTCTTCTCTGGTGAAGCTTTCCCAGGCATCTCGTTATTAAAGCTTTGGATATCAAGACATTCTCATAATTAGCAACTTTTTTTATTCTTTGGCCCTCCAGAAAGTCATCAAACAATATTCCTTGCATATTCCAAAAAACTGTTGCATGATCTTTGCTCTTGACTGGTTCACTTTTGCTTTAACTGAAACACTTTTACCTCTTGATAGCCACTGCTTTGATTGTGCTTTGACTTCAGGATCATACTGGTAAAGCCATGTTTCATCTTCTATTACAGTTCTTCCAAGAAATTCTTCTCATTTGTTTACCATTTCCCTTGAAAGCTCTGCTCTCATCTGCAGCTGATCTGGATACAATGATTTGGCAACTACTGAATAGAAAATGTGCTCAACTTCAATTTTTCAGTCGGGATTGTGTAAACTGAACCAACTGAAGTGTCTACAGTGTTGGCTATTTTTCTCCCTGTTAGTCATTAGTCCTCATCAATCAGAACATAAACAAGATGAATTTTTTTCTCACAAGTTGGTGTTAGATGGTCTACCATCGGTGGCTTAATCATCAACATTGTCTTGTCCCTTCTACAAAAGTTCTCCATTTGTAAACTGCTAATACTTTAGAGCTTTGATCCCATACACTTTTTCATAAAGCATCAATTATTTCACCATTCTTTCACCCAAGCTTCATCATAAATTTAATGTTTGTTCTTCAGTTTTATCAAAATGTATGTTGCTCTGACAGGGGACTCTTCAAACTGATGTCTTATCTGTCTTGGTGCTTCAAAGGCGATCAGGTTCAGACATGATATAAAAAGTTAATATGAATTTATTTTGGTGTAAAAAAATTAAAATCCGTGCATCATTTTTTCATAGTATGTATTTTCCATGTATTTTTTGAGGAATCTTAATATTGAGCCAATAATATAAAATGGAAATGATATAAAAATGCTGGTTTCATAGTCAAAATTAGTTGAATATTATTATTTTTATATGAAATGACATAAAATTTTAAATTAATAGACTAATATAACAAGTGTGCATTTGTACCGCCAAATCTAAAATAAAAGTTGAAATAATACAAAAAACTTAATAGGCTCGTTTTAAGAATTGTTTTAAATTCACAGAAACTGTGTGCAGATAGTATAGAGTCTCCACATACTTCCTATCACATACACACAATTTCCCCTCTGACTAATATCCTGTATTAGTGTGGTACATTGTTACAATTAATGAACATATTGATATATTGATACGTTATTATGAAGTATAGTTCATAATTTATACTAAGGTTCACTTTTTGTTGTACAGTTCTATGTTTTTCACAAATGCATGTCATGTATCCACCATTACAATCTCATACAGAATATTTCACTGTCCTGGAAAACCTCTGTGCTTAACCTATTCACCCCATGCTCTGTCTTCCAAAACCCAGGCAACCACTGAGCTTTTTAACCTTATCTACAGTATTGTCTTTTCCAGAATGTCACAGAGTCAGAATTATATTATATACAGGCTTTTCAGACTGACTTTTTTTTTTACTTAGTAATATGATTTAAGGTTCTTCAATGCCTTTTTGTGGCTTAATAGATCATCTCTTCTTATTGTTAAATAACACCCCATTTCATGTAATATATATGGTATTTGTTAATCCATTCAACCTACTGAAAGGTGTCTTGGTTGCTTCTTTCCAGCTTTTGGCAATTATAAATAAAGCTGCTATATGCGTTCATGTGCATGTTTATATTAGATATACATTTTCAAACTCATTAGGTAAATACCTAAGAATGAGACTGTTGCATCATATGGTTAAGACTCTGTTTAGCTTTGCAAGAAATTGTCAAACTGTCTTCCAATATCACTATACCATTTTGCAGTCCCACCAGCAATGAATAACTTTTTCTTTTCCTTCTGGTATTCCTATTACACGCATTTATACCTTTTGTAATTGTCCCACAGTTCAGCATATTGTGTTTAAAATTTTTGTCTTCAGTTTTCTTTTGTCTTTACATTTCAGTTTGGGAAGTATTTATGGACATATCTTGAATCTCACTGATTTTTTTTTAATTGGTGGTGCACACTCTAGCTAGAAGTCCATCAAAGGCATCTGCCATTTCTATTACAGTCGTTTTTATTTCTTGCATTTCCTTTTAATTCTTTCAGAGTTTTCATTTCTCTACAATGTTCATCTATTCTTGCATGTTGTCTGCTTTTTCTATTATAGTCCTTAACATTTTAATCTTTATTTCAATTCACTTTCTGTTAATTACAGAATTAATGTTATATTCACATTGGGTTCTGATTCTTGCTTTGCTTCTCCAGATTTTTTTCCTCTTTTACCATGTTTTTAAATGTTTCGTTGAAAGCCACACAGGATGTATTGGGTAACAGCAACTGAGGTAATTAGGCTTTTAGTGTGAGGACCAGTGTCAATCTTGCTAGGAACTATGCCGTACAAGCTATAGTTGCCAGATGCATCAGTTTCTTCTAGTTCCCTTGTCTATTTCTTCTCCTGTTGTCTTTGAATTTCAGTAAGAACTCCTTCAATAAATTGTGTGTCTTCCAGCTCTCTCAATTGTAATCCACTATTCTTATAACGGAGCACTGTTGATGGGATGGTAAAATGTTAGGGACAGGAAGCATTCTGTAATTTTATGATTAAATCTCAGTCTTGAGCCAGCTTCTCTAAGCTGTTGATGTTCAGCATTTCTTAGCCTTTATTCTATCTCCTGTAAGGTGACAGAAATGCTACAGTTGGCTAATTGTTTTTCCTTCCAAGTCATATAAGGCTCTGGTAAAGTAGTTTCATTTAGAGAGCAGGCCTTTATTATGGAGAATGCTCTGAGCACTTTAGTTACTTTTCTTTTCCCTATACCTGCATAAGACTGGGCCCCCAAAGGCCTCTCCACCTTGTAATCTAGTGATTAGGATTTGGTACTTCCAACATTGTGGCCTAGGTTCAATTCTCAGTCAGGGAATCAGTCCCCTGGAGATCTAAATTCTTTAACTCAAAAGGAAAAGAAGTGGGGAAACTGGGCTCCCAGGAATTTCTAATTCTCAAACTATATAATCGCAAGCAGATTGTGAATTCAAACTGGTTTACTAGAGGCTGTGTGTTTGAGTTTACAAGCAGCCTCTAGCAAATCATCAAAAGTACTATTTAAGTGTTCCTACCAGTCACTGGGTCCAGTGGCTTCTCTGCTTCAGGTAAGCTGACCTTGGCTGTGATTCTCTCTATTGACCTGTCTCTCCATATTTCAGAGTGGCAATTTGCCCTGGGACTTCAATTTTAAGATGGCTCTAAGAAAATTCATTTTAATTTGCTTATCTTTTTACTTGTGGGAACAAGAGTGACTGCTTCTAAGCTTTTTGTATGTCAGAGCTGAAACTGAAAATATAACATAACTTTTTAAGGAAAACATTGCCCAATATTAAAAGCTCCCATACAATTTTAATATAATGGAGAGAAAAATAAAAACTTTTATCAAATTATTCATTTGGCTTTCCATTAAATCACTAAACAGCATTTATTGCAGTATTCTAATTTTGGACACATGATTTTCTCACCATACATAATTTTCACAAAAGTGTCACAAAATAATCCCAAACCCCTAACGATGTCAATCAGCTAGGACAGTTATTTACAGGACATTGTTGCTACAGCTTTTTTCAGTTACAGAGTTTTACGGTGCTAAGGTTCACATGGCCCACTGATCACACTTTTTTTCCCCAAAAAATATCATAGGCAGCCTCCTAGATAAATTTCAGATATTTATCTAAACTTATGGACTGTGCTAATTACTATTAAGCTTTCTCTAACATTGAACAAAATTTATATTTCCTCTTGAGTGGTGTCATTGCCAATTCCTTTGTCTATTTCACATTTCATAGTTCTCAGAACTTATTTTATGTGTACCACAATTTCATGAACAAAACCCTTTGGCCATTTTTTTTTAAATCTGTGTATTCATGTGTTTCATCACCTTTGTAAATTTGTAGTCATTATTCCTAAATGTATTTCCCCTCTTTTACACTCTCTATTCTTGCTCTCCGGAATGCTAATTAGATCTTCTAGTTGTAGTTTTCCTTAATTTCTCTTTCATATTTTCTGGAAGCGATCCTATCAGTGCTGAATCCTAGGTAATTCCTTCAGATATATCTTCAGAATAATTCTGCATTCAGCTATGTAGAAACCCTTTACATTTCTGCACTGTGGTTTTTATGTATGTTTTTTTTACAGTTGTTTTAGTTTTCATGTTTTTCATATCTGAAAGTTCTATTGTTTCTTTTTCAGATATGCCTGGTCATCCCTAAAAATCACTTATTTAATACCTTTAAAAAACATTTTTTTATAGTTGTGTAGCATTCCGTGGTTTATATGTACCATATTTTCTTTATCCAATTTATCACTGATGGGCATTTAGGTTGATTCCATGTCTTTGCTATTGTGAACAGTGCTGCAATGAAAATACGTGTGCACGTGTCCTTATAATAGAATGATTTATATTCCTTTGGGTATATACTCAGTATTGGGATTGCCAGGTTATATTGGATTTCAGTAGACCCAGTAGTAGTAATTGCATCAAGATGAGCTGAATCTTTAGAATAAGTTGCAAGACTAGATACAACTAATATATCTGCCAAATTTTTTTTCTCATGAATGACATCCACTTTCAGTTTTGTTTCAGAATTATATTCCCTAAAATGGGGGGAAAAAAAAGCATTTTGTTTATGACCATTATATAGCCTATATCTTTCATTTAGAGAGCACGCCTTTATTATGGAGAAGGTTCTGGGCACTTTAAAGTAGTTACTTTTCCTTTCTTGCAGATTGTGATGGGTGGTGGAGTGTCTAACCATGTTAATTGTTTCAACTGACACAACTCGCTTGTGGTTTTCCTCATTATATGCTTGGTTACCACTGTAACCTCATTCCTTGATTTTAATTGTAGAAATCTTATAAATATATTGGCAATGCTTTCTTTTAAGGAAGTTTTACATCTTCTAGGACAGGCATAAGTTGCCAATGATCTGAAACTCTTCAACTCCAATGAAGGCCCCAGATCCATGCAAGAGCGCTATTGGCCTGAGAATCAGTGCTTTATTGCAATACTTCTTTTGGCAACTGTCTCCAGGACAACTTCATTCCTTCACATACCTCATTACTCTCTGTTTTAGCTCAGACACAAGCTCATAGGTAATAAAGATGAGGAGGAGGCAGACCAGGAGGAGAAGGAAGAAGAATTTGAATTTTCAATGTCAATGGAAAACTTGCTTACATTTGCAAGTTGTCATTAGATCAAAAATCTGTGTTATTTTGGACCTAGTTTCCTGATGTAGGAAGTTCTATCAGAACCTGTAGTCTACCAGAAGCAGATACTCCAAAGGATTTTCTTTTTAGAATCCACAATGCATTACTATTTCATATTCAATCTATTGGGCAACTAATTACTCTTAATAATTTAATATAGCATGCTATTAATTCTTGCATATTGCATATATTGACAATGGAATTTTAACTATAAATGCAATACTTTACATTTCAATTTATATTAAATTGAATTTCACTGTTTTGATCCAGCAAATATATATTATTTTAATCTTAATTGTTGCACTGAATAAATTTGTGATTCTTCTTTGCATTAGGTTATCTGCAAATTTGATACATTAATAAAAGAAGGAGCAAATTAGTCTAGGCTGCTGACTCCCTTTCATAACTCAATTCTAGAAATGCCATGGAATTAAAAAGAAACTCTGAAAAACTAGAAAGGCTACAGAAAATCCTTGGGGAAGAGTTGAGACAAAGTGCTTCCATGCAGAGGAGGGCAGATTAGCTTGAGAGAGTGAGAAAGAGGATTTAAATTATATTTTTCTTGTTTTTTGCCACATTGCCTTTGGTGGATGATTTTCTGGGTTTATAACACTAGTACAGGAACACACTAGAAAAATGGAATCCCTTAATGTATTAAAAATGACACATTAAGAATTTTTCAGGAATGTGATAAAAATTCTATATCATCAATGTATTTCATCATGTAAAGACACTGTTCTAGGCACTGAGATTAAAGTAAAAAATAAATAAACAGAAATCTTGCCCTCATGGAATTTATATTTTGATGAATGAAATAATAGTGACACATAATAGTGCCTATAACATGTTAGACCTGGTTCTAAGTGCTTTCATTTATCTTTGCTCATAGAACTTTTACAGCACCCACATGAATTCAGTGCTAGTGTTATTAATATTTCCTTTTACTCATGAAGATCTGAAGGGCACGGGAATTATGAAACTTACCTGAAGTCCCACAGTTTATGAGTGTGATGGAGCCCGAGTTCCAACTATGCAGTCTCCTATGGAACTATGCATAGAACTAGAAAACAAGTTGATGAGTTATCACTTATTCCCATTAGAATAACAAAAATTAAAGAGGGGATGTCATTGCATGTTTCTGAAGAAGTAGAAAAGATGACAACTCTAGACTGATTAAACTGGTTCAGCCATTCTGGAAAGTCATATTGGAAGTTTTAGAAAAGTTAAAAATGTGTGTTCTGTGACTCAGTGTTTGTACTCTAAAGTTCATACATGGTTCTTCCGTGATGTTTATCATGGTGTTGTAGGTGGGTGCAGAAAGTTGAAGAAACCCTGCCTAAACCTAATGTAATGATGAATACAACGAAATAAATTCTGTTAAAAGCAACAAACTGGAGGTACTTTCAGCAATAATAAACGCCTCAAATTCATAGTGTTGAGTAAGTAGAGCAGGAAACAGAATAAAGCATTCTTTATTTAGCTTAAAATATTTATAGACATATAGATTTTTAAGGGATTCATAAATATTTAAGGGTGTATTTCAAACATCTCGGAGAGGGTGAATGGAATGAAAATGGAGATAAGGGAAGGAGATATAAGTAAAATAAAACAAGAGAATGGATTTTCACAGATTTAGAAGAATAAGCTGTGGACCAAAAATGTGACTAGCTCTATTTTGTATGTGAAGAATAAAGAATCAATCAATTGATCAAGAAAACCAAATAATTTTAGTGAGAATTAAATAGAAAACAAGTACCTATTTTCCCCAAAATTGTACTGTGAATTTAATGGGTTTTTTTTTGTCATAATTCTTTTTGCCTCTAGTTCCACTTCCATATTTTTAATCCATCTTAAAAAGCTGTGAGGGTTAACTGAATAACTAGAAATAACTTACAAAGAAAGTGTAATTAAAATATATTTTAAAAAGCACACTGCATCACTCTGAACATTTTTATGGCAATGTAAATTCTCTTCATTCAAAAAGCATCTTTTAATATTTTAATTAAGATACTGTGTTATGTGAAAGGAACATCTGATTTTAGAAATGCAAATGAAGGTATACTATGAAACAAAGATGCAGAATTAAAAAGGTAATATGTAGTTAAGCAACCAGCTATGAAGAGAAAGAATGCTGAGATGAATCAAGGAAATAACCTGATTTTTGAAATGAAAATTGTACTCTCATTTTTCAAATTTAGCAATTTGACAAGGTTAATGACAGTTTTAATACATTTTTTACTTACAAATGCAATAATTACCTTTGTCTAATAAACTTGATATCGATCAACCAGCACATATTTATTGACAGTAACTAGAAGCAGTTACTGCCCCTGTGTCTGTTCCCTACAGCACTTCCAGCCAGCTGAGTAGGTGAAAACACTGTATTTGGTTACTGTCTCCACTTCCATCTTTCCCCCATTTTCTCTTTTGCTCATTGCTACAAAACAAAAAAGACTTTCATTGCAGCTATATAAAATACAGCTGGATTTTGCAGTGTTCCAATTTTAAACATGAAGGAATTAAGTCTCTAAAAGATTAAATAACTTGGCCAGTGACTGAGATGGGACTGAAATCAGATCTACAGTCAAAGCCCATAATCTCAACAACGAGACCACACTGGCTTGGGACTGTGGGCTTGGGACTTCCTTCTTCCTAGAGGATAATTTTGACCATATCTCTTTTTTTTCCCCTCAAAATTAATGTTTTGTTGTTTCTTTGTTGTTGACAGGAAAATAAATCTAGCTAGAAGAAAAACTTCAAAAGAGCCATAAACCTTTCCTCAATCAGGAGAATAACTGTGAGAACATGATTTTCAGGAGAGAAATCTTATGAAACAGGGAAGATAGAAGAGGAAGAAGCCATAGAAGTAACAAAGCAGGTGAATAGAAAGCTAGGAGTCCCAAGACAGAAAATGTTTCCTGGAATGGGCTCATATTGCCAGCAAGTGTTGGCCCTGCAGTTCCCCATATCTGGAGATCTGTGGCTGTGTTCACTCATCAATGAAAGTTTTCATAACCAACCCTATGTCCACTATCCAGGCCTCATTGACTGAGGAGGACAAGAAATACTAGAACATAATAATTAAAACATACTTTACAAGTTGAAAAGAGATGCCCAAATGAGGGATTAAAGAACTACATATTTAACAAGAGAACTATTTCTCATCCCAAGTTTCAGGTTCAAATTCTGAATTGTTTTCTCTCAGTTCTACTGCTAAAATCCATGGTTAAACTCTATATTACATTTTGGATTAGGCAATAAGAAACAAACAACTGACTTACAAAGGAGCTACTTGTAAATATGATAAAGTATTATGTGCAATATATGGTTTATGATGAAACTGAATAGTGTAGTAAGTTACATCTGCCCTTTAGGGTCATATAGACCTTGTCAAATTACAGAGCCCTGGGAACTCACATTATTTATTTGTGAAATAATAATTACAACATACATCACATAGAATAGTTTGAAGGTTAATTTACATGTTGCAGATAAATAAAGTGCTTTTCACAATACTTGGCCCTTATATAGCAAATGGCCAGTGAGCATTGCTATTAGTAGCAGTAGTAGTAGTGATAATAGCATTGTATTAAGTATATGAAGTAAGGGAAAGAAATCACACAGCGTATTTTCTGATTCAAAGGTCTTTCACCAATAGTAAGAGATATGTGTTAAAAAAAATTGAATTAATTCACATGCCATTGTCGTTGAAGTCTTTAGAACAAAGGAGTTCCTCAAGTGAGAAAGGCCAGAAAGAAGACTGAGTACATCTTGGGTATTGCTTTGAAAGGAGGGGACCGAAACAGAAAATAGTTTTACAAAGAAGGTTTTAAGCAGAGGTAAAAAACAACAAACCACGGCTAGATGAAACGGACTGAGAAATAAAAAAGCACCAATGGTTTTTAAAGCAGCGGGTAATTTCATTTGTAATTAACCTGTATAGAATATTTTTGTAAGTGGGACACAAGTTAGGAATTTAAAAATATTAGGTTTTAGGAATAGTTTAGACTATGAAACTAAATAATAAAAAGGAACTATCTTTGCCATGTACACAGCTGGATAAACATGCAGGGTAAACTCTGAAAGAAGATAATTTAGTATGTATATTAGTCAGGGTTCTCTATAGGGACAGAATTAATAGGATAGATGTATATATAAAGGGGAGTTTATTAATGAGTATTGACTCACATGATCACAAAGTGAAGTCCCACAAGAGGCTTTCTGCAAGCTGAGGAGCAAGGAAGCCAGTCCAAGTGCCAAAATCTCAAAAGTGGGAAAGCCAGCAGTGCAGCCTTTTGTCTGTGGGCAAGGTCTGAGAGCCCCTGGCAAACACCTGGGGTAAGTCCAAGAGTCCAAAAGCTGAAGAGCTTGGAGTCCAATGTTCGAGGGCAGGAAGCATCCAGTACGGGAGAAAGATGAAGGCTGGAAGACTTAGCCAGTCTAGTTTTTCCACGTTCCTCTGCCGGCTTTTACCCTAGCTTCACTGGCAGATGATTAATTCGTGTCCACCCAGATTGAAGGTGGGTCGCCTCTTCCAGTCCACTGACTCAAGTGTTAATCTCCTTTAGCAACAACCTCACAGACACACCAGGATCAATACTTTGCATTCCTCCATTCAACCAAGTTGACACTCAGTATTAACCATCACAGTATGGTTTATTGAATATTAACTTTCCTTAGAAGTTAATTCATTACAATAGAATTTGTGGTAATACAAACTGAAAACAATCAACGTTTCACGATAGAGAAATGAACAGATGCATTAAAGTATATCTAACATCAACCTATTATGAAGCCATTCGTGTAATTTTGTTATAATTAATGGCATGGGGACATTTCCAGTAACAATATAACATAAAAATGCAAGATTCAAATGCTTGTGCGTGTGTGTGTGTGTATGTGTATACACATCCCATACTGTCCAGCACATTATATGTTGAAATGCAAGATTCAATGCATGCATATACGATCGCGCACATGCAAGTAAAAAGAGTGGCAAAAAATACATTAAAATGTTATCAACGTGTTTCAAGATTATGTTGTTTTGTTCTATGCATTTGTAAACATTTTCCAAGTTTCTAAATCCGTGCCTCACTTGTATAATATTTAAAAAAAGAGTATTTAAAAAATAATTAAATTCTACATATACAGCATGACGCCACTGGAAATGGCTACATGGAAATTATGAGCCAAGAGCAGTGGCTCATGCCTGTAATACCAACACTCTGGGAGGCCAAGGCAGAATTGCCCTCTTGGAGTTTGAGGCTGCAGTAAGCTATTCTCAAGCCACTGAACTCCAGCCTGGGTGACAGAAAAAGAGATTCTATCTCAAAGAAAAAAGAAATTATGTTCTTCAAATTTCTGCTACTGTGACTAACATTGAATAATATTGGGGAAAAACAGTTCTTTACAGGCAATATGACCAATAGCTTAAAAATCCCCTGTAGTAAGCAACGCTAAATGAACTACATAGTCAGTACAAGGGTAGCTTTTAAAAAGCAAAGATGTAGGGTGATTCCCTGAAAAGCAGGTCCCACATGTAAATGGGGTGTTTAGCCTCACCACCGGTGTGAATGTAGTATAGATAAAAGTTGCTTCCGGCTGGGTGCAGTGGCTCGCACATGTAATCCCAGCACTTTGGGAGGCTGAGGTGGGTGGATCACCTGAGGTCAGGAGTTCGAGACCAGCCTGGCCAACATGGTGAAACCCCATCTCTATTAAAAATACAAAAAATCATCAGGCATGGTGGCAGATGCCTGTAATCCCAGCTACTTGAGAGGCTGAGGCAGGAGATCACTTGAACCTGGGAGGTGGAGGTTGCGGTGAGCCGAGATTGTGCCACTGCCCTTCATCCAGTGCAACAAGAGGGAAACTGCATCTCAAAAAAAAGAAAAAAGAAAAAAAAGTTGCTTCCTGTTACTCAGCATAACTGTCCATGTGCTTACCACTCATGCATGACAATTAGCAAAGCCCTTTATATGATGGAGGTGCAGAGATGTATATTCTATTGAAACCATCACTACAATATTCCCAAAGTAACATTTTGTAACTCAATCCTATTAATTTTTACTTCAATTATTTAGCTTTATGTGTATCTTCCACATTGAAAGGGAAAATAAATTACTCTGGGCCCGAATTTTATCACAATAAGAACAATTAAATATCTTATAAGCTCAGTCTTCTCTAGTGAGTTATAAACAAGTTCCTCTTTCTGAGAAGAAAATTAAATTCTTATTGCATCTGGAAACTCTTGCTAAAATATTTTATTGCTGCTGTTAGGAGGTTTAGAATAATGAAGGCAGTGGTAAAGTAAATATACTATCTCCATTTACTGTCTCTTTAATTGTTGAATTGTCCACTTTAGCACTAGTTTCATAGTGTATTTAATGTCAATTAATGAAACAGAAGCTGGGGATAGTGTGTGCTATTGGAACCCCACATCCCAAAAAGCAACTACAAAAATATGAGATCATCTCAAATAAACCACACTTATTTTTAATTTCATAGCAGACATGCTTACAAGATTCAGCAAATGTTCAACTCTAGCTATCATGGGAGAAGCAGTAGAAGTTGGTTTAGACTGGGTAATAAAGGGAAATAGAAAACAGCAAATGTAGAGAATACTTAGCTAAAGAATTATTGGGCATATGAATTGCATATCTCCCTGTTTTTTTCCTATTAATTGAAATTTTACTGAATTTGAAGACAAATTAGAATGCCTCATTCAATTTCACTGAAAATATACCATTTTCAATACCAATAGTCATTCAAAGTAATTAGTTCAAATTGTGTGTAACATCCACTTTGTGGAAGGCACTTACACTAAGGCTGTTAATGGCAGGAGCTTCTGATCCAATAGTCTAGGTCTTCAGTGAAAAGAACCTGCAGTATTTTTAGCAGTCACTTTATCCTATTAGAAGGCATTAACGTCTTTCCCAGTTTAGGGGAAAAATGTTTTCTGATAAATCAAAGCAAAATAATATTAATAGTTATTTGTGAGCATTTGTGTTCCCTGGTAGTGATGTGGCCCTAAGTAATTATTCAATTGCATCACCATTGGAAGAAAAATATTTGATAGACAGATAGGTAAGCAGCTAGGCAGATAGATAGGTAAGTAGATAGATAGATAGATAGATAGATAGATAGATAGATAGATAGATATTTCCCTTTTTGCTGGAAACTAAATTATAAATCCATACAGCCTAAGTAGAATCATTGATAAAATTTAGCAAGTATTTAATGTTTATCTTTTTCATGAGAGTTACAGCCTGGAATAGAAAGATGAGTAACTCACCATCCTTGGCATCAGAGCACTCAATTTTATATCTGGTGGGGGAAAATGAGGGAATAAACATAAAATTGATTACATTTTTGAAAAGATTAATCATGGGTGACATGATTCCTGTTACTCAGTATACCTGTCCACACACTTCCCATTCACACATGACAATCAGCAAAGCCCTTTATATGATGGAGGTGCAGAGATGAATATTCTATTGAATCTATTAACATATTTCAGGGAAAAATTTTACAAAGAAATTAACATGATCAAGAGACTATACATATATATATACAGTTATGAAACTATAAAAAGTTATAATGGAGTTAATGGCATTTGAAGTGGACCCCAAAAGAAGTAGAGTAGCAGAGAGGTTACACCCTAAAAACACTAATCAGAAGTGGGCTACTGTTGACAAATTAAGAGACAGGAGAAATAAACCTGAGAATTACATTTGGAAGGACTTTTCAAAGAAAGAATTAAGAGACTCTGCATTAGAGGAAATGGTATACATATGGAAATATGAGAACAAAATATTGATATAGAAATAGAATTTGCATTGTTAAATATAAAAAGTAAAGGAGGGATAAGAGTCAAGTTCAAAAAATCTAAATCTATATGAAGAAATAAAAAAGTCTAGAGGAAATGAATGTTTTGGGAAATATTGAGGTATGAAAACGAATTGGTTTGTTTTTTCACCTGCCAAGTTTCAGTTCCTTGCAGATATCCAACGCTCAGTGTCAGGGAGACTGAAATGCTGGTCTAGAGATAAACTTTCAGGATTCATTCATACTTAAAGCATGAAAATAGATGAAATTTTTGAGAAAGAAAGTACCACAGAAAGGGTAGGTTTAAAGAGAGAAGAAAGGTCTTTGAAAAGTAAACCTAAGGAACAATATCTGTTAAAGGATATTAAACTATGATAATGTAAATCAATGTGATTCCCATTTCTGCTGTCCAGCAGTTACCAATAAAATTGTAATTTTATTGATATTCAACTCAGTGTGAGACAATTCAATGAGGTTTACAGTTTTATTGAGAATTTCATAGCCTGTGGAATGTCCCTCATGTGATGAAAAGTATTGGAATACAATTTTGTGTTACTGATGGGGGGCAGCTTTTATTTTCTTCTAACTAGATAGCAACAAATAAATGCTAGCACTTATGTAGCATATTATGAAAACATAAAAACTTGAGAGTATCAAGCAAATTTTTGTACATCAGGCAAATTCTTATCCAAATGACAGTAATTTTTTATTGATCTGATAAGCTATTCTTCGTTCTTGTTTTCTTAGGATAGGTCTGATTTTGTTTCCTGTATCATAGCCTAAGCAAAGTGGAACTGGGTAATTGTATTCCTTTCATGAACAAAAGAATTGTCAAAGTTCATCATCTTGTCTCATCAACGAAGTTAAAACACTAATATATGAATAATAGTGGTAATAAATAATAACAACAACAACAATAATAATATAAGCCAGAATGCCTTCAAACACACTAGTTTGGATACAAACAGACTGCAGTGGCAGTAAAATTCTTCCTTGAATTTTCCTCTCAAGTAAGTTGTGTGTGTACGTTCTAAAGCCAGTTCTCTCACCGTAGGATCTACTAGTTTTTTCCTCCCTCCATCTATCATATTAAGTCATCGCATCTCAACAATGGGGATCACCTACTGTTATCTATGGTTGCTGAACCATAAGTCTCCCCTGCTTTTATTTCACTTGCAGACTGTTCCTGCTTCATTCTCAGGCTGCTGGCTTTTAGGAGCGTCCGAAAAGTGGGAAGAAAGAACCCCCATTCCCAGTGTGACACACACTTATTATTTCAGCAACAAAATAATACAGCCTGTATTTTATTTTTTTAATGGCACTTCTAAATTTACACAATTGAGACTACAGTCCTCTCTCCCTAATACTCAGCCTTATGGGAGCTAGGCAGGATGTTAATTTGGGTGTCACATTTTCAAAGCAAATTTCCACATCCTGTACCCTGTCTCACAGTAACACATCATCTCCAATGCATGCCTCTCTTCACTCATAAGGAATTTCTTTTTCTCTTTATTAAAGTGCTCTTTAATGGCTCATGGGGGGAAAGAAAAATTCCTGTAAGGCCAACTTACTAGGCCTTTAAATTAAGGGTAAAAACCTCAGGGTGAATAAAGCTTAATGTTAAAAGCTGAGGAAAAGAAAACTTGTTTACATCATCATCATCACTGTCACCATTCTTACTGTCATTATTGACAACTGTGGCAAAATGGATGAAGGTTTTCAGCTCTTCACTCCCCCCACCCACTCACTGTAATAAGATTACATCCAAACCTTTTGTCTCATGACTCATGGAGGGCCTTCCAGTAGAGTAGGTGGAATATTCATTCTAATGTAGATAACTTGCTTTGGTTGATGGGATGTTATTTAATGTGATGAAGATAGAGGCAATGAATACACTTGAATAATCTGTCTTGGCTGCTTGTGTCTTTGCCATCTGTAATGAGAAGAATATGTTGGGTAGAGCCATTGGTTCTGGAATGAGAAGAAACACTGAGTTTTAACTTGCAGCCTGGATCTAAGCCTAGCTAACTCCATCTGAGCTCAGCATTGCCAGAGCTGGCCTGTAAAACTGCATGAGCAAGAAATAGTGTGGTAAGACACTGAGATTTTAGAATTGTTTATAATGCAGCAACACTATAGAGAAAAGTATACTTTAAAAAACAACAAACAATTGAACACTGCTGTCTAGCTTTTCAAACCCAGACCATAGGTCTTAGATCAATAAGTAAGCAAAAAATACAAAGAAAAATTATAAAATACATATCACAGAATGAAAAACCTTTCTGCTTCATTACAATGAATTGAGTTGAAAGGCTGGAGTTGTGACTGGGATACTTCTAGAAAGAGAAGATAGAGAAAGTCCTTTCCCTTTCCATCACACCCCCACCCACCCCCCAAAAAACTAATTAATTTGTGTGCACATTTTGTTGGTTTGCCTGGAGACTGAAGGTAGACATCACATGGATGATCCTCAGAGAGCACAGGAGAATGTAAAGTATGAAATAGATGTGCCACACCCCACACAGTGTATGGGGAATCTGGAGCCAGGCTAACCAGGTTTATATATTAGCTCTTCTGCTTATTAGCATGTGTGATCTAGCAATGCTGCTTTAGACCTCAGGGAGAGAGAATTACAGAAATGTAGGGGAAAAACCATTCTCCTCACTTCTATCTCTGATCACAGAATAACTTTGGCATCGTGAAAGGATTAGGTGACCACCACAGGAGGATGTCACTGCCCTGTGGAGGCACATATTCAAATGAAGGGTGCAAAAGGCAGAGGACAAATAGATCTCCTTGACCTAGAGCAAAACAGCACAGGGTGATATGTCCTTGAGCACATGGGAGACCACCTGCTTTACAGTCTCAGAATTAACAGAGTTTTTAGGTAAAGGGCAGGTGCTGCTACCGAGTAAGTAGAATCTCAGAACTTGTGAAATTCATGAATTGATATTAATGTGGTGAAGCCTTGAAAAGATGTGGTACACTATATTTATCCTTGAATAAATTTAATTCATTTCAGCAAATATTTATCAAGCATTTACTATGTGTGAAGTGTTATTTATGAATAAGAATGAAAGTAGCAGGCCTAAAGCAGTATAAATTATTAGTTTAAGCTTTTTAAAATAAATTTCAGATGACTTGAGATTGGAAAGCATATTTATTTCTTATTTCTTCATTCTTGGTTTCAGTCTTGATTGACAGAGCCCTGGATTAGAGGCACATGAGAGACTCATGTTGTGGTGATGTTCAGTCTTAATTGGTTATCCAAACACTAGTCACCTATTGGTTCCTCCTGTACAACCTCAATTTTCTTGACTGGAAAATGAAACAATTATCCTAAACTACCCTTCAATTATTATTTTCTCTTGATTTAAAATTTCATAGTCGAACTCTAGGATCTCAATTCCTTAGCTTTATGCTTGTATTTCAAATACCATTGGAATTTTAAAATGTCATAAGGCCAGTGTAAAGAATGCAAAATGGTAGTTTTGAAAAGTAGGCAGACTGAGATTTATCAGTGATAGTAATCCAAATGTTAATGCATTTATAAAAATTGTCACGTTGGATTATCATAATTCTACAAAGGATTAATGGAGGGAAGAGTCTCAAATAAATTAGCAAGTATATCACTTGCACCTTTGCATTGTGTTACATGTACCTAAGGATCAAGGTGATAGCCAAGAAATGTACTCAGTGAAGACTTAAGTTTGAGTTTTCACTATAAAATGAAACAGCCATTAAAGCAGGTCTCAAATTTGATTTTCTTGATTTTGTTAGAGACTTTTTGTTTTCCAGACAGCACAGCAGACATTGGAATGGAAACAAAACAAAACAAAACAAAAAAACAAAAAACAACAAAAAATCTTAAACAACAACAACAACAAAAACAAACAAACAAACAAAAAAACCTAAAACTTAAAAACACTCCTTTAGCATACCTTGAATGTGACTAAGGCAAAGTAGGACTTATCAGCAATGTATAGGTAGCCTGAAACTAATGCCACCAGAAGGTGTTTAACCATATGAAAGCTCTAGTTGGTCCAGCTGGTCGGAGCACCTTGGGTTATTGTTAACCTCATTTAACAAAGTCTCCCCCAACAACCACTGTTGGCTAGTTGATTTTTTTGTTTGTTTGTTTGTTTGTTTTTAAAGCTCTATATTATGGTCAGAATAAAAGCATCATTACTTACATGAACTAAACCTGTGACATTTTTACTTGATCTACCCAGGTCCTGAATCAGAATTATTGTTTTTGTATTACTACCAAGAGATACTACTGAAAACAAAAATTCCCCCCATAATCCCATTATTACTAAAACTGTCAGCTGTTGTAAATATAATGAAAATAATTAAATAATATTCAAAGTAAAACATCATCTATTCTAAGCTTAACATATTGAACAGAATACGTCAGAATAAAAGAATCACTGTTATATAATCAGCTTTTCCTTCTGGAAACAATGTGGCCTTTTAAAAGTAAGCCATCTCTAATCTACATATAGGCAATGATTTAAAATTTTAAGTTTTACTTAGACAAAGATGTTAATTGTACCTGATTTTAATTATATTGGGAGTCGCTTAGACATGTATTCTCTGTGAAGAGAATAAATCAATAATTTGGGAAATATTTTCCTTTCCGTAGTTTCTATCATATAAGTGGAGGATCCCAGTAAGTTTGGAGGGCCAAAAGTATCTTCTCATGTTCCCTGTAATTCAATCTTATTTTCTTTCTCATCATTTGTTCGGTTTCTGGAGGGTTGTTTTTTTTTTCTTTTAGCCTTGTTGATTGACAATATATTTCCTTTTAATTTCTTGATACTTCTGTGGCATTGCAGGAAAAAGGTTGTGTGTGTGTGTATGTGTGTGTGTCTGTTTCCCAGTAATAATATTCATAATATTTGGCATAAGTGTCCTAAAGGACACATACTTTATAGCAAGCCAAAGTTGTTTTTATTTTTACAGAAAACGTTCAAACAAAACTGGACAAAATTCACAATCTCACATGTTCCTTGTCAGTTGAAGGACCAATATGTTTCCCTGAGGCATTTTTACTCCATTGTTTCAGGTTAGGGCTAAATTCCAATGGCATATTTCATACTGTGTGAAAGATACCAGTCTCATAACATCTATATGATTTTGATTAACATTGTTAAGAAAAAATGACTAAGGACTTTTACAGAGTAAATATTTAATAACCTTTTAAAGAGATGACTAAAGGTGCCATGCTATAAATACAGAAAGAGCCACTCTAAATATTACATTTTATTTACTTACAATGCACAGACTAGAAGAACCAATACCAAAAATGTGTAGGTTTGCCGAAAGTATTTCACTTCTTCATTTCTTATGGATGTTTTTGGATAAAGTACTAAGAGAATAAAAACACATCTCAAGCCAGTCTCCATTTAAGGATAAAACTATTTCAAAAAAGGTGATTGGAAACAAGACATAAAATCTCTAAAAGCATTTATCAACATTGAGGCTAGAAAATATAGAGAAGGGGATTTTTATAGTTGGTAGTTGGTACCCTCATGAGTCCTACCCCCACTACCCGTAAGAATGAGGGATGAGGGTTGCTTCATTATTTGCCCTTTGGAGAACTTAAATTTTGTTCCTTGCAGTTTGGAGATGCAGTAGCCTGGCTTCTGACTTTTGCCTGAAAAGCTGATATGGCAAAGGTGATTTCTCGCTTTGAAGCTGCACAAAAAATGTTGCAGTTGTGGGGCAGCAGAGTCCACAAGGGCAAAGAGTATATAAATGTTTTCCATGCACCAGACTGTAGAGCCAGGGTCATCTTACATCCTGTTTGAGATGGCTTCCTTGAAAGGGAAACAAAAACAAAAACCTGAAGAAAAAATAAAGAAGTCGAGGAATGTACAAGATGAGAAAAACAGTGACTGTCCTGAAGAGATATTCGTTTGCTCTGTCCAGGGAACTGCAGCAGAGAAAACCTCAGGGATATGGTGAGAAAGAACTGTTCCTCCTGGGTCATCACACTAGCATCGATGAATTCAGACTTTTTGCACCCTCCCCTTATCCATTCTTTTGCCCCATACTTCACATTTAGAGGAGGTCAGAAAATACGCATGAGGGGATATCTAAAAAAGTAGAGGGGATAAATGAAGGAGGAAAATATAAACTGGAGATCACATTTGAAATTTTTATTCTACATAGGACTGGACGTTTTAAATTGTGAATTGTGACTCAAATTCAAAGTACTAGAGGACTTTTACCATCTTAAGAATGATGATAAAAGTCATGGAATCTGTGTGAGTTTTCATCCAAAAACAAGGGACTAAAATAACTCCACATAGTGTACTTTAAGTACAAAAGGAAATAGAAATAAAATTGCTTGTGATTGCCCCTACAAATACAACCAGTTCAATTACATTGAGAATTCAAGGGCTGATGCACTTATTAGTAACAAATAAGTCAAAATTAAAAGCAGAATTGGTAGTGACTTATCAGGTAACAAAGAACTAAATAGGAAGTTTTATCTACAATTACTTGAAGGGTTTTTTTTTTTCCCCCTTTTTCCAATTCATTTTTCTTTCTCTTCATAGTTTATTTCTGTCTTAGAAGAGGAATATTCTGCTTTATGTCAATCAGGAATACATTTCAGAGAATCAGATGTTCTGTGCCAAAATGTTAACTGGGTACCTATTCCCTAATATGGAAAAATAACTATGATACATTACATGTCAATTCCAAATTCCAAAAGTTGATTTATCATAAAATTGATGAAACTTAACCTTCAAAGTCCTTCACTTGCATGAACCCCTTCCAAGATCCTGGGAAGAAACTAGCAATGCATATTTGTAATGTTCATAGATGTAAGATAATTTTATATTATTTTAGTTAAAGGAGATCCCCCAAATATTACAAGTTGCAGCTCCTACAAAACCTAGACCCATTCTAACAGAACTATCAACTTATTTCCTAAATGTAAATAAAATATGGAAAACCCCTATATAGAAGGATGCTTAGATGTGAATTGATAAAACATTGTTTCGTAATTGTCAAATAATTCATATTATTAGTGCAACAGTTGTTTTTGTGTACAGAAATATGTATTCTACTATTTTTATTCTACTATTTTTTTCATTTACTTGTTTTCTTATTCATAGTTTCCTTAATACTTTCTTTAAAAAAAAAAAAAACACTTTTACTTCATGTTCGGTGGTACATATGCAGCTTTGCCTTATAGGTAAACTGCATGTCTCAGGGGTGTGGTGTACAGATTATTTCATCACCCAGGTAATACGCATAGAGCTCAATAGGTAGTTTTTTGATATTCTCCCTCCTCCCATCTTTCACCCTCAAGTAGACCCTAGTGTCTGTTTTTCCCTTCTTTGTGTCCCTGTGTTATTGTTTATGTACCACTCATAAGTGAGAAGATGTGGTATTTGTTTTTCTTTTCCTGAATTAGTTTGCTTAGGATGACGGCATCCAGCTCCATCCATGTTCCTGGAAAAGACATAATCTTATTCTTTTTATGGTCGCATACTATTCCATGGTGTATATGTGCCACATTTTCCTTATCCAATCTCCTGCTGACGGGCATTTAGGTTGATTGCATGTGTGAATAGTGCTGCGATGAACATATGTGTGCATGTGTCTTTATGATAGAATGATTTATATTTATATTTATACTCAATAATGAAATTGCTGGGTCAAATAGTAATTCTGCTTTAAGTGCTTTGCAGAATCTTCACACTACTTTCTATGATGGCTGAACTAATTACATTCCCACCAGCAGTGTATAAGCATTCCCTTTCCTTTGCAACCTCGCCAGCATCTGCTCTTTGACAAAGTCAGCAAAAACACACAATGTAGAAAGGACTCCCTATTCAACAAATGGTCCTGGGATAACTGGCAAGCCATATACAGACGATTGAAATTGAACCCCTACATTTAACCATATACAAAAATCAACAAAAGATGCATTAATTATCTGAATATAAAACATGAAACTATTAAAACCCTAGAAGATAACCCAGAAAATACCATTCTACACATAAGACCTGGCTAAGATTTCATGGCAACAATGCCAAAGGCAATTGCAACAAAAAAGAAAATGGACAATTGGTACCTAATAAACTATGAAGATTCTGCACAGCCAAAGAAACTACCAGCAAAGTAAACAGCCTACAGAATGGGAGAAAATATTCGCAAACTATTCATCCAACAAAGGTCTAATATCCAGAGTCTATAAGGAACTTAAACAAATTTACAAGCACAAAACAACCCCATTAAAAAGTGGGCAAAGGACATGAACAGACATTTTTCAAAAGAAGACACACATGTGGCCAGCAAGCAAGAAAAAATGCTCACATTACCAATCATTAGAGAAATGGAAATCAAAACCACAATGAGGTACCATCTCATGCAGTCAGAATGGCTATTATTATTATTATTTTCTGAGATGGAGTCTTGCTCTATTGCCCAGGCTGGAGTGCAGTGGCTTGATCTCGGCTCACTGCAACCTCCGCCTCCCAGGTTCAAGAGATTCTCCTGTCTCAGCCTCCCAAGCAGGTGAGATTAAAAGCACACACCACCCATTGCCCAGCTTATTTTTGTACTTTTAGTAGAGATGGGGTTTTGCCATGTTGCCCAGGATGGTCTTGAACTCCTGACCTCAAGTGAGCCACCTGCGTCGGCTTCCCAAAGTGCTGGGATTATAGTCGGGAGCCACCACGCCTGGCCAGCTATTATTAAAAAGTCAAAATAATACTTTCGTGATTTGAGGGGGGTGTTTATTGTATAATACGTGGTTAAACTTTGAAAGGCATTTTGGAAACACCTCAGGACAAGTGTGCCAGGCATGGAATAGCTCACAGTGAGTATGATACTGCGATGGCTCTTAGAGCCAGAAATATCCCCAGTACATGTCTCCTTTGTTGATGCATGTTGCTTTTTTCAAAATATCTACATGTGATTGTCATGTCTTACTAATTATAATTAAAATGTAACTTGTGTACTTACTGTACACTGTTTTCTCAGAAATGATTGTATTTTGACCTGGCACAGTGACTAATGCCTGTAATCCCAATACTTTGGGAGGCCCAAGCAGGAGGGTTGTCTGAAGCTAGGACTTCAAGACCAGCATGAACAACAATGTGAGACCCCATCTTTACTAAAAATATTTAAAATTAGCTGGGTATGGTGGTGCAGGCCCATAGTCCCAACTACTCAGGAGGCTGAGGCAGGAGGATCGCTTGAGCCCAAGAGTTCAAGGCTGCAGTGAGCTATGATCACACTACTGCACTCCAGCCTGGGTGACTCTGCCTTAAAAAAAAAAAAAAAAAAAAATTGTATTTTGTTTTCCAAACGCAAATATAAAATTTCCAATGTAAACATCAGCTGTAAGTGTACTAACAGTTAATGCATTATATAAAGTTTAAGAACCAAAAAGCACTCTATTGGGAACAGTGTAACAGAGATATAGATGTTGGGAGAATTTACCTTACTTTTCAAAATTGCCTTTGCAGTTGAACCTCTATGGCATCACTAAATAACAATAGTGACAACAATAAAAATAACAACAGTAATAGCCAATGTTTATTATTTCTTAAGGCTTACCTAAACCTTCTCAAGCATGATTTCATTGAATCTTTTAAGCAATCCAATAAAATAAGTATCATTATATCCATTTTAGAGATGAAAGAACTAAGAGGTTCAGTAATTTATTCAAGGTGACACAGCTCATATGTGACACAGCCAGAAGTCCACTGCACTTAGTTCAATTTTTCAACAACTATTTAGAGAGCATCTCCTCAACACAAGACATGACAGTTTGTTTTGCTTAAATTTTATATCACACAACATTCACTACAGAGATTTACTTCTACTTCTCTGTATTACAAAATTTGCACATAAGTTTCGTGTCAGAAATTTTTTCTTTGTAAATAATAGGCTGATGGCATCCACCCTGTATTTCCGATGGTAGCAAAAACCACCACAAACCTTCTGGAGAACAGTATGAGAATATCTGGTGAAATTAAGCATGTGAACACCACATGATGCAATACTCACGCTCTTGGCTATACATAATGGGAACTATGTATCACTCAGAATAAATGAACTAGTTATACACACAACTATATGAATACATCAAAACTTCGTGTTGAGTAAAGCAATGAAGAAAGAAAAGATTACAGCACAATATCACATATATAATTACACATAAAACTGGAAGAAAATAGTAACTTCAGAAACACTGGACATTTTTCAAGAATATGCACAAATTCAAAGAACTTAAACTGATCTCATTATATGGTTACAAAAGAAGGGATGGGAAATAGGTACTGGGATATAATAAGGAAGAAATTCTACATGATGTGGTGATGACAATGTTTCACGAGTTAAGAAATATTAATAATTCAGATGATTGACCTGAGTTCCTGGGAATTTTGATTCAATGTTATGATCCAGAAAGTCCGTGCCTGAGATCAAACACCACTCAAGAGTTGGAATACAAAGCAAAATAAATTCAGCATTGCATCCTCAGAGCAATCAATCACCAAAGACAGTCCCCTCCAGTCAGTAGTCATCACTGAACTCACTTTATCAGGTTATTTATTCAAGTAAGAACATTTAATTAAATTCTCACTAGAATAGCTAGAAGTCATAAAAAACAAACGTATACTCATAACAAACCAGTGTACTGAAGTATAGCTTGCCTATCCTGATAATTTAGTTAAAATAGAATTTCTCACTGTGGCTTGTTATAAAGCAGGATTTCTCAAGAGGTCTCCTGAAGTATTAATATCTAATAAACAATGTGTGATTCTCTTCCTCAATATTTCTCTTTTTCTGTCTCTTTGTTTCTGTCTCTCTCTATATATACCAATTTTAATTAAAATATGAATATTCTTTAAAAATAATTATTTGATTTTCTTCCATTAATAATTAATGATAGAGAATGTTTACAACTGCCACATGCCAGATGTTGCTGTGTGCCCTATTAAGGAGTTTAAGTGAGATGTTTAATTCTCAATTTACTCAGGTTGATACTATTTTCATCACCAGATATCACACACCAACACAGACGTCCCTGGTAGGTGATACATGGCATATTTAAAAAATTTACATTGTAGAAGCTGATAATATAGTTATATGAACCAAGTGCTGAAATCATCTCATATTGATGATTCAAAACATTTTTTTCAGTATATGGCTTCTTTGTTAATTTTTCTTCTCTTGTATTGACCAGGTCTGTCTCCTTTATATACCTGTATTGCCCAGTACAATACCACCAACATCGTATCCACCTCTACACTGCATTGTATTTTTCTGTTTATGCCTGTCTTTACCATTAGACTGTGAGGTTCTCCGAGATGGAAACTATCTCTTGAATATCTTAATCATGAAGAAAAATAATGTAGTAAGCACCTGTCTACTATATTTGTTAAAAGTAGAAAGGGGGATACAATTGATATCTTCAAGATACATTCTCATCTAGAATGTATCTGAATAAGTAGCTAGTGCATCATCTAGGTGAAATAGACCTTAACTTTATCTTCATTCACCTGAGGATATGTGAATGCACAAAACCTCATATATTTATAGAAGTCTGTTAGAAAAACACATTTCAGTAGCAGCATTTTGGTTCAAATTGGTTTCTTTATGCAATTATCAGGGGCCAGCAGTCTCATCATAGCTGAGTATTAGCGCTTGGTGAGCTCGCATGCTCTCACTCTTGGAAAGGGAATACTTTTCAGGTATGAAAACCCTATTTCCAAAAGCCCAAGTGGATTGGTTGTGTGAAAGAGATAACCCTGCAGCTGCTTAGTCGGTGGTAATGCAGCCATCATTCCTCTCAAAATGCAAGGTATAATAAAAAGCTGCAAATGTACAGTGTAATATTCAGCCAAGGCTTCATGAAACACAATTCCTACTGCATTAATATCCAAACCCAGTTTTCTTCTGGGAACTTGGTGCTATGAAGAGTGCCAATTCATTTCCTATTAAGAAAGGCATCATGGATACAGCCAGACAATAGCTTGTTTCAGTCTCCTTCAGGACTAGCAATTACCTGTATCCTTGAAAAATAGAAGGAACGGCATGTGGAGGGTCAGCAAGAGCGGACAGCTGGTCAATCCTCTGGGCTGGAACTACATAAAGGCTCAGCACTGCTGTTTAAATGTGGAGTGTCATTAAATTGGCATTTAATTGAACACTATAAACAATGTCACTAGTACAACCATGTTGTTAACGATTAACCCTAAAGTAATAAGATGCTGTCTTCTGTCTTCCGGTGACTTCTTAAATGTCACTTATCCAAGGGCTGTCCAGGGGGAACTAAAGAAGATACCAATGCTACAAAGGAAAAACATCTACCTGTATAAAATTACAACCTTACTTCTTGCTTGTCTCACTTGTAACTGCATTTGTACAGAGTCTACATAAATTCACTTTTGACAACTTGCTAAATCAGTAATTAAAATACAAACAAAATTCAAAGATATTTGAAATTCTACAATTATTTGCTTTGAATTTGATTTCTCTTTGATACAAATACATTGATAATTTGAGATACCCGTTAAATTTTTAAGTAACCTTGAATGGCAGCTACAGACTTTGGCCTATTTCTGCCTGCAATGCCTACTCCTTAATCACTCACAATCCTTTCTATAGCTGCTAACCCTGAGGTTACATATGTGTTTCCCAAAATATACACATATTTGCATCAACAATTTTGCTTTATATTTGTTTGTCCATTTGTTAAATAGGGGGTTTTTATGTGAAATGTTTGATGACCCCAATTTTGACTAGAAAACAAAACAGTATCCAGAGAAAAGGTTTCGATCCATCTGGATGTGGGTGTGTGAGCAAGAGGAAAGTGTGATGAGTCAGAAGGTTAAAGCCAAGGATAAGGGGAGTTAAAAGCAAGAGAAAGATGGCTTAAAGACAGGTTGAATATCTCTGGAGAGTTGGTTCAGGAAAATTTCTGAGTGAGTGAGAAACATACTGTAGACATTTAAGATAGGCAGAATGTCTCCAAAGAGCTGGATCAGGAAAATTTCTGATTGAGGGAGACACAGTAATCAGCTTAATATATCAGACACCCTTCTGGTTATTTCAGGAAAAGACTAAATTTTCTGTCTAGAAAACCATCTAAAATTGATGTTGCCATGTCCCCTTTATCCAAGAGGACTGAGAAAGATTGCTATGGAGTGGTGTCAAATCACTTTCAACTTATCGAGTAAATACTGATTGCTTACTTTGTGCCAAGTATTGGACTAAACACTAGAGGTACAATTATGGACATTGTCCTTAAGGAACTTATGCTTTGTTGAAAGAAGCAGGAGATGGCAAGACCTTTTGAACATTTTTAAATAACAAAGAAATAAGTACAGCGTGCTTGGGGGCACAAGGGAGGAATGCCTGTGTTAGTCTAAAGAGAATAATTCTTCTTATAGGAGTGACATCCAAAGGGAGACTGGAAGGAGCAATCAGGAATCTTCCAGCTGGCAGTGAATGGGCCAGAGATGAGGAGCAGAAGAGTTTTCTAATTAAAGCCCTAGAGACAAAGACACTAGTGCTAAAACGCAGAAGACCAGAGAGTGAGAACAAGAGTCAGTGAGTGAGCAAGAGAGAGAGAGATCAAGAAAGGTTCTGGACATTTCTACTAAGCAAAATAAGGTAGAATGAAAATACGTTAAACAGAGATGCTACATTTGTGCACTAGAAAAGTGCCATCAGCTACAGTGTGGGGAAAACTCGAAGTGTGGATAAGACAGATAGCAAGGAGACCAGTTAGGAAAGTAGTTATTGCAACATTCTAGACAAGGGATGATTGTGTCCTGAGCAAAAGTGGTGGTAATAGGAACAAGGAGAAATAGAAGCATTTGAGACATACTTAGGAGGCAGGAGTGGTAGACCAAGACTGTAGTTAGTGCCAAAATATGACTAAGTTGGTAGAGATGCAAATAAACTAAATCTGGGAATATCCCATACTGTGTAATTATTTTTGTATAGTCATTTTATACTGCTTTGCCCAGTTTCTTCCAATAATATATTTGAAGAGGTTTTCAATTATAAGAAACAGTAAAAGAGAATATTGCTGGAATTATAAAAGTGTAGGGATCCAGTGTAAGAGAACATGATTCCTTTTTCAGGCTTGATGTTGGCAGAATTTACAAGCAATGAAATAAGAAGCCTTATATATAGTTGATCTTGACAATTTGTCCTGTGCTTAAAATATTTTGATTGGAATTGTTGCATACAATTCTTACCTATTTCAAATCAGAAACAATCACAGTCTTATTAGATGTACATCACAGCCTACAACTAAATCCAAAGAAGATTTCTGACAAATCACTTGAAGTACAAGGTCTGAAACATCCTTCTGGCAGAAGAGTGTGTTCCATATAGTGGTTGAATTATTGCTCTGTCCCCTGCCAACTCAGCTAATGGACATATTAACTAACTTTTCTGCTGTCCTGGAAGTGAAATCCTGGCTTCCTAGTGTGACGTGTAAACCACAAATTACTCTTCCTCTCAAAAACCATTCCTCTTTAAGATTCAAACCAGTTCTAACATCCTCTACAGATATCTTAGTTGGGAAAACTCAGACTTTACTCTTGATAGCCTCACATTTCTCAAGATTCACTTATCTCACTCTAACTAAATATGAACCCAATCTCTTCTTGGACCACAAAAAGAAATCTCACTCTGAAAAACAGTCATTTTGGTTTCTCTTCTTTATGCATCTTGGATGATTGTTCTCTTGAGCCACACTCCCTCAGTATCCTCAACCTCTTCCTCCTTTGTGATCTTCTCATAGTTTGTAGGTTTCTGAGGGCTGGTGGGAAAAAACAAATCAATGGGAAATCTCTGACCAAACCTTTGCCACTCACTGAACAGCCCTCAATCCATTGAACAGCCCTCAATCTCTTTCACAGCCCTCAATCCATTGAACCATCTGCTATGCCAGAGTCATAGAGAATACTCAACATATTAGGGCTCTGAAATTTGAAAAGTTATTTTTGAACAACTGAGCTTTTATGAATGTTTTATTGCTCTTTGGATAGTTAGATCTATGCAGTCATCTTGAAAAGAGAGAAATTTCCAAAGGTTCCAAAAAAGGAGACGAAGAGGGGATTGGCAACTTATATAAAAGTTAGTTTCCAACTTCTCATTCCCTGATAAAGGTATTTGCTGAACCCAAAGATAGTATCCAAGCAGAAGACTCAGTAGTAACAACAAAACTTAAAGTTAAACCTGTGTTTGGCAGAGAAGCATCATTTATAAATTATAAACAAAGACTTAATTCTATGTTTACATAAATAATGGCAAGCTGAAAATGAACAGAACTGCGTTGCCATAACACAAAAATTCCAGCCCACTTGCTTTATTTGGCATCATTTTTTGTTCTGTACTTGCTGGCTACTGGGTTGTAATTAATATTTAAAGATCATTTAGGTACTTTAAAATAAATAATTATAAAGTTTTTTGTGTTCTACAATATTATAAGAAACAATTACTCCACTAAGTTTTATGACAATGAATTCCATGACTTAACCAAGTAGTGAGTTCCTTTAAAAAAAACCTCTTCTAAAAGAAAACAAAGCAATGCCTCTTTCCATGAGATACATGAACACATAAACACATCTTCTCATTTAAAGATAATTAACACTGCCTTTTTTTTTTCTCTGTCTTTTTGTCTTATAATTCACAGACACTCTTGTCAGAGTACGCCCTAGTAATGGCTGACTGTTCTTTTTGATATAATCACTCTTTTCTTCTATGGACAGGCCAATATCTTTTGTGATTAGCAAGGGATAGCCCTGTCTATCTCGATTAGTCATGGATGCTTAGCAGTTCACTACATGCATCACCACTAATTGCAGAAAAAGTATTCATCTGGCCTCCTTTCCTTTTTGTGTTTTCTTTTATCCCAAACAAAATAGGCAAGTAACCCTATCCCTATGAGATGAACTGGCATTTGAAAATACACTATGTTTCCTCATAACTATTATCTGAAAAAAGTATTACTTTGAATTATCTTGACTGTTTTTAATGAAAATCAGGTCACAAATTTAGTAGCTCATGTAGTCCCTAAATTTAAGCTGCTAGTGTTCTTTCAAGGTAGTGGCTATAGGCTTGAGTTAAGGAATAATACCATGTCATGGATGAGGGTGGATGCTTAAATAAGTGTTTCATTATTTTTATTCTGAATCTGTATCCAAAGTCTTATTTGGCAGTTAAACATTTACAATGAAAGTAGGAACTAGAGTGCAAATTAACGGAATACATTTAACAATAATAACACACATTAAATCAAGTAATTATTGTAACTCATAGAGATACTACCCCATAAAGCTCAATAAAGCATTTATTTTCAGGTTCTTTTATCATATTTTTGCCCAACAGTATACTTTCTAGTATAATAATAACAGTTATGAAACTTTAAATATTAGTAATTCAGGAACTAACACAATTTATAAAATATAGGTGGTGTTCTTTGAAGATTTGCTCTATCAATATTATCAATCTTATCTCAATTTCTAACTTCATTTTCTAGTATTTGAACAAATAGATTGTGAATAATAACTCTGGAACATTAATTAAATGTTGGAAGTTCAGAATGAAATGTTTTATTGCTACATCTGAAAAAAAGAAAATAACAAAAGGATAAGATCAGAACTGTGAGCCTCACAAAGGTCAACCTCACCTTGTGGTTAATAAAATAATTAGCACAGGTCAATGCAGGACAGGATAGCAAGTTATTGTAAGAACTAAGAACATTTCATATAGCTGTAAGTCAGCCCCAAGTCAGGAAGGGTGACCTCTGAAATAACTGACAATGGATAATTAAAAATGCCAGAGATGGGGGTCAGGGTTGGGGTAGTTGGGAAAAGTACAGCATTAAGCACAGGGAACCAGTACTTACTGTCTGGGCACTTTCCTTAGACTCAAAACCACAGTGTAATTTAACTATTATTAGTCCTATGTGATGCATAAGCCTCAGCATAATCACCTATGGTCACAACTAAACAGTAGAGAAATTAGGCTTCTGCTCACTTCTTTGTGAGTACAAAGTCCTTGTTCTTTTTACTACACTGGGATGTCTCCCAGCTCAGGATGGGTGCTAGGCAGGAGACAAACTATGGTTAAGGAGAAAACAGATAAAGTCAAGTAAAAAATGAAGTCAAAAATAGGACTCAAGCTGTGGAAATTGATTCTAAAAATGGAAACCAAGCAACGAGGAAAAAAGAATTTGGAAAACCAAGATTTGGAAATTATTTTTCCAGAATTTAACTTTAAGTAAGTTATCTTACAAAATCAGGTAATCAGAAAAAAATTAAAATGAGAAACAAAAGTATATTCCCAGATACACTGTTTAAACAAGTTGCAAGGATAAAAGTTGGTTTGAATCCCTCAAAACAAATTGTAATAGTCAACAAAAAGAGCAATGTAGTCCTCTGTGGAAAAACAGAGTTAATTTTAAACACATGTAGATGTGATAGAAATAAAATTGAGAAAGGAAAACAGACATGTTTTTAATGTGCTACATTGAAAAATATCTGGTGGAAATTTCAGTAAGTGAATAAATACAAATGTGGTGTCGCCAGGGCAATTGTCACCACCTGGTTTGCAGTCTCTGTCTTCTTTAGTCACATGAAAAATCCTATTAATTCATTTTTCTGTTAAAGGGAAGAAGGAAGAGCTTCAAAATTAAAACCTTGCTTAAACTACTAAAATCAAATTATGATCTCTCTCATGTTTAAAACCCTAAAACAAAGGGACACTTGAAAGAAAACTGACCACCACATTTAACTTTAAAGGGAAAGTCTAAATATATATATATATAACCAACAATCACATAAATAACTTCCTACAAGTTTAAGGACCTATCATCTCCGACAAGACATAAACTAATTATATTTAACCAGACTATATTATAGGATTATACGATGTAAAATCATGCTTTATAAAGTAAAGAAGAAGTGGCATGGGAAGACCCTATGGGCATAAGATGTAACTGCCCAAGGGTGACAAGGATAGAAAATAAAGGGGAAAAATGACAATATCCACTAAAATTAGTTTAGCTCCTTTCTCATTCCATTGTAGAAACTTGAATTGCTTATTGGTATGTGCACAATGATGAAAACAAAAATAGATTAAGCAGCCTGGAATAATGCCAATCACGTATCCTCATGAAGTAGCAGTTCTAGCATTTCATAGCACACAGATGACTCGCTGGAGACTGCAGAGGTAGCTCTTTCACGGAGATGGAAAGAATGAGTATATCCAGTATGGTTCTGCCACATCAGCAAAACTCTGAGCTTGAATCATGAAGCTGCATATGCATACTGAGAGAAAAGTTAAATACTGGCTAATAAAGTGGTTTTGAATCCAGACAATTAAGAATTGAAATTCCAATTCTGCTATCTTTAAATAAATTTTACTGAGATGACTTTTGTGCAATCATCTGCACCCATTTAAAGTGTACAACTCAATACATTTTGGTAGATACACCTGTGAAACCACATGCACAATCAAGATACAGAACTATTTCATCATTTCCAAAGACAGATCATGCCTTTTCACGGTCCATTCTTCCTTCTGTCCATATCCAAAGTCAACAACAGATCAACTTTTTGTCATTCTAAATATCCTTGTATTCCCTGTGCTTGTGTATATATGGAAGCATATGGTATATACTCCTTTGTGTTTGCTTCTCTCACTCAGCATAGTGAATTTTAGATTTATCTCTGTTGTTGCCATTGTCAGTATCTTGACCCTGTTTATTGCAGAGTGGTATTTCAGTGTCTACTTATGCCACATGTTTTTCACCTGTTGATGGACAATCAAGTTATTTATATTTTTGGCTATTATTAGTAAAACTACTGTCATCATCTGTATATGAGTCTTTTTGTAGATACATGCCCATTTGTCTCAGATAAAGATCTAAGAATCCGATAGCCAGTTTTTCTAGTAAATATATATTTCACTATTTAAAGAAATGCCAGTTTTCTAGTTTTTTTCCACCAGCAACAGTGTATGAGCATTCTGATTGCTTTACATCTTCACAGGACTTGGATTTTTTTCATTCTTTTTAAGTATGACTATTCTAATGGGTGTATAGTGGTTTCTTCTTGTAAGTTTAATTTGCACTTTTTCTGATGAATAAAGATGTTGAGCTTCTTTCATGTGCTTGTTGAGTATTAGTATATATCTTCTCTTTTGAAGTGTCCACTCAAAACTTCAAGTCATTCTATGGGCTTGTCTTCCTGTTGTTGAGACAGAAATACAATAAATACAATTTGACCCAACAATTCCATTACTGGGTGTATATCCACAGGAATATAAATCATTCTACCGTAAAGACACATGCACACATATGTTCACTGCAGAGCTGTTCACAATAGCAAAGACATAGAATCAACCTAAATGTCCATCAATGATAAACTGGATAAAGAAAATGTGGAATATATACATCATGGAATACTATGCAGCCATAAAAAAGAATGAAATCATGTCCTTTGCAGGAAGCTGGATGGAGCTGAAGACCATTATTCTTAGCAAACTAACACAGGAACAGAAAACCAAATACTACATGTTCTCACTATAAATGGGAGCTAAATGATAAAAGCACATGGAAACAAAGAGAGGAACAACAAACACTGGGGCATTTCAGAGGATGAAGGCTGGGAGAGGGGAGAGGATCAGGAAGAACAACTAGAGGGTACTAGGCTTAATAACTGCGTGATGAAATAATCTATACAACAAACCCTGATGACACATGTTTACCTATGTAACAAACCTGCACTTGTACTCCTGAACCTTAAAGTTCTTCTTAAAAAGAATTATTTTAAGTATTCTAGAAAGAAATCCTTTGTCAACTGTATGTTTTAAGATTATTTTCTTTCAGCGTATGACTTTCCTTTTAGTTTTCACTATATTATTATTCAAAGAAAAAAGATGTAAATTTTGATGAAGTCCAATGTGTCTGCTGCCTTTCATTGTCCATGTTTTCTGCTCCCTATTAAATAAATCATTGCCTACTTCAAGGACAAAGATTTTCTTCCACATTTTATTCTGGAATTTTTATAGTTTAGCTTTTATGTTTAGGTCTGTGTTTCATTTATTTCTTTGTGTGTGATGTGAGGTGAGCATTAACATTTATCTACTGCTTCCCCTAATCTCTTCCCACTAGGCCCAGTTGTTTTAGCACTATTGCTTGGGAAGACTTTTATTTAACCATTGACTTTTCTTGATACCTTTGTCAAAAATCAATTTGTCCTACATAGTGAGTCTTTTCCTAAAGTTCCTATCCTGTTCCATTGATTTATTTGTCTGTCTTTATACTAATACTATGCTGTGTTGGGTTGTTCTCTGAGTGCTATAATAGCATTGTTAAAATCCTTTATTACTTTTGCAGGATTATCTACATGTTATTCTAATTTGTGTATTTTGAAGCTTTTTTATTAGCCCCATAAACATTGAAAGTTGTTATGTTTTCTTATGCATGGTATTGTGTTTTAATTGGCAGAAACTGATCTTTGTCCTATAAAGAATTTTGTTAGAAGCCCATTTAGTTTGTCAAACATAGGTGGGCAGGTCCTATTTTCCTGGAAGAAGAATTTAGTATAATCTTTAGTTTGGCTGTTTGTCTGTAATGGATTTGCCAAAGTTATCTTTACCTCTTAGAATATAGAGCTGGCCACAGTGGAGAATGTGGGGTGACTTGCATCAGCTCCCTTAGAAGAAAATAAACCAAGATGTATCCAACCCTTATTTCTGAAATGCAGCAATGAAGAGATCATTTGCAATGTAATACAGTGGCCATGTATTAAGGCCCAGATCCAGGAAGAGCAAAAACAAAGAGAATATTTAGCTCCTTCTAGAACTGAGTCAAAAGGAAGATAAATATATGTTTATGTGACCTATCTTGCTTGAGGGTCTAAAGTCTATCAAATTAGTGATCAATTACTGAAACCTGAATCTCCACAGGCTTGTACTGACTCTAGCTTAGGCTCTTTGTTAGCCATCCTAGAGGGGCCTAACACCTCAGGAGGTAACTGAATAAAAAAATCGAAATTATTTTAGCCTAAATATCCCTGGCAATGGCCAAAGTCCACTTTATTGAGTCTAATATGGAAAAAGAGTCTGCTTACCTTCCAAGGCTTATGACCACTTGTACAATATGTCACCCCTTAACCTGTGACTGCTGCTTTAGCAAGCATGCCTCCTGAGCTGGTATGCTTTACACATGCAATGCTTGGTGTGAAACAGCAGCCAGCCTGACACTGCTATAGGCAATGAATGAGATAGACTCGGACAAGAATAGATGCTTTGAGCTCAAGACATGATGTTGAAGTAAGAGAGGAGATCCTTAGATTTCTAAATGGAAAGTGGAAAGAGCCACTGTGAAGCACAGGATAGACTCTTAGACTAAATCAGCTTTTACCTGTGGATGGATAGTTTGATGGTTATATTCTGTAAGCTGATCAGGAATGTTTATGTATACCTTAAATCATGAAGTAGAACACTCCTGTTACAAAGATACATAAATACATGCACAATTTCTCGAACTATGAGATTTATATAACTTAGAAAAAGTAATATGGTTGACAGAATTGTTGTTTATAAAATTAGTGACACTGAAAATAGGGTTCTGTGGAAAAAGTGATAAAAATAGATTTAAATAATGTTCTTAACTGTAATAAATAAGTCTTCTAAAAAGCATCTGCTTCTGAAACAAACCAAATTTATCTCCATTAAAAACCTGCTTAGGCAAGTAAGTCTTTTCCTGAATTCCTTTCTTTAATTGTTCAGGAAATATTGCTTTGCTATCTATCTGCTGATCTAGTGATATGTTTATTCAAACTATACTACTTTTTAAAATTTGCACACTACACATACTGGCTTAAAATTTAATACCTTGTTCACTTACATTTGATTTCTTTTTTTTTTTTCAAGTCGCAAGAAACACTTATGCTACCACTTGGCGCTTTCACAAATTATAGAAAATATAAGGTCATGTTATTAGAGTCTGGTAGCTTGGTCTAGTACTAAGAGGGGACAGTGCAAATGGGTTTGCTTTTGCTGCACTACCCAGATAAATGCAATAATGTAGCCTGTGGACAGGAAGCAATAATTTTTCTTAAGTTATTAAATGTTATTTTAGTTTTTAATTTATATTAGTTTAATGAATCAAATATATTCATTGGGTATTTAAAATATTTATTTGTCTTCTCCTATGAGTCAGGCACTGGGCTATGTGTTAGGGACATACTAATGAATAGAGATACATGGTAGTCCATTTAGGATCACATTCTTTTGGTGTTAGACAGATTATAACAAAAAAACCCAGATACAAAAATATAATAGAACAACTGCAGTGAGGGATGACTTCCATCATGACTTTGGCCAGATCTCAGACTTAAAAGGTAAGAAGCACCAAGTCCTAAAAAGAGAAAAGGAAATATTCTAACCAACAGCAATAGTGGGAGCAAAGCCAGCAAGCAGGAAGAGCTCAGAATGTTCACGGAAGCAAGGGGAGACAATGTGCCTTGAGTAAATTGAGTAAGTGCGTAAGACGGGGCAGAGAGGTAGGAGGGATAGGATCATTCAAACTTTGTAGTAAATGAAATGAAGTTCAAGGAGCACTTAAAGTAGCACTGAAGCATCACCTGTTTCTCTAAAATAAAGAATCATTAAGAAGAATGGATTCTATGAGTTGGGAGGCAGGGCTTAGAAGACAGTGCTCTGGATAATAAGATTATATGGTGGTGATGCATATGAAGACACGTGAATGATTTAAAGACTCATTTTAGTAGGTAAACAGACACTTTTAAAGGGCATAAATAGATGGAAAAAAAGGGGGCAAAACTAAGGTTTATTCCTAGGTTTTAGGCGTAAGCTACTGGAAGGATGGCAGAAAACTTTAATGGGATGGCTATGTCCCCCACCCATATCTCATCTTAAATTATAGCTCCCACAATTCCCATGTGTTGTGGAAGGGACTTGGTGGAAGGTAATTGAATCATGGGGGTGGGTCTTTCCCCATGCTATTCTCATGATAGTGAGTAAGTCTCATGAGATCTAGTGGTTTTATAAGGGGAGTTTCCCTGCACAAGCTCTCTTCTTTTGTCTGCTGCCATGTGAGACATGCCTTTCACCTTCTGCCATGATTGTGAGACCTCCCCAGTCACATGGAACTGAGTCTTTTAAACTTCGTTCTTTTGTAAATTGTCCAGTCTTCAGTATGTCTTTATCAGCAACATGAAAACGGACTAATACATGAGATTTCAATGGTATAATAAGCAAAGGGCTGTGAGGTGTCAGGAAAAGAAGAGCCAGTTTGAAACATATTAAGTTAGAAAAATGGGTATTGTATATCCACGTGGAGATAGCAAGAAAGTATTTAGTTTTTTGAGGTGGGGCCTAGATATGAACATTTGGGAGTTTTAGTTTACAGATGAAATTTAATCCATGGAACTGGAAGACATTACCCATGGAGAAAGTTGACTAGGTAGAGCAAAGAATTCCCAGGAACAATATTTGGTGAACTCTAACATTCAGATCATCTATTGCTAGATGAACCAAGAGTAACTAGCAGCACCTTTGCAGAAAAATAAATAAAAATCATTAATTGACCACACATTTACATGGTCTAATCTTCAATAACATGTCAATTGGAATATATATCTTAATCTTTTTTCTTTTGAATAGGAGTTATTATCTCCATTTTTAAAGAATCTTTAAATCCTGCTTTGGACATTCTAACCTTAGATATTGGAAAATAACATAAGTACAAGCATATATGTAAAGAATTTCCCTATAAATTCTTTTTTATGCCCCATTAAAAGAAAAGCAACAGTGATAGTGACAGTTTTGGGGGTAGTAAATACTAAAAGGGACAACAAACTAGAGATATGTATTCAGCTCAGTACGATTTTGGAAAATAAAAAGTTTTCATTTATGTTACTAAATGTGTATTTCTAAAACAGATTAAGGGAAATTAGACTTCATATTCCACAGCTGTGAGAATTTATTCTTCCTTCATCCCTCCATTTTGATGTAAGAGCCTGGAGTGAAGGAAGCCAGTGAAAAGCCAGTGAAAAAGACTTTGGAGTAAAGTCTTGCTCCAAAAACAATATAAGCATTAGAAGGAGTACTAGTAGAGACTGGGTTTCTAATCAGGGAGTGACCTGCTATAGGATACATCATTATTTTCGGATGAAAAATTCAACTTAACCTCCTAGCATATGCAGGGAAGGCTTGTCTGTGCCAGTGTTGTTCAGTCCTTTTGTAACAGGGTAATTATTAATAACATCACTTTCACATGTGTCTGGGTTTCAGTGATAAATTATATGGTCAACCAACAAACATCCCCACTTAAGAACAAGCCAAACCAGGCAACAAGGTATGCATCACAGCCAATTGCTGATAAAGAAGTCTTTAACACCACCTCCATTGCTACTAACATTCATTTAGAAGACAACTCTTTCTCTCCTTTTGACCACTGTGTCTTATCCTCCGAAGGAAAAATTGGCTCGTAGTATTTGCATGGTGCTAAATTCTTGTTCTTTAGATATGGTAGGGAAGATGTAAAAGAAAGTGATTGAAAATCACATGAGCCAACCCAGAAGTCCTTGTACTATGGCATTGAACTGATGGGAAAACTGAAGGTTTACGTTAACTTACCTTACATAATACAACTGTGGAAAAGTTACAATCTGAACATAATTGTGATTCCCGAACCTGTGCTTCCAATCACTCCACTCTTCAGTCATCTAGTTTACAGCCAGATGGGGAGTGGGCAGGCTGACTATGTAGCACTACTTTAATGCCATCTGTAACATCAGACATCTATCTACAACAGAAGTACAAAGTGAACTCCCAGGCCAAAGTTGAGTTCTGACTAGGGAATTCAAAAAAATCATCTCAAGTAGTTGATCATTAGTTCACTAGTTATGGACAGAAGGCAGTGGCAGAAGAAAAGAAACATTTCAAACTAAGGAAATTCCATTATTAGATTTGTGGAGGCATGAAAGTGCAAGGCAGGTTGAGATTATAGTAACTATATGTTGATAAAACTTATGGTGCAAGATACATTAAAAAGGAACCTGGAGGAATAGGATAAAGAGATCTTGCTCACCAAATAAAAAACATTTTATTTTACTGGGCACATTTGAGATTTTTGTAATGATTATTTTGGTAGCATTCTGAAGGGTGACTTGGAGAGAGAGATTCTAAAGTACTAAATTAAAAAGCTATTATACAAAGGTTGGATAGCACCTAACCTAGGGGTTAGATAGAATTAAACACATTTGAGACCTTTTTTTAATGTCACCTAAAAATAAAATAAAATAAAATCGGCAGGCACTGAGTTAAATGATTGGTATAAGCATTCTGTTTGGATAAAGTTCTACCGAAGCGTTGACCCTGTTCCAATATTTTTGAAAAGACAGACGCCCTCTAGGGAAAAGTAGGCTTGAGCTATTTGGAAAGTCGAATCTCCCACCTACAGAAAGAAAAGAAGGTAATGGAGTCAACCCCTGACCTTCAATAACCGAAAATTCTGAGACCTTTCTCCCTAAATATGTTAACTCCTTTACTTTCCTGGTCCTTGTTGCTGTCTCTTTACATCCTGCCTAGCACAGGTATTTAGCTCTTGTTTCATGAGCATATTCGACCAAGAAAAAGGTTTTTTTCACTTAGCAAGAAGTGGTGCATGCTTGGAGAGAAGCAGAGGATGTAGAGCTGGATTGAGTGTGGATACTGGCTTTCCACTGGGCACATTCACAGTCTGAAAGCCTCTTTGATCTTGATGGGAACTTCTATTTGCTGCCCTGCAGCAAATCTTTTTCTTCCATATAGTAGGACCTCAAATTTTTCTTAGGTTTTCTCCCCCGTCAGCATGTGTTTTGAATAGTTTACCTCAACTCCAATTTCCAAGTAAAGGCTATGATTGTGTACATCAGTCTGTATATCAAACCTTTTGATCACATACATTTGGATTCAGCATTGAGGATATGACCCAATTCTGAGAGATATTAACACTCTTTTAGGCTTAGCTGGTAATATAAGACCCTTTCTCTGGCTTTTGATGAGTATGTGACTGTGAGAACTGCTATAATCACACCAGAAATGTCTAGAGTTGCTTTACGCAGCCCAAGCCTGGAACCATCTTGAGGAAGGCAACAAGATAAATGGCTGAAACGATTTACATAAACTGATAAGTAAATGTTTTTAAAGGAAGCACAAAGTTAGTATGTGAGTGCAGGTAATAACTTCAGAAGCTGTGCTATCATGTACCGTGCAATAATGCTTTTCTAAGGCATGTTTCATGAGTTTTTTCATGTCTAGATAGGCAAAAAGACAAAAACTGGCATATATCAAAGATTCTGGAAAGAAAGTTTAGAATTGGAGAAGTCACAGCTTATCTTAGTTGGGTTTGCTGTTTACAAGACTTGCAAACTTCCAGCAAAAAATTTATATTTCAAGATGTAAAAGTTACTATATTTCATGAGTATCTGAGTGACTCCTAAATGCATGAAACCTCATATATTAAATCCAATACTACTACTATTTATTGCACAAGGGATGTGATAACCACACATCTGAGGTCAATAACTGTTTCTCTTTTTGTCTAGCTTATGTTTCTGATTTGGGCTCCCCTATAGTAGAAAAAAAGTAAATGTTATTTAAATAAAAAATGTCTACGCATTTATTTTACAAGGTAGTAAGTAAAGAGTTTTTGCGTTGGGAAATTTGTGCCCTCCCACTCTATAGTCAATCATCAAAGGAATGGATCCCCAGAGAAGGGAGTGGACAGTAGTCTACTCTGTTTTTAAAAGGATATAAAAAAGTTAAAATAATTACATCTTGATAGATGTGAGACTAAGCTCCTGGAGCTGACTTAGTTCTGAAAAAGGTCTTGGATAGCTTAAAAGTGAGAAAAAAAAAATCATAATTTCTAAATTTCAGACAATCCATGAGAAAATTATTTCTACTCCCTTCTCAGCATTTGCAAGAAACTTAACCTAGAAATCCTAGAAAAAAGCCTTTAAATGTATAGATTTAGATGTACATATGTATTGACACTAAACTTCTTTCAATAAAATGTATAATTATTTGTAGGGAAGTGAACATTTCCAAAGAAGATCCTAAGTTCACAATACTTAAAAACAGGGACATCTATCTACACTTTGGTTCTGGAATACTATTTTATATATGGTATAACAATCTGTATGAATGCAATGTATTTCATATTGTAAAATAGTACATGTAATATGCAGCAGTTCATCTGTCTAAATTACTCATAATCAAAAAGGCAACCCACTTGTTTATTTAAAGTAAATTGTCACACTGGAAAGTTGCTTTAATGCAAGAATATGAATAAAAAAGAGATAGGACTGTGAATTCCACTAAGAAAAATTCAACATTTATTGAGTCATTGTAATATACTAATCATGGGTCTAAGTATTTTCTGAGTATTACTTCCTTGGACACTACAAGTTAGGTATTGTTATCATCCCCATTTTACAGAGGAAACTACTGAGATAGAGTAGGGTTAAGGAATCTGTTTAAAGCCACACAGTTAAGAAGCAAACAGAATGTGAATCTCTTCCTCAGAGCCTGTGCTATTTCCCATCATGCTATAATATTTTGTTAAGGAAGAGTTTGACTATTTGTTTCACGTCTAAATAGGTAAGAGAAGACCTGGCATATATAATAGATCCAGCTAAGAGGGTCTGGAGTTTGACAAGTTTCAGTGTTAGCAGGAATATCACCATAAAAGTGTTGAATCTGGGCTGCTCCCTTACTGCGTAGCTGGATAACGTAATGCTGCAATATAGGTGACCTTTGTCTAACAGATGGTGACAGATTTTGAGACAAGCTTGAAGGAAATTAAAAGCCAGCAGGTAAACGTTGTTCCTACTAATGATAAAAAATGTTAAGGTCATCTAAAAAAGGCTTCTGTCTTTATTAAAAACTGACGCTGATTTAAGTGGCCCTACCACTGACTCCCTTGGCTTCTATAAAAGAAACTGTGTATTGTGTTTTCATTTTCTGTCTTCTCATTTTCTTTCACCAGAATGGTTCTGAAACTTCAGCATGTATCAGAATCACCTGGAGCACTTGCTTAATCACAGATTTCCGGGTTCCATTCCTGGAGTTTATGGTTTCATAATATGAGAATTTATTTTCCTAATGAATTCCCAATTGATGCTGACGAGGAGCTGCTGGCCTGTAGACCATAGTTTGCAAACCACTGCCCCACTCCACTGTACTTCAAAATCCTTCAAAGAAGCTTAGAAGGAGCTCAACAATGTATCTACAATTGCTCTTATCACAATGCCTGGCATACATGTATCAAAAGAAGCAAGTAAAAAACAAAAAACTTGTGAACAGGTTGTTACAAAAGTAGTTGCAGTTTTTGCCATTACTTTTAATAGCAAAGACAGCAATTACTTTTGCACCAACTTAATAATAGTTTCAAATATAAACCTTGTGAGAAAAGGTACTTCTTGTTATTCCTTTCTTTAACAAAAAGTAATTTTGACATCGTGACTCACAGTGTATAGTGTTTTTAGAGATTTAGATAAATATTCCTAGCAATGTGATTCATAATAACCAATAACAGGAAACAAAGTGAATACATTGTGATATAATCATATAGCAAATATTCTACAGTAATAAAAATAAACTACTGCCAAACATACAAGAAGGATGAATCTTATAAACATAATGTTGAGTGAATGAATCCAGACATAAAATATTACATTCATATAAAATTCAAAAACAGGGCAAGATAGTGGTTAACTGTGGGAAGAGATGAGTAGGGCAATTTGAAGGGAATATGGTGGGAGATTCTGGAGTTCTGGTAATAATCTATTTCTTGTCAAGAGCAAGTTTGTTTTTGATAATGCATTGAGCTGCACACTTATTATTTTTGGGTTTTCTGTACATATGTGATATTTTAATATGGTAGTTTATTAGCAGAAAATGTTTAAGCTTGAAAAACAGATCAAATATACTAATTTTCCATTAGTGGACAGAAAATATTCTATTCATTGGATATTTTCCAGGTATTATGGGCTAAATTGCATCTCTATCTTCCAATTTCCGTGTTGAAGTTCTGACCCCTAGTACCTCAGAATATGACTGTATTTGGAAATAAGGCTTTTGTAAAAGTAATTAAGATAAAATAAAATTATATGGGTAGGCCCCAATCTAATATGATTGGTGTCCTTATAAACAGAGGCAATTAGGATGCAAACAACACACAGACCTCTAGAGGAGTGACCGTGTGAGAACACAATGAGAAGACAGCCATTGCGAGGCAAGAAGAAAGTTCTCAAAAGAAACCTACTCTGTGGAGTGGACACCTTGGTTTTAGACTTATGGTCTTCAGAATTGGGGAAAATAATTTTTTGTTATTAATGCCATCTAGTCTGCAGTACAATGTCATGCAAGCCCCAGCAAATTAACATATGAAAATAACTTTCATATCTATTACCATTGTATATATTTGAGATAACAAAGGACATGAAAAATGATAATCCTGAATAATGTCTACGTAGTCCTGAAAAATGAAGAAGAAAACTTTTTCGAGCTCTTATTTGTGCCCTGTGTTTATGAAATTGTGCATTGATCCATCAAGATTGAATTGTGAATTAAAATTCATTTCCAAATATTCCTTCTTCCTCAAACATAATAAATTTTATGCTTCAATTTTCCCAACTTGAAAATAAGGCAGAGGAATTCAATTTGCCTTTGCTTGAATAGAAATGTGATTTACCAGTGTTCCTGATAAATACCCTTCCTGATGTCATTTATGTCATTTCAGAATGTGATAGTTATTTTTATATGTCACCACTGCTAGTCCACAGTGCCCAGTTATTTGGTCCCACACTAGTATGGATATTGCTGTGAAAGTACTTTTAAATGTAATTAACATTTTCATCAATGGACTTTGAATAAAACAGATCACCTTCCATATTGTGAGTGGGCCTTATCCAATCAGTTGAGGGCCTCAAAAGAAAGGCTGGGGTCTCCTGAAGAGTAAACAATTCTCCTGTAGTCTGTCTTCAGACTCAGGGTTGGAACATCAACTGTTACTGGAATTTCTAAGAGCCTGTCCTGCAAATTTCATATCACCAGCTCCCCACAATCATACAAGACAGTTCCTTGAAATAAACCTCTAGATATATATAGATAGGTAGATATAGATAGATAGATAGATAATTTGTTTCTCTGAAAAACCCTGACTAATACTAACATGTAGAGTAATTTTTAATTCTCAAATAAATCTCAACTTTTGTATTTTTCTTTCCTTTTGTCCCTTTTCCAGCATCTCTTCCTTTCCTTATGTTTGATTATTGGTGAAGATAGAAGAAAAATACTGATTCAACATTAAAGTTCAAGCCTCAAATTTATTCTAAGACAATTGTCTATCCATCAGGTCCACAAAATCTATCTGTAAAGGGCCAGGTAGGAACTACTGCAGATTTTGAAGTCCATCCACACGGTATCTGCAGCAATTATACAACTCTGGTGTTGGAGTGTAAAGACCACTGTGGAAAATGCAGAAATGAACGGACATGGCTGTGTTTTCACATAGTGTATACATTTACTTAGGGACGTGGATATTTTGAGCTTCATGTAATTTTCACACATCACAGAATATTATTCTACTTTTGTTTTTCTTTTTTAGCCATTTAAAAATGTGAAAATAGCTTCTTCTCCAAGAAAACGCCAAATGGCTGATGATGCTGGGGATGGGGACAAAGACCCCAGAGGCCCTGGGATATCAATTTTTTTAATAAAAAAATTAAAAGAATATATAAAAATAAAATTATTTTTTAGCACGAGAACCTTAAAGAAACAGGCAGTAGACCAGATTTGGTCCACTGGTCATAGTTTGCTGATTCCTGGTCTAGCCAGTGCCCTTGGTTTCCAACTAGGAAAAGTGGTTTTGTTATGTTTGATGTTTTGCTGCATAGTGAGGGATTTCTTATAGAAACTTGATTTTAACAAAGAACAGCACAGTCCATATGCCTGGAAGACAACAAGGCTTTTCAAGGATGTTGCTAATTAATGACATTTTGAGTCCTAGAGAAGAAAGGTCATTATTTCATTTTCAACACATTCTTGAGAACATTGCCAAGAGCATCCACTTATTAAAGATTGTACCCACCAGTCATGACCTTCCATCTTTTCTTTTTGGTTTGCCTTGTTTTCTGCAAGTATATTTAGCTGATTTTCTGGGAACATAAACTACTGAAATCAATTTAGTGATCAACCATTATTATCTCCTTTACTCTTCCTGCTATCTTACAGTTCTTTGCTTTCCTGCAAGCAAGATGTCAGGGCATTTTTATTGTATTGCTATTTACTCTTCAACTCAATAGTTTTTTCAAAGCAGACACATCATTGACATTTAGCAGTATTAATCTCTGCCAGTGCAATATGCCTAATTGGTTTTAATGAAATAAAGAAGGAGAACTTTGTGGGAAAATTGGAAAAAAACGGCAATGAACTAAGATCTCTGTTTTCAGATATTTTCTAAAGTCAATGGCATTGACCAACAGAAAATAATGTGCTGCTAAATAACATTTAGTCCTCTACAAATTGTCAAGGTTGTATGTTACTGAAAGCAGGGTTGAGAGTCATTTCTATTTTGAAATCTGTTTATTTGGAAAGGATTTGAATATCAAGCCTAGACTTAGGGTAATAGAAAAGTAAGCATTCTATTAATAACTTTGCTAATAAAAACCTTTTATATCAACATAAAGATAATCACTGACCCTAAATGCCGACACACAAAAAGTCTGCACAGGCTGAAGAAAATCAGACGGTGATCCTATTGAAAAAATGAGACTACAAACCTTCAAGTTATGTACATAGAATATCTTATCCAATGTTTTCTTTCTTTGTCAGGAGATTATTTTATAAGCTATTGCTAAGTATATATTTAGTAGATTTTTATTACATTATTAAAATTATCTGTATACAAAATGGAAGTTTAGAGACTGGAAGGTTATGTCCACATAAATCACCTTTATAGGCTTAGTTGACAGATGTTTGAAATACCTCTAAGACACTAGGACAGATTCAGAACCACCTCAAAAGCAACATGGCTCCGTGAACAAAGCAATTGAGTGTAACTCTGGGGAATCTGTATTCTAATGCTGATTTTTCTATTGCCTCATTTAATCTAATTTTAGCCTCTTCACATATGGAGCAGACTGATATAGGGCAAATAATCAGACCACCGGAATTGCAGAAAAAATAATGCCATTTGCCAAGTACAACTTACCTTTCATGACTCTCCAGATCCTAACTCCTCAGCCATGCACACAGTGCAACGGCTGCCACCCTCACGCCAAAAATGCATGCTTCAACAAAGCCTAGGATGGTGACCTAGAAAAGCTAAAAACAAGTAGTTTGATTCTTGAGAGAGAGTAAAATGGTCCTGCTCCCATACAAGTAATTGGGAGCAGGATTCAAAACAATTTTTGAAATAAATTAGCTCATCTATAAAATGAATTCTTTATTCTAATTCATTATTATATTTTACTTGTCTGACTTTTCCTTTATAAGGTATGTATATTTTTTAAGACTCAATATTTATTAGACTGGTAGATTAACTGTTTTTACTGAACATTTAAATTAACCTACTCATCATAAACAACAATTGGTTGTACCCTTATTGTATTTTCTCTCATTACAATAGAATGATCTCAAACCTACTCAATACCAGAATGCTCATTTTTCCTGGCATTCTCATGACTTGGATCTTCACGAAAAAAGGTACCTGGGATTAACTGAGAAACATTATGAGCTCCTTTACAGATTCACCTGGAGAGAACAGAATGTTGCTATAGGCAGCCTACAGGCCTCATGGTGCAAGCTAATAAATCTATGGTTTGCAGGTTATCACATTGACGCAACCACTCTCAGTCATGACGCTGCTGAAGAGGGCCTTTTCTTTAACTGACTTGGTCTCTGCCATTGACAGTGCTATCCCTTTTTCCCTCTAGGGTAATTCTTCCAAATTCCCATTCCATCATTCTTACAGTACAAGTGCAATCTCCACTTCTACCCCATTATACTCTTGCTAGCTCAGGGATTTCATTATCCTACATAGAGGGCTAATATTTCAGCAAGAAGTGGCCTAGAAAATCCATGAAGCCTTCCACCACAAAAATTATTTAGCTTTGCAATTTTTTAACCCAGATGAACATGTTAGTAAAATCAGAAGCTGTGAAGCATGGAATTCTAAATTGAGACTACTGAAAAGTATCACAAGAACAAAAATAAGAGTATGATGTCACTCTGGCTTTTTAAAATATCTAGAAATAATTTACATGCTTTCAGTAACTATATCATACATAATTTTAATATTACTTTATATTTAAATAGCACTTTATAATTTTAAAATATCACATATATTATTTGATTTCTCTATCTGTTTCTATTGCATTTCTTCCTGTAAGAGAGATGTCTTCAAACATTGTAATGGTTCTCTAAAATATAATTTACATTTCCCAGGCTTTTTTGCATCTTAGAATTTCTAATCCCCCAAGAGTATCATTCTTTTATAAAAATGGCCAGAACCTTCATGCCAACAACACTTAAATCTACACCTTAATGCCTAAATTAAAAATAAATATGCATTTTGAGAGAAATAAAATGATTGTTAAATGTTTAGTGTAAATATCCAAAAATGACTCATTTTGTTCACTTAAGAATCCTATTACTCATGGCACTGTCAATTCCAGAATGTTTTTGAACATTTGGGCTGTTTGTGAGCTAGAATAAAACTGTGAGTGCTTGAAAAAGCCACGGAGATTATTTCACCCTAATCATTCATTTAGCAGAAAGGGAAAGGGAGAGATCAGGTGACTGGCCGGAACTAAAGTACTCATTAAGTGATGGAGTTTAGATCTGAATGCAGAACTTATGACTCCCAAGACCTCAGTCAGCATCTATGGCAGTGTTTTCACTTGGAGCCTGCTAAAATAACTCTAGATGTGCCACATGACAACTTTGTTTTCCAGAAAAAAATTAAACCATCAACATTGTTACTTTCATATATTGTATCTAACTTTTAAAATTAAAGAAGACTGTTTTCTTCTTTATTCTACCCTGAACTACTTCAGAAATTTGGAAAATATATATAACTTCTTGAATTATCCATTTTACCTTGTTCACTATGGAACTTAGTTAAGTTTCTAAACATTTTGCCATGCTGATATTTTGGAGTACAGAAGCCAAACAAGACAAGGGTCCTGTCTCTGAAAAAACTTATCAAGCCAGAACACCAAGGGTTCCATGGAAATGACTCAGATGCCCCAAGAGGATTAAGAGGTTGGAGCAATCTCTCTTCCTTCTTTTAAACATCTAACCTCCAAGTATCTCCACTACATTAACAAAACAAAAGAAAATTTTAAAATGTAGAGAAATTCTGTTGTATTTTCATCAGCTCCTACTTTCCTGAGACAGGAAGGTAAAGTGACCAATTCCTTTCACTTGGAAAATAGAAACAAAAATATCATATAACCTTGGGCAATTAGTCTAAAATGTTTGGAATCACTTCATTGCATAGGCTTAGTATGCCATGTTCTGTGAATGAGTTTGAGATTCCCATGTAGCTTCTGAGCTGCAGCATTCCTCACTTTATCTTGACTTGTTGAACCAGTGTCACATTTGAGTTTCTGATTCAGACCCTCTACCAACAAGGTATCCCTTTGATGAGTGAACAAAGAGCCCTATGCTGGCATCAGACCATCTGGCTGGATCCACAACAGCTTACCCTTATCAAGAATCCTGTTTTTCCAGGTATCAGCTGGGATCCCACTGTGAATGGGGTTGACTATCCAGAAAAAAAAAAATTGTGTCACCCTTTTTTCTTTCTGCCTTAACCTCTCAACAAAATTCAATATCCTTTTCATACCCACATTTGTCTTCACCACACCTTGGTTTGCCGTGCCTTTCGAGCATTTTTGATGGGACCACTTGAATAACCATAAGGGCAGCCACTCATAGAACACATACTTTCTTGGCTGGATTTCCCTGAAAGCAAAGTCTCAGATAAGAACTTGAGTGCAGGTAGTTTATTTGATAGATTATCTCAAGAAGCAGGAGAAAAGGAGGGGATAGACTGAGACACAGAAGAACAAAAAAGCTAACAAAAAATTGTATTGAGGTCACAACTATGAGACAGATTGGCTTGAACTTTTGAAATCTTCTCAGAGCATGAAAAATAAAATAATCTAAAGTTACTCCTCTAAAAGATGATGGGGTGGACCACACAGGTTCTTGTACTACCAGAGAAACCTCTAAGCAGAAAATGAAAATACATACCGCCAGCTCCATATGGGTCAGCATAAGGTGAATTGGAGCTTAAAGAAACTGTCTACTAAACGACAGTTAAAATCAGATCTGTGCAAGGGAATGTGAGGCAGGCACCCAAGCGCTCTGCTGCATCATCTTTCCTTGTCCCAGTTTCTTTTTCCTGTCCAGGGGTTCCATGGGCCAAAGGGCCCATGAAACCTTAAATACAAGTCATGTTATGACACCAGAGAAATCTAACACATGTTATGACACCAGAGAAATGTAATGCATACTTAACTATTTTTACACATGTAACTAAGGTAAACAGGTGATGCTAATTGTGAGAGATTCTACCAAATGCCTAGGAGAATGATCATTTGAAACTGGGAGAGAAATCATGGCTATTGATTTTATTCTTAAATCTGGAAAACACAGATCAAGCAGGAATAACCTGTATCAGAATGAGAGGAGATATCAAATATCTATCTTAGGCTGCTAGTTAACAAGCTAACAAGTTTACAACAGAATGGTCAATATATGTTTTTAAATCTCAAATAACCAAAGCCATAGGTCATAGGGGGTGGCGAGGAGAGTTGTAATAATTGCAACTGTAAAACAATAGCCTTAGTCCAAAATTTTTAAATTATTCTGAGATGGAGAAAGGTTGATTTGAAGAATTTTAAAAATGACAGTTTTATAAAACTAGTGTTGTAAAACATTAAATAGCTGTTATTATAACCATTTACAATTAAGGCCATTAAGCTTTGGAAACAGAAAGGTAAAATGATACACCCAATGGGACAGAGGCAGAATGTGGCAGAGGTGATGATTCAGCCCAGGTTTGTCAGCTTTGAAAGCCAATGCTCTTTCTTTTTTTAAAATTTTTTTTAAAAATTTCAGTTCGGGGATATTCGTGAAGGTCTGTTACATGGATATAACGGATGATGCTGAGATATGGGCTTCAGTTGAACCTGTCACTCAAATAGTGAACATAGTATCTGATAGTAGTTTTTCACCTCTTCCCTCCCCTACTGGTGTCTATTGTTTCCACATTTATTTTCATGTGTCACCAATGTTCGGCTCCTGTTTATAAGCTAGAACATGTGCTATATGGCTTTCTTTTTATGTGTTAATTCTCTTAGGATAAAGGCCTCCAGATGCATCCATGTTGCTGCAAAGCACATAATTTCAGTCTTTTTTCTGGCTGCACAGTATTTCATGGTGTATATATACCGTATTTTCTTTATCCAATCCCAGTTGAGGGACACCTAGGTTGACTCTATGTCTTTATAATTGTGAATGGTGGTGCAACATGCAATTGCATGTGTCCTTTTGGTAGAATGATTTATTTTTCTCTGAGTATATACTCAGTAATGGGATTGCTGGATTAAATGGTAATTCTATTTTTAGTTCTTTGAGAAATCTCTAAACTGCTTTCTATAGAGACCGAACTGCTTTCTATACAGACTGAACTAATCCTACAAACAATGTATAAGCATGCCCTTTTCTCCACAGCCTCACCAACATCTGTTATTTTTTCATTTTTCAAAAATAGCCATTCTGACTGCTGTGAGATGGTATTTCATTGTGGTTTTGATTTGCATTTCTCTGACAGTTAGTGATGATGACCATTTTTTCATGTTTGTGGCCATTTGGACATCTCTTTTGAGAAGTGTCCATTTATGTCCTTTGTCTACTATTTTATAATATGTATGATTTTATTTTATACGTTTATATGTTTGTTTCAGCTAGAATTTATTTTGCTGTACATCTCTAGTAATCCAGCTTTATTTTTCCCACATGTTAGGCCAGTTCTCTCTTTTTTTAAGCAAATTTAGTTATGTTATTTGTGTACATTTATGGGGTACAAGTCTTTGCCTATTTTTTAATGTTTTCTTTTTTTTCCTTGTTGATTTGTTTTAGTTCTTTATAGATTCTGGATATTAGGCCTTTGACAGAAGCATAGTTTGCAAATATTTTCTGTCATTCTTTAGATTGTCTGTTGACTCTGTTGATAGTTTGTTTTGCTCTGCATAATCTTTAGTTTAGGTCCAAATTGTCAATTTTTGTTTTTGTCATAAATTATTTTCCTAGGCCAATGTCCAGAGAGTATTTCCTAGGGTTTCTTGTAGGATTTGTATAGTTTAAGGTCTTACATTTAAGTCTTTAACCCATTTTGAGTTAATTTTTGCAAACGGAAAAAGGTAGGAAATAAAAATGAGCCCGAATAGTGAAAGCAATTTTAAGCAAAAAGAGCAAAACCAGAGGCATCACATCACCTAACTTCAAATTATACTACAAAGCTATATTAAGCAAAATAGCACGGTATTGGCACAAAAAAAATAGACACATAGGTCAATGTCAATGGAACCAAATAGAAGACGCAGATATAAAGCTACACACCTACAACCAACTAATGTCCTACAATGTCGACAAAAATAATGGAGAAAGACATCCCGTTCAGTGAATGGTTCTGAGAATGCTGGAAAACCATATACAGAAGAGTGAAACTTGACACTACCAATGTTCTTTCTACTCTTCTAGAGAGCAGCTCAAGCCTTCCAATGATTGCACATGTTACAATGCACTCTCTGGCTATGGAAATATGACATTTTTGAAACTGAAAATAGTTCAAATTGTTTCAGAATTATTGGATAATTTCATTATTTTACACACGAAATTCAAAGTTTTCAGTTTTATGTAAAGTAACTGTAAAGGCAGAAATTCAATTATGCCCTGATGATACAGAAATTTTCCCTTTGTACAATTTTAGGGACACAAAAATCAGATTTGTATGAACTTGGTATATAAATATTCTAAAAATATATGAAATCTTACACATTATTAATAGTTTTAGCCATACTATTTCTAAAAGTAAGTACTTGAGTTTAAACTCTAGTATTTGTAATGTATGTTATGTTTGACACATTTTCTTGGTCTTACAACACTAGAAAGAAATATTTTAAAGATGAGGACAACTTCAAAGTTGAAATGAACCCTGAATGAAGAGAAAAACTGGGAGACTTTATGAAGTGAATCAAAGTATAAAAGGAAATAAGTCAGAACGAAAGCTATGATAATCTATAAGAGAAGTTTCTGCCAACAGTCTGAATATTTAAGAATATAAAACAGTCAATGGTGGAAGAAAAAGAAATGACAAGTACTATGATGTTCACTTAAAAGCTAGCATTGATATCTAGAGGCAAAAACAAACTCTGAGAAAGGAACTTAATTATCCAAAATACAGACAGAGATCTATGACTATTTCAACTCTTGCTAATCAAAGAGGTGGGCTTGCCTACATCACTAGTAGTAAGTTCGTGAGCAACCTACTGCCACCCCAAATATGTTTAATTAAATAATCTGTAAGGATATAATGAATATACTAGATGTCTCAACTTGGACAGAGTAGGAATTCAGATGTGTTTGAGCATGTCTCCTGAACTAATGATTGAGAAAAAAAGGAGCCAATTTGCATGACTGATTTTAGCTATAGACGGAAAATAGTTTTATTCAAGTAATTTCTGTGGGTTAGGGGAAAATGTATTACCCTGTCAATGCTCAATACCTTTTCCTCTTTCTGACCCTATAGATTTGTATCTGAATCTAGAGATGCAGCTGAAGTTAAACTTTTCTCTCCAAAATATGCTGAGATTCAGAAGCACAGATTGGGAAAGAGTTATCTCTAAGGAACATACTTGGCTTTGCTGCAGTCATGACTGCAGAGCATGTACTCATGGGTCTGAAGCTTTGGCAGTTAAAATACTTTGAATACAGTTTGTCAAGAAGAGTTTAAATTGCAAGTAATAGAAAACAGAAAAACAGTGAATCAGATAAATTTATCTTACGCAGTAAGAAGTACAAGAAGGTAAGTCATTAGCGGTGGCAGTTCTCCTGCTCAGAAATCATCCGTACATAGGATCGTTGCATACTCTTGCTTCATCATGCCCAGTGCATGACTTTCCATCTGCATTTTTATTGCTGCATGATCACAGAGAGGGTGCTGCAACTCCAGGTATCACATCCATGATCAGCATCATTTGATCATTTTATAAGGAAACAAAAAGACATTCCAGAAACCCCTAATCCATATCACCACCAAATGACTTTCTTCCCCAATGGGGACAGAACTGTGCCACAGGCCTGCCCCAACATCCCAAGAAGGTTTTGCACCATCTGTATTAGAAAGTAATAAGAGAGAAGCCTTCAGACACATAAATTAATAACTTTTTATTACTTTTTATTACTGAATGTGTGGCAGGATTTAAATGTTTGTATTGTTTTAACATTGAAAGCTGCTGTTTTATTTTTCTTTCATTTATCATACAAGAATGAAATGAGAATGCTTTTCCTCTCTCCCTGAAGTTCAACTTTAGAAGTCTCAAAGAAAGTCGAAGTCATTTTCAATTACTAATTATTCAGATCAGGGTTATATGAGCCTTCAAGACTATCACAAAAGAACTAGAGGACAGTTGCATTTGAGAAGAAATGAATGTGAGGGTGTCACTGAAGGAAACCAGAAAAGAGGGGAAGGATTCTCTAAAAATAAAAGAAGGGCAGAGGAGTTGAGGAGGAGCTGAGGGGTTTGAAGTGGTACCCCACAAGTGATCTTGGAGAGTTTCCAAGAAGGGAAAGGGCCTAAGCCTGGAAAGTAATAGGTGGGTAGATACAGAAAAGGACCTCTAGTTCCCGGTAGCTATTTGGAGGCTGAGTCACCCAGGGAATGCCCAGTGTTCACTTTGGAAATTATTTCACAGGATTATTACTCATCAAATTAAAACATGAAAATAAAAATCAGTGTTAAAGGAAGTAAATCAGTGTTTTTAAAAAATCAAATAAGAAGCCAAAGGTAGGCTTAGAATAAGAAAACAGAGAGTTCAATAAAGAAGGAATAATTATCACAAACTGTCCAGAAGAAATCAGACTAAAATGAATTTTCTCAATTGTTATGAATTACTTTGTTTGATATGGAATTAGAAGAAAGAAAACAGTAAAAAATTCAAGAAAAATAATTACTTGGATAATTAGCTCTTATTTGAGGCTTTCAGTAAAGGGGCAGGACTCCTTTCTCTGTAGTTAAGGTTTCTATTCTTTTCTAATTAGGGTTACAATGGCTCTTGTGAATTTATAATGTGCTTTTACAAACCATGGAATTTCAAGATTGTCAGGTATTGAGCTTCTCTTTATCCCTCCCCCAAAGGCTGCTTCCTCTCGTGTGTTCCTTTAGTCTGACATATAAAGTAAATTGAATTTATGCTAAAACCTGAGTAGCAAGAACTGGCATTTCTTTCAAGTAATATTCTCACCTACAGACATTCAGATGTGTATTTTTGTAACCTCCTGAGACCTTTAAGTCTTTTACTCATTTACTCTTGTCTGCTTCTACTTGCTCCTCAAGACTGTTTTATGATTATCGGATGACCAAGTTCCCACTCACAAAGTCTGAGCCCACTTCTCCATATGGCTTCATTTTCCTTATCCTCCAATGACTTTTGAGTGGGGGCAGGGGAACATGGGGTTGTTACTGTAGTTTAACAATGTTCAAAGATTGATTGCTATTTTTTATCTTCATTATATGGGAAATGTTTATGCCTTACTCCATTACTTTTTTTTAAGCAAATGCTGGAAAAGAGCAGTTGCTCTCTTCCCTTAATCCTGTAGTCTTATAGATCTCACCACATCATTGAGTCTGCTACTTCTATTTTTACACTTTTCATTTAGCACTCAACCTTCTGTTGCCTGATTTTCAATGCTGATGCTCAGCATCACAAAATAGACAAAGAGTGGCAAGAAGGCAGAAATGGCATATGTGTGCATGCACATGTGCACACACACACATACTCACACACTCACACCAGAATCTCTTGAAAAGAGCCAATTTTAACAATAAAACTGGAAAAGGCACACAGGAGAGTTCTAAATTTGCAGTATCTGCTTCATTTGCTGGTCAGGCAATAATATCCAAACTTTTTGAATATTTCTACTGGTGAAGATAAACTTCTATTTTTTGCTATTTCATAAATATTTCTCCTGGTACATCAATATCTGAAATCTAATATTTTTACATGTTGATTATGTCTGCACTTTCAGTTGTAAGACCTCTTTGCTTCTCTAAAATTTTTCTATTATTAATGATGTTGAAGTATTCAGTTTCAGAAGGTTAAAATAATGACTCATTTATTTTAACCTTTTCTTCTTCAGATTTTGTGTGTGTGTGTGTGTGTAGGCATTTATTTTTCACTCCTGCAATCATAGACCTCATTTCACTTGTAAACACTCTATGATTGAACTGTAGCTGGAGCCATTGGACTATAGTCAACTTCTCCCACTGATTTACACGTTGTAACCAGTTTATTCATTTTGGCTTCTACACTGACTCTAACTTATCTTTCAGACTAAACTGAAATTCCTAATCATAAATAGTACATTAATTTTATCCTAATATCTCTCAAATATAACCTTGTACTTACATATTTTCTATATTGTGATTTTTTTTTTCTCCTACAAGTCCCATAGATGGGGCATCACAAATCCTGAGCCAAATAAGTCAAATTTTGAATCTCAACTCATGTGTAGGGAACTGCTCTTCTACTTCTCCACTGGATTTTCTTACCTGGTTTTACCAAGTCACTTCTTTCATAAAGCTTTCTCAAATTAATGCTGACTTTTCCTGGTTCATCCAACTATCTAACAAACTCCGTTGTGGTGGTGACCAGAATAATTTGTTGTCATAAACTGGAGCTAAAGGCAATATTTACAAATATACAGAGAACAAGGGTTTATCTCATCATGAATTGTAAATTTTTTCACACTGTATCCACAAAATCATTTCATTAACTGAGGAGCTATGCTGATTATAGACATTGAATATGTCTTCATATATCTGTGCAAGCAAATGTTAAAATTTCAGCAATCTTGAATTTCACATCAGGAGGCAGGCTCAACAGATGCTTCCATATGCTAACACCCCTTGTTAAGGCAGAAGGTGTTAATTAAACAAATAATTTATAATAATGCATATGATTTAAAATATCAAAATGAATTCATCTGTTGTGTTCTCTCTGTGATGGCTGCTAGCCAGGATGGGGCTTTTATTCACAATAAATATATTTGCAGACCTGGTGTCACATGTATGAATGTGTACAGGTAAAAGAGTTAATACATTAAAAATATTCTCACTACAGAATAAAATTGCAAATTTGCCACAAAGAAACATTCCATGGAAAATTGACTGGAGATATTTAAAGCAGGCATAACCTAAGGCCACAAAATTTCTAATTAAGCCCTGGTAGTATGGTAAATTGTTCTAGAGCCTTAAATGTGTGTGGTAGAAGTAAACCCACAGACTTTGAAACTTACAAGAGGTGGGGCAAAGAGAGATGCTTCAAAATCTACTCTGAGACTCAGTGAGACCTTTGAGGGAAAGGATCAAGTTTCTTGTTGAAACATCTCTTCCACTCCATTTCAAGTGTCCTGGCCAAATCCAGGGTTCAGTGCTCAGATTCACATTGGGATTCATAGGCTATAAAACTGGTGCAAATGTGGGAAAGAATGAGCTATGGCTTTAGGAAATCAAATCTGTGTTTTAGGGGAATAAAGTCTACAATGCCAAGAAACAGTGCCAGTTGTCATGAGTAAGCATGGAATCAAAAGTAGCAGTCTGCAAAAACAGCACAGAGGAAGTGACTTTAGTGGGTAGCAATTGGAAGGGATTCCCTGAGATAAGAGATAAATACGATGTTTTTGAGGAGTTCATGTGAATTAGTCAGTAAGTGGAGTGATGTGTGTGGAGGTGGAACTGATCAGGGTTAGTGAAAACTTGCCCTAGTTCCAATCCTCAGCACCTCAATACGGAGGTCAAAAACTCAATTTTTCCAGTTGCCTTCAATGCTTCTCTCCATTCCTTCCTTTCTTCTTTCTTTCTTTCTTGCTTGCTTGCTTGCTTTCTTCTTTTGACAGGGTCTCATTCTGTCACCCAGGCCGGAGTGCAGTGATACTATCTCGGCTCACTGCAACCTCTGACTCCTAAGTTCAAGCGATTCTCCTGCCTCAGCCTCCCGAGTAGCTGGGATTACAGGTACCTGCCACAACGTCCGGCTAATTTTTGTATTTTTAGTAGAGGCGGGGTTTCACCATGCTAACTAGGCTGGTCTCCAACTCCTGGCACCAAGTGAACCATCCACCTCGGCCTCCCAAATTGCTCTAATTACAAGCATGAGCCACCACGCCTGGCCCATCCATTCCCCTTTTCTAACTGATTCTAGAATTATCTTTCTTAAATATGTGGCTTGAAATTCGATCCCCAATGCTGGAAGTGAGGCCTAATGGGAGGTGTTTTGATCTTGGGGGCAGATTTCTCATAAATGGATTAGATCCCTCCCTGGGGTTGGGGGATTGTGATTAGTTCCCTTGAGAAGTGGTTGTTAAAAAGAGTCTGGCATCTCTACCCTCTCTCTCCTATTTCCTCTCTCACCATGTAATGTCTGCACACACCAGCTCCCCTTCACCTTCCACCATGAGGGGAAGTAGCCTGAGGCTCTCACCAGCTGCAGACGGCCAATCTTGAACTTTTCCAGACTTCTAAACTGCAAACCAAATAAACCTTTTTTTAAATATAAATTACCCAGCCTCAGGCATTCCTTTACAGCAATACTAAACAGACTAAGTCAGTTGTAAATGTGACAGTTTTTTCAGCCAGATGTTGAGATTTTGTGGGCAGAGATCAAGGGTTTTCATTTTGTATTTCTATCACCTGGCCCAGTCTCTTTCACATAGCCAAGGCTTAGAAATATTTAAGGATATGCATTGGACATAATTTTTTTAAATGAAGTTTCCAAATCTGTGCAGTTAGATAAACTCAAAATGGACGTTAATTAATCATTGTCAGCTGAAAGAAATGTCTCTACTTATATAACACAAGATTCTGTATTCACTTTGTTCTCATCAACGTTATGATCCATTCACAAAGAAAAAGAATAGTTAATATACCAGATGGTAGAATTAATGTGAATAAAAAATATAATAAACTAGAATAAATGACTCAAAACAAAAACAAATCAATGTAACATGCCTAAACTTGAGAGTTTTCTTTTTTAAATTACATTTAAGAGAAAGATTTAGCTTCAAGTAAGTTAATAGAAAAAATGTATTGGAAAATTTTAGCTGAACACAAGCTCTACACGTATCTCTTTTAATCTCATTACAAAGAGACTATATAATCTGAGGGACTTAAAACAATATTAATATAATCATATTATATTAATTACTGGTTTCTTGCCTGCAGATTCATCTTTGAGACAAAGGCACACTGAAGAGATTTTCAACTTAAAACTTTTCTCGTAAGAATCCAGAGTCTACTTTGAGCAGGATCTTTATATTTTTATAGATTGTTATTAGTAGTACTAGCATTGTCATTGATATAAAAGTTTTAATAGTAGCATTTGGGGTGCCAGTCTTATTACATTAACTTTAATACATACCTAAAACAGATGTCTGCAGGTTTATCTTGATTTATACCATGGTGTAATAGGTTTTTCGTAGAAACTTTTCTTCTCTCTAATGTCAGTATTGTTTATTTTCTTTTTTTTTTTTTTTTTTTTTTTTTTTTGAGACGGAGTCTCGCTCTGTCACCCAGGCTGGAGTACAGTGGCGCGATCTCCGCTCACTGCAAGCTCCGCCTCCCGGGTTCGTGCCATTCTCTTGCCTCAGCCTCCCGAGTAGCTGGGACTACAGGCGCCGCCACCTCGCCCGGCTAATTTTTTTGTATTTTAAGTAGAGACGGGGTTTCACCGTGTTAGCCAGGATGGTCTCGATCTCCTGACCTCGTGATCCGCCCGTCTCAGCCTCCCAAAGTGCTGGGATTACAGGCTTGAGCCAGCGCGCCCGGCCAATATTGTTTATTTTCTTAGGAATAATGTAAGAAATAATAAGTTTTAACTTATTAATGTATATTGTTTTCATAGAATATCATACTACACAAAAATTTAGAAACCATTTAGAACATTAGATTCAAAGTCTGGAAATGGCTTCTAAACCAAAATTAAGTTATTAAACTGTTATTTTCTTAGGAGATATTTGCACATATAATCAAGGATAAAATCTAATTACATATTCTAAATGAGCTTTACTGATAGTATTCCATTATTAAGTCAGTCTTCTGTGGTTATTGGAGTTTTTCATTCAACCATCTGTTGTGAAAATAGAAACAAAAGAGAATAATACTTCATTTGTGATTTCTGTTTATTCTGCGTATGTTCTTGCCCTTTAGGACTAGCACTTATTGATTTCACTCTTTCATTCTATAATGCTACACTGCCCACCAGGTGACCCATGGACTAGACTACGAGTCAGCTTCATTTATTGTAGTATATCCAGATTTTGTGCAATAACAGTCACATAAACATGAGTGAGTATTCATTGACTGAATTTTGAAAGGGAAGTAATGAGAAATGTCTTCTATCAGGTATTCCAGATTGACCCCCAACCCCCTTGGTATCTTGCTTTTTGACCTGGTACCCTCTGGCTTTGGGGTCAGTTGATCAAGACGTCTTGGAAGAGATCTGGGGAAGAAAGGGGAGCAATTAAAGCAAATTTGTTCTCCTGGCTTCCCCCTGAAAGCTCATCTCTGTCTGGCTGTGTCCTTTACTGGTCTTCTCAAAGCAATGGGATCTATACAACTTTCTCTTCTTGGCATTCTGACTTTTTAAATTAGAAATTCATGATCTGTTGTTATTTACGTCAATCCCATCAAATTTATTTTCACTTAGACATATAGATGTGAAAAAAATAGAAAAATGGACTAAAAAGAATAAAATACTATAATCCTGGTTTTGGAGACAGCAAAGATATTATGCTAGTCCCCATTGATATGTGCAAATATAGCAGCATACTAGGATAAAACTGACTTGACAGTGAAATTGTCACTGTGAGCTGCTACACAGAGGGATTTTCTGTATACGTGTATCCCCTAGAAATTAAGGTGAGCATTGGCAGGAGATACCTGATCTGGGACTTTGGATATTGGCCATCTTCTTGTCTCAGTAACACAACTAACATCTGGCAAGATTTGGCAGAAATGAAGTGAGTATATGCACAGGGGACAATTGATACTGGTTGTGGGGGAGGAATAAGCTAACAAAGAAATCCCAAACAGCAAGAACAGATGTACTTTCCAATGGCCATATCCTCTATGGAGAAAGCAAATTCCCTGCACTGAGAGACATTCTGGTTTGGTTTCTTTAGTTAGTAAGAAACAGGGATTGATTGAAAAATGGATCAAAGACTTTGGTAAGAGAAGTCTAAGCATGATATGATGCAAAAATGTTTAATGGTCTTACCAATATTAATGGTATACATGACTTTATATAATTCATGCTTATCTCATGTTTCAATTGGAATGAGTAACTTGCAGGTTATTACCCTAAGCCACAGTGTGTTAGTCCATTTTCATGCTGCCAATAAAGACAAACCTGAGACTGGGCAATTTACAAAACAAAGAGTTTTAATGGACTTACAGTTCCACATGGCTGGGGAGGCCTCACAATTATGGTGGAAAACAAGGAGGAGCAAGTCACATCTTATGTGGATGGTGACAGGCAAAGAGAAAGAGTTTGTGTAGGGAAACTCCCTCTTATAAGACCATTAGATCTTCTGAGACTTATTCAGTATCACAAAAACAGCACAGGAAAGACTACCCCCATGATTCAATTACCTCCCATTGGGTCCCTCCCACAACATATAGGAATTCAAAATGAGATTTGGGTGGGGACACAGCCAAACCATATCACAGGGTTAATTAAACTTTTTCTATTAAGGAATACATACTAACTATGTTAGCTTTTAGACTTTGCAGGTCAACAAATACAATTCAGAAAATCCTAGTACTTACATAACAAAAAATAAAAACAGACATCCATAAAATTTGAATTGATGAAATTCAAAATATAATAATAATAATAATTGAGTGTAATTTCTGTAATACAGACCTACTAATTACAATAGAATTCTTTTGTGGGGGGAAGATAACATTTTTGATTAGTTAGGATTTAAAGTTAATTCCCTATCCTCATGGTAGAAGCATGGTCTCATTCTACAAAGTCTTTCCTTGCTTCAATAAAACAAGTGCTCTTCATTCTGAATTATATCAGAATATGTTTCCTGCTTCCCTCTTGTTCAAACTTAATAGATTGCCATCACAATCTTCCTTTCATATAAGAAAGCAAGTTAAAACCATAGCTTCTCTGGAACCCTCCTTGGGTTTCAGTTCCAGTTGACTAACTTGTAATCTTTGACTACTTACTTAACCTATATAGAAGTGTCAATTTCTTCATCTAAAAATTACTGATAGTATCTACTTCACAAGTTCATGGTAAGGCTTAAGTGAGTTAACAAATGCAAAGGTTTAGAACAGGGTCAGTGCATGGCTACTGTCAAAACAGTGAATATAAATAAGTATTCTTCTTTGATACTTTTTCAACCATATAAAAATGTAAAACTATTCTTAATTCATGGTTCTCACAAAAACAGCTATAGGGCAAGATTTGGCTCACAGCCTATAGTTTGTGGACTTCTCCTCTAACCGAGCATAAGCATCACTGTGTCCTCACTTCCTACTTGTTAGACATAGAGACCTACTTAACTTTCATCCTTTTAATGCAACTGAGATTCATCAGCAGGTGATAATTGCTATGTATCCACCTACATGGAAGGTTGTGTCAATTCTTGTATCAGAGTAATTTTAATCTAAATTCTATTCAGAAACTTTGAAATGAGAAATTCCCTTTCTTCTACTGTCATCTATTGCCATTCACCAAGTATAACTCTCTCTTAATATCTTTCTTCTATATTAGTTTCATTTCAGCCTTTGTCCATACTTCTAGCTTTTTGGTTTATTTCTCCATCTTAATTTGAACTCTCTTATATTCAGAAGTCAATACCATATCTTCTTCCTAGTAGCAGTTTATTGCTGTTTCTAGCTCTTTGCATTACACAATTCTTCAAAATTCATTCCTTCTAATGCAAATCAAACCCACAATGTGGTAACACCTCATTCCTCCAAGAATAGACATAATCAAAAAATAATAGATGTTGGCATGGATGCAGTGAAAAGGGAACAATTTACATTGTCGGTGGGAATGTAAACAACCATTTTGGAAAATAGTGTGGAGATCCCTTAAATAACTAAAAGTAGATCTATCATTTGATCCAGCAATCCCATTACTGAGTATCTACCCAAAGGAAAAGAAGTCATTGTATGAAAAAGATACCTGCACACAAAAATATGGAACCAGTCCAAATGTCCAGCAATTAATAAGTGAATAAAGAAACTGTGGGGTGTGTGTGTGTGTGTGTGTGTGTGTGTGTGTGTGTGTGTATAATGGAATACTACTCAGCCATAAAAAGGAATGAAATAATGGCATTTTTAGCATCCTGGAAGAAATTGGAGGCTATTATTCTAAGTGAAGTAACTCAAGAATGGAAAACCAAACATCGTATGTTCTCAGTCATATGTGAGATCTAGGCTATAAGGGCATAAGAATGGCACATTGGACTTTGGGGACTCAGGGAAAGGTAGGGGGTGGCAAGGGTAAAAGACTACACATTGGATACAGTGTATACTGCATGGGTGATGGGTGCACCAAAATCTCAGAAATCACCACTAAAGAATTTATTCATATAACCAAACACCACCTGTTCCAAAAAACATATTGAAATAAAACAAAAATTAAGCAGCCAAGGACAACACATTAAAAAAAAATTCCTTCTTTAATGTCCTCTCGATTAGACTAATGTCACTCTCCATTGAACTCCTTTGAATTCATTACAGAGTTTTGTACCTAGTTTGCCCTATTGGTCACCCCTCTAGGGCTTGCTATTATCTTGCTGTTCTTTAATATCCTTGTATCTGACACATGTAACAAACCAACCTCACAGATACTAGACCTCTTAAATTCTAATTACCTTTCCCTCCATTCCACTTTACCCCTTCACCTACGACCATGCCATTGCAGAAACATAACACTCCAACTTTACACTCTCACATTATTTCCTGTTAAGTGTATTTATTCAGTGATACAACAAAATGATGTAAACTTATGACTAGGGTATTACTCTATTCTGGAGTGATCACAAACACTTCCTTAAGGAAGTGATACCTAAGCTGGCTTCAGAAACATTAGAGTTATTTTTGTTAAGAGGTGGGAGAAGAGAAAGAGCATTTCAGAAAGTGAGAAAAGCACATGGTGAAGTTGCTGAAGCAAGAAGAGAGACCAGTACAGCCAAATTACAGAAATTACTTGTATGGAGGGCAGAGTCACTGGTGTGAGATTTGGTTTGAGAAGGTGGTAGAGATCAAAGTTTAAAAACCATGCTTAACGATTTCAGGTGTGTCTAGTTACGTACTGAAACATTTTTTAGTTTCAGTGTGAAGTGTGAATGGAGAGCAGGAGAGAAGGAAGGCAAGACTGGGAGATGAGTTAAAATGGTATTTCACAAGAATCTTGTGGGAGTGGGAATAAAAAATAGTAGAGAGATTTCAGAAATATTTTTAAGAAAATGTATAGAACTACATAGTTATTGGATATAGGAAATAAAGAAGAATGATATTTAAGCCTGAAAAACAAGTTTATAGCTGGAGCTAAGAGGGAAGCAAATGATGATGGCATGTGTAAGGTACATCCAAAGGGGAGCACCTCTGGGAGCAAGAGAACCCTGGAGCACAATGTGTTGAAGTAGATATTAGAAATGAAAATGGCGAATTTAGAAGAATGGGCTGAAGAAATAATTAGATAGCCTCCAGGATATAGATGAGAACTGAAAGAAATGTGAGGGTCTTACCAGACATCATCCTAAATCTTTTTTTCTTTTTACCCAGCACTTCATATTCAATTAGTTAAGTCCAGTCAACTCCATTTTCTAAATCTCTCTCCTATCCATGCTTCTGCTTCCAACAGACTTTAGGTTCACTGGTTTGGACATTCATCATCTCTTTATTGGGCTATTGGAGTCACACCTCACTCCTCAGTCTCACCCCTGTTCAATTTATTTATCCACACTGCCATCAGATAAATCAAACTCACAATTAAATGTACTATATCCCTCAACTGCTCAAAATTCGTGAATTGCCTTGCACTTCTATGAAGAGTGAAATTTGTATGTATTTTCATGGCATGCACTGTCCTATAAGATCTAGACCTCACTACTCAGCCAGCTCTTTACTCTCAATTTTTCCCTCTATGGCACTTAATTCTTCAACAATCTGAACTATAGTACTCAAACATTCCAAATTTGTTCAAGGTTTTGTAATTGTGGGTTTGTTATTTATTTGGTCTCTTTCGCCTGGAAGATATTTTCCTAATATTCAAGTCTCAACAAGTAAAAAGAATTTTCTCGGTAAACAAACCTGTTCCCCTTATGGTCCCACTGCCTTTTGCATTTTTCCATATTTAGTGCTTACGTTTGCTTTTCAGACCACCCACTATGCAGTAAATAATTTGAGGGCAAAGTCTGTATCCTTGCATTTTTTGGATCTACAATAACCAGTACAGCCTGTCACGAAGTATTTTTAAAAAGTCATTTTTAAATGAATGGAAATTCACATTTAGCATTTAATTTGTTTTACTGCACATCAATACATTAGAACACAGCAAGTTATTTTGTGAGAATCTCCATTTCTGGAAAATTATCATAAACTCTATTTGAAATTTTATTTATAAGAGTTAAAACATAATGACCTCATTTATATTAAATCTGTGAATTCCATAAGACCTTTATTATGGGCTAACTTTAGATGACATACTTTCTACTGAAATAGAATATTGTGTAACTTCTCTAAATTGTTGAAACACATACCTTGAGAAGAGGCATGGAAGAAAAATGCTGCAGAAAAACATGATATGGAGGGATTTCAAAAGAAAAACCACAGTTGAGTGCAGGTAAAAATCTCATATCATACAACTGTGAATAAATTTCACAGTCTACACTCTAATTACATTGTGCATTTCACTAATGGCTCTGTCCCCAGAGGGCCTCTTGGGAATCAACTGGCAGATTTTACTGGGCCCAGAGTGAATTTTAATGTGGTGAAAAGGTAGTGCATTCACAGTCTTACCTATTCAGAGATAAGATAGAGAGAAAAACTACACCAGTCTACCCTAATAAACATTAGGCACTATTTTGAGATGTCACCTTTATAAGTAAGTAATTCAATCTTCAATTGCTTTTGTCCTTCACTATCAACATGCACTTTCAAATAGAACTTGTTTGAAGAAATGCTTAGTTCACTTACAAAGATTTTGTTTGTCTTCTCCTGATTTTTAAGGAAGAATGTGTTACAGAAATCTGCATGTGTTAGTCATCCTTTCATGAGGAAAGTCTGTTTGAACCATGGTCCTTGTATTGAGATATACCATTATTAAAGTGAATTTGAAATCCACTTTAATCTCAAGGAGAGACAGTTGAATCCTATGAAGTGACTGATTGTTGACCATTTTTGAACTACAAAATGGAAATTTCATGTGGTTCAACCCAAATGTTTCTAGAGAAAATTTACAAGAGTGATCTCATTAATTTACACGGCCTGCCAACTCATATTAAGAATAGTATTTATAGCTCATATGACTAAAACAGCATAAAATCAAGTGCTTATTTTAACGAGACAACTTTGATGTTTGTGAGGAATACCAAATATTTTCAACTACTCAAATTTAATTTAAAGGCAAATCCTATTCCATTAACTAAAAAGTGTGATTTAATATGTTTTGTTGAATATCAAACACTATATTCCTGAACCTCAATATATTTTAGTGGCAAATACTATGAATTTAACAAACCTTTGAGAGTTATTCCATATTTTAGGGAAGTTTTGACAGTCTGGGGTACAAATACTTCTTCCTTTCAGCATTTGTATAAAAACAGCATGAATGAAAATAGACGCATGCATGGCATATTGTCTCAATCTCATAGGCAAGACTAACTAAAAATGAGATAAAATACTTTCTTCTTCCTTGGTGGTCCATTTCAAAAGAAAGCAAAGACGGGTGGATCACGAGGTCGGGAGATCGAGACCATCCTGGCTAACACGGTGAAACCCCGTCTCTACTAAAAATACAAAAAATTAGCCGGGCGTGGTGGCGGCGCCTGTAGTCCCAGCTACTCGGGAGGCTGAGGCAGGAGAATGGCGGGAACCCGGGAGGCGGAGCTTGCAGTGAGCCGAGATCGCGCCACTGCACTCCAGCCTGGGTGACAGAGCGAGACTCCGCCTCAAAAAAAAAAAAAAAAAAAAAAGAAAGCAAAGGTCAAGTTCAATCAACTGGTCACTTGAAATATTTTCACTTGACTCACTTTACATATTGCAGGCTTAGAAGAACTATTCAATAGATTGAAATATTAGAATGAGATTCCCCTAAATCTAATTTGTGCATCCTCTGTGAAAATATTTTTGTGGTTTGTTGATTTTGTTAACTCTGTAACTGTCTATAAAGCAGTGAGGATAGTTGTGCTGAGAAAACTGGCATACACATTTTCAAAGGAGGAGGATCTGAAACAGAAGTGGATTGTTCTGTGTTTCTGTCATAGAAGATTTGAATTACTATCTCTATTAATTGACACAATTATGCATGTATTTTCTTGTGTAATAACAGGATGAGAGAACTTCAGGCTAATTGTAGGGTAAGCAAATTTCATTTTCTTTTCAAATAAATGTTAGCATCAAGATCACATGAATTTTTATAGAAGTTTCATGTATGCATTGTCTTGGGAACAGCATCAGCCCATCCAACAACTGCGTATTGCTGCCTCTGTGAGGCAGGGCCCATTTCTAAGTCATCGGCAAACTTCCATAATAGTACTGAACAAAGACACAGCCCCAAATAATAACCACACACGAAGTGTAAGGAAAGGGGAAAAATCTGTAAAAATAAATCCTAAAATCAACGGCTCCCAGTGCTTCTGTTTCAGTGATTAGGTGGGATTTGGGAAGGGTGGTTTAGGGTTTTTTTTTTTTTTCTCCCTGCCTTTACAGTTCTACAATCACAATGGCCCTCTAGTGGGATGCTAAATTAAGAGGCATTTTGTTTGTATTGTTAGCAACTAGATCGAAACAGTCACAGAGAAATGTTTTATTATGGTGAGGAAAGGACTCTTAATAAGGCTCTTAGGAGACTGAGTTTTAATGATGCTTAACACAATGTTTTAAACTACACACCACATCTACATGTTATTTCTTGTTAAATGCTGGTTATTAAACAGCAGGCTGGCTCCAGATTGCCTGCAGAGGGTAGTTAGGGTTGGTTGATACATCTCTGACAATTTGAATAGTTGATGGAGTGACAAGTGCTGTTTGCATTGAAAGGATTTTACATTTTAACATATGCGTAGTGAAACAGTATATATTATTACCCAATGTACTTCTACGCAATATGTTGAAGGGTTAAAGCCAATTAAGCACAATTGTAAGTTTCAATTTCTTCTAGAATTCTGTGCTTTCATCCAAACTTAACATGCTTAAGGTAGAATGATTTCCCTCACTACTTAACCCAGGGATCCCTGTGATCAATTGTTGTATAAAACTGCAGACCAGAGAACAAGTAAGCAAAATGAATAGAATGTGCCCCAAGGAAAGACATAAGCTATAATGCAAGACATGCTTATAACTAGCGTTTTTTTTTTAACCATTTAAATGCTTAGAATGTTTTCATTAAAAAGCGAAGAGAACATTGTTTGCAATGTCTCTGTTTTTACCACTGTTAATTTTACAACTTTCTTGCTCTAATCTACTTCAACCCCTAGGAGAACGAGTTATCATTTGGGTCAAGCAGAAAACTTGATGTCAAGGAACTAAGGTATCCAGTTTTTAGATGCTAACTATCAGCATTAACTGTGCTTTCCTCCATGTAGCCTGCTTTCTCTTTATGTTTTTTATTTTGGGATCCTGCTTCAAAAGTGTTTAGTTCTCTTTTGAATTACAAATTCCCCTGAAATCGGTGTGCAAGGAGAAAAAAGCTATCTGCAGCTTGGAAGAGATCTTTATCTTGGGGATGCTTATAGGTGAAATCAGTGGGTTTAGTCATCTCTTTGGTAAGTTTTGGAGAAAATCCATTACTTCATTTGTCTCTTTTCTCCTTTAGGTTTTTATTCCTTGCCTCTTACCATTGCCATGTTAATATGTAAGGAATAGGAATATGTTGTGAGCCCAGATGCAAAGGAGGTCTGCATGTAGCATGGGTCAATGATTTCCAGTGGGAAGTTTAGTGACAGCTCTTTTCATAATTTCCAGGGGCAGAGGGAGAAAAGTCGTGTCTTTAGGGAAGTCTTGAGTGTTTAGGTTTATCAAAAGAGGAAGCAGGTTTAAGAATTAGAGCAACAAACTCTGGGAAGAGTACAGAGTATTGGGGGATGAAGACAGTTTGGTTAACAGGCACAAAAATACACTTAGATAAAGGAAATAAGTTCCAGTGTTTGCTAGCATGGTAGGGCAACTATTGTTAACAATAACTTTTTGTATATTTCAAAATAGCTGAAAGAGAATAGTTAGAATATTCCCAACTACTCGGGAGGCTAAGGCAGTAAGATCGCTTGAGGCCAGTTTGAGACAAGCCTGGGCAATACAACAAGACCCCATCTCTAAAAAAAATAAAAATAAATAAAAATAAATTAGCCAGGCATGGTGGCACATGCCTGTAGTCCCAACTACTCAGGAGGCTGAGGCAGGAGGATCATTTGAGTCCAGGAGTAGGAGGCTGCAGTGAGGTATGATTGTGCTATTGTGTTCCAGACTAGGTGACAGAGCAAGACCTCCTCTCTATAAAAAACAAAAAGAGAGAGAGAGAGAAATATTCTTAACAGAAAGAAATGAAGAAATGATGAATGCTTGAGGTGGTGGATATCCCAATTACCCTGATTTGATAATTACATATTGTACCCATATGTCAAAATATCACAGGTACTCCATAAATCTGTACAACTATTATGTATCAATAAAATTTTGAAAAATAAAATCCTCAACCACAATGCGTGAACTTTAAAATCTGAATATGGTCATGGAAATGGCACGAGTAGAATGTGATGTATTACTGGAAAGAAACTGTGAGAACCATTGGCTTAAGTTTAAAGCAGGCTAAAATAAGTCGAATGTTTGCCCACAATCCAGGCCACTCCAAGGCTAGGAGATTCATAGGGTTTGGGATCAAACATAGTCTCTGCATACTTAATCGTTTATTTTCACTCAGAATGCTGTGGGGGTGATAGGATGTTGTTTGAGGATCAAGTTTGAACAATCCTGTCTTCACATACATGCAAAACCAACCAAAAACTCAATCAGCATCAAGTATGCCCTTAAACCACATAGAATTTTGTATTAACATACTCCATAGCACATTTAAATTACATGTAGTCATAGTGCTGCCACGTGGACACATTAGATTCAGACAGAACTCCCAATTCTAATGTTATATCTAAAGTCCTTGGAATGAATGACAGTATGAACTAAAGAAACTCTAGTTACAATCCCATTTCTGCCACCAATTTTCAGGTTGATATTGAACAAGTCACTTAACCTATTTGAGGATAAATAGATTCACTTCTGAAGGCAGAATAATAATGCCTATACTATATTCATCATAGAGTTAATGTGAGACTTAAAATCAAACTGATATAAAGTATAAGAATGTGCTTAGTAAAGCTAAGTAAAATGCTATATAAAAGTATGAATTGTAATTATTGATATAACCAAATTGTGATAAAAGGTCCAAAACACACAAGAATCTCTCCTTTCCTTGAGAGTGATATGGCCTGAGATAATGCACTGTTTATTCAGTTTCTTCACTTGGATAAAAAAAATACATTTTGATTCCGTGATTTGATCTATTGGAGACACTACCAAGGGGCTAAATGGTCAACAAAAGGAGGTCAAATAAGTTACACATAAGTCCATTCTGCTATAAGCAGCCTATATCAAATTTTAATATATAAATATTTTCTAATTAATTTTTTATGACTGCCTCCTGATCATCATATTAGAAGATTGAAGTTCTTGCCCTTTGCATGTTTAATAGACATATGAGCATTACCATGGAACTTGAACTTTTATTTCCATAGTCTTTTCCATTTATACAATTCTGTTTAAAAGCATGATTGTTAAGAAATTACAAATGTTCAATTCTTGGCTTTGCTACTTACTACTGGTTGTTTGATATAGTGGATAGTTATTAACCTATCCATTCCTCAGTTTTCTATCTGGAAAATGGGAATAATAACAACACTATTCAATAGTGTTAATTTGATTCATTTGAAACTCAAATGAGTCTGTATATATTTGTATCAAGTGCTTCATAAATATCATCATTCAATGCTAATATCTCAGTAAGAGGCACACAATTCTTCAGGGGAAAAAAAAAAAAAAAAAAAAGGAGCTATTCCTAGTTCTCTTTCCTTCATACTTGATAGCTATGTGCTCTTTCTTCAAAGTGTATCCTAAATCTCATCACCCTTACATCTAATATTTCCTTAATCATTACCATGCTTACCTTTCTAATTTATTTTTGATCATACTACAATTCACCTACCGCAACCAACGCTACCAGAATAATTGCTTCCTACTTCAAATTACCCAGTGGTTATATCTTTCCCAGGGTTAAGTCTCAATTTCATATTATGTCCTAACAATATAAATCATACAAATGTCTAAGCATATTTATATCATGAGGATGTAAGAATACAAAGAGAATATATCTTTAACATAGATATTTGATTTTGCATGGTTCTTGAAATGTTACAAGAAAAAGGTTATTTAAAATATCAAGACGAACTTCCACTTATAAGATGAATAAGTTCTAAGAATCTAATGTACAGCATGGTGACTGTAGTTAGTATTATATTATTTACACGAAATTTCTTAAGAGGGTAGATCTTAAGTGTTCCCACCACATATATACAAGTGGTAACCGTGTGAGGTAATGGATATGATAATTAATTTGACTGTGGTAATCATTTCACAATGTATACACATTTAAATCATCATGTTGTATACCTTGAATATGCATAATTTTTATTTGTAAATCACACCTCAATAAAGTGGAAATATAATAAAATAAAATATGAAGACACTGGATACACTATGTACATAATAACTGTCTTTAATGCTCTACTTTAAAGGATAAGGAAATTCTCCTTAGATTTCCTCAGATTTCTTCTATCCTCATTGCCATTTTATTTTTATGATATAGTTTTCATTCTATCTAGGTTTTACAGCCTTTATATAACTAACCCCAGCTGTCGTTCATATGTATGTTCTTTATTTAAATATTCCAATGCTCAGAAAATTCCTCACTTTCAATAAAATTTCTCTGAGTTTTATATATTTTGTTTTATCTCTTGGTTGACTGGTTTTTGCCATCATGAAAAAAGAAGATCGTTTTACAAAAGGATCTTGAAGATTCTTGCCTGCTTAAACACAATTGCCTGTTGTTTTCATGGTTGAATGTCAACTTAAACAGTTATAAAATCCTTGAATCACAGAATTCATATTCGTGGCCCAGCATCCTGTGGATGAAATACAAATTATCTACCTCAACCCTATATAATATACAACAGTGTGGATATTAGAATAAATATTATAAAAGCTTTCATTTGAAAACTGGGATATGGGCAACAGCACAGTAGCCGTTTGCCTAGTACATCTACACCTTGTTGGGCCATGACACCTTGGCGGAGGCGAGAGCTCTTTAGGCAGCCAAATTGCTGACCTCTGATCCAGCCCTGTGGTAGGATCTCCCCTGTTCATTGTCCTCTGTAGTAAGACCTGTAATTGGCAACATAGGAGTTTATCTCTTTGGGAAATGTTCAGTTCTGTCAACTCTCCTCCTGTGGTATACATTTTGTAGTCTGGATATGGCTTTAGAATTTGAACAGTCACATAAATTTTAAACTAGGTTGTATCTTTAGCAGAAACTCTTTCAAAATACCCTGTTTAGCTCTCAGTATATTTTCTTTACCTCATTTCCACAGCCAGATATATTGCTTAGAGTCTCGTTGAATCTAGGGGTATCTGGCTCTTGGCATTGTACTTCTTTATCTCTGCAATCTTTTTAATGGCCTCTGTATTGAAGTAGACTCTACTGGCTCTGAATGAGAAGGAATGATTATCTTCTCCTTGCACCTTGCTTTGTATCAATTCAGTCTTCACAATGAGAGAAGTCTTCTTCAGCCAGGGAGAGCTTAACAGGAATGTTTGCAGGTGGGCTCACGTTAAGGGAGATAATGCTATGTTAAATCATATCTCCTGCTAACACCACCAACACAGACCCTGATCACATTAACTTTACAGGCATAAAATTATGTCTCTCTTAGCCTTTAGCAAAGTTATAATTTGTTCATTTTCTTCTTTCAGACATGAAGATCAACTCTCTTCACCTTCAGCATAAATTTGTCCCTTTCCTCTAGGATTTTAATGAATGCTATGAAAAGTAGCCAACACAGGGCTATGTCATGATCTAAGTATCTACATAAAATAAGCCTTAATTTAACCAACTTTTTAGGAAAAGCATAATGAATACTGAAACTTCTAAACCTGAAAGGGTAAGGTATTTAATATTCTCTTGGTTCTATACCCTCAGTTCGACACGGTACAAATTTTGAAATCTGTTGCTTTCAGGATACCATATAATACAGACTTTCAATATTTCTCTAGCATTAAAATATCTCAGTCTTTTGCTACTATGAAGTATCAGGTTTTTTGAAGAAATGCATAAGTTGGCTGTATTTATAGAAGGATCTTTCAGTGAAGATGAGATAGAATTTGGGGAAAGTGTATCTCAAAACAGCTTAACATTGATTTTGGTTCATGTATCTTACAGAACAATGAAGAGTAATGGTGAGAGGAAGAGAGTGAGAAAGATAACTTTTCTGTATACAGCCTCAGCATTTATCAGAACACTGTTCATATTCAAGTGGTCAGATAGACCAAGAAAAGAAAATGAACTGGGCAATCAGAAATGGACTGGCTATCAAAAAAAGAAACCCAATATTTGTCTTTCTAAGTGAATATTATGTATCAAGATTCAGAATGAACAGTAACATAAGATCAGCCAAAACACCGGGAATACTAAATTTAGTTCCGTGTCACTTAGGAATGCCTTTTCTTCCAATAATCAAAGAGCCGATCACAGTATAAACAAATTTCAAGTATAAACAAATTTCATCTCCCATTGCAAGTGGTCCTGAGTAGGTGGTACTGACACTAGTTCAGCAGTATCACATGGGCTAGCTACTATATTTGCAAACAACTTGTTTTCTCTTCAAAGTAACAAGGCTGTTTCAGCTATGGCAATCACATGCATTTTTTAGTAGGACAAAAAAAAGAAAAAAAAAACCAGATCTCATTATCAGAAAACAATGACTTGGAAAAATTACAGTCGACTTCCATTTATGTCCCATGGGTCAAAATTGTGTGATATGGCCACCTCTGTGCAAAAGAGAAGGATAAATATTAGGTATTGTCTACCAAGGATAAACATTAAGTCTTGCCTTAAAGAAAACTTCAAGAAGTATGACATCCAAAATGTCACACAAAAATGCATAATACATATCAATGGCCTTAGTTGAAGTGAGTAGTATAAAATATTTAACGTAATACACATGGGATTTTAAATAAAATTTGACTGCCCTGAACCCCATACAGTCTGCCATACAAATTAGCATTATGTCCATGCTTAAATGGAATCATATTAGGCATAATATAAGCCGACAATGACCTAAAGGGTATATAATATAATCTGTTTCTCTTAATTTTGGCTTATAACTTTGATAAAACTTTATCTTTGTATAAAGAATGAATACAACATATATTTGTAAACTTTTTTTTAATGGAAAGATAAGGCCTACTTTTTAATTTATGCATCCTTCCCACATGCTAGCATACATTATCTCATCACATTTTATTCTACTAATTATTAAATATTTACTTTCTTAGATGAAAAATCAGAGATTCAGAGCAAACAGTTTGCCTGAAATCACAATATAAGATGAAGAACTTGAAATCAATGAAAACCCCTGCTTTTCCATGACACCATAACACACTCTAATATCTTGCTGTGTGAGAGAAAATGAACACCAAGCTCATCTCTTCCTTTATACTGAAGATTATGTTCCACTTGCAATACACTGCTGGAACAACACTTAACTATCACCCTCCCCACCCAATTCTCTTTTTTGTTCCCAAACTTGAGAAAAGGTGTCCTCTGCCTCTGAGATAGAAAAAGCAGTCCCTTTTCCCCAAAAATCAACATTCTAGATCACAATTCAGCAAACACTCATTTCCCCCCAGGTTTTTGGCCCTGTTTGCACTGTCTGGTGTTAGTAATGCATATCCTTTGCTCAAGTGCAAGTTATTTTGTGTGCAAGAACTATCTTGCTTGTTCTCTCTTCCTGAAAATTTCTATGTCTTTCTTGTTCTTTCTTCCTGAAAATTTCTATGTCTTTCTCCTATCTTTTTACCCACTATAAGCTCCACTCTATTTATGAATTTTATTTGCTGACCTTGCCTGAAAGGGAGGCCTATCTAGTTAGTCCAGTAGAGCAGAAGGTAGGTGAGGCTAAAGATTACATTCTATCAGCTTTTCCAAAAAAAAGCGCTAAGGTCAAGTAAGAGGATATGCATAAAATTTATCATCAGAGTGAGTTATACAGAGCCCATATATACTATTAAGGCAAATGTTTCAAAATGTGATTTGTGATAAACCAGAAATCAAAGAGGATGGGAAAGGGACATTGTTTTGGTTAATCAGACATTAATCCAATAACTCTCAGTACTGCTCATTACTTCAAGCAACTGTTTCCCTGGGTGGATTGACATTATTTAAAAGGACTAAAAGATAATAAATTGATATTGAATATATGTTTAAAATGTATGTCAATAGGAAATCATGTGCAACCTGGTCCTTCCAGTCATATATTTCAGTTATTCAACATAAAAAGGCTATTGATTTTTCTCCCACTTTTTACATGATGGAGATTTTTGCCTTTTTCAGCATTATTCCACCATAATATTCCTCTGCTCTTTTGATGTTTCATGTCCCTCCCCAATAATCTATTATCCTTTTTATTCAAGATATTGAGTCACCGCATGCTCTTGTCTTAGATGTTTCTTTTTTCTTTTCTTTTCTTTCTTTTCTTTTTTTTTTTCTTTTGTGACAGAGTCTTGCTCTGTTGCTCAGGCTGGAGTTCAGGGGCATGAGCTCAGTTCACTGCAAGCTCCGCCTCTCGGGTTCACGCCATTCTCCTGCCTCAGCCTCCCAAGTAGCTGGGACTACAGGTGCCCGCCACCACGCCCGGCTAATTTTTGTGCATTTTTAGTAGAGATGGGGTTTCACCGTGTTAGCCAGGATGGTCTCGATATCCTGACTTCGTGAACTGACCGCCTCAGCCTCCCAAAGTGCTGGGATTACAGGCATGAGCCACTGCACCTGGCATAGGTGTTTCTATTGAGCTTCCATCCACCTATAATTCTTCACCCCTATACTTCCGCCATCCTCCTCTGTCCTGTTGGCATTTTATCCTTTTCATACTTGATTACTTGGTGGGAAGGATAAACATCAACTCAGGGTACATTGAACAACTGGAAGACAATCTAGTATTTGAATCTGGCACTGTTTTCTCAATCATTTAAGCCTTATGAATATTGAGTATGATCAGTTTCAAAATAAAAATCTAATTATTTTTTGCAGAAAAAAGCATTAGAATGAATAACTTTTTCATACTTAGGCTTTGCTTATTAGTAGTTTTCTATCACTTTTGAACATTAATCAAAAGATAAAATAAAGGTGATTTTGTTTCATTTAGAATCAATGAATAGTTTTAAAAACCATTTGATATTACTTTCAAAGAACTCTATCTCCTAGCAAACTGACTCTCTTTACTTTAAAGGCTCCATTTTCATAAGTCAAGCAGCACTGTGAAAACTGGCTGGGATCAAAACAGTCTCCTAATTGGTCTTTCCACTTCATCTCTTTCAAACCTCATCTCACAGATTTTCCCTGAACATCACTGCCAGAATTGTCTTTCTAAAATAGAGCCACATCTGGCCTCCTTCTGCAATAGACTGCATTCATCGTTCCTATGCAATAGGTTTGGGCTCCTAGAGTGGCATCACATTTTCCTATCACAAGATCCATGACCCTTTTAATATACTTCATTCCAGTCATGCTAGCTAATGATTCCTTTTAATCAGTGTCCAAAACTGTTGAGCTTCTGTGCTTTTGATCAAACCTTTACTCCTGGGTAGTGGCTCCACTTAAAATGCCCTTCCTACTCTTTTCTTCTTAGTGACAACTTTCTCATCTTTCACAATTCAACCCAAGCTTTTTCACCTCCACAAAGTCTCTGCTTTTATCTTAGGCATAATTTTCTACTCTTTTCTTTGTTTTCTAATTCTAATATTTATAGAAAATGTCAACTACAGTACTACTTGCATTCTTTTGTAATTTTTAACTTCCATGGAAGTTTCTATTAGGCTATAAACTTCTTGAGGCCAGGAGGTATGTCAGATGTACTTGTGAAAACAGCATTGATTATTATACTTAGTTCATTTAATAAACTCATTAGGAAGTTGCATAATGAATATAGGACAAGTAAAAAACAAATTGTGAATTTTTTTTTTTAAAGAGAGAGTACAGAAATTAAGTGGAGATTAAGAAAAACGTCATCAATAGAGATAAATGTACTGTGAAGCTAGTCCTCCCTTCCCCACCTTGCACAGCACCTGAAAGAGGGAAAATTTTGTGGCTATTTTCAAATAGGTTATGAGGGCAAGAACTGAAGGGTGCAACTGGCAAGTTCTTCTATTTGAGCATTCATGATAGATTGCCTAAGGGATCAGAAACTCTAAACCTAATTTGTTATAACTTCTTTACTTGTTTTAAATATTCACTTTCGAAATGAATTTTACATTTATGAATTTATATTCTTTTTCTTAATGAGAATCTCCAAATTTTATAATCTTCAAACTTCAAAAAAACAATTCCATTCAGTCCCACCAATCAGACAGGAAAACATGATAATGGGAACAAGACAAGACAAATAAAAAATATAAGTAATTCGTTCATAAATTTCCCCTCATACAAAAATGGCATACTAGCCTCAGTAGCATAAAATTTTTGAGATAAGACAGATTGTAGGACAAGACAATCTAGTTTATAACTCAGGAGTGTTTTATGAGTTAATTCTGTACAATGTCTTGGGTATTATTTTCATTTGTCCCTTAACTTTATTTTTAAATACCTACTTTTCCTAATAATCTGGTGACATCCCCCAAGGAAAGGCCATTTGCCATTTTTCTTTTTATTTAAGGCAATATCCAGAATTTAAAACTTGGTATAGTAATATAAACTTAGAGTTGACCCTTGAACAACATGGTGGTTAGGGTGCCAAGATCTCATGTAGTCAAAATCAGCAGATAACTTTTGCCTTCCTCAAAACTTAGCTATCAATAGCCTACTGTAGACTGGAAGCCTTACTGATAACTTTAACAGTGGATTAATGCATATTTTATATGTTATATGTATACTGTATTTTTACAATAAAGTTAGCCAAAGGAAAGAAAATGTTATTAAGAAAATGAAAAGAAAAATATATTTACCATTCATTAATAGAACAGTAAATATAATTAGTGGAAGTGGATCATTATAAGGGTTTTCATCCTCATCATCTTCATGTTGAGTAAGCTAAGGACAAGAAAGAGGAGGGGTTGGTCTTGCTGTATCAGAGGTAGCAGAACGGGAAGAAATTCCAATTATAAGTGACTCACATAGTTCCAACCAGTGTTATTCAAGGGTCAACAGTATATGTAAGTCAAAATCTTTAAAACTATGCTCTCTTTCATTTTCTAAATAAAATTAAACCATATTACCAAATACTATCAAAATGTTACGAGTGATAGTACTAATTTTTTATTACACTATTTTAATTATTTTCAAGACACTTTGATTTTAAGAAATTGTTGGTATCAGATTTGTTTGAAATGGCTGTCATAGTCATGATTGGACATAAGGAAAAATATAAAAATTTTCAAAACTTCTTCACAAATTTGATAGATATTAAGTTATTTGTAGTTTCCATTTCTCTTAATATCAGCAATATTATTCATAATGCCAAAGTTTCATTTGTTTCTTTGTGGAAAAATTGCAATTATATTAAGAATTTTATACTTATGGTAGTATCTGCTATTTTAATATATTCAATATATCTTTCATTGAAGGTATTTGTCATGTTCTACTGCAATAATGTTGCAAAGCAAGTACCCCACAACTCAATGTTGTAAGAAAATAAGCATTTTACTCTTTTTGCTTCTGGTTCTGCAGGTCCATTATGATTGTGGCTGATCTAGGTCAATTCATCTGGGCACCTTGGTTTCAAGCTGCATATTATCTGGGCGTGGCTTCAAGCTAAGGGTTAGGTTTAGATCTGCGATATATGTCAAACATTACTCTGGAACCAGTACTTACCCAGGAAATATTTTCATTGCAATGACAGAGCAGCCCGAGCAAGTAGCAAAGGGCAATGCCTGAAAGGTCTCTATTGGAACCATAACACTGTCACCTTCACCTATATTTCATTGACCAAAGCAAGTCACACTGCTAAGTCTAACTTTAAAAGGGCTGAGAAATATATTCCACTCCTACTAGACACTACTGAAACTCACGTATCAAAAAGCAAGGAGGAATAAAGACTTTGAAATAATGTGGTATATGTCATCAACCAAACCTCAAATTTTTTTAAGGCAAACCGATTTTGTTAGGCCAGATGAGAGGAGGTATTTTGTGGAATGGTATCATATTATTAATGTCAGGAATGCAGATCCCGTTGCCTAACTTCCTGGAGTCAAATCCTCACTCCCCCATGTAAGCTTTAGATGCTATCTCAGTGCCTCAGTTTCCTCATCTGTAAAATAGGGATGGTTATAGTTAATCTATTAATGAAATTAGCTAAAAATATAACTAATAAAATAGTTATAAACAAACCACAGATTATAAATAGTTATAAACAGTTACAATAAAAAAGTTATACACAGACCTCAGATTAAGTGCTTTATAATATGCATTAACTCTCTGTTTAATCAGTCATGAAGATGAATATTGCTAATGAAATGTCCAGCAGATCTTAGGTTCATTTTAATGATCACTTACAACTAAATAAAGGGAAATTTCAACCAGTTGGCAGAAAGTGGAACACAAATCTTAGGAATAGCATGTCCTTAATCATGCATCAAGATCTCACCACTCTCCCCAAATTATGTAACACAAGTTTCAGAAACGCTTGTGCAGCTGAGAACATCATATCAGATCCTGAGGTGTTTCCATTCAGACTGAGGCTATTAGTAGGAAAAAAACCTCACTGATTTCTGGGATTTTCTCTGGAACTCAGAGACGAAGAGCTGCAACAACTACAGTTTCCACGAGTAACCACCAAAGAGCAACTCAAAGATGGAGGAGGGGAAAGGAAAAACCCTGAGTCAGTGGAAGGCTGTCAGGATATATGGAGTCAGATAGTCAAGAGACAGTAGTCTCCTTATGTGCCAGCACTGGTGATAGGGTTGTGGTGTGTGGCTCTGGCCAGGGGCTTGTGTGTAGAGCTGTGGCAGGCTCGAAGGGAGGCTGCAAGGGTGGCCCAGAGACATCCAGGATGAGAGTTTCAGGCAGGGCACCATTTAACCTTGTAAATTGGCTATTCCCTATTAAAACTGGCTGGGAGGCAAGATTTATGAAAGTGATTACTTAACTGCGTGGACAGAATCTATTTTCAGAGTTGCAGTAGAATCATGTGAGCCACCTGAGCCAGATGTAAAACTTCAGTGGCTGGACCACCCTAAAGGTGGATCCAAAATGGGGCCTAAAAGGAAACATTTAATATTTAAATGAATGATACAGGGTTACGGGAACATACCAGTGGTGTCTCAGCCCTATTTAAATCCCCAGTATCCGGATTAATGCCTGGTGCATTGAACGTGTGCTGTGACAGCATGTTAAATTGTGTCAGTTTGGAAGAGTGCAATGAAATCCCTCAAACCACAAATATCTTATTTTTAAAGTTGAAACAATTATATCTGCCTTATAGGTTTAACAGAGTTATTGTGAGTAAAAAGTGAGATAATGAAGTCTAAAGAGGACCAAAGAAAATTAAGTAAGGTATACATGTACATTTGAAGAGAGAGAGAGAGAGAGAGAGATAAAGAGAGGAATTAAAGCATCCAGCCTGTAATCAAGTCACACACATTACCAGACTGACCTTCTTTATTTCAGAGAAAGAAAGAAAACAAGTGACCTTGTTTAATCTCCTTGTCACCTGCACCTCTAGGTAAAGACAAAAATAATATTTTCTAGAAGAAATAATCCTTTTATGTAGAATGCCATTAGCAAAATATTTCTGATTGAGGGTTATTTTTAGTAAACAAAATCAAGATCTACAGATTGGAGGCTTGGCTCCCTAGAGAATGTCATGCAAGCTATACAACTGGGGTACAAAATGGAAAAAATACATTCTTTCTGCAATGCGATGTAATAACCTTAAAAAACTCACTTATATATCTCCTTTAGTATTCCGGGCAAAGATGTGTGTCTGGTGTGAGAAGGAATGAACAGAGAAAGGGCTCTTCCTGTCCCATAGCCCTGTTTACTTCATCTGAACCTCCTTATTGTCTGTATCCTTGAAATCCTTAATAATGTTCAATACGGGATATAATATTGGATTCGCTTGAGTATGATTTATTAATCCAATTCTAGAACCAGTGGTATATCAAAAGTGCCCTTTCCCCCATTTTCCCTATACTCACAGAAACACATGGGATAGGAAGATGATTAAAATGGAAACTAAACTCTGCCAGTTCCTCTGTGCCTACTGGGGGTGAATTTCGTAATACTGTTTTAGGATTAAGAAAGTCCATTAATATACATATTTAAATACTAAAAAGCCGACTGACGAAAAGTAAAGGGCAGGGAGAACAACTTTCTTAAAAAACAAAGTAAGAAATTGGGTTTTCTGGAATGGAGGTGCCTGGAGAAGGAGAGAAATACATTGGGAGTGCAGCATAGTTGGCAAAATATATTTACCTCACCAAACCTTCATCAGAGTCTGAAACACATAAAATGCTTTCTGTAGACAATTTCAATGGGAAATAGTGATAATAGTAAAAAAGCTATACTTTATATCTGTCTGAAATGGTCCCCAGAAAAATGGTAAGATGGTCCAGCATGGACTAACTAAATAGAATTAGGAGTTTATAAATGAAGATGTATAGAAAAGAACGGAGAAGGAAAAGTCACCATTATTCTTCCACAGAAACTTCACAAAGACTGCAGAAATTCAGGGGTTTAACGGTCTGTGTGACGGGTTTTCAATTTACAAGGATAGAAAATTTCAGCTGATACCTATGACAGTTGCAACAGGCAATTCACGTGTAATGTCACATTGCATGTTTTCTAAATCCATAAGTTTGAGACCCTGGTTTAGAACCTGTACCTTGAAAAAAACACACCTGACTCACCCATCAGGATGGGGAAAAAAACCACAAATATTCTGATGGATTTATCTATACAATTACATAAAGTTAAGAACTTCTTCAGAAGAATGTGCCACTGTGACATACAATTTAGTTTCTATTTCTTTAGGTATCATATTTACTTTTTTACTTTACCAATCCTAAGTTGAACATATCCTAATTCTTAAAATTAATTCTAAAAGTAAAGAAATTAGTTGTTCTTAGTAGCCCACCTATCTACTACTTTAAGAAAATATCCCAAAATTTAGTGGCTTGGAATAACTACCTTCCAATATATTTTATAATTTTGTGAAGTAGCAATTAATACAGGTTCATTCTGGACAATTATTAGGTACACATAACATGACAGGAATACTTGGTAGAAGCCATAGATAGCTGGGTTGTCTGCTGGATCCAAGACAGCTTTACTCCCGTGTTTGGGATCTTGGCAAAGCTGGGTTCTACTGGGCTCACTATTTTATTTTGTAATCTCAGGGCTTCTCCACCACACAGTTTATTCAAGAGGATAGTTGGACTCACACTACAGCTTAGGGCTTTAAGATCAAGGGCCATAAGAGACAGAAAGTGGATTCTATTAGCCTCTTAAGGCTGTGGCCCAGAAAGTGGCATGGAATTATTGCAGCTATATTCATAAGTCACTCACAGAGCCCACCAAGATTCAGGTGAAAAGGAATTTGAACTCTTCTCTCAATTGAATGAATATTAAACCTTTGTCATCATTATTAATCTACTGCATAATTCAATCTAAAATTGGAATAGTGCAGTCTATTTAATTTGTAACGATTAGTTTTATATGTATGGTATTTTAATGTTTTATTATTCCATTCTACAATAACTGATTGAAAGAAGCTCATCTATAAAAACAAATCTATTCTTATTTAGCTTCTTAACTATCCTAACTCAGGCAATGCATAATCTTCTAAAAAGTGTTCGCTTTTTCTTTAAAAAATACCTAAGCATTTCTGTGGATGAAAGTTGACACGTCTGTAATTCTTTGTTTGGATTTTGAGTTGCATAGGGAAGAATAAGGCACATTTTCTTTTGTCAGGTAAAAGCTGCAGAATATGAATTATGTTGATTCATAATAGACATGTCATTTCTAACCTTCCAGTCTTTGCAGTCTGAAAAACACATTCCACTAGTCATAAACATCCTCTTAACTGTACATATGCTGCACCTTAACCTTGTATCTCCTCCAGGTAATTTTCCATGCTGATTTGTTCTGGTTTGACATCTCCTTTGTGTGCCAGGATTTAAGTTAACCTTTTATACTTTTATAATAGATGCCATATACGCTGTAGTCAGGGATTTGGTTAATTGCTTCTCTGATGGAGAGACCATCTTCAGTTGCAGAGGATTTAAAAAGATTCAGGAAATCAACGATAGGTAAATTACAAGGGGATCAGAGTCTTCCCTGCTAGGAAAAAAACCGTAAATGTTAAAAGTTTGATCTGATCCTCATGCTCATGCATATTTCTAAAATAAGATTTGTCAACGGCAAATGCAAAGTAGCTCAAATTTGATATTAGTGACTTTGTCTGTTTTATATGCCGAAGCCCTAAAGCAGCAGAACTGACTGCCAAGTATTGATGTAAGCGTATTGACAAAACAGAAGGCTTCACAGTGAGGACATTCTCTCATAAGGCTCCACACAGTGACTCTGTAATTACAGCTTCAGTCTCTGCATATCACATCTCTGGTCCACTGGCCTGTTGAACTTGATTTCACCTCTCACCCCCTTCTAACAATGAACAACAATCAAAAAAAATGACAGAGGGAGGAAAATGACCTAAGTAACTACTATAGCTAATAACAAATTACCTAAAACAAATATTCTTTCTGAGATGTGGAAATTAAGGTTTATCAAAGATTCAGAAATAATAGACACCCTGTGCAAAGTATCTTTTGCTAAATTCCACTTTAGTAGTGTGTACAACTCTGCTGTGACTTCTTAGAAAATAACATACTACAGAGGGAATCTCCTCTCAATAACGCATTAGAAAAAATAAAACTTGTTCCTAAATGAACTGTGAATTATTTCACACCAGAAGAAATACTGATCATCATAATAGATTCACGGTTTTTATAACCTGCCGAAGAGGCTTAAATCAACACTGAGATTTTTGTCATATTCATGTAACCAGTATGCATGCCCTGTAGGAGATGGTGTTGGTAACATAGAACAGTGCTCTCTGTGGTAAAGTCTATTTGTCCTGTGGGCTGATGTAGACAACCATTTGAGATACAAGCAGGAAACATCAGCACTTCTAATTACAATTATTTTTAATTTATACTTTTAAAGTTTTGTGTATGTTTCATAATATAAATAGTATTTTTATATTTTTATAGAATTGTACATACACAAATTATAAAGTAGATTGTAAATATATATATGATGGAAGGGCATGCTCAAAATGTTTTTAACCCATGTGGTGCATGATGTAAATTGGTGAACACTAGTCTCTAATAGTGAAATTATTCACAGGGTAATCATGCTTTTCTGATATTAGCAAGAATACCATAAGGAGTAGTAGAATAGTAAGAATGCAATCTTTGAAAATTAGCCAGTCTAGAATAAGAATTCCATTTACATCTTTTTAAAGAAAATATGGTCTTAAACTTGTTGTAATATATCTAAAAATCAAGATAATAATAAACCTCACAGAGATGTTGTCAGGATAAAATAAAACCAAACAAATGGTATTACTTAGTACAATGATTAATATACACAAGCACTCCATAAATGTTAGTTCTGCTCTACCTCTTCCCTCTCCTAGTTTCCTTTGACCTTTGTGTGTTACTTTGTATTTATGGCTATGTTCTGTGTTACAAGGCTCCATACAGTGGAGCCTTAATCTCCCCCACTACTAAATATAGATATCCTGTAGGTTTATTTTGTTAGTTGTTTTATATGTAATTTAACCTTTATTTAAACAGAAATAGATTATGCCAAGAAAATCTTTTAATATTTTAAGGCAACTAATGTTGGATGGAGTAGAAAAATGGTATTATTTTTCTCTTGACTGTCATTTCTTTCTTAACTCTCTCTTGTTTCCACTCAACCACATTCCCCTTTCCACCTAATAGACTAGATCCACTTCACCTGGAAAGAAAGGTACAATACTAGACCTCATTCATCATCATTTCTCAGTTTTGCTCTCTTTCTGGTGGGAAACTCCTGCCTTGCTCCACTTCTCACCTTGGGACAAGGTTCAGATTGGCTTAAGCTCCAAACCTGCCTCTGACTGGAGCAGAATTTTTTTCTCAATCACTCCACCTCAAATCTTCCCTTGAAAACGTCACCTTTTTATATTAAAAAAATCAAACAAAACCCCTCTTTTAACATGGGATTGTGTTTTCCACTTTTTCATTTTATTTATCCTCATGATTTGATTCTTCCACTTATCTGCCCACCCAAACAACCCCTTGCGAACACACACAAACTAGTAGCAATAACAAACTGAAGGCTCAGTTTTAGCCTATGCCCCAAAGATTTAAATATGAGCAGCAGCATAAAACTATTTTCTCTCCTTCATGCTGCTGAGTTATCATCTCATTATTATTGCTAGAGAAACAAACATGCGAGCCCTACAGCAAGACATATAACAAGTAAGAAAGCATAATCAATGAGATTCTAACATGTACTTTATCAAATTATAATAGAAAATCCAAATGGAGAATATAAGACAGGGAAATACACCAAGGCATGCTGCAAATAAAACCTGAGAGGATAGAGATCCAAGAAATGGACACCTTTTGATTCTTATCCAGGAAAAAAGTTTTGTTATCTGTGAAGATAAGAAAACAAAATCAATCATCTCCAAAATGGTAGATGTTGTAAGGTCCTATGGATGAAGCCATAATTAGCTAATTTATTATTCTAAAATATGTTTATCTCATTGGGGATAGCCAAGTAATTGATTCAAGTTAATTGTTTCTATTTTCAATGCCTCTTTTTTATGTGTCTTTACATAAAGCCATATTAAATAGCAGAAATAAAATAATTATCCAAATAATTTATGGATAAAAATCCTTCATTGATGCGCACTAAATTAGGAGGATTGAATGATCCAATTTTGGCTATACGTATTGGTAAGGTCCACCGCAACCTGATAATATTTTACCTTGTGTAATTTTGTAGCTAAATACAAGACTGCTTAACCTTCTCCAGTGTCTGAATTTTAACAGGTGGGTATGGTCCAGTGCAGGAAATGAGAAAATACAATGATCTATGCAGAATTTCACATAGGTAGGAAAATAAGGGGTAAATCCCTATGCAGTTTTTTCTCTGTCACTTAGGTCTAGCTGTCTGAAACACATATTTAGCCTCATCAGAGATAATAATAATAAAAGAAGACCACCACAATGTGTTCAATTCTAATGGCATAAGTTTGGAGCTGTTCTCATACCATAAATCTACCATTATAGTGTAGCTTGGTGATTAAGACTGCAGGCTCTGGAGATAGACTGTGGGCCTTGCTAGCTCTGTGACATAATGAAACTATTTAACTTCTCTCAGGAGTTTGTATGGAGTTTAAGTGGATTATTACAGTGGAACACTTAGAACAGTGTCATCTATGTTCATAAAACTGCTATTCTTTTTATACTATCTTGTACTAAAGATGACACTATTTATAGGACTCTTCTGTCTAAAATTCCAGAAGCTACAACATCCCAGGACTGATGCCCTGACATTGATGTGATGGATTCAAAATAAATATTAGGTTACAAGTACATTGAGTTTAGATAATCAGGCATAGGGCGGTGAGAATTTCCAAAATAGTCTTAGGATCTGAAGAAATTAGAAAATAACACTTTAAAATCAGGTTAACATCGTTAGAAATCATCACTCAATAAAAAGATTTGTAATATTATAATAGGATGATGATATATCTAGGCCTACACTAGGATAACTGAGACGCTTCAAAGAAATAGTCATGATCTATAGAATATAGGTGCACCAAGGTGAGCTATGAAGTTATTAGTTATAATCTCCTTAAAACAGAAAGTTTCTATAATGTACAAAATACAGAAGAAAGAAGACCAAGCAAAATAATTTTTCAGTTTACTTTGCACTTGTTCCAGTGAGAAGGGTTCCCTGAGCATCAGGTAGGAATATTCCCAAGAACTTAGCCATTTTATCTCAATTTTTTATGATTAAGATTATTCCACTATCTTTATTCCGTATAATCATGCATATACACCAATAAATCCATCTAGGAGGTTGTGAAATAATCTTTTCGAAATGTCCATTTAATCTTGACATTGTTCCTCTTAAATTGTTTACTATGTCCCCAAATTGATGATTTCAAAAATGAGGATCACACATTCCTCAGGGACAGAAAAGAGAAGAAAAAAAAAAGTGGGATGAGTAGGGAAAAAAGAGGATGAGAATCAGGATTGACCAACAGCACTACAACATTGGAAGATGGGACAAAGCAAGACCAGCAGGGGAGATGAAGAAGGAGAAACCAGGGAGGAAAAAGAAAAAGGATGTTCTGTCCTTGAAGCCAAAATAAGAAAGAGTATTAAAGAGAAGGGGTGGGTAAATATGCCTCCTTCTGCTGAGAGTTTGAATGGGATAAGAATAGTGACATGGCTACTCGTTTTGACACATGGAGATTGTTATGACGTCAAGAGCAGGATGAAGGGATTTGAGTAGATAAGAAAAGAATGAGAGAAGAAACAGTAGAAATGGTTGTAGACATATGAACAAGTGTAGTGGAGAGACCGGAGAGTAGGCTGGGCGCGGTGGCTCATGCCTGTAATCCCAGCACTTTCGGAGGCCGAGGCGGGTGGATCATCTGAGATCAGGAGTTTGAGACCAGTTTGGCCAACATGATGAAACCCAGTCTCTACTAAAAATACAAAAATTAGCTGGACATGATGGTGGGCATCTGTAATCCCAGCTAGTCGGGAGGTTGAGGCAGAGAATTGTTTGAACCCAGGAGGCAGAGGTTGCAGTGAGTCGAGATGGCACCATTGCACTCCAGCCTGGGTGACAGAGGGAGACTCTGAAAGAAAAAGAAAGAAAAAGAAAAAGAAAAGAAATGGGTGAGTAACTGAAGAAGTACATGGGTCAAAGGAGGTTATTTTGAAATCAATTCTAAGCTCTATGGATTTTTGTTTTCTTCACTACTCAATACCCAATGCCTAGTACAGTGTGTGGCACACTCAGTAGCAAATGATGGGTGAAATCCAGAGCAGAGAGAAATTTATACCTAGAGAGCTGAGCAACCCCTCTCCACAGCCATACCCACCATCACGCAGGGACCTCTCGCCTTGAATGAGTGCCATGCCATTCCACAGGTACAGAAACCCGAGAGTACAGGGTAGCCTAATTCTTTTCTTCAACTAGCGAGTTCTACTTACTTTTGATTGCACTTTGTTTCACCCCCTCAGGGAAGCTTCTCCAGATCCCTATTCAGATTTGGAATTGTCTTCTCTTCACACCGCTATAATTGTTATTTTTATTTGGCTGTTTTTCTAACTAGTCAATAAGCTCCTTGACGGTGGAGACTATGCCCTGTTTGATTTTTCATCTTAGTGTCTGGCACAATGTCTGGTATAAATCAGACATCAATACATGTTTGATGAATAAATAAAAAATGACATTCCTACTGGGAATACAACGTGCTTTTCAGTCAGCACAGATATTCTACTTTTCTTGGTATTTCTTTTCTATTTCTCATTACACAGTAATCCATGACTGTATATTCATATTCAGGTTTATTAGTTTCTTGTGAGTTGGTAAGCAAGATCCAATTCCTTATAGCCTTTTAAAATAACTAATTTGCTTTTTGTGATTATACCAATTTAGGAAGTAGGACCTTAATCCTTAGAGGCAGAGGGCTAGTTGCCATCCCTCTGCATCAACTTAACCAGCGTAAATAAGAAAATAAATAATTATGATGTCATCATACAAGTATTGTGCAATAATTGTTTCTATTTTCTTATGAGTGACTTGAACCCTTAGAATTAAAATATTAAATTACATTTTGATTACATTGCATATTGTCCCATAGTCTTCCTTTTAGCTACCATAAAAAGAACCAAACAATGAGACAATAGGCACTGTCACAATTTTTACTTAACTATCTTTTTATTTAATGTCCAGATTAGACTTTTCCTAATTGAATAATAATAAAAAGACTTTGATGATGAATTCTCATTTCTAATCTTTATTGTTATAGAAATTGTCACTAAATGAATTAACTATAATTTCTTTTAACCTTTATTCTAATATCCCATGGCTTCAAGAAGCTACCCTGTTTTGAAATATTAATAGTTTTGGTAACTATATTTCTCCAGTCTTTCATTTCTATTAATATTCAACATGAAGTGGGATGCCTTTAAATACCAGTAACTGTCCCTGTTCATCCATAATTCATAAATCCCTTTTTAACATGTAATTCATAGATATTGGTATTGCCCACTGACTCTGGAATTAAAGTGAGATAGAACAGCGGCAAGCATCACTGGAAAAATAACTGTCAGTTTCTGCAACCTTATAAAAATCAGCTGGTTAGTTGAAGTTCATATTAACTCCGTGTCAAGGAGGAAAAGCTATTAGAGGCACCCCATGGATCCAAATTTTATTTTATTTATTTTATTTACATTTTAACAACATTTGATTAGATAAAGCTCTTAAAAAATACTGTATCATTTGCAAGATGAGTTGCTGAATCTTAACAAGGAAGTAGTACTAACCATGACAAATCTCATTCTCAAAAATGAATTTTAAAAATATTTACAACTGCCAGTCCAAAAGTATGGATGTGTTTGTAGAAATAAGACTATATTTTAAAGTGGAGAAACAATGCATGAGTGAAATGTTATGCCTTCTATTGAATTAATCAATGAAGAGTGAAAAAGATAACAGAGAAGTATCCATTTAAGGGCTAAGATGTTTTAAAAAGCTTTATTTAATTATGCTAATAATGAACAAAGCTTTATCACAAAGTATATTTTAAAAATATTTTACTACTAGAGATGCCTCAGATAATTTCATCTGCTACCTTCTGTATTGCACAACACAATGGCCCCGGGTCCTAATGCAGAGCTACAAAATCCCTTGGAATTTTATGGGTGAAGGGAGCATCTTATTTTTTTTTTAATGAAGCAACTCTTGATGGGCTCCTGGATGGTTTCAGGATAGAGATCTGTCACCAGTAAGACCAAGCCATGATTAGAAGCTTAGAACTTTTAACCCCACCCGCATCTTCCAGGAAGGGAAGAGGAGCTGGAGATTGAGTTGATAATCAATCATGTCTACATAATGACAAAAACCATTAAAAGATGGTTTGGGAAACTTTCAGGTTTGTGAACACATCCATGTGCTGAGAGAGTGGTGCACCACAACCCCATTGGGAGAGGGGTTCCTGCACGTAGGACCTTCCCAGACTTTGCCCGGTGTGGCTCCTCATCTGGCTATTCTTCTGGATCCTTTGTAATGCCCTGTATAATAAACTGGTAAATGTAAGCAAGTGTTTCCATGAGTTCTGTGAGCCATTCTAGCAAATGATCAACCTGAGGAGTAGGTTGTGAGAACCTCTCATTCATAGCCAGATGATCAGATAAATTGGTGACAACCTGGACTTGTAACTTGTGTCTGAAGTAGGGTGCAGCTTTGAGGAACTGAGCCCTTAACCTGTGGAGTCTGTACAAAGTCCAGGTAGATAGTGTCAGAAGGGAATTGAGTTACAGGGCCTCCAGCTGGTTTTGGAGAGTTGGTTGGTATGGAACTACTCCTCACCACCTCCCTGCTCACCCCCACCCGGCCACATCTGGCATCAGAAGTAAAATGTTCTGGAAGTATAGAATACTGTGAGAACATAGAAGATAACAGCAATTCTTTTCTCTATACAGTTATTGACTATCTATATTCTACTGTGCTTACCCTTCTCACAATGACCACCACGCTGCCCAACAGGAAACCATGGTAACGTTTAAATTTGAGCTCCAGCATCACCTCCTGTTTGAAGGCAGTTTTACGATTTGCTGCTGTCCCCACAAGAGAGCTATGCAGCCCCTCCTCTGTTGGTCCTCTATACTCTGTTCAAACTCTATCTAGGTGTTTTCACCACTGCCCTATCCTGAATTTGTTTACCTTTCTGTCTTGGCCAGCTAAGTGGGAATTTCTTAACAGCAACAATGACTCTTTTATATTGAAATAGGGGAATTTGGGAGAGAATGTTAATTTTTAAATTAAGAGATGGATTTAGATTAATCAGGTTGATTTTGATAATGAAAAGGGAAGTGCAAAATCTATAAGAATGCTATCTCTGAAAACTAAAGTTCCAACAGAGTTACAGCCACAATATACAATTATATCCAAGTTATATAGAATAAAATATCTTGATTTAAGTTCTATAAATATAAAATTAATGGCTGAATTTTTGACATAGAATCAGGTTACATTAAAAACATATATACCAGACATATCCCAAAGTAATCTTAAGGTTTCAGTTTGAATTTCAAGAATGCATTTTTTCCTTAGATTCTGTCATACAGGTAACATTAACAAATAACCTAGTAATTAACTCATCAAATAGTGAATAATTGAAAGTTGTATGACTTAAGAAACTGACCAAAAGTGGTAGAAAAAAAATTTATCAAACAGAAACCTCAACTAATGGTTTACAATGTATGCTCTGTATACCTATAAAAAATGTACAAAAGTTTTGAATATTTTAGCAATGATCTTCTCTTCCCCATCCCCAGCCTGTGCTCTAATTAATACATATTGAGGTTAAATCAGATCATAAATACCGAAGTCCTTGAACATAATTGATAGGACAGCACTGAAGTAATGTTCACCCAGTACAAAATATCTGGTGTAGTAGAGAGCATTGAAAGAATAATAATGACATGCCTATATCACGGAAAGGAAGAGAGCCAAAATTAGGTAATTGAGAAGAGATCAAAATCAATATTGAAATTTACCCTTAAGAAATGTGGCATAAAGGTGAGGGGAAACCTTGCCACAATTTGCAGCATCACTTGTCACATACACACACATTACTGAATTTGTGTATTTATGAGTTATACAGATGTTTTTCAAAACCATATGAACAAGTTAATGTAGTCAAAGAAAAGCCAGATGCCCACCCATTGAGAGACTTCACAGAGTGACATTAACTTGGAAATTTTACCATGTCCAGAGGTTGACTTTGAGTTTTGCTGAAACTAGAGCTCTAGTGTCCCTAAAGCTGAGTTTATCTCTTGAAAATTATACTCACACATGACAGAAGATAGATGGAACGCTAGGGGACCTCAACTGCTAGACCAGTGTACACAACTTTCAGGTAGTCTTCTCTTAGGAGTGCATCTTGAAAAGAAAGGAATCAAAATAAAGTTAGTTACGTAATTCAGATGTTCTGATACATTATCCTCTGTGATATGTAAGGATATGTGATATGTGATGTGCTTACCCTTCTCACAATGACTACCACATGAGCTGTCAATTGGCACATCTGGCCCCATTACAATGATATGCAAGTGGACACAATAACTCATTAATAAAATAGGTGTTTTTCTCTCTCTGCTCCAGTATTTATTTTTGCCCTTTTCCCTCTTTGATTAAGACTTATCTCTAACATGAGAACCATTCTGCCTCTGCTCTTACTCAATCTGAGTTTTCCTCTTCCAAGTTTTTGGAGAAAAGAGGGTGGGGGGCGGGAAGTGGAACTTACCATCACACATGTTCCACCTATGTTTCACGACGTTCCTTACTCTTAAGTCAAGCCACTTTCAGATTCATGATTGGTGTTGGTATGCAGAAACAGAGGGAAATTTTGCAGTCTCCTCCACAGCGTTTTGGGAACCTCTACATTTCCACTGTTATTGCCAAAGATAGTCTGAATATCTTTACATATGACATTGATCTGATTAGTTTTCTGTATTTTTAAAATATCATTACCAGGGGCAGGAGAAATGGGAAGTTGTTGTTTAATGGGTACAGAGTTTCTGTTTGAAATCATGAAAAATTCTGGAAGTGGAGAGTGGTACTGGTTTTACAAAATTGTGAATATATTTATTTAATGTCACTAAATTGTACATTTAAAAATGATTGAAAGGTCTGTTGGACAAGAAGTTGTTGTAAAAAGAAAAAAATTGGTAATGATTGCAAGGCACACACATACACACATACACAAACACACACACACACACACACAATGTAAATGGTTTGTTGCCAGCCCAGATTGGTTCCACTAAAGTATCTTCTGGCCAGATGTGGTGGCTCACACCTGTAATCCCATTGCTTTGGGAGTCCAAGTCAGGAGGATCACTAAGGCCAGGAGTTTGAGACCAGGCTGGGCAACATAGCGAGACCCCCATCTCTACAAACAATTTTTGTTTTTTAGAGACAAGGTCTCACTCTGTCACTCAGGCTGGAGTGTAGTGGTGTGATCATGGCTCATTGTAGCCTCGATCCCCTGGGTCAAGCAGTCATCCCACCTCAGCCCCCCAAGTAGCCAGGAGCACAGGCACACAACTTATTATGGTATAATACCATACATATACAGTACTATAAGGCCAATGCTGCCAGCAGAATCAAAACCTCAAACAGGTAAAAAATGAGACAAAACATTTACAATAAAATCCATATTCTGGGCTTAGTTCTGTGTTTTTCAAAGTGACCCTGAGGGTCACTATGAGACTTGTTCTTCATGAGCAAAAGGTATTATTATCCGTCCTTTCAGACCTAGGTTTAGCAGTATGAAAAGTAAGTAATGACCTGATACTTTTCATGAAGCTTCTGCAACTCTTCCCCAAAGATACTGATAATGACTTCTTGTCAAAAGAAATCTAGGAAACATTTCTTCAATTCCTGTGAAAGTAGTTCTACATTATTTTAGAGACGTATTCATGCACCTGGCCTAGTTGGCAAGTGGACACACAGTGCCCTCCAGCTCTCCGAAGCAAATCAAAGGCTTAAATGACAGTGGCAGCCAAAACACTCCTTTGGACTCTACAGATTTTCTAGCACTATATCACAATTGCAGTAATAAATAGATTTCATCGGCACAGATTCAGTGTATTACACTCAAATTATATGCAAAAAAAGTATAACATAACTTTACAGTAAGTTGCTTCAAAATATATATAAACTTGTATGTATTTTCCGTTGTCAATTTGGTTTCTTTGGGAAAAGTCACAGTCTATAGAAAATTTTCATTCTGTCTATGACATCAAATGAAATCAATTTAGATTTTCTGAATGTTCCATGTAATTGGCTAAAAATAGATTTGTGCAAACCTAGATCCAGATTCCGGCCACTCCATTGACTTGCTATGTGAATTTGGAAGCATTACCTCCCGTTTCTAAGTCTCAGCATCTTGCTCTGCAAAATGGAAGTAATGATGACACCCACTTTGTAGATTTATTAAAGGATGTAATCCACATCAACCATCTTAGTGTCGGGCATATAGAATACACTCAGGAAATTTAATTTAGTTTTATTATTGATAAATATCTCAAGTACATTTTAGCAATTACAATTTGTAAGAGAATCTTGTCTCCCCTAAACAATTCTTATTTTTACTGTCGCTGTTTATTGATTTTTATCTGCTTGTTTTTTCTTTTTGGAGACAGGGCAGGGTCACACATATTTCAGGTAGGTAATTTCCACATAAGTTGCTTTGGAGAACAAAAGAATTGTTAAAATAATTGATAAAAGTTACTTTGACATATAGGTTTACCCTTTAGGCTTAAAATAAATGAAGAAAGCTCAAAGCTATTAGTGTCTTTGCAGTAAGATAAATAATTCATAATTGTCAGTATAAAAACAAACATTTTGAAACATTCTAAAGTTATATTTATAACATCAACAGTAAATTTCTTTCTTCTAACCATATTTTCCCTGTGAAACATTTGATTTTCAGTCAAGATAATGATTATTGCTCTTTTGGGTAGCTAAAATATTCTCTTCATCTAGGTTATCACCACTTCGGAGTGAGTCATTAGAATGAGTAAGGGTTCTCAGGAGTCTTCCCCAGCCTGACTGGCTGTCATCCATCCTAAGATAACTGACAAAGGAGTCTAGAACTGCCACTCTGTGTAGGTCTCAGCCTCTGAACCTTCCTGTGGAGATGGGCCAGAGTGGCTATAGACTGAGTTCTGCATTACTGTCTTATGTCCTCCAGTTATAGAAAGAAAGACTCTTCTCATGGCCTAGACACACATGTTCAATGTGATAGCCACTAGCTGGGTGCACAATTTAACATTTCCATTAATTTAAATTAAATAAAATGTAACATGCATTTCTTTGGTTGCACTTACTACATTTTATATGTTCATTAGCCACAAGTGGCTGGCTAGCAGGCACCATTTTGAACAACACAGGTATGAAAGATTTCTCTCATTGCAGAAAGTTCTATTGGACAGCACTGGCCTAGACCACAGGTGAACAAAAAGACAAGCAAAGCCTGAAGCCAAGTGTCACATCTCCAGTGTACAAGGTGGTAAATATCGATATCTCTTGTTCTTATATTCATTCATATAATTTCTTTTCCAAATCAGTCCTGATTTCTTATTTTTGTGTTTTCACCTGTAACTTTATGAATGGAAGCCAGTAAATATTTTTTCTACTTCTGGAAAAATAAAAGAAATATGTTCCATATAAAGATTGATGGAGAAACTCTCCCTACTATGTATTTGTATACACTGTGGCTCCTCAAAACTCCAATGACTGAATTTTATTCCACTTGAAAATAATTTAAGATGGTATCACTATATTAAACTGCCTATTTAAAATTTCAGAGGGCTTCCTGAAATGTCCCACTCACAGGTTCATAAGATTTCATTCACAATGCTTAATACTAATATCTTGTCCTTGTCAGGTCCCTTATTATTGTAGTTATCAAGAGAATCCATGAGCTATAAAACTCTAGAGAATAGTACATTTGAAACATGCCAAGCAACTGTGCTTCCCTAAATTCTGAGGATAAAAGGTATCCTAGAGGAAGAGCTGCATTAAATGTTCAGATGATATTCTGCTCGCCAAAGAGAGCCAGCTGTTTATACTTGGCGGCATACTGCAACAGAATTATCTCATTTGCAAATCTTGGGATATGGAGATGCAGATAAATGTTAGCAATATAAACCAGCAAATGTAGAACGGGCTATATTCTTAGTATTTGGAGGAAGATTTTGTGTTTCATATTTGTGCATATGGAGCTTTGAAAACTTATTCATAAACATGCCTTCTGAGCAATATGGCACATAAGGCATTTTTAATATGGCCAAATCTGTATTAGGATATTTCTTTGCAGAATGTTATATAAACAAATATTTTGAAATTCCACTTATATAAAACGTGAATAAGAAAGGTGTTTAGTCATGAAATAAAAGTGTGTCTGGTGCATTTTAAATAATAAAATGTGTGTTTTTGCTGCCAATCAAATGTTGTCTTGTATAAAGATATTACTCTTTGTTAGATGCAAAAGTCCCTCAATGAGCAAATAAGGACATGTTAGAATTTCTTTGATAAATTCACTCAGTGAACACGTTCACGTCTTAGCCTTCACAAAAAATTCTGCACTCAAGAGGAAAAAGTGTATTCATAGGAAATTTGTTTATCACTCTGAAAACGAATAAAGACCTTTTATCATAGTAAAACAAAAAACTATTACTTTTCCTTGAATGAAAGGAAATTTAGCCATCACTACTAGTAGCTAAGCAAAGAAAATCTATTATTTTCCCTTCAGTTAAAAAGAACGTATTTCAGCCCTGTTAATCAATTCATTCCTCTAACTATAATCAGAATGATCTTTTAAAAATACAAACATGATCACATGGAATTCTTAATTAAAATATCACAATGGCTTTCATTGTTCCTAGGAAAAACATCCAAACCTTTAACCTTTAACACGGCTTACAAAGTACTGCTTGATTGATCTTTCCAGCCTGTCTACCTGCCATGACACTGCCACAAGGCCTTGCAGAGTCCCTAGTACACAGAGGCATTAAAAGAATATTGAATGAATAGGTAAACAAACACTGTAACTTTTTTTCTCAGACAAGAAGCATCCAGAGAAAAGTAACAGACGGTGTGTGGATATTTCCCTGACCACCAGTTATAAAACAACACCTTCCTCCCCACATTCTCCTTTTTCTTTTTTTTTTTTTTTTTTTTTGAGACGGAGTCTGGCTCTGTCGCCCGGGCTGGAGTGCAGTGGCCGGATCTCAGCTCACTGCAAGCTCCGCCCCCCGAGTTTACGCCATTCTCCTGCCTCAGCCTCCCGAGTAGCTGGGACTACAGGCGCCCGCCGCCTCGCCCGGCTAGTTTTTTGTATTTTTTAGTAGAGACGGGGTTTCACCGTGTTCGCCAGGATGGTCTCGATCTCCTGACCTCGTGATCCGCCCGTCTCGGCCTCCCAAAGTGCTAGGATTACAGGCTTGAGCCACCGCGCCCGGCCAATTCTCCTTTTTCTAATAGTGTTTTATTTTTCTTAGAGCACAGATACTTGGCATATATTCATTTATATAAATAAATGAAATGATGGCAAAGATGTGGTCTGGTTTGTTCACTGCTATATCTCCTAATGACTTGAGTAGTCTTTGATATAGAGTAGATACACAATACATTTCTGTTGAATGAATGAATGAATGAGTGAATGAACACTCTTCTCCTAAAGCATGCACTTGGATCATCAGTTAAATGGCCTGAAAGCATTTTCTGAGACTACTTTGCCTTAAGTCATTATGCTCTTCCCCACCTAAATTCTACTCTCCAAGTTACCATTTGAGGAACTCATTTATTCATTATGAAGCCCAGTTTTTTCTTCCCTCACTTAAAGAGTTTCATTGGCACCCCTTGCGTTCAGCATAAGTTCAAAATACTTAGCACAGATACATGACATGGTCCTTGCTAATATCTCCAGCACTAACTCTCACCTTCAATCCCTACTTTCTGTGTTATAGAAAAGCTAGTCATTTCTCAGTTCTACATGTGCACCATGTTCTTCTTCATTCATGGGTAAGTCTTTGCATAAACTGGTTCCTCTGTCTGGGACACTCTTCCCACAAATCCCTTTCACTCTTAAATTTTCTGTAGGTTTGTGCTTTAGAAGTAGTTTCTGCTGGGAAGGTGTCTTCAGAATGCAAATACTGGGGGAGTATTTTGTGTTCTCCTGGTACTTTGCACTATCATATACTACTTGGTCTCCCACAATTTTCATTGCTTATTTCTAGGTATTTCCCCCAGATGGTAAGACCTTTGATGGCAAAGGTGATCATTGTTTACACACAGTAGCTGTGCATAAAAATAGCATTTGTTGAATGTGAAAATGAGGAAAATAGCTCGGAATTCTAGGTCAGCTGCAAATCTCAGGCAGTTACTTTTTAGATTAGGACTAGATATTTTTCTGCTGGGACCTAAATCATACTGGGGGTATGATAAAGACATACAGGTTACCACAAAGAGAGAAAGCATGATGGTCGATTGATGTGGATATAGCATGCTTAAAGGAGTTCAGCTCAGTTGAAAGACAAACTGACACTGTCCAGAGAGGAACTGTACTCATCTCCAGCAAATTTCTCAGAAAGACCAACTCTTTTTTTATCCCAAAATTTCACACCCGACTCGCTGCAGTAAATTCATCTAAGCTCTATATAACTTTTCGTAAATCTGCAAAAGCTGCAAAAAAACTGCCATGAAAAGCAAGCAAATGTAGGAAATATTCTGGAAAATATATGTAATGCTGTGTGACATTAATTTATTGATTAGTATTTGATTTTCTAGACAGTACTATCTTTGGGATAAGCTCTTAGATTTCACCATAAGTCCCATTACATTGACATGTGATACTGTCTCTGAGATTGTAACATTATATTGCTACATGTGTAGAAGAGGTAAGACTGGAATTTTAGCATAGCAAAATCTGTTCTTGAGCAGCAAAAGACAAGGTTAAATTCTATCTCCTCTTTTAAGATTATTTGGACAATCTAACACTTCACTGAGTGGAGCTGCATACATTTTCTTTGCCACAGCAGCAATGGGAAGACAAGTTGCTTCTTCTGCTATAACAAACAACTTACTAATTTCATTGTAAATGGGTGAGTAGGTCCCTGTTGTGGAGTCTTCAAGGATTACTCCAACAAAGCTGTGAAAATTACCCTTGGAGAGGCACATGAGATTAAAAGATGAAGTATATGAGGTTAAAGGTCCTAGACAGGGAGGCACCCCATGGCCTGCAATCCACACAAGTCACCCAAAAGCCTGAAGTTTGGTCATGGTAGACAAGGAGAAATCAGAGCACGGACCCATGAGCCAATGCCTTTAGGGAGTGTCATGGGTCTGGCAACTTGTGGCAGGCAGGAAGGATCCTCATTGGGTAATTTCCATGTAATTGAGTCAACTTGGAAAGGAGGAAGAGCTAGAATGGGGAAGTCATGAAGCTTAGGGCTTGAATACACAAGCTGGGGACAGATGCCCAAATACAGGCAATAATTAGGTAAAATTTTAAAAATAATCAGGGCAGGTGCCAGCATGAAGGGAGTCATTGAGACAACAAATAACAGCTTTAAATTAGATTATCATAAATCAAGAACTGCCTTAGAAAGTAACTGGAAGTATTGATCAATTGCTAGGAGAAAGAACAGTTCAGTCCCAACTGAGTCAAAGTTCAAACATACACTGTGAGATAGATGCACATATGTATTCACGTAGACACCATCGGATATAATTATCTATGATAAGCCAGATGCGATGGCTCACACCTGTAATCCCAGAACTTTGGAAGGCTGAGGTGAGCCGATCACTTGAGGTCAGAAGTTCAAGACCAGTCTGGCCAAGATGGTGAAACCCCATCTCTATTAAAAAAATTCAAAAATTAGATGTGGTAGCGTGTGCCTGTAATCCCAGCTACTTGGGAGGCTGAGGCAGGAGAATTGCTTGAACCCAGGAGATGGAGGCTGCAGTGAGCCGAGATCGTGCCATTGCACTTCAGCCTGGGCAACAGAGTGGGACTCTGTCTCAAAGTGATAATAATAATAATTCTCTAACACATTTTTTTAGGTTTTTGAAAAGTCCCTTGCTTCTCTTTGCCGTAGTTTCTTCATACAAATGAGGATGCTAGTATCTGCTTCACTGGTTTGCTGTGGAGATTTGATTAGACAGGACACATAAAGTACTTTGCACATTATTGGTACACAGTAACTTATCAAAAGTTGATTGATATGCCATTTAGGTGCTTTTTGTGGTTTCCAAATCAAGCATGATAATTTAATTTTAAAATGACCCTTGGTTTTTTCCTGCTTGGTCCTAGCTGCCTGGGAAGGGAGGAGGGGAAGAGACCAATAAAAAAAAAAAAAAAAAAAAAAAAAAAAAAGAGTATATGGTGTGAGGGTGGAGGAATTATGGGGAGCCCAAAATGACTTTCTTACATTCAAGATGTTTCACTGATCAATCAGGCTGAAAACACAAAAGCCTGCCTTTAAGCAAGTGACAATAGAAAGGGCAACCTTCTGAGGCAGGCAGATCACCTGAGGTCTGGGGTTCGAGACCAGCCTGACCAACATGTTGAAACTCCGTCTCTACTAAAAATACAAAAAATTAGTCAGGCATGGTGACGGGTGCCTGTAATCTCAGCTACTCGGGAGACTGAGGCAGGAGAATCACTTGAACCCAGGAGGCAGAGGTTGCAGTGAGCCAAAATCATGCTATTGCACTCTAGCCTGGACAAGAAAACAGAAAAGAAAGAAAGAAGAAAGTGCAAACTTTAAAAAGAAAAAAAAAAAAAGAAAAAAAAACCAATTTGTCAAGGATTAAGCTAACTCATTATGTAAAGAGCTCACTGTTCTTGAAATGGGTCATTTTCTGGAGTTATCAAAAGAACCAGCTCCATTTAGCTAACACAATATTTTCTAGAAGTTTTAATTGAGATTAAGTTAGATTACATACAAAGATGCTGTGTTAGCTAGACTCCAAAGATGGTGCTCCAGTGAGCCATGGTTCCTGATAGTCACACCCAATGCAGTCTCCTTTCCTTGACTGTAAACTAATTGAGACTCACTTTTGACCCACAGAATGCAGTGGAGGTGATACTATGGTCATAATGACCATAGTATGGATCAGAAGAACTTCAGATTGAGCCTCTTGAAACATTTGCCGTTGGAATTCTCCCGCTCAGGAAACTGATGGCCTGCTATGAAGCCCAAGCCACATAGAGAGGCCAAGATAGATACTCCAATTAAAATCCTCAGCTGACTTTTAAGCCAATAGCCAATGTCAACCACCAGCACTGTAAATGAGCAACCTTGGAAGTCCAGCTCAATTGAGCCTTAATTTGACTGTTTGTGGCTCCAGCCAGCATTTGACCGTAACTGTGAGACATCTCAAGTGAGAATTGCCCAGCTGAGCCCAATCAATTCACAGAACAAAGTAAAATAATAATAAATTACTGTTTAAAGATCCTGTTTTGGGGTATGTTTTGGGGGTTTTGTTGTTGTTGTTGCTTTTAATTCAGCAAAAGATAATAAGAACAGATGCCTATCAAAACTTTTGGCACGGAGTATAGGATGTAAATAAAATAAATTTGATTGATTGAATCAGAGATTTATTAGAGAGTTTAATGTTTAACCTGCTATTCAACTGATGTCAAAACAAACTTAGTAGAGAGAAGTAATATGGTATTTCAATAATTTCAAGATGAACATATTTTAATTTCCCTAAAATTAAAATTCGTCCTATTCTTAGACTGTATAATTGACACTATTTAGGTTTCTTTCTTAGAAATATTTAAGGATCCATCTTATAATTGGTGGCATCTTAGGTCATGAAATATAATATATTTATTAGATGGATAGTCTAGAAGACTCCTCCTTCAGTCAACTTCCTCAGAATTTCCTGGAGAATTAGTTTAAATAGCTTCCTGGTCCTCACTAAATCAAAATATAGTACCAAAATATAGTATCAAAATATGGTGCATTTGGAGCTAGACACATTTCCAGGTAATACTTATGTTTAATGATATCTGAGAAGCATTGACTCAGGTAGCAAAATCTCTGTCCTAAGTTAAAAAATTACGTGACCAGGCCTATACTACTTTAACTCTTCATTGATATATGTTCATTAAGTTGTAATTGACATTATACTTTTGCATTTGTAAAGACTTGCATTGAGTAATTCAGCAAAGAGACTTAAAAAGACTCTTACTTTAAAACTCCATAAATTGCAATCTCTGTTATATCGTCAGTAGAAAACTCAGTTTTAAAGTTTACATAAATCTCCTCCTTGTTACATATCTTTTGATGTGTTATTGTTATTCAGTGATTTAATCACCTATATTTCATCGAAGTCATCTCAAATATGTATGTTACATTAAATCCCAACATTACCCACAATTTAAAAATATTTAGATATTATAATGAAGAATGGCATTTGTTAATTATATATCCCTGGATAAAACATAAAAATAATTTTCAAATTGAGATGTACAGTACTCTAAAAGCTGGTTTAAATCTGTACAGAACATGCTTTCTAAATATTTAAATTTTTCTTTCAATGTTTGAATTGCATAGGGAAGTGTACTTATTTTGCAAACATGAAACAGATTACCTTCAGATTTACAAAAAGTGCCTATTGCTTAGCTCTTAAATTCTCTTTTCTTAGAAATTCAGAAATTGTTGAGTGAATTAAATTTGACATTTAACACCCTTATAGTCATGTTGCTAGTTACTTGTGGCTTCTTTCTGTGCACTAAAGTACAGCTTGGAGGGAAATACACTATGAAGATGCTGTAGTCTTTGGCAACCTTGGTAGGGAAACTTTCCATTTGATGAATAATTAAAGCTATTGCAATAGCTTTATAGTATTGCAGTCATCGCCATCCATCTTACAAAAAATCTTTTTTCTCTGATTTTATTTTTGGAATCTTTGGTTTAAATTCTAACTTTGAGAAAACAGGAACAAAAATACATGTTAATAAAACTATAGAGAGTCAATTCTGCTTCTTCTGGTGGCAGAAAAGAAGGGCAGATTGTGTAACAATCGTCTTTACCTTGTGGCACTATACACAGAACTGCGTTTTGTATAGCAATTCAGATGTAAAAGTTATGCACCAAATGTTTATAGAATGAAATCTGCAATAGAATCAAATTCCATGTAGCTATGGAAATCCTATGTAGGTATGGTTTTCTCTACAGTAGAGAGAATTAACTTGTGGCAATAATGTTTTGAAAGTTGAAAAATATGTAATTTATTTCTAATTAGAATGAATTTCAATAGGAAACAAAGGGAGTAAGTTCTCATTAGATATATCCAGGGGTTACAGTTCGTCTGGGATTACACACTCAAATATACATGGAATGTTTGTGATTTTTAAAATAAGAATTAACATAATATTTATCTTAAATATGTCTTTTTCTGATTGCTAATTTGAATAATAATGTTCATTCCAAAAGTGTTTATATTTAAGGAGTGTATTAGAGTTGAAATTTTCCCATTCAACTGTATTTGGGCAAAACAAACTTTTTCTACGTTATTTTACATTACAAGAAATATAGTAGCAATTAAACTAATGCCATTCCAAATCAAAAGTATTCATTTTTATAATAACCAACATTAAATACCACTTGAACGATCATAATCAGAGAGGAATCCACTGGGAATACCGAGCTAGGGAAATGAAAATCTTTCCAAAGTGGGCTTTATGATTAGCAATGCCTAATGAAAGAACATCTCAGTCTTCTTAATCATGTGAGTTTAATATAAGGAACACTAAATAATGCCTTCTATCATAAAGCTATTGATGTTCATTAGTTATTTCTTTATTTTTTTTTTTGCATTCTGTAGTATTAGTTTTCTCTCTTTCCTCTAAGTAGTAGTGGATGGATTACTGGTACTTAAAATAGTAGTGGTTGTACTGGTTATACTAGTTGTACTCATTGTAATAGTCACAAGAATAATCATAGTAAGAACTTTCATTTGCTGAGCATTGACTATATTCCTTGCACTGGTGTAAATGCATTAGTCCCTCTAAGAGATTAGGAAAATTACTTAAGATTCTGCAGCTATTAAATGAGACAATGGGGATATGAACCCCTAGTATCTCCTATGCCAAACTGTGAGCCTTTACCAAAATTTTTGTAAGTATCATAATTTTGTCTATAACCTTTGTTTTAAAAAGTGTCACCAAAGCAAACATGAGTTTTATTAAAATGTAATAAGGATAATATGTTATTATTTACATAGAAAAATATATTTTATCATATGAGTATTCATTTTGTCAATAACTTAATAGTGATCCAGAGATGCACATGAAGTAGTCTCCACTTTTTACCCATTATTTTAAATTTCTAGTTTTCAGTATTGTCAGCATGAATCAGGCCACTGTAGAAATTAATATACTCTTAGAATGGAAACTAAAGAGCAGAGATTATCAAGCTAGAAAAAGAATAATAAATTATATGATTCACAGTCAAGTGAATCAGGAATGCAAAAGTCAGACTCAAGCTTCTGAGAAAGAGTCTAGGTTATCTAGAAAAAGCATGTGAAATACTAGTAATCAAATGTTTAGGAAGTCAGATTCTCAGCCAATTAACTATATATACTCTACATGATTATTTTGGTTAATTGAACAGATATCTGACAGATGAGTGTGGTCCACAAATATGATTACCTGCCAAAGATCTAACAAACATCTGATCGAGAATAGTAGAAGCCAAGCAAAACCAAAACAGGGTCAGGTAAAGCAGGCAACCAAGAGTATCACTTTCTGCAAATGCTTGACTGACTCACAAGGTAATATATTTTTCAACTCAAAAAATATGATTCAGTAAGATGTGTCCAAACAAGTTAAATTATTAAAGAGAACTGCAAAGTCTGCATATGAAAAGATGCACATGAACCTTGAAAATGCTTTTGTTGCATTATTTAGAATAGATATAAATGTCAGGTTACTGCTAGTCCTACTTCTCTTAAGAGTGGCATTTGCAAAATAATATTTGCCAAAGTTCATGTGACTATTTTTGTGAAAACCATAGAAAAACTTCCTTTTACAAAAAGTTATGTGTGCCCCTAACAAAGATACTAGAACAGATGCTGGTGTAACTATTATTTTTGTCATTCTTACCTAATAGACTTGAATTAGTATATCCCTAGGATGTCTTCAATACATATTTCAGATTTTTATGAGCAATATGATTGTCTCATAAGAAAATTACTTTAAATAAAATTGTTTGACAAACTATCAAAAGTCACTGCAAGTGTTCATGGATTATCCATTAAACATTCAAAAAGGTCATTTGTTCAAAGTAATTTAATTTTGTTTGAATATTGAAAAATGCTTTAGGCATATCTAATACATTATATTTTCCTTATTCTACTATTCATGGACAAAATAATTTATAATGACTCAGATTGTTCCTGCTATTAGTTTGTAGTTTATATTGGAATTCAGAAATTTCATAAAATTTATTCTAGAGAAGGGTATACTTAAAAACATTCTGGCTTTGAAAAGTAATATTGAGAAATTAAATTCTGTGTAAAATTAATTTATATTGTTGGGAGGAATTGGAATAGTGAAATAATATTTAATAAATAAAAGAGTGCGTTCAAATAGGCAGAAAATTGTGGTGCCAAATTAAGCAATGTTGATTTGTAAAATACATGCTAAAAAAAACACAATGTCACACAGATTATTTTTTAAAACTAGCATTTTAGCACTCATGAAATGGAGTACTTCTAAAGAAGTAAAATTATACAGCCTATTAATCTCATAAATTTTGTGTTTTTTAATCAAACTTTTAAATTTTGTGACAATTATAAATCTCATGCAGTTGTAAGAAATAATATAGAGATCTGTTTATCCGTTTGTACTAAATGGTAACATCTTGTAAGACTGTAGTATAATATTATAACCAAGATATCGACATTGAAACAGTCAAAATACAGAACATTTCCATTACACAAACATCTCTCATGTTGCCCTTTTATAGCCACACACATTTCTCTCTCACCAGGCACCAGTCCCACCTCACCCCACCTCTTTAACTCTTGACAGACACTGATCTATTCGTTTCTCTAATTTGACATTGTAAGACGTAGTCATTCTGTATATAACGTTTTGGGATTGGCTTTTTTTTTTCATCAAAATTATCTGAAGATTTACCGAAGCTGTAGTATACATCAGTAGTTTGTTCTTGTTTCTTGCTGAGGAATATTCCAGGCATGGATGTATTGTGGTCTGATTATTCACTCATTAGAGGACATCCAGGTTGCTTCCAGCTGTTGGCTACTACGAATAAAGCTAGTATAAATGTTTGTTCAGGGTTTTGTGTGTGTGTGTGAGACAGTAAGTTTATATTTATCTGAGATAAATGCCCAGGAGTGGAATTGCTGAGTTATATGGAAGTTGCAGGATTCATTTTTAAGGAAACTACCTACTATTTTCCAGAGTAGCTGCTGTATTTTATATTCCCACCAGCAATGTTGAAGATTCCGTTTCTCCACATCCTCATCAGTATTTGGTGTTGTCATTATTTTTTCTTTTAGCCATTCAGATAGGTGTATAGTGGTATCTCATTGTAGTTTTAAATTGTATCTCTAATGGCTAAGGAAGTTGAAGACCTTCTGTTGTGTTAACTTGCCATCTGCATGTCTTCTTCACTGAAATGTTTATACCTCTGTCAATTTTCTAATTTCTAATTAGATTGGTTAATTTTTAAGTGTTGAGTTTGAGAGTTCCTTATATATTCTAGATATTAGTCTGTCTTAATTCATTCAGGCTGCTCTAATAAAATACCGTAAGCTAGGTAGCTTGTAAACAACAGAAATGTATTTCTCACAGTTCTTGGGGCTAGGAGGTCAAAGACCAAGGTGCCAGTACATTCAGTGTCTGGTAAGGGCCCCTTTGCCTGGTTCATAGATGTTGCCTTCTCACGATGTCCTCACATGTTGAAAGAGAGTTTCATGTGAGGACACAGTGCGATGTCTTCTATAAGGGCAGTAACTCCATCTATGAGGACTCTGCCTTCATGATCTAATCACCTCCCAAAGGTTCCACCTCCAAATACCATAACCTTGAGTGGTGGGGGATGATTTAAACGTATAAATTTTGGGGTGAGCCAAACATTCAGACTGTAGCAGTTGGATTTTCATTCAGCTTAATGTGTTTTTAATTTTCCTTGAGATGTCATCTTTGAACTACAGACTATTTAGAAATGTGTTGTTTAGTTTTCAAGTGTATGGAGATTTTCCTATCGTCTGTTAGTTTTTTTTGTTGTTTTTTTTTTGTTTTTGTTTTTGTTTTTAAATACAGAGTCTCGCTCTGTCACCAAGCTGGAGTGCAGTGGCGTGAATCTTGGCGCACTGCAATCTCTGCCTCCCAGGTTCAAGTGATTTTCCTGCCTCAGCTTCCCGAGTAGCTGGGACTACAGGCACGTGCCACCATGCCCAGCTAATTTTTGTACTTTTAGGAGAGACGGGGTTTCACTATGTTGACCAGGATGGTCTCGATCTCTTGACCTTGTGATCCACCCACCTTGGCCTCCCAAAGTGCTGGGATTACAGGTGTGAGCCACTGCACCTGGCCTACCTGTTAGGTTTCTAATTTTATTTAATTGTGGTCAGAAAGGACCCTCTGCATGATTTCAGTTATATTCAATTTGTTAAAGTTTGTTTTATGGCTCCCAGGGAAGTCTATTTTGATATATGTTCATTGAAACTTTAAAAAGAATGTGTATTCTGCTGTTGTCTGGTGTTTTATAAATGTGATTCAGACCTTGTTGGTGGATGATTGCAATGGTTTGGATTTGTGTGGCCACCCAAATCGCAAGTTCAGTTGTAATCCCCAATGTTGGAGGTGGGGCCTGGTAGGAGGTGATTGAATCATGTGAGTAGCTTCTTGTGAATGGTTTAGCACCATGCCCTCTGTGATGTTTCTGTGATAGTGAGTGAGTGAGTTATGGAGACGTTTCATTTAAAAGTGTGTAGCACCTCTCCTCTCTTGCTTTTCCTCCTGCTCTGGCCATGTGAAACACCCCTTTGCCTTCCTCCATGATTGTATGTTCCCTGAGGCCTAACCCAGAAGCTGATGACACCATGCTTCCTGTACAGCCTGCAGAACCATGAGCCAATTAAACCTCTTTTCTTTATAAATTACTCAGTCTCATATATTTCTTTGTGGCAATGTGAGAACAGACTAATACAATGATGCTGTTTAGTATTTTTTGTATACAACTGATTTTCTGTTTAGTTGTTCTATTAGTTGTTGAGAGTGCCCAGAAAGATATTAGGAGGAAACAGAAACTGTCCAGAGCTAGAACTCATTCAAACGTCATTGTGATGCTAGACAGAACCATTCTAAGTGTCATATATATTTTGACCATTCATATATTCCATAGCATAAAATTAAAGATATACTGAATTATCTAGTAAGCTTAGTTTATCTTGTCAGGCTTCACCCACAGAAATAGAATCAACAGGAGATATGTATGAAGAGATTTATTACAAGCTATTGGATTATTATGAGAGCTAGTTAGGCAAGTTCAAATACTCAGGGCATGCCATCAGGAAGGGAACACTGAATCTCTCAGCACCAGGTGAAGCTGCCACCCACAGGCAGAATGTCTTATTCTTTAGGGAAATCTCGTCTCTACTCTTAAAACTTTTCAACTGGTTGAATCAGGTTAATCTACATTATCTAGCATCACCACCCTTACAGTTAACTAATTATGGACTTTAATCAAATCTATAAAACACCATCACAGTAACACCTTGATTCGTGTGTGATTGTATAACTGGGGGTGGTAGCCTAGCCTAATTGACACATTAAACTGACCGTCACACCTAGTTTCATTGGTCAAACTGTCTTACCTCCTTCAGATGTCTCCTCAAAGATGTCTCCACTCTATGAGGCTTTCTCTAACACTTTAATTAGAATTGCATTACCTCCCACTCAAAACTCCTTATTCTCCTTTCTTGTTTTTTTTTTTTTTTTCTTTGCATGAATTGCTGTCTCACAATTTAAGCAATAATTTTACTTGCTTAATTTGTTTTTGTCTCCATCACTAAAATATGGGCACCATGAGGATAGTTGTTTTTGTATGGTCCATTTTTACATTCTTGATACCTAGAATGGAGGTTGGCATACAGTAGACACTCATTAAATATTTGTTTAATGGATAAACAAAATTATCCAGATAGTTGCCTAATTTCCACAATTATTTATGTTATATAAATGTAAATAGAAGGTGGCAGTGGGTAAAAGAGCATGATGCTCTATATTAAGTCATTAAATAACACAGCTTAATTTGCAAATCCAATAGTCCTCTCAAAAAGATTATTTTTCAAGATTTTAATTGAAAACAGAACTATCTCTTTATCGTTAAATTGTAGTATTATTTCTGTGCAGCCGGAAAATAGGTGTGTATCACAAGAAAATAAACACTAAAGCTATCTAAGATTTTGAGGCGATTTTTTTTACTTCAAAATGCATTGTTTCATTTACATTATAGATCTGAGAAATAACATTCCAAGAACATAGTAACACTAACATACATTAAACTCCAAAAAGTATTCATCTACACACCAAATGTTAAACTATATACGTATTCTTTAACAAATCAATTCCACTTTTAGAATTCCATTCTACCTATATGCTTTAAAAAGTTTGCAAAGACAGTTGTACATGGATGTCCAACACAAAACCAATTAGAATGACCAAAAGAATAACCTAAATGTTTATCAAGAAAGGACTAGTTAAATAAAATAAGTATATTATGCTATGAATTACTATGCAACAGGTAAAAAGAGAGACATAAAATTATGAGTAAATAGTTCTGAAGTACATTAAGTTAAAAATTAAGAAAAAATAAAGAATATCTATTATGATTCCTTGTATATTAATACAAATAAATGTGTATATTTAAATACGCTTGACTATCACTAAAGAATTGTGAGAAAAAAAATTTAAGAATATAATAGTGTTTATCTCTAAGTTATGATGCCAAGTAAAAGCACGTTTTTACTTTTCTTTTTTTAACATTTAGGTATTAATTGTTTCCAAAGCGCATTTGTTACTTTATGATTAAAAACTAGGTTACAGTAAATAAATAATATAAGCATAAGCTTTGACACAGCAATTTTGTATCTAGTAATTTATCCTAAAGAAATGATTAAGGATGTGCATAAAGATTTATGTATGTAGTGTTCATTGCAGCATTGTTTATTACAACAAAAATGGAAAATAGCCAATCCTGCAATATGAGAATGTGGTTAAATAAATTACAATACATCTATTTTATGAATGCTATGTACTCATTAAAATGATGCTGTGAAAGTTTTATCCTAAATATTGTATCATAAGAGTTACAAAATAGCATATATCATGTATGCATATTCTCAAGATGTCTATATGTCAAAGTCTTAATTGATTGTTTAGTTGGTTTCTGGATGGTTTTTATGTTCTTTGTATATTTATGTACTTTTCAAAATTTTGTTATGATTTGAATTACTTTTAGAGACAGAAAACGTATTATAAAAAGCAATTAGCTTTATATTTACAAGCACGAGAATTTTTCCTGCATAAGAAAATAAGAAGTGTGAAGTTTAGAAATTGTGGTGCCCTTGTCTCAGATATTTATTACTTACACCAAAATAATGATTTGCAGTCCTGAAAGGAGAAAGAATAAAGCTGATCAAACACTTGATGTGATAAAGTTCAATAAAATCAGGATCACTGGGAAACACTCAACAGCCAAGTCTTAATGAAGGCAAATACCTGTTTTTAAAAGGCACAACAATAATTTAGAAAAAAATAATTAATTCTACTTTTATTACTGTAATATCACCTCACTTTGTTTCAAAATAAAAGTAATCATGAAGATTATCATTTGCCAATATCCACTATATGATTTTTATGTGATCCTTACAAGATAAGTCTACATAATTAGACTTAATACCCACTTTTGGGGAGATTTGTGGCTACTAAATTAAAATGTCAAAGAAGCTTAAAAGTTTGCTCAAATATTTGCAACTAGTAAATAATACAGCTAGAATATAACTAGATTTCCTTGAACCTAAACTCAATACTTTCTATTATCTTCCCAGCCTGACAAAATATTTTTCTGTTTATGTTCAACAAATCTGATGTCCAGAAACTCTCCAGACAGTGGGACATTTGAAGGAATGAAATCAGATAATATCTATTTGTCAAAGGAAAGTGGGTTATGTGCCAAAAACAATTATAGAAGAAGGCAGAATTACAGAAAGAATTTACTTCAGTAGTAAGAGGAGTTGAGGCAAAACTTATAGTTTAATTTTTTTATGTTTATTTTTCATTGAGACAGGGTCTCACTCTGTTACCCAGACTGGAGTGGAGTGGCGTGAGCACAGAGCACTACAGGATCCACCTCCTGGGCTCAGGCAATCCTCCTGCCTCAGCCTCTTGAGTAGCCGGGACTACAGGCAGGTGACACCACAGTTGGGTAATTTTTTTTATTTTTTATTCATTTATTTATTTATTTATTTATTTATTTATTTATTTAGAAAAAGGGTCTTGCTATGTTGCCCAGACTGGTCTTGAACACCTGGGCTGAAGTGTTTCTCCTGCCTTAGCCTCCCAAAGTGCTGAAATTAAAGATATGAGCCACCACACTTGGCCAAAACTTCTAGTATTTAAAAAGTTACCAAAGAATAATGTTTGCTTCTTTTAGGGTCACCACTTTGTCTCAGGCTGAAAATTTTGCAAATGGTATCAAAGGCTTGTTTTGGCCAAATCAATTATTTACCAATTTCAGCCTTTTCTTACTCACAGAAGGGCAATAGTGAAGAGAATAGAAAAGGTTTGGTGGGGATCCCCTGTGTCTTGGCTTACAGGAATTTGATATACACCTGGAAGAATCTGATGACAGCATAAATGACACCTTGACAAAAGTAGCAGTAGAGTTGACTAAGGCTACAGAAGTAGAATTAGCACTGGTGCTGGATCAACAGTACTGATGAGGTGTCTAGACTAGTGAAGATAGCAAGGGAAGACCCAGACAGGCTTAGAGGTTGCATGAATGGTTGCCTATGACAGGAGGTAAGAGCCATTCAACTTGTCATTACAAGCAGAGCAAAATGGGAGAGGGATGCAGCCTACAATAGGGATCTATTCACTCACTAAATCTCAAAGTAAATCCCCTCACCTCAAAAAGTAGTTAAAGCCATCAAACTGTCTTAAAACTCTCCAAAGGCCCTGATACTAGCTATGTAGTATATGAAAAAGTGAAGTAATATATATTTCTCATAAGAATAGAAAATATAGATTTTTATTAGTTTCTAATATATAAATGAATTACAGCTATGAGCATTTTATCATAATCAAGTAATCTCTACTCCATTTGTATTTGACAAACCTATCTTCAAGAATATGTTTAGCGATGTTGAAATTTCATGACTTTGCAATCATTTGTATCTTCTTAGAATCTTCTGTGGATTTTTTTTCCTCCCTAGTTACTGTAAATATTTAAAATTGTTGGTTAAAAACAAAACTTTAAACATCTCTTCTCTTTTACCAGTGCAATTATTCAGTTTCTAAGCCTAACGAAGCGGTTCCTTTCATGTCTTTCTCTTTGCTCTTTCTGTTTTTTCCCACCATTATCTCTTTCTCTTCTCTGAGTCAGATTTCCTGGGAAAGATAAAAAGGAATCATCAGTGTCTTAGAGTTTAGATGGGGAAGAAACAATGCACTAACAGTAGTGAGTCTGAACTATGTAATCATACGTAGAAGGGAGAGGGTAAAAAGTAATCACCTTTTGTGTAAATACTGGGAACTCATCAGTAAGCACTACAGAGCAGTTATATTTCAAAAGCAGTAGTATAATAATGGAGATACCCATTTGGGAATAGTGGGTACAGATATGATTTAAAACAGTGAGACTGAATGAAATAATAATAATAATAATAAAACAAGTATAGATAGGGGAGAAAAGTCCATGGACAATGCTCTGGAAACCCAGCAAAGAAGACTGAGAATGAACAGCCAGTAAGATGAGAGAATTAAGAGAAAGAGAGGTTAAGCATTTCAAGGAGGAGAGAGTCATTAACTAAGTCAATTGCTATTGATGGATAAAATAAAACAAAAAGTGAGAATCAGTCATTAGATACAGCAATACAGACACTGGTAACCTTGATTAAGTACTTTCAGTAGAGTTATGTGGGAAAAAATACAGATCAGAAGTTCAAGAGAGATAAGGGAAGAAGCAAGGTTAGAAAACTTTTGAAGAGCTTTGTGGTTAATTTGGGAGTGAAAGAGTGTATTAGCTGGAGATAAAACTGCAATCAAGCACAGGTTCTTTTCAAATGAGAAAAACACCATATGTTTGTATGCTAATGGCAATGATACAACAGAGAGGAAAATCTGAGGATAAAATGGGAGAGGAAAGAACTGTACTTGAGTAGACAAGAGACCAGTCTCTAATACACAAGAATACGCGGTCTTAGCAAGAGCACAAGCATCTCATCTGTAGGAACAAAAGAGATGAATGTACTAATTAGTTTGCTTGTGGTGATCATTTCACAATGTATGCATATATCAAATTCTCACATTCTATACCTTAAATATGTACAACTTGTATTTGTCAATTATATCTCAATAAAGCTCAGGGGAAAGAAAGGGAGAAAATATGGGCATAGATAAGATAGATGGGTAGCTATCTTGGTGGAAGTTCTTTTCTGACAGTTTTTATGTTCCCAGTGAATTCCAGGGTAAGATCTAAGAGTGTGGGGGATGGAGAAAGTATTAGAAAAATTGAAGTGAAAGAAGATAAAAAATAATTACTCAAGAGAGTAGGAATGGAAAATGACTTGGGAATACAGTATGATTATTGCAAAGCTTTAAGGGCCTCTTAAAGATAAATTATTATGAATTTAAATTGAGACATATGTATATGTCAGTTGTGCAAGCACATGCAGAAAGAAAGTAAAGAGTTGGATCTAACCAGGCAGCGATTTAGCCAAGGGAGCAAAACCAAGTAATAGAGGGACAAAGGAGTTGATAGTATATGCAAGGAAATAATCATGATTGACCATGGTATCAAATCTAGGTGAGAAGGAAGGAATACAAGCGTAAGGAACAGTGAAAGGCGATGGATAAATGGATCAAAGACTTTAAGGTATTAAAGCTCCATGGATTATAGGAGATGGCTTACTAGAGAGAGTAAACAAAAAAAAAAAAAGCAAAAAGTTGCAGTCACAGAGTGAGACAAAATAGCTATTATTTTATTGAAGATCAGAAGCAATGGAGTAGTGCTTGTATTTCTCTCAGCTGATGGTCCTAGCCACAAAAAAAAGTCCTGCTTTTCATAATACATGCATTGGAAATTTGAGGTATTTTTAAATTAGTAAATAATCCCATTTGGGAATCTATGAGTATTTTGAGAGAGGAGGCTTCATAAAGTGATGTGAGAAGATTCAAATATCTAAGCTATAGCATCATATGTTTGCAACTATACAAACAAGCATATTGACCAAAACACTGAGGTATCTTTTCTTAACTGTCACTATTTGTGTAGCTGAAGTTAGTAAAGGCTTTTCTCTACAGATGAATTTACATCTTGCTAATCTGACATTTAAATGGAATTTAGAAGTTCCTTTGCTATTGAATTGTCACTTAATCTCGCTAATCTAGATATTTTAAAGATATATTCCTTAGCTGTGCATTAGGCTTTGAAATTAATTGGTATACAGATTCCCTGAAGTGTACATTCTCTGTAAATTGAGTGCAAAGAGGATCAGTGTTCAGGCAGTGAAAATCACTTGTGGAAAATACGAGCATTTCCAAGCTCATTGCATTTCAGTACGCCAAATGTTTTAGTTTGGCTAGTTCTTGATCAGTGGGCATTTCAATTTTAATGCTGAACTAATTTGGCCAGACAGGAGCAAAATGCGTAAGTACATTTGTCTATCTGTATGATTATGACTATATCTAAGGTTGCAGGACTTATGCATAAGAAAGAAGAAAATAATAAATTATATACATATGAGCACTTCAATGGCAACCTCTGAATCATGAGACAATGAAGTGGTATTCCCTTCAAATTTAGCTATCTTTCTTCAGTTATTCAAAAACAAATAAGGAAAGCTTGAAAATCGATGTTGCCAGACAGCCCCTGGTCTGTGCTAAGTAGTAATTACCTGAAAAGGTTTATTAGAGTTTTGGCCATATTGTGCATGAATGGGAGAACAATGAATATTTCATTCACAAGTTCAACAATATCAGTCTCCTGCAAAAACCCAAGATCAATCTTGTGTGACAATCGATGAATGATATTTAGTCACCAATTGCAGACTACAATTATTGTCTTTGCATCCATTAGGTTAACTTTCCTAGTTCTAACTTACTTTCTGTTGAAAACAAAAAGTCTAGTCTAAGTTGCATAAAACAATAATGATGAGATAAAAACAAACAAGATGTGTAATCTGCTACACACCTGTCAGGACTGATGGACCCATATATTTGAGTCTTTCTTACAGGTTTCTGAAGTATCACTCCCCAATAAAAAATTAATTAGTGTTGAAATGCATAGATGAGGAAATGATAAGGTTTATTGGTTCATATACAATAAACTGTAAAACAAGCATATAGCAGAGTAAAAACTAATAACATATTTTCAATAGCTATTTTTTTTTTTACCAACCTACTACACACAAGCATAAGCTACAAGATATGGAGGCTTTAGAGGAAAATTGTCAAGAGGCAAAACACAAATAAATATCTATTATGCAAGGAAAAAAGTGATAATCACTCAATAGAAGTAGAAATAAGTGAATTTTGGAAAGTTTCCTAAAGGCGATTGAAAGGATTTGGACAAACATCAATAGTATAAGGGAAGACAGTGGCAGGGGAAGGAGGAGGGAAAGATGGGTGGAAAGCTTGCATGCAGGGAGTCTAGAGGCTGTATTTGGAGCAATGGTGACGCTCACTATGGCAGGGGCATAAGACTTACTTATGAAATAACAGGGAATCAAATTAGAGAGGTCGATTGGGCTGCATGAACATGTAGAAACCAGCAGTTCTCTGACGGGGGCAATGGCTCATGTCTGTAATCCCAGCACTTTGGGAGGCTGAGGTGGGAGGATCCCTTGAGGCCAGAGTTCAAGACCTGCCTGGGCAACATAGTGAGACCCTGTCTTTACAAAAAGAATTTTAAAAATTAACCGGGCATGGTGGAACACACCTATAGTCCCAGCTGCTCAGGAGGCTGAGGTGGGAGAATGACTTGAGCCCAGGAGTTCAAGGCTGCAGTGAGCTATGATTGCACTGCTGCACTCCAGCCTAGGCAACAGAGCAAGAACCTGTCTCTAAAAATTATAGTATAAACAAACAAACAAACAAACCAGCGATTCTCAGAGTGTCATTCAGAAACCTCTGGGAGCTCCTGAGACCATTCCAGGAGGTCTGCAAGGACAAAATGATTTTAATAATATTAAGATTTCATTTTTCCCTTTCACTCTTATTTTATTGTGAGGGTAGAGTGGAGTTTTCTAGAGGATACGTGGCACATGATATCTCAGCAGATTGACTGCCTGTGGGACAGATATGAGAAAACAAGTTTTCTATAAAGCCGGACATTAAAGAGATCTGTAAAACAAAAAAAAAAGTACAACAATGTGGCTCTTCACTAATTTTTTGTTTTGGGAAATAGTTTTTTTTCATAAAAATATTGCTGTTGTTAACATGCAATATGCTTTTATTTTAAATGTATTAAGACTAAAAATTACTCTAATTCTTAATATGATAAATATGAATATATTTAAGTTACATTTACGGGGGGGAACACTTTGGTATATTCAATGATTTTAAAGTGCATAAAGGAGTCCTGAGACCAAATGTTTGAGAAATGCTGGTATAGATTGATAATTTGGGCTTTCTCCATTAGGAAGGATTTGAAAGAGGCAGAAGTGGTGATTGGAATTTATTGAAAGTGATGGGACATGGTCAAAGTTTAGAGCTTGCCCATATTTATCTGCTATTTCAGATTTCACTGAAAACAATGTTTTGCAGCGTTCATAAAATTGCCCCTTTCGCTTTTCTAAACAAGTTTCCTTCTGTTAAAGAGTACATAGCATTTATGTTAGGCACCTCTTGTGCCCTACTTTTTTTAATTTAATTTTTTTTTTTAGATTCAGGGAGTACATGTGGAGGTTTGTTACATGGGTATACTGTGATGCTGAGGTTTGGGTGTTTATTGATCCCATCACTGAGACAGTGAACATAGTACCAATAGGAAGTCTTGCAGTCCTTGTCCCCCTCCTTCTCTCCCTGCTTTCAGAGCCCCTAGAACCCCTAGTGTCTGTTGTTTCTATCTTCATATCCATGTGCACCCGAGGTTTAGCTCCTACTTATAAGTGAGGACATGTGATATTTGGTTTTCTGTTTCTGCATTAAATCCCTTAGGATAATGGCATCCAGCTTCATCCATGTTGTTGTAAGGGACCTGATTTTGTTCCTTTTTATGGTGATACAGTATTCCATGGTGTATATGTACCACACTTTCTTTATCCAATCCACTGTTGATGGGCACCCAGGGTGATCCTGTGTCTTTACTATTGTGAAATAGTGCTGCAGTGAACATACGAGTGCATGTGTCTTTTTGGTAGAAGGGTTTATATTCCTTTGGATATGTACCCAGTAATGGGATTGCTTGGTCAAATGATCATTCTATTTTTAGTTCTTTGAGAAATTTTCAAACTGCTTTTCACAGAGGATGAACTAATTTACATTCCTACCAACAGTGTATAAATGTTCCCTTTTCTCTGCAACCTCACCAACATCTGTTATTTTTTGACATTTTAATAATAGCCATTCTGACTGGTGTGAGATGAGAGTTTATTGTGGTTTTAATTTGCATTTCTCTGATGACTAGGGATGATGAGTATTTTTTCAGATATTTGTTGGTCGCTCCAGCTATTATTGTCATCATCAGTCCTGCATAGGCTTCAACCATTCTGCCCAGGTGCCCTCAGCCTTGACTCAGGCCTGTACCACCTGTGTTACTCTTCTATCTTGGGATCCTATGGATTATAGTATGGGATGCCCCTGGGAACCCACTTTGTGCTCACACATGTACCCCACCCAAAAATGTACAATGCCATTATTGAACAATGAACGATAAGGACCAATAAATAAACATTTCCACCTTTTCTCTCCCTGAGTCAAAAGTTCTGAGGCACATTTCCTAAGGCTTCTCACAAGGTGCCAAAGGAACAAGCAATATTGTTTATTAGAGTAAACAATTTAACAACCCAGTCTTGTTTGGTTTTTCGTCCTTTCTGGTTTTACTTCCAGTTTATCCTTCACTTTTTTTTCTTGAGATGACATTTGCAAAATGCCCTTAAATAAGAATGTAAACCAAATAATATGCTAATAATAATGTAGTTCAGCAATAAAATGTATCTATTGGTTAAGCCTCCACTGGGTACTACTACTATTACTGCCACTCCCATAATAATAATATTAATAATGACAATAATAATAAAAGTACTCAATGAACCAGAAAAATAAAATATTTTAAGGCCTTAATATCCTTCTCTGTATTAAGTCTGAAGAGTAATGGTCAAGTATCTAATTTAACATTTTCCCAGTGCCTCTGAATTTTGCATAATTTTTCTGTCTTTAACAGAAACATTTCTCCTATGTATTCAACTTCATTCTATCCCCATTATTACCAGGTAGTGACATCTCATAGGTCACTGTTAACTTCCAAAATTTCCTCTGGCAGAAAGCCCTCTTCTCAGGACTTCCAGTCAAAGTTATGGCCCCAGTTGAGTATGCTGAGCATACTTACAAGAAATAAACCTATCATGGTTGTATCAAGAAGTCAGAGACTATGACCCTCTCATTTAACACATTCTGCTTAGTAATTATTAAATAACTATGAAGGGAAGCTTAGTGCCCTTTTAGTAACCTACCTCATTCATAGTTTTGGCCTTGTGGTCAAGACTGACATAATTTTAAATATAATCACTGTTTCCCTAAGAATTATTATTCCATTTGCTGTTCCACTTGTTCGTTACATATAAAGCTGACTACCTATTACTTGAAATACGTAATTATGCGAAACATAATAGAAAATAAGCCTCAAATTTGTCATTTCTAATTATCTGCAAATGTCAATGTTTCTTGAAATATTCTTCCTGTTTAAGTATAGATTTTGTAGATTCCTGGTAAATTTTAAGCCATCATACGGAATAGCTCAAATAATACCTCTTCCTAAAAGCTTCCTTGAGCGTATCTACCACACTAGCACAGGTAGATTTAAATATTTCTGTACCCCACTTTAGCATATTAAATAGCACCATATTTTACTATACATACTGATTTACGTGGTTGTCTGCCACTTTAAGTACTTCAAGAGCAGATATCATGCCATATACATTTTGCATGTTCAACATATAGCGCAGTACCTAAAGAATAGCAGAGAATGTTACATAAATGAATAGATGAATGAATGGATAAGATAATATGTCAATCAATAAATGAATGACTACATGAATAAAAGAACAAGTAAATGAATAATTAAAACAAGTAAGTTCAATAGTGTACCTAGTCAGAACTCCAGAAGTACAATAAAAAATTCTAAACCAATTAAAAAAGGCTTTTTTTTTCTTTTACTTCCACTTTCCATTGCAGTCTTTAAATTGTTTCTGATTTAGTGGAAATGAAAAGATACTTTTCACTGAGCTAATTTTTCCATTTTAATGTTCTTTCTGACTTTAATTAAATATCTTCCATAAGCTTGTCTTTTTGCCTTCTCTCTCTCTCAGAAGTGAAGCAGTGTGTGCTCAGCTCACAGGCTTCATGAAGATTTCACAGCTCTATTTTTAATGCTTGCAGTAACAGTTGAAGACACGTGTTAAGAATTTTTTGTCTTATTATTATTAACTCCAACAAACTGTTACAGAGAAATAATTGTTCTTATCAGAATTACACTAATTAATGTTACATAATCAGTGATTTGCCATCACAGAAGCTTTGTGTGCTCTTACAACTTGTTGTTTTCTGCTGGATGCCAAATTTGTACCTTTGTGCTTTTACACATTAAGTAGTAGTGTGGTCTACTCTAAAGACTAAGAATTTAGAGCTTTAGAAGCAAGCTGATATAAGTTAGCAGGACAATTATAGTTGCTTGATTAACATTGCTGTTTAGAGGTAGTGCCGGATTTTGTTCATCAATCTTGCCTTTGTCTTATATTGTGTTTTCTTTTCTGGAAAGGTCAGTTATTTTGTGTATTTTTGGCATGGCAAGAGTTATGCTGCAGTGCATGACAGACTTGGTTACATTTGCTTTTTTGTAACTGTACTTAAAAATTTGCTTTTGGTCATTTGTCTGCAACTATTTCACTTTCCTAGCCTGGAGCTTTTAAATCATCGATCATGTGGGGGGGGTGTGTGTGTATGTGTGTGTGTGTATGTGTGTGTGTGTGTGAGTGAGTTGGAGAGCTAGCTTGACAGTTTTGATGGGCCATTATTGTACTTTAAATTTCATTTGTGGAAGATTGCATTCGACATTTCAGATTTATTATGCTACCTTGAAAGCTGGAGTTCCATAGGGCTCTGTCTTTGATCTCAGGTCATCATTAGTTAATGCCAGTGATCCACAGCCTGCCCCTGGTGAGAATAACTCCAAACACTTGTGAAATATCATTTCACTGTGGCTCTTTCATCAATGGTAATTATTTTGCACAGCTTGGGAATATTCTGTACATATTATAGGAACTCTTCCAATATAATTTCATGAATCATTAAGATAAATAATAATTAGAAATTGCAGTTGTGTTTGATTAAGTATAAATAACAAAATTAAAATACAGTGATACTTCCTTTTCATACAAATTGAAAGTAGGAAAAGGAAACTAAGAGTTTCCTCCAACTAAGAGTTTCTGCTTTCGTTTTCTCTTTTGCTGCCACTGGAAAGAATTTCTGGCATTGCATTAAATCAAGACAGAGTATGACTATAATTAATACTATTATTTAAAAAGTCATGTATAGGTTTACTTTGCTTTCAGCAGGGCTTCTCTAATGGGTCTACTTTAAAAAGAAAAGAATAATAAGGCAAATCTACTTTAAAAAGAAAAAGAAAAATGAGGCAAACGCTCATTTTTAACAATGCATTACAAAGAGCATCTTTGTAAAAGAAATTCTGTTTAATGTTTTGAAAAGATCAAGTGGTTCACAAAAATTATTTATACACTTAGTAATGCTATAAAGCATTAAATATGTTATGCTATAGCAAGAAAATATATTTCAAATTGTAGTTTTACATTCTGGCATGTAGAAATAATCATTCCTTAATTTTCCTTATTCTTTCATTCTTGAAACTCTGAAGAGCAATTTCATCTAATTAAATGGGAACAAACTGCTTGGGGCTGATAAGGAGGATAATTTTCCAGCAGTACCTGATTCAATGCTACAGCATCACTCATTTTCTTATGGTGGTATCTTCTAGGTTTTAGAAATATCATTTATATGCTCTCCAAATGCTCTGAAATCACAACATACCTCTGTCATTTCTTTCTTATACTTTGCAAATCATTGTTATTCTATTCACCAATTTATAATGATGCTTATGATTTCCTTTATAATGCCAAATGACTTCCATTGATCACTAATTGATCACTACATTTTATCTTGAGTAGACAAAATTATCTCTTTCAAGTTACCTTAAGCCTCAGTCAAACCTTTCTTTTGCATCTTTGGACAGAACTGCACTATCAATTTTACATTTTATTTTATTTCCTTAAGCATTGGCAATTGAGGTCAGGGACATTTTTCAAAGAACAAAATAAGTGACAGAGAGTGGCAGTGAAAAAATAACGGATGAGAGAATTCTCTCTGCTTAGTGTCCAGACAGTGCTATTTGGCTGAGAACATTTGCAGCACAGTATACAAATGCTCACTGGCCTAAAGGATGCAGTTGGCCTGCTGCACTAGCTCTCCTGGGCTGAGAATGTGTGATAGCATTCAACATGTGCATCACAAACATATGTGTGTGTGTGCGCGCACATGCACGTGTGTGTATGCACATATATAAACAATGTACCATAACAATATGTGTATGTAAAATAATATTTTTATTAATGAATTGTACATAAACACTAAAAATCAGAGAGGTACAAATTGATGTTAATCTAGTTATGTGTGTAATACCCAAGTCTGCAGAACTCAAAGGAATTAAAATGGTAAGAAAATAGCACATCCCTTTCTCTCCTTCTGTTCTCAAATATAATTTTTATGTGCTAATTAGCTACTAAGGGACTATAGTTCTTTTCTATTTTCTTTTGATCATGGGAACTGAGAAGATTTTCAGAAATATATTGATATTAACAGAATCCCAGTATAACAAAACAATATATGTGACCACATGAGATTGCTTTAAAGTGATTTTTATTTCCATTGTTGTCAGAGTCATCTTGTATTCAGCTTTAAGATATAAAAGCAGTTTCAGAAAATCTCATCAATAATGTGTATTATAGAAACCACCTGTAGGTGTCATAATGATGATGTACATTTCTGTTTCAATTAACTTCAGGGGAAATAAACAAAGTTTGATTATATGCAAAACCTACAAGAATGAGGACCTCCCAACTCAGTGTACAGAGTGATATTCTGCTGAAACAATTGGGCATGTTATTTGTTTGCTCATATCAAACTCTAATGAAGACACGTTCTTCCATATTAGCCCCAAATTCCTATTTCAAATATTTACCTTCACATGCATACCCTTTATCTTCTATGCAAGATAAAATTTCTGGCTTCCCATTACACTTTCTTTCACTTTCCTTCTGCTAACTGAACAGTTCTTCCTTGTGGGAAATTCAACTCAGGGTAGTCAGATGAGCCAGTCTCTAGCTATCAGAGACCTCCATCTCTCTGGCCATGTTGGCATAAGAGGTGTAGGGATACCAAGGCAACAGAATCCTCCCTGGAATTTCATTTGAATGGTTGAAAAAGTGACTTCCTTTTTTTTTTTTCTTTTCACTGGGAGAGTTGGTGTAAGAATATCACAAGCCTGAACCTAGCACTGTCTGCTACTGGCCTGACGTCTTTGCCACAACATGGGAAGAGATTGCCTGAGAATGAAGCCAACTTTGTGGAAAGCATAAGAAATAACCAAAGAAAGTGAGAGGAATATCCTCATGACACAATTTGAATCCCTAAACCCAGTCTAAGTAAAATTTACTCCTTGGACAACCCTCCTTCTCCAACCAGTTATATGAGGACAAATGCCCCTTTGGTCCTGTAGCTTGAGTAGATTTCCATCACTTGCAACTTGCAAATTTGTGACTAACATACCTGTGCGCGCGCGCGCACACACACACACACACACACACACACCCACATATTTAACACTTGCCGCACTGGACATACAGGATGGCACATCGTATCTGGACAGTGTTGAAAGTGAAGTTTTAAAAAGAAGTAAATTTTCTTGACTGGTAGCCTGAGACAATGAAGGGGTAACTTAGGGGAAGGTAAGAAACAGGATGCACTATTAACCTAAAACAGTGTTTTTTGGAAGAAACATATTGCCACTTTTCTGTTCTATCTCAAGCCTTGATGGTGATGCTAAACAAAGTTTCAAACCAGATTCCAACCCCAGGTTTTTCTCCTTGACTCAAGTCCACTCTATAGTTGACTTAACCACACTTCCTTTCTTTTTATCACATGCTCAGCCTAACCAATAAGTGAATGGTAAAGAATCATCACATATAGCTTCCTCCCAATTTGTAAATTGACATAAAACTACTCTGTAAAATTAGTTGTTTGGAATTCCCAGAGCTGTAAGTGATACCTTTGCATGCCACCTTACTCTTAGAACACCTGCCTCCAAGCTGCCTTTTTTGACCACATGCTGGAAGTTAGGTGTCAGTTACAAGCTGACTGTAGAAAATGGCAGGAAGGAGAGGGGCTTCTTCTCAGCCTTACCTTTAGGTAAACACATGGTAAAATATCCTTTGGAAAAATGTGTGTCTTCTCTTAATTAAGTAAAAGATGGTTTGATCACTTTTCTTTCAGGAAATCAAAAAAAAAAATTGAATCCTCACTGAATAGAGGGGAACAAAGAGCTCAGATTCTAAGGACAAGGAACAATCCATTAGGTATAGGGCAGAAGCTAAAGAAAGGAGAGGACTCTGATTAAAACACAAAACCAAAAAGTATTTTTCAGTCTTTTCAGGACTTAAGTCATAACTACCAACTCTTACCATTTTGGTGCTTACTTAAAACACTTCCAACTTCCAGCACCTGCAATTCTTTGCTGAGGGTTTTCTCTGGCTGGTGGAGTCTGTTCTGCCTGTGTTCAAGGCAGGCAGCCAGAAGTTCTGGGGAATTAATGTTTCCAACCTCAGCCCTCACAAGCACTGACTGACAGAGGTTGGTATGTAAATTTCCTAGCTTCCTTACACTTAAGGTGGAAACAATCTGAGCTGCATATTCTATGTACTGTTTCTCATAGCTCCTCAGAAGGATTCACTTCCAGTTGCTCACAGTAGTACCCTGACTGTCAATGCACCCTTTATTGTCCCTCTCACTTTCCTATCTAAATTTGTTACTTCTGTACTGTTGTTCCCTTCAATGAACTCCAAGCCAATTCCAAATCCTTGTCCCAGGGCCTGCTTTTTTGGGATCCTAAAGCAGGGCACTTACTAATGTTAACTGTTATCCTAGTCCCAATCTCATTCATGGCCAATTAAAGATGGCCACAAAATATTTGACACTCCTGCCATGGACAGGTGGGATCTAAAGCTCTTCTGCACCTGGGCCAAATAATTCATAATTATTATTATATCCAAACAATATTTGTTTACATAAGGCACTATTATTTCTTGTTTCTTTTTAGATTACTTCTATTTTTATCTTAACCCTGCTTTCCAGACACTCAATTTCACTCTTCCTGTAGTATAATAACATTTAGTATATATTTTGTTAAGGATGTGTTTGCACTCACAACTCGTGGTGTTTGTTTTTCTAGAATATACTTTATTTCACTACCATTTCCTTAATAAATGTTTATCTGGATATAAAATTTGGCTAAATGACTAGATATAAAATTTTAAGTTGCTAGTTATATTTTCTCAGTGTTTTAATTCTTCTTCACTGTCATCTGTTTCTATTGTTGGTGTTAGCAAATGTGCTAAGTTTCATTTTTTGTAAGTAATATTTTGTGTGATTGCTTTTAAATATACTTTTGCTTGAATGTTCTGTATTTGATTAAAGTGTGTCTAGATGCAGAGTTCTTTTTATTCATTCTGTTTGGGGTGTGCCATGATTCGTGAACATAAAAAATCAAGATTTTCTTCACTCCAGAAAATTTGCAGGAATTATGTTTTCCATGTTGTCTCTTCCCTACTCTCTGTATTCACTCTTTATTTTCAATTAGAAATACATTGGTCTAACTCATCCATTCTTCCATTTCTCCTAAGACTGCTTTCATTATATTTTACACTTTAATTCTCTGTGCTTCATTCTGAGTAATTTATTCAGCTCCTGTTTCCAGTTTGCTCCTTTTCAATAGATATATTTAATTTTCTATTCAACACTTCTATTAATGTTTCCATCCTTACATTTGTCACTGCTATAAGTTCTTGTTAGTTTATTTTTGGTTCAGATTTTTCAGAGCATCTTGTTTCTTAGCTGCGTTTTCAATCTCATATTTTTAAGACATTTATACATATATTTTATAATTTCATTATCTGATAATTCTTTAATTGTGCTGTTTGTTGTCTCTGCTGATTCTTATTTATTATAATTTGCTTTTAATATATGCATATAATATTGTATTTGCAGTTGTGAATTAATCTTCAGGAGAGTTTTTCTGTAAGAACCCCATGCAGCCTGGATTGTGAGTGCCTTGTTTTTAGAAAGCATTTGCATTTGCTTCTTTCAGTGATAGGGCACTAATAACAGATAATCAATTTGTTGGCCTTATATGTTCTTGACCTGTATGGCAATATAAATTAAAACTTCAACATTTTATGAAGGAAAGAATTTGGTTACAGACACATACAAGTTTTTGTTGTTTTCCTGAGAGCCAAGGAATAGGTAAGGATGTTCAAGCATTCTAGCTTTGTGCAGTGTCATCTAACTCTCTACCTAGACAAACCCTAGTGCTATGTCTTTGTGGGAATGTGCAAAATCAAGCATCCTGTTGATGTACATCAACAAAAACACCTCCATGCAATGCACAGCTTCAGTGCCCACTTTTCATGCATATCACAGCTTTCTCTTTATGACTTCTTGGCATTTTCCTTACTCTCATTAATTAAAATATGTATTTAAAAGGATTTATTGTATGTTAGCCAATGTTTCTAGATGTTTTCAAGTGGAAAGGATTTTGTATCTTCTATTAAGTGGAGCCAGAGGAAATTTCTATTTTCTTTATCAGTCCAAAACAGTTCAACATCATTGACTTCATGTAGTTCAACCTAATAATTATCTATATTTCTGAAAATGAATATCTCCATAGTCTTTCATTCTGTTAAATAAATGGCATTTACTGGAAATAGCAGCTAGTTTTTGGTGGTTTTGTCAAGAAGTTACCTGATATTTGGATAGAATTTATGGATTATTTCTGAACAAGGACTATTTTCAGTGTTACATTAGATTCTCAGTTGAAAAATATCACAATAAAATCTTCAGGGTTGAATGATTTAATTTAGAGAATGGAAAATAAACACCCAAATAATTCTTCAGTTGCATTTAGTTAGGTATATGTAATTTAACATATATTTTTAAATGTGTAGCTTTCTTTCATCAAGTGAAGAAAATACATGTTGTGAGGGAACTAAACTCTGAGTAAGCTAACCATTTGCATCACAGTTTAAGAAACCTTTATATTTATTGTGAATTTTTAAATTTGCCATATGTTTGTCCATCAAGTGATAGATTCTGGCTACCCCAGAAAGAAGAAATTGACTAAATTTCTCATTGAGAAAAATTGGTAAGATAGATGAAATTTCAAAAGTGGTCTTTCTAAGTATTTTCATTGTCATGAATAAGTGATTTTTGTTTGTTTGTTTGTTTGTTTGTTTCCTAATTGCATTTCAAAATCATTATACCTTTTACGTTCTCAGTACTGCAGGATAGAAAAGCAAATTCAGGACTCAATATCCATTTTTTTTCCAGGGAGCACACTAAAAGAATGCGGAAAACATGACCATAATTTGGTCTTCTTTACAATTTTCTCTGTTTCATTCAACAGTGGATTAAGATCAGCCAGCATATTTTTGAGTCATAAATATGTGGAGAATAAAAAAGTGCACATATTGGCATTGTCTAATAGTTACCTCCATTCAGTTCATAAAATAGCCCTTAATTAAATAGAAACCTCTTCTCATGTATCATCGTGTTTCAGTAATAAAAAAATATATGGTAAGAATTTCTGTCTTGTATACATACCATACATAAGGCAAGTTGGCTTACACTTTACACATCAATGTTTTCTCCACAGATAAGCTACATAAATGATGGCATATTGGATGGTGACAATGCCTCTAGAGTGTGTACTTCTGATATGCAAGACATATCATGTCAGTTTATAACTGTATTGTATTTTGTTCTGTTTTCCCTTATAATAATTCACTGGCTATGAAGCTTTTAAAAAATTGTATGACTGACCAGCAGTGGTGGCTCACGTCTGTAATCCCAGCACACTGGGAGGCCGAGGAGGGTGGATAACGAGGTCAAGAGATCGAGATCATCATGGCCAACATGATAAAACCCATCTCTACTAAAAATACAAAAAATAACCAGGCATGGTGGCACACATCTGTAGTCCCAGCTACTCAGGAGGCTGAGGCAGAAGAATTGCTTGAACCTAGGAGGTGGAGGCTATAGTAAGCCAAGGTCACACCACTGCACTCTAACCTGGGCAGCAGAGCGAGACTCTGTCTCAAAAAAAAAAAAAAAAAAAAAAAAAGGATGGCTTTTTATTATAAAATTAAAATTTGAAGTGGTATAACTGACTGCTGAGTTTTGCTTTCTTCTCACATATTTGAACAAAATCAGTTAATTTCATACAGAAAATGATAATTTTTATCATGTTCAGGTAAAACTCAATTACCACAGAGGTCATTACACTTTGTTTTAAATTCGCACATAAACTGTGAAGCCTCTTTTTAACTATTTGCCAAATGTTCATAACAGTTTAGGCGTTGCAGCTCAGTATAAACGATCACCGGTTTAATAAATCTAATTTAAAACACCCTTCTTTGAAATTTCCATTTACAATTTTCTTTTGCTGCTGCCTTTATGAAATCATTACATGCTCAGAGATTTTGTTCTGAGAACAAACAAATTCACATTCTACATTCTACCACAGACCTAATCACTGCTTATATTTGTTGCTTTATGCTTTGTAGTAGTTATGATCATATTTTATCACTATCTTCATGCTTCAGGGAGTGACTTTTAAGCTATTGATCCTTTTCTGTGAATTGGGGATACAATAAAGCAATATCCCAGTTACAATAAAAATGTAAATTTAGCAAATTTAATTAATAAAGTTCAATTTATATGAAAATATCTTAGTCAAGACAAATTAGTCCCTGTTAAATGAATGTTAGCCTAGACCAACTGTCTCACACAGTACTTGTAGTCCATTATTAAAAAGTTAATAATAATTATGTATGTAATAGAATTTCTGTGGAAATAGTTAATCTCAAATTTTAAAAGTATGAAATATATGTGAACCAAAGGTTTCATCTTTTCATATTCATAGAAAATAGTCAAATCCATGTTGGATAATTGATAGTCTGCCAGAAACTACACTTTTAAGAAAATGATTCCAGACAATGGAGAGCCATTCTGCAGAGGAAGGACAAAATTTTCATAAGCAAAAAAGTAGTCCAGAGCTTATTTAAAAGACTCAGATGATAAATAATAGGGCATGAATTAGGGCAGAGGAAATGGTTATGCAGAAACAGGTAATGCAATGGAAACAGGAAACGATAAGCAGAAATTTAATGCAGAGCCATTTTTTTGTAGAAAAATTTGTAGTCTCTGTTTTATACCTATAGTCTTTCTTTACCAGCCTTCTGAAGCAGGAAAGTATATCATGTCTATGCTCCCCAATACAATGATCAGAGATCTGCTCCCATCCACTTCACTAGATTTATTAACAGCATTGGACTTACATGAAACACTATCCTCTTGGTTTTCTTGATATGACACTTCCATCTTCCCTATGCCTAGAACATTCAACTGAGCCCCCTGATTCAAAGAGTCAACTATTTACTTAGCATTGCCATTTTCATTTCTAATAATTATCTATAAAGTGAACTCTTTATTAATATCCATACCCTTTGCTTTCCTAGTTTTCCTCGTTTCAGTAAGTCACCATTGCTGATCCCATTACACAAGTCATTCTTCATCACCTATCATTAAAGCATGTCAACGCCAGCTCCAAAACATACTCAAAAGTCACCTCCACTGTGACCACTCTAAGTCTAAACACCATCAACTATCAACTAGGCTGCTTCAAAAGCATCTTAGCTTCTTTGTTAGCTTGTAGTCCAATCTTTACATCAGAAGCCAGTTATCTTTGGGAAACATAAAGGAGGTCAGGTTACCTCTTTACCTAGAACTCTTCTAAATAAGGACTAAAAGATTTTACATGAATTCAGCCAAGTCCACAACTCAAATCCTTTTACTACCATATCCCCTGCTTGCTAGGCTTTTGTCACACTCACTTTCCTTTTACCCCAACAAAACAATAAATCTGTTTCCACCTTAGGGGCTTTTCACGTTGTATTCTCTCTCTGGAATAATCTTGCCTCTGATCTTCATATGCCTGCCTTTTTGGAACCCTTTGGATCTTTGATATGAAGTCATTTACTTAATGAAATGTTTTCTGATTAACAAAATTATCATGGCAGTAACTCTCAAACATATTTACCCATCTTAATTTCTTCATAGTAACTTTAATTATCCAAAATTAGCTTCATATATATATTTATATATATATGTAATTTATGAGTTTATTGTCTGTCTATTTCCTGCTAGAATGAGTGCTGCATGAGTCTAGGAACTTTTTGTTATGTTATTACACTGCCAGTACCCAGAAGAGCACCCATCAAAAAGAAGACGTTTAGTAAATATTTGTGGCATAGATAGTAAGTTAACAAATGGACAATTTGGTAATCAAAACAATAAGAAATGTAAGGAGTAACGAAGAATTAACAATGACTGAAGCTGAGAGTCTAAATGACTAAGTAAATAGTGATGTCATTAATGTGAATACAAAACCCAGATAGAGGATGGAATTTAGAAGAGACATCTTGAATGGGCCAAATAGCAGGTACCAGAATATCCACATAGTGGTTTTCAGTAGTTTGAAGCTTAGTGGAGAGACTGGGACAAGAAACACAGCACTGGATTCATTTGAATGCAGATAATAGTTAAAACTGAAGTGTATATGTGCCACATTTTCTTAATCCAGTCTGCCACTGATGGACATTTGGGTTGATTCCAAGTCTTTGCTATTGTGAATAGTGCCGCAATAAACATACGTGTGCATGTGTCTTTATAGCAGCATGATTTATAATCCTTTGGGTATATACCCAGTAATGGGATGGCTGGGTCATATGGTACATCTAGTTCTAGATCCTTGAGGAATCGCCATACTGTTTTCCATAATGGTTGAACTAGTTTACAATCCCACCAACAGTGTAAAAGTGTTCCTATTTCTCCACATCCTCTCCAGCACCTGTTGTTTCCTGACTTTTTAATGATTGCCATTCTAACTGGACTTGGGAAGGGGAACATCACACACCGGGGCCTATCATGGGGAGGGGGGAGGGGGGAGGGGGGAGGGATTGCACTGGGAGTTATACCTGATGTAAATGACGAGTTGATGGGTGCTGATGAGTTGATGGGTGCAGCACACCAACATGGCACAAGTGTACATATAACAAACCTGCACGTTATGCACATGTACCCTAAAACTTAAAGTATTAAAAAAAAAAAAAAAAAAACTGAAGTGGTTGTGCTCACTAAAAGAAACCATATAGAAGAGAATGACAAGCTCTGAATGTCAAGGAATGAAAAACATTAAAAATCAGAAAAAAGGAGAAAAACCTAAGAGTAGAAAAGTACATTCAAATTCACGTAAGCCACGGATGAGGTGAGGAGACCCTTTCACAGGCAGCAAATAATCAACATCGCCAACCATGAAAAGTGTTTAGTAAATGCTGAGTAGGATGGAACTGAGGAATTTGAACTAGACTAATATAGTGATATCTGAAGTCAGTTTGTAAATATTGGGGAGTGAGAGCCTGATGAAGTACTAAAGACAGTGAACTACTCTTCCAAAGTATGGCACTAGATGGTAGGAAAACTATGGAATGCCAATTTGAATATCTTTTTAAGATAAAAGAAACAAACAAGTCAAGAAACAATGGTCCGAGAAGTGGGAGGATTAAAGATGAAAGTCAGAGGGATGTTAAGATATAACCGAGGAGGCAGGCAAAATGGGGTTCAGTATCGTGATTGGCGAGTGAGTGAAGCCACACTCTGAAACCAGTGATGGCATTTATCACCTAAACATCATGGAGGTGATGTAGGTAGATAAATAACATGTCTTATAGACTGAAGCTCTATGAAGATCATGTTAAATAGGAACTTCCAGCAGGACAGCATAAGTGTTATCACTAACAAATTGTCCTTGACAGTTTCACTACTTACATAATCATTGTAAACTCTCTTTTGAGTTCTGCTGCAAATACTTGCTCAACCATCCTAAACAGCCTTATTTCCCACACCCTCTTTAATTCCAAAGGAAAAAGTATGGCTAACAAGGAGTTACATAAGAAAAGATTTTAGAGCACATTTTAAAACTAGTTTTAATTAAATAATAATAAGATGACAGCATGCCAAGACAGAGCCAGTGTAAATATTAATTGCACCTCTTTTTCTCCTTAAATGTACTCCAATTTTAGATGGTAAATATTATGATTTATAGTATCCTAAATAAAAATACATAATAATAATATAATATATAATATTTTAACAAGAACTTATGGTATAGCTAAAATACAAGATCACATTTCAACAATACTTAGGTGATTCAAAACCAAAAACAAAATAAGTAATAGAATTTATCCAAATTTGTGACTTGTCACGTTGTCATGGAATAAAACAATATCTACATGTAGTGAGCAGCATGTGCCAGGGACGGTTCTACACTGTTAATGTGTGTGGCTTCATTTACTCTTCACACTAAGCCTAAAAGAGAGATCTTTTATAATTCCCACCAAGCAAGACTGGGAAATTAACTAACTTGACTAAGGTTATAGCAAACGATGGACCTTATAACCAAAAGAAGACCATTTGTGGAATTTTAAGGTATTGGTTAGTGCAGAAGTAAAATGATGGGGATGTGATTTAGGAGATAAATGAAGCCAAAGGGAGACTCTATATTAGGATAATCAAAAAAAGACAAGAGTTGAACATAGGACAAAACATATGTTCAATAGAAATAAGAGGCTAACTGAGCAGGCAGTTAAAAGGCTGTGGTCAAAGAAAGGGATTTGAAACTTTAAGGCCATGTCCAGAAATCCACATTAAATTTTGATGGACCTGAGGAGTAATCATGCTTGTGAGTGCCTGGACCACATTGGTAAAGCAGAGAAAAGTTTTGGAAATTAATGAAGTCAAGAAATTATAAACCAGGAAGTTAATCTAAAAAATATTGATTCCTAAAAATAATACAGAAGTATTAACACCTCAGAGAGAGAAGTAGAAAAGAAAAAAACGATGCTTTTATGAAACAAACTTTAGGCAAAGCTTTATTGTCACATTTCTTTTTAAACACACACATACATGTGCACACACATATATGCACTTAGTCATATTAAAATTCTTTTGAATCTAACAACAGGTAATAAACAGAAAAATTTAGAAATGTAAAATTGGATGTTTAGCAAATGCATCTTTTCTTGATGATACTAAACAACTATTAATATGCTAAGAATAACTTTTGTCTAATTACCAATTAGAATGTTTTAAATATAGTTTGAACTTATCAATATAAAAATAGATTTACATTTCCATTAGTTCAAAACTAATTTCCCATACTGGTCAATGTACTCTGGCATATAAAATCTATATGATCTCTCAAATAGTCAGTCTCCACTGACCTAATTATGTAAGGAGAGAGAATTTGCCTTGCTTTTATTCAAAAACTGTTCATTTCTTTAAGAAGTCCCTCAATAGAAACAGATTTCATAACTTAAAAAGGAAACTCATTTAATCAACAGATATTGTTCATCCTTTTGTTTGTTCCAATAATTGCTACATTTTTAACACCAAAGGAAAAATTACTGAGCTTGTCCTTAAAAGACTTTCTTTTTCTCATATTAAAACAGGAAAGATTATACTTATGCATAAGTTGAAACAGTGATAAACTCCTGCCACCATTATACAGCAGCCTCATGAAGAAGCAGCACTTGTGGTACTTAAAGAGTTCAGAAAAGTAAATTTGTCAATGTTCATTTCACCCCCCTCAAAAACAAACAAGTAACACCATTATTTGTTAATAGCAAAGGGCTGTTGAGGAATACATTTCTTTGAATAGGAACTCACTTTTCCTGCTCTTCCCATTAGATCCCTCAATTTGGATCAATTTTTAGTACGATATACTAAAAACTGACTTGCACGGTTTAGCCCATAAAAATTAAAATTAATTTCTTTTGCATTTAAAATTTTAAAGGCTATTTAGTTGTGTTTCAAAAATCAAAGAACTTAACATTTACAATTTAGATTTATTGATAAAAAACTAAAGTTGGTTAAGAAGAATCTGAAAATAAACATAAAATTCTGAAAGTTTAGTGTTAAGATTCAGTAAATAACATTGAGTAACCTTATACATTTCTAACCCTTCTGTCCTTAAGTGTCTCTACTTCCACTAGTGGAAAAATTTCCTTATTTGCATTGCCTTTTTTTGTTGTTTGTTTCTAGACAGCAAAACTGTCTAGAAACTGTCAGTTTCCTATAGTTTGGGGGACACCCTGAAATACTGTAGACATTTTTTTTAACCTCACTTGAAGTTTCAAGATTGCTTTTTGGAAAATTCCAAAATACCTATCACATTTCATATTGAAAGCTATTTACAAAATGGTAGTGCATTTTCCCAACACCCTTCAGAGGTCACTAAATGCATTTTCATTTTCACTTTTAAACTGTGTCTACATTATGACAAGGCAATCCGATGAAAAGTGAAAAGTATACTCAAAAGAATGTTTTCTTTAACCCATAGCAAACACTTTCATTAGAGGATTTTTCTATCTACCTTTAGTTTTGAAAATATTTATTTCTGGAAATATTAAGCCCTCTTAATCTTTAAGTGATTAATTTTGAGAGTATATTTAAAAAGAGAAAACTTAGTTTTCAGAATCTTGTATTTTATTCATTTCAAGGTATCTTTCCATAGTGCCAGGCAATGTCTAAGTCCAATTCTAACTCCAATGGGAAACTTCAAAAATATAGACTAAATCAGTCCCTTTAACAATAAATATCATTTTCATTATTTTTCAGTCTGCTTGCATTTATATCTCTTTTCACTAGCATAAGCTTAAGTATCCCAACGTATGCATTAATATAGAATCAGTCTGAAAGACTCCTATTTTCTGAGACTGTTGAAATGCTAATTGTCAGATTCTAGACTCACTTGGGCAACCTGGGCCTAAAGTTTATATGCTGAACAACTGTAATATTGTGCTTTCAAAGAGCAGAGATAATCTTTCCCTAGACTGGTTATAGTCACTAAGAAAGGTACAATTTAATACAACTAAGAAAGCATCTGTTCAGGTGGCTGGTAGGTAAAACTCTTTAATACACTGGAATATTCGACGTATGGATAATTAAGAATGTATTGTTTATAACCTTAAAACATGTCCTTGGGTAAGTTATATAACCTCTATTCTTTTCTGTATCTTCATCTTTTGGAGATAGTAATAGAACATACCCTGTCAGGTTAGTTGAGGACTAAAGGAGATAATGTACACATTTTTCTTATTAGGAACCAGAGTTTCCAACACAAAATCAGAGCTCAGGCTTAATAAATCTTATCTGGCTATGTGTAATTACAAAACTATTCAAACCTGGTTCACACTTGAGAACAGGTTATATTCAAAAGTGGCTTCATATCTGAGTTCACTCTAATACTCTTTAAATGACAGATCCACAATAGTTTGATAATAAGCTTTGTTAATTAAAATGGGCTCAACATTAGAAGATATGTTTAGTAGAAAGCAGAAGTATAAACTGTTTCCGTACATTCTGTCATTTAAAACCTCAGTACAAATCAATTCCTTGAATGTTATATAAATAACGTCTTGATAAGTGTCTTACACACTGTTTGGGTTGCTATAACAAAATACCATTGGCTGGAGACTTAAGCAGCAAACATTTAGTCCTCAGAGTTCTGGAAGCTGGGAAGTCCAAAATCAAAATATGGGTAGATTCAGGGTCTGGTTAGGGCCACTTCCTGGTTCATACACAGACAACTCCTTATTGTATATTCACATGGCAGAAACCAGAGAGACACAGATTATCTGTGTACTTTTATAAAGGCACTAATTTCATTAATAAGGGTCCTGCTCTCATGACTTAGTCTCATCTAATCCTACCTACCTTCCAAAGGCCCCACCCTTAAATACCATCGCATTGAGGGATAGGGTTTCAGCTTACAAATGGGGGGAGCACAAACATTCAGTCCACAATGATAGGTCCACAGAGTTACCTTTGTATTTTAGCTTATTAATCTCAATCATTTCAAATATTAACAATTTCAACCATTCTGTATGCTGCGAAATCAGAGTCTCAATCTAAAGAAGTTTCCTCATTCAATATCAAGTTGTAAAAAATAATTCTTTCAGTAGGGGAGGCTAAATGAGACAGAATCAGGTCAACACAACAGCAATGTTAATCTGTCATCAGTTTTAGAGATAGAGTTGAGGTTGTTTTATATTATTTTGATAGATATAAATGCATGTTTATAAAATGTACACATCACTGAAAATATCCAACAATTTTATATCCAATGCTTGCTTGAAAACACAGTTTTTATTATATATTCTTATAACTTTTATCAATATACTAGTACAATGTACATAAAGAATGAAGGCACACACAGTTTTCTTCCCATTACTCCTACCTAGTTCTGAATGCTATAGAATGACATCCATTTGCTCCCAACCAATAATACAAATTGTGTTCACTAAATATATTGATTTACTTCATTATAGTAGGCACAATTCTGAGATGACCTATTCTTACACCCTGAATAATTATCTCTTGGTGAATACATGTAGGACCTGTTACTTGCTTCTAACCAATAGCATATGAAATAGGACCCACGATTAGGTTGTGATGTGTTTATAAGACTCTACCTTGCTAGCACACAAGAGTAACCCTCTTGCTAGCCTTGAAGAGATAAACTGCTATTAAATGAACTGCCCATGGAGAGGGCCAAGTGGCAAGGGAGTGCAGGCCTGAGGGCAGCCTTCAGTAAAAGCCAGAAAGAAACCAGGGCTCTCAGTCACAGAACTACAAGGAAGTGAATTTTGCCAAAAACAGAAATGAGCTTGGAAATAGATTTTTCCCAGTCAAGACTTCACATGAGCATGCAACCCTGACCAACAACTTTTCATAGCTTTGTGAGAACCTGAATATAGAACTCAGGTAAGCCATGCCCAGAATTCTGTACTACAGAAACTTTGTGTGATAATAAATGTGTATTGTTTTAAGCCATTAATTTTGTGGTAATTCATTAACAGCAACAGAAAATTAATAAATTCATTGTTCGAACTCAGAGTTTGAAAAATCAGGAAATAACAAGAGGGAGTCATCATTTTTGCAATTGCCCCCAAAATCCATAGTTGCTTTCCTCTCACATCTGACTAGATTTCTATCAAATCTGGTATTTATAATCTCCTTTCTTTATCTCCAGATATCTTTTGGTAAAAGTATGCACAGTGACTTCTTAAAAAGAAAACAATGGTATTATTCCATGTCCCAATTTTCTGCCACCAATCATTTCACCCATCTCACTGAGCTGTACTGAATTCTACATATAACGGTTGGGGAGTAATTTAAATAACTCAAAATATTTTAAATAAGAAGGAAATTGATTATGTCAAATGACAATAAGCTTATCAGTAGAATAGCCTCTAGGCCCTGCAAACTAAAACTGCAGCTCAGCTTCTCTGTAATTCTTTTAACAATTTCTTTTATCAGTTGGCTTTATCCTACAGCAGATTCAGGAACCACATCTAGACATGACATGTTTGGCATTCAAAGAGGCATTGTTCTTTTCATTCTCTCTCCTTTCTATCTCTCCAAAAAATAACTTCCTCAGAAAACCCCCAGCAGACTTATTCATATCTCATTGACCAGAATTAAGTGTTGGTCACATCTCTCTCTTAAAATGATCATTGACAAGGCTTAACCAATTCCTTACCCAGTGATAGGGTTGCCTTCCCTGAAGATTAGATAATGTGATCAAAATAGAATTTCATCAGTGGGAACATAGAAATAAGAAAGTAGCTTATGGAAAGATACTTGAACAAGTTATACCTGTGTGGATATTAAAAGGAAAGTAAGCAATAGTCCGGCAAAAATTGGCAGGAGAAACGAAAAGTAAAGTTAGGTGCATGAAAGATGATCAGGCCCAAATTAGGATAACTGAGTTTGAATGAAGGGAGAATGAAGAAAGGGAAATGATTTGTGAAATATTTAGATGGTATAATTAGGAAGATTTGAAAAATCTATTATAAAATATTCATCACCCCCAAACACTGCAAAAACCAACTTTCTGCACCTGGTTCACTTACAAAATTTAATTACTTCCAAAGATAATCTGTGAAATCTCAGAAATACACATTATTCATGATAAAGGTCACAAATGAGTTAATTTTTTCTAACTAATCTGAATATTTCAGACTTGAGAGCAACTAAAAAATGACCAGTACACTAATTGCAAATATCAGAGATAATTGATTCAAAATATGAGAGCCACTTAAGCATGAACAGCCTTCATTTCAAGATAGAAAACCAAAAGCAGCAACTATTAAAGCAAATTGTCCTCTTACAAAAGTCCCCTTATATAATTTTAAGTTATCCATTCCTTTAGAAAAAGATCTTCAACTTGCACTGGAAAAAGACTCATGTCATTTAAATATCTAGCATAAGTCTTTAAACTGTTGTGCATGTGAATAATTTTGTAAAGTTCAAAATAATTATATATGACTCCCCATAATTAAAATAAAATTGTTAAATTTAAAAAAGACAATGAAAGCTGAAGTAAAATGATCCGTGTTAAAATCGTAAAATCATCATTGCTCTAATTATTAGCACAACCCACTTTTAATCTATGACATTTACAAAGCAAGAGATTTTACTTATCCAGTCTTATTAGTATAATAATCATTGCACTTTACATGGCTTTAACAATAAATTACTTTCCTTATATTTAAGTTTTGCCCAGACAAACAGATTAAATATGTATTGAACTGAAAGTTTAAAGCCCATTCATTAATTTTGTTATTGTTTTTCATAAGCCAAATTCTTCATTTGGATACCTCTTGACTTTGTAGCATTGATTCTAATCATTTTCTAGTAATGAGCCCCAGCCTGACACGAGATAATGCCTTTGGGCATTTTCACTTGTAAGAAACCTCAACCCTTAACCCCTTTCATTTCCTCTGTGTAATCACTTGCACAGATCTTCCTACATTTGGGATGTGTGTGTGTGTGTGTTTGCATTGAACTTCAATTTTATTATATTGAAACTAATTCTTTCTTGGTTTTCTTTTTCTCAACATTTTGTTTTGTGTCTCCATGCCGACACCTGCTGCCCTTGAGGTGTTTTCCCAGTGACCGGCCTTCTTGCCTGCATTTGTTTGGTCCCTACTTAGAAAAGAAACTTAATGATTTTGATGGATTTTCTCATGTGCATGAGCAAACCGCTATTCTATTCTTTTGTTTTACACTGTTGTACCCATGATTTGGTATAACCATGGCACCAAAATATAACTGTGGAAAAGGTGTATAAACTCTTTCTTTTACTGTACACATTCTCTATATTAGGCATCCCCAACGGACCTGGGCCTTACAGTAAGCAGGGAGTGGTGGGCGAGCAAACAAAGCTTCATCTGTATTTACAGCTTCTGCTCATCACTGGCATTACTGTCTGAGCTCCATCTTTTGTCAGATCACACGAGGCATGAAATTATCATAGGAGAGGGGACCGTTTTGTGAACTGTGCATGCGAGGAATCTAGGTTGTGTGCCCCTTATGAGAATCTAATGCCTGATAAACTGTCACTGTCTGTCTCCCATCACTCCCAGATGGGACCATCTAGTTGCAGAAAAACAAGCTCAGGGCTCCCAATGATTCTACATTATGGCAAACTGTACAATTATTTCATTATATATTACAATGTAACAATAACAGAAATAAAGTACACAATAAATCTAATGTGCTTGAAACATCACAGAACTATTCCCCACCCCGGCCCCAGCCTTGTCCATTGAAAAATTGTCTTCCACAGACTGGCAAATTGGATAAAGAGTCAAGACCCTTCAGTGTGCTGTAATCAGGAGACCCATCTTACAGGCGGAGACACACATAGGCTCAAAATAAAGGGATGGAGGAAGATCTACCAAGCAAATGGAAAACGAAAAAAGGCAGGGATTGCAATCCCAGTCTCTGATAAAACAGACTTTAAACCAACAAAGATCAAAAGAGACAAAGAGGGCCATTACATAATGCCAAAGGGATCAATTCAACAGGAAGAGCTAACTATCCTAAATATATATGCACCCAATACAGGAGCACCCAGATTGATAAAGCAAGTCCTTAGAGACCTACAAAGAGACTAAGACTCCCACATAATAATAATGGGAGAATTTAACACCCCACTGTCAACATTAGACAGATCAACGAGACAGAAAGTTAGCAAGGATATCCAGGAATTGAACTCAACTCTGCACCAAGACGACCTAATAGACATCTACAGAACTCTCCACACCAAATCAACAGAATATACATTCTTCTCAGCACGACATCACACTTATTCCAAAACTGACCACATAGTTGGAAGCAAAGCACTCCTCAGCAAATGTACAAGAACAGAAATTATAACAAACTGTCTCTCAGACCACAGTGCAATCAAACTAGAACTCAGGATTAAGAAACTCAATCAAAACCACTCAACTACATGGAAACTGAACAACCTGCTCCTGAATGACTACTGGATACATAACGAAATGAAGGAGAAATAAAGATACTCTTTGAAACAAATGAGAACAAAGACACAACATATCAGAATCTCTGGGACACATTTAAACCAGTGTGTAGAGGGAAATTTATAGCACTAAATGCCCACAAGAGAAAGCAGGAAAAATCTAAAACAGACACCCTAACATCACAATTAAAAGAACTAGAGAAGCAAGAGCAAACACATTCGAAAGCTAGCAGAAGGCAAGAAATAACTAAGATCAGAGCAGAACTGAAGGAGATAGAGACACAAAAAACCCTCCAAAAAATCAATGAATCCAGGAGCTGATTTTTTGAAAAGATCAACAAAATTGATAGACCACTAGCAAGACTAATAAAGAAGAAAAGAGAGAAGAATCAAATAGATGTAATAAATAATGATAAAGGGGATATCACCACTGATCCCACAGACATACAAACTACCATCAGAGAATACTATAAACACCTCTATGCAAATAAACTAGAAAATCTAGAAGAAATGGATAAATTCCTCGACACATACACCCTCCCAAAACTAATCCAGGAAGAAGTTGAATATCTGAATAGACCAATAACAGGCTCTGAAATTGAGGCAATAATTAATTGCCTACCTACCAAAAAAAGGCAAGGACCAGACGGATTCACAGCCAAATTCTACCAGAGGTACAAAGAGGAGCTGGTACCATTCCTTCTGAAACTATTCCAATCAATAGAAAAAGAGGGAATCCTCCCTAACTCATTTTACAAGGCCAGCATCATCCTGATACCAAAGCCTGGCAGAGACACAACAAAAAAAAAGAGAATTTTAGAGTAATATCCCTGATGAACATCGATGCAAAAGTCCTCAATAAAATACTGGCAAACCAAATCCAGCAGCACATCAAAAAGCTTATCCACCATGATCAAGCAGACTTCATCCCTGGAATGCAAGGCTGGTTCAACATATGCAAATCAATAAACATAATCCAGCATATAAACAGACCAAAGACAAAGAAACACATGACTATCTCAATAGATGCAGAAAAGTCCTTTGACAACATTCAACAGCCCTTCATGCTACAAACTGTTAATAAATTAGGTATTGATGAGACGTATCTCAAAATAATAAGTGCTATTTATGACAAACCCATAGCCAATATCATACTGAATGGGCAAAAACTGGAAGCATTCCCTTTGCAAACTGGCGCAAGACAGGGATGCCTTCTCTCACCACTCCTATTCAACATAGTGTTGGAAGTTCTGGCCAGGGCAATCAGGCAGGAGAAAGAAATAATGGGTATTCAATTAGGAAAACAGGAAGTCAAATTGTCCCTGTTTGCAGATGACATAATTGTATATTTAGAAAACCCCATCATCTCAGCCCAAAATCTCCTTAAGCTGATAAGCAACTTCAGCAAAGTCTCAGGATACAAAATCAATGTGCAAAAATCGCAAGCATTCTTATACACCAATAACACACAAACAGAGAGCCAAATCATGAATGAACTCCCATTCACAATTGCTTCAAAGAGAATAAAATACCTAGGAATCCAAATTACAAGGGAAGTGAAGGACCTCTTCAAGGAGAACTACAAACCACTGCTCAAGGAAATAAAAGAGGACACAAACAAATGGAAGAACATACCATGCTCATGGATAGGAAGAATCAATATTGTGAGAATGGCCATACTGCCCAAGGTAATTTATAGATTCAACACCACCCTCATCAAGCTACCAATGACTTTCTTCATAGAATTGGAAAAAGCTACTTTATAGTTCACATGGAACCAAAAAAGAGCCTGCATTGCCAAGACAATCCTAAGCCAAAAGAACAAAGCTGGAGGCATCTTGCTACCTGACTTCAAAATATACTACAAGGCTACAGTAACCAAAACAGCATGGTACTGGTGCCAAAACAGAGATACAGACCAATGGAACAGAACAGAGCCCTCAGAAATAATGTCACACATCTACAACCATCTGATCTTTAACAAACTCAACAAAAACAAGAAATGGGGAAAGGATTCCCTGTTTAATAAATGGTGCTGGGGAAACTGGCTAGCCATATATAGAAAGGTGAAACTGGATCCCTTCCTTACATCTTATAAAAAAATTAATTCAAGATGGATTAAAGACTTAAATGTTAGAACTAAAATCATAAAAAGTGTAGAAGAAAACCTAGGCAATATGATTCAGACCATAGGCATGGGCAAGGACTTCATGACTAAAACACCAAAAGCAATGGCAACAAAAGCCAAAGTTGACAAATGGGATCTAATTAAACTAAAGAGCTTCTGCACAGCAAAATAAACTACCATCAGAGTGAACAGGCAACCTACAGAATGGGAGAAAATGTTTGCAATCTACCTATCTGACGAAGGGCTAATATGCAGAATCTACAAAGAACTCAAACAAATTTACAAGAAAAAAAAAAAAACAACCCCATCAAAAAGTGGGCAAAGGATATGAACAGACACTTCTCAAAAGAAGACATTTATGCAGCCAACAGACACATGAAAAAATGCTCATCATCACTCACCATCAGAGAAATGCAAATCAAAAGCATAATGAGATACCATCTCACACCAGTTAGAATGGCAATCATTAAAAAGTCAGGAAACAACAGGTGCTAGAGAGGATGTGGAGAAACAGGAACACTTTTACACTGTTGGTGGGACTGTAACCTGGTTCAACCATCGGGGAAGACAGTGTGGTGATTCCTCAAGGGTCCTGAGCTACAAATACCATTTGACCCAGCCATCCCATTACTGGATATATACTCAAAGGATTAGAAACCATGCTGCTATAAAGACACATGCACACATATGTTTACTGTGGCACTACTACTCACCATAGCAAAGACTTGGAACCAACCCAAATGTCCACCAATGATAGACTGGATTAAGAAAATGTGGCACATATACATCATGGAATACTATGTAGCCATAAACAAGGATGAGTTCATGTCCTTTGTAGGGACATGGATGAAGCTGGAAACCATCATTCTCAGTATACTATCACAAGGACAGAAAACCAAACACTGCATGTTCTCACTCATAGGTGGGAATGGAGCAATGAGAACACTTGGACACAGGAAGGGGAACATCACACACTGGGGCCTATTGTGGGGAGGGAGAGAGGAGGGAAAGCATTAAGAGATATACCTAATGTAAATGAGGAGTTAATGGGTGCAACACACCAACACGGCACATGTATACATATGTAACAAACCTGCACGATGTGCAAGTGTACCCTAGAACTTAACGTATAATAAAAAAAAAAAAAAAGAAAACTTGTCTTCCACAGAGCCAGTTGCTGGAGTCATTGGGGATCGCTGCGCTACATTATATTTTCAATTGTTATACACAATTTAACTGAAAGAGCTATTACAATGTAATGTAAGGATTCTCCAGCTGCATATTATATGGGGATTGGTGCCACATAGTCATTAGTCTCCCTTGAATGTGCACTGGGCTTCTTTTCTTAGAATCACCCTATTTCAAGTTCATTCTTTCTGTAACTATTCTTTAAAAAACAGTATCTTTCTCATTGGCTCTACCTGTTTTCCCAAGAATTGATTTTTCCCACAAGAATTAGTTTTCTTCATCTCAAACAAAGAATGTATAATATTTATCTCTTCCAAACTAAATTCAATTCGATTGGTTACTCTTTTCTTCAGTGACGATTTTAGTAACACAGCATTTTCTTTAGACTTCTTTGAGACTTTCCTTTCCTTCAGACTGGATTCATTTCCTCAAACCTAGAGTCACATGATTCCAACTGGTTTCATTCTGCTGTTGGTTCAGTATTAATCACATCAACCTTATCACTACCCATATTTACTCCACACATAGTTTCAAAAATATATATATATATACACACACACACACACACACACACACACTGAGCTGAAACTCTTGTGTATTTTAATGTCTGTTTAGAAAACAATGTAACTGGTAGTATTTTAATATCAATCTAAATTCTGTTTGAAATCCTTCATTGATTTGCCATTGAATTTAGAGTAAAATGGAAGCTTCATCATAGCCTACAGGCCCTGCAATATTTGGCCTCTATTTTCTATCTCCTTCATTTCTTAACACTGGTCCTTCCCCCTGTAATGCAGTCTGGAGAGGTCTTGTAAGTTATTTATTGTCTCTCTGCCTCCCCTAGGATGTTTTCCTCAGATGTTTGCCCATCTCTTTCTGATGTACTTGACTCTTTCAGCTTAAATATCACCTCCCAAGAGAACTTTTCTTGACCACCCTATCTAAAAGACAACCACATGTATTGCCTAGCACATCACCCTTGTATTTGTCTTGCATAATTTATAATTACTTTGCATATTTGTTTGCTTATTTACTGTCATAGAATGGAATGTAGGCTGCCTGAAAGTAAAGACTACGTTTGCTTTTTTCGGTATTGTATTCTTGGCATTTAGCATAACATCTGGTCCACAGCAGAAACTTATTAAATGTTTCCTAAACAAATGGGCAAACAGATGCATGTGTATAAACCATGTCAATGCAAAGAATTTACTTCTATTTGCAAGTTGATGTATGTTAAAGTTCATTCCCCCAAAATAAGTAATACATAATTCTTGAAGAAATAAAAATTTTTCAAAATCTGCTTGGAATTAGTAGATGTTTCATCCAATTGACAACTTAAAATGGTTTATGTTTCATAGGCTAAAATTTCTAAATTTCCAAATATTCTAAAACAGTGTACTTCTTCTTTTTAATGTTTTTTAAGCCTAGATTAAATGGAGGGATTAGAAATCAAAGTACCTTGTATTTCCAGGCAATTGAATAAGGCAATTTCATAGACTGTAAACTCCTTCATGAGACTATGAGCTCCTTGAGGGCATGTCTAACCAAATCTCTGAAACACGATTAACGCCTATAAAATGTTTCCTTGTGAATTCACAGCAACAGTTTACAAATGGTGATGATAAATAGTTATACAAATTCACTTTGTGCTCTAAACTATTTACAAATGTTAGAATTTACAAAATAATTGTGGATTTTTAATTTTTTCAGACTCAAAAAAATGAAATCCATATGAAATACATATTTGCTCGGCATTTCAGGAATATTAACTGCTCAGGCCCTGTCAGGTATGTGCTCCACAAGGCATAGTCATGCTGTTGGCTGAGAGGAAACATAAAGCAGCAATGTGTAATGCATTAAATGGCCTGATTATGTCTTAAGGGAAGACTCACCTATAGATTTCACTTAATGGCTAGAAATGATTCAGGAAACCTGAGGAAATTGCCTACAAAGAGGCAAATATCATGAAAGACTCTGGAGGTCTTTCATATGATATGAGGAGTATTAAATGAGGAAAAAAGAAAAACCTAACACTTAAGACCAGGTACTGGGTAATGTTTCACATATCTTTGTTAGAGTAAATATCTTGGAAGCTTAACTTAGAATCAATACATTCTTTGGACTTTGGTTTAGAAAGATTCAGAAACGTAAAACTCCTTTCCCATATAACTTTTATAAACTTTTTCATTAAACCTTTAAGTTAGTATTCTGTACATTTTGTCTTAGGTGACATTTTGGTGAATTTGCAAGAGGTAGACTTTGAGAGACTATTCCCTGAGGTATTAATGGAAGAATGCTCCTTGAGAGTTTAAGTCTCATGATATTTGAAGAGAAGACATCTCTCAAAGTGATTTTTATTGCAACAGGCTGAGAAACGCATACCCCATCATACTTAGACAATGATGCCCTAATAAAATCAGAAACTTTTATCCAGAATGGTTTGTCAGTTGCAAAAGACAGATAAGAGTACTAAAAGCAATCATGAAATAGCCTGGAAGAGTCCTATAAAGGAGGACTACAGCCCTCAGATGAATGTATCATACATCTTAGGGGACAAAGGGGAACATTGATTCATCAGTTTCTTTTCCTCATTGGTCAGTTATTCATCCCCAAAAGTGTTAATGCCGCTGAAGTTGCATGTACCACAAATGCAGAGACTGAGAGGCACAAATCTAAGACTAGGTCAAACTTGCATGAACCTGCTGGATCCCACACAGAACTGGTCATTGCAATGGTGTCTTATGTATCGTTATCTATCCATATTACAAATAGATGAGGCCAAGAGGATCTGCAGCAGTACGAAAAAGGTAACCAATACATGTCCCAAGCAAACTATGGGTTTTATCAACTTGGATTATGAAAAGATTTCCCTTCTATATATGTATTTACATACACATGTGTGTGCATCTGTATGCATTAATGATGCTACAATATTAAAAACACTGCTTTTTCTTGTAACTTTGGTAAGAACGTTATACTAGTCAACTCTTTCAATCAAGAAATAGGAGTACTTCTCATAGGTGTACACAATTTCAACGACAGCCAAATGCCATCCAATTCCACCCTCCCCTACCACACACACATACATACATACACACACAAGAGAGCTGTCAGTTGAAATCAAACATTATGAATTTCATCCTGAAAAGAATATGTGTGGCTATAGAGTGTTTTATTTGCATAGTCTCATTCTTCCACATTTTTAATCTAAAAATAATAAGGACCTTGAGGATTTACAGTAACGATGAAAAATTACTGTACATTTTAGTGGAAACGTAAGATTACATGTCTTAGACCAATGGAGTTGCTGTAACAAAATACCATAAAGTGGGTAGTTTATAAAGAACAAAAGTATATTTCTCACAAATTTGGAGAATGAGAAGTCCAATATCAAGTCACTAGCAGGTTCTGTGCATGGTAAGGGTCTGCTTTCTGGTTTCTAGATGGCAACTGCTCAACATCCACTCACGTGGAGGAAGAGTCAAGGCAACTCTCTGGGGCCTCTTTCATAAGGGCACCTATCCCATTAATGAAGGTGGTGCACTCATGATCTAATCACCTTTAAAAGGCCCTACCTCCTCATATTAGCACATTTTGTGATTAGATTTCAACATATGAATTGGGGGGTGGGGCATAAACATTCAGATCATAGCATTACAATTACATATACATGTTGTTTTCCCCGTTTTTCATTGTTCCCAAATTGATTTAGAATTGTAATAGAGTAAGTACCAAGATGCTTCTCTGATTATTGTTATCAAAGCCAAATATGCATATGCACGGTATTTTGTGTTCTCTGAAAAGTTTGGGAAATATGCATATATGTTTATAAGTAAATGTGATTCATATCTTCATTAACATTTTCTAAATATAATTTTGATCATAAGTTTAAGATCTGAATAAACAGAATTTTTTTGGCGTGAGCAGACAAAAGCTGCTTTAGGGAGATGTTTTAAAGAATTGGGGGAAATATCCTAAACACAAATAAGTGGAAGATGGATAAAACTATATGGAATTTCTGCTAACAATTCTGTGGCAACAAATCTGAAATCTAAAATAAAGAAAAATTGTCTGGCAAGATCTAAATTTTCAAAATTGACACTTCACAAAGTGAAAACCATGATTTTTGAAAAATGATTAAACATACGCTATTGGAATAAGTAGGGAGCCCAATGGACTCATAGCTGAGTGTAATCTAATTTCTAAAGAGCAGATACTTCCAAACTTACCCAAAATATTTCAGACCATGTAAAAAGACAAAAATTTTCACAATTTTTTATAAGGCCAGCATAACAATAATTCCAAAATATGCTAGATAGTTATAAAAGAAATCTATAAGACTTATTTCATCATTGAATATTGATGAACATTTTTAAATTGTCTATTAGAAAATAGACTCCAATAATGCATGGAAGGAATTGTATATTATGACAATTAGGGTTTACTACAGGAATGTAAAGGTGTTTTAATGTTAAAAAAAAATCTATCAACATACCCCATTGTGTCAACACATTAAAGGAGAAAATCCTTATTACAAATGAATTGACACTGAATATTCATTTGATACATTTTAGCAGGTATGTCTAATTAAAATTCCATGTACAATAGGAATAAAAAAACTTAATACAATTACCTATTTATCAAATATAACAGCAAAAATGCTCAATGTTAAAACACTTACATATCTGGACTAATACAATTATCTATGAAACATAATAGCAAATGGGCTAAATGTTAAAACATTTAGATAATTTCAGTTAAAATCCGAAACAACATGGGGAGCTTGTTCCTACAATTATTTGGTATTGTCTCAAAAAGAATATATAAAGCTATCACATTTTGCTAATGAAATAGTTATATGCCTTGTTTAGCTTAGAAGCTCTAATTTTTAATAATGTATATATTAATATGTGTGTGTATTCATATATACACATATATGTATGTGTGTATGTGTGTATGCATGTGTATTCAGCAGCTTTCACCTATTCTTGCAAAAAGCACCTACAAATAAAAATGAGAGAAGATATCTTATTCATGATAGTAGCACAATTTCAATCACCGTAATAGGAAGAAAAACTAGAACGTACCTAGGAATAAGGTAAGGAAGAAGGCAGAGAGAACCAGTAAAAAGAAAACTATGAAATAATATTAAAAGAAATTAAATATGAAATCTATCTGAAAAAAAGATACAATAACCTGATGTCAGAAGGTATACGTCTCTCTAAAATATGTATATTAAATACAAATTTAATGTAATATACTATAATTATTTATAGATTTATATAAAATATTCTTAAAGCATAAATGAAAAAATAACTTCCAGATTAAAGTATGGAAAAGAACAGTGATGGACCAGATATCAGAACATAATCCAGAGCCATTGGGGCTGGGCAGAATAATGGCCCCCAAAGATATCTACACCCTAATCCACAGAGCCTGTGAATATGTTGTACTACATGGGTAACAGGGCTTTGGAGGTGTGATTAAAGTTAAGGACCTCTAGATGGAGAAATTAATCTGGATTACCCAGGTACGCCCAATCTAATTATTCAAATGCTTAAAAGTATTCTTTCCTGCTGCCGAAAATAAAAGAGATGTCAGTGTGTGAATGGTTGTTGCTGACTTGGAAGACAGAGGAATTGAGTCATGAGCCAAAGAAAGTGGGCAGCTTCTAAAAGGTGGAAAAGGTAAGTAAACTGATTTTCCCTTAGAACCTCCAGAAATGGAGACAACTTTGCCAAAACCTTGATTTTACCCTAATGAGACCCATGTCTTTTGCACTATAAAACTGTAAAACATTTTTTTTCTTTTTAATGCATTTTATTTGTTTTTTTAAAAAAAACTTTATTCATTATTATTATTATACTTTAAGTTCTAGGGTACATGTGCATAACGTGCAGGTTTGTTACATATGTATACTTGTGCCATGTTGGTGTGCTGCACCCATCAACTCGTCAGCACCTATCAACTCGTCATTTACATCAGGTATAACTCCCAATGCAACCCCTCCCCCCGCCCCCCTCCCCCCTCCCCCTGATAGGCCCCGGTGTGTGATGTTCCCCTTCCCAAGTCCAAGTGATCTCATTGTTCAGTTCCCACCTATGAGTGAGAACATGCGGTGTTTGGTTTTCTGTTCTTGTGATACTTTGCTTAGAATGATGGTTTCCAGCTGCATCCATGTCCCTACAAAGGACACAAACTCATCCTTTTTTATGGCTGCATAGTATTCCATGGTGTATATGTGCCACATTTTCTTAATCCAGTCTGTCACTGATGGACATTTGGGTTGATTCCAAGTCTTTGCTATTGTGAATAGTGCCGCAATAAACATATGTGTGCATGTGTCTTTATAGCAGCATGATTTATAATCCTTTGAGTATATACCCAGTAATGGGATGGCTGGGTCATATGGTACATCTAGTTCTAGATCCTTGAGGAATCGCCACACTGTTTTCCATAATGGTTGAACTAGTTTACAATCCCACCAACAGTGTAAAAGTGTTCCTATTTCTCCACATCCTCTCCAGCACCTGTTGTTTCCTGACTTTTTAATGATTGCCATTCTAACTGGTGTGAGATGGTATGTCATTGTGGTTTTGATTTGCATTTCTCTGATGGCGAGCGATGATGAGCATTTTCTCATGTGTCTGTTGGCTGTATGAATGTCTTCTTTTGAGAAATGTCTGTTCATATCCTTTGCCCACTTTTTGATGGGGTTGTTTGTTTTTTTCTTGTAAATTTGTTTGAGTTCTTTGTAGGTTCTGGATATTAGTCCTTTGTCAGATGAGTAGATTGCAAACATTTTCTCCCATTCTGTAGGTTGCCTGTTCACTCTGATGGTAGTTTCTTTTGCTGTGCAGAAGCTCTTTAGTTTAATTAGATCCCATTTGTCAACTTTGGCTTTTGTTGCCATTGCTTTTGGTGTTTTAGACATGAAATCCTTGCCCATGCCTATGTCCTGAATGGTACTACCTAGGTTTTCTTCTAGGGTTTTTATGGTATTAGGTCTAACATTTAAGTCTCTAATCCATCTTGAATTAATTTTCATATAAGGAGTAAGGAAAGGATCCAGTTTCAGCTTTCTACTTATGGCTAGCCAATTTTCCCAGTACCATTTATTAAATAGGGAATCCTTTCCCCATTTCTTGTTTCTCTCAGGTTTGTCAAAGATCAGATGGCTGTAGATGTGTGGTATTATTTCTGAGGACTCTATTCTGTTCCCTTGGTCTATATCTCTGTTTTAGTACCAGTACCATGCTGTTTTGGTTACTGTAGCCTTGTAGTATAGTTTGAAGTCAGGTAGCGTGATGCCTCCAGCTTTGTTCTTTTGACTTAGGATTGTCTTGGAGATGCGGGCTCTTTTTTGGTTCCATATGAACTTTAAAGCAGTTTTTCCAATTCTGTGAAGAAACTCGTTGGTAGCTTGATGGGGATGGCATTGAATCTATAAATAATCTTGGGCAGTATGGCCATTTTCACGATATTGATTCTTCCTATCCATGAGCATGGTATGTTCTTCCATTTGTTTGTGTCCTCTTTTATTTCACTGAGCAGTGGTTTGTAGTTCTCCTTGAAGAGGTCCTTTACATCCCTTGTAAGTTGGATTCCTAGGTATTTTATTCTCTTTGAAGCAATTGTGAATGGAAGTTCATTCATGATTTGGCTCTCTATTTGTCTGTTACTGGTGTATAAGAATGCTTGTGATTTTTGCACATTAATCAGCCAATATCATACTGAATGGGCAAAAACTGGAAAAATTCCCTTTGAAAACTGGCACAAGACAGGGATGCCCTCTCTCACCACTCCTATTCAACATAGTGTTGGAAGTTCTGGCTAGGGCAATCAGGCAGGAGAAAGAAATCAAGGGTATTCTGTTAGGAAAAGAAGAAGTCAAATTGTCCCTCTTTGCAGATGACATGATTATATATTTAGAAAACCCCATTGTCTCAGCCCAAAATCTCCTTAAGCTGATACGCAACTTCAGCAAAGTCTCGGGATACAAAACTGTAAAACTTTTACAGTATAAAACTGTAAAATAATACACTTGTGTTGTTTAATTGCCAAGTTTGTGCTAAATTGTTACAGCAGCAATAAAACACTAATAAATCATTATGATAAATTAGATGTGTTATTGCAAAGAAGTAGAAAGCAGGTGAGTGAAACATAAGATAATTTAGAAATAGATCCACGTTTATATAAACATTGAGTGTTTGTCACGATGGCCATTCTATTCAATGCAGAAGGGGAAATGGGAAATAAGTTCTTAACTGAGGTGATACAAGTTCTGTTTGGAAGAAAATAAAACAGAATCCTTATCTTGGATGATGAATAAGGAATAACTCTTCATGGATTTCAGCTTTTGTGGAAAAAGTGACTAAAATCTTAAGAACTAAGAGATGACAGGTGTATCACATATTAAATTTCATAGTAGGGTATTGACACGGTTGTGGGGAGAGACAATATAGGTGAGAGGCAAACAGATGAGGAAGCCAATTGACAAAAAAAGATGTCTAAAGAGTATGTATGATATGATATCATATATATGTAAAATTATATATGATTATATATAAATGTTAATGTAACAAAAACAATTATTTGCACATATGAGTCTCTTTCATGTCATTTTTGTGCCTTTCAATTTTTGTAATCTTTAGTGATAAATGAAGAATATTTGAACATTTATATAAATTACTGTGAATTACTAACATACTCAGATTGCATAGAACACATAGTATAGAGAAAGATGCTTTTAGATACCAAGTTCTTAACTTTTCAAAATGTCCATAAGTTGTTCAGTATTATTAGATGTTCATTCAAACTCTCACTTGCCTGGAGTATCTCTGATCCCTATTTTATCATTCCTCCTCTGTTCTGTGCTGACAGCTCTCCAGTTGAAATTATCTTCTCCTTGCAGTCAAACTTTAACAATCTAGTTATCTTTTTCTCTCCTTATTATTCATCTGTCTTAAACCAAATGAGAGGGTTTTTTTTTTTTTCCCCCCCAGGGGGACTTACTCTCCACACTTTTTAAAAATGAAAGTAAATTTCTTTATTACAGAATTGAATTGAATTCAAATCAAAAAAGGTCTGAACCTCATTTAAAAGATGGTTTTGTAACTGAAGGATTGAAAGGATTTCTTTATGAACTAGCATCACCTTAAGACAAAGGATAAGGACCTTGAAGACAGCATTGTAGTGAGTCCCAGAGGTGCTCTCCAAAATGATGCTAATACAGCCAAGAATCCAGGTATGAGGAAGGATGAGGAAGGGTACCTTACAGGAGAAAGCACCACTTATCCACCAAGATGGCAGAGGCCTTCTTCTCTGACCTGCGGTCCAAAGAAAAGCATTATAAGAAGAGACAATAGGCAATAAAGAGCACACAAGAAGAAACGTAGAATGAAAGAAAGGAGAGGGACACAGAGAAGAAAAATAAGATCACGTGAAAGTGATAATACAATTTTATATGGAACACGGCAATTTGCAATCTACAAGCTGATCTAATATTTAATGTTTAAGAAATCCAGGCTCTGTAAATAAATTTTGGAAATGAGAACCCTCCAAGAGCAGACTCAAGGTGATCTGGGCTGGATCTCACTCCTTCCATGTCTCAGGTGGCCTTCCTTTTGTGCCCCAGGAGGACAATATTGTCAAATAAAGTTTAGCCTAAAGCTGATTCCTTACATATTTGAAGTTCAGCCTAAAGATTTATCTGTACATCATGAACTATAGCCTAAACGGAAGTATAAACAGGCTGCAATCTACTCTTGTGCCAATCACTGAGTTTTGGCCAATCGATTGTGGTCAACAGTTCAAATCATGTTTGAATAAGACAAATGCCGAGCTACTACCAATCTGGCTGTTTCTGTACTTCACTTCTGTTTTGCGTATGTCACTTTCTTTTTTCAGTCCATAAATCCTCTTCCGCCACGCAGCTGCGCTGCAGTCTCTGAGCCTACTTTGGCTCTGGAGGCTGTCCGATTGGCGAATTGTTCTTTGCTCAATTAAATTCTTAAATGTAATACAGCTGAAGTTTTCCTTTAACAGTATACAACTATGAAGTGGTTTTATCTGGCATCATAGCTGGAGAAATAGTAGACCGGAAGTGCAAGAGGCATATGCAACACCATTAATTGCTGCACCAGTGTTATCCAGTGACACCTTATCTGGTTATTAACCAAAGCTGCTTTGGCATAATTCCAGTGGCTGAAGTGAGGGGAAGTGAGGATATGACTGATATTCTCCAAGAAGCAGTGACTTCAGAAGATGATTGGCATCTTGAACTTCACGAAAATGCTTGGCCTTTCTAACTCTGAAAGTCTGTTTGAAACTCACAAGAAAATTAGGTGAACACAAAACTGCTGCCAAATTTAGAAACTTGCTTCCATATCCTGCAGAAAATATGACGGGCTTTTCAGAGTCCAGTTAAATATCTACAGATTATATTTCCAGTTTAATACCTGGGGCATTAACTCTATTCATTTTACTAGCTTTAGTGAATTTTACTTCTGGAGCATAACATTGCATTGAAAATGTGTCCTCTAACCTATGATATTTATGTATCATTTAATACGAAATTTATGAGGTTCCATTTCTGATTTCCAAATGGATGCAAATTAGAACACAGGATATTTACATTCCTTCATTTCTAACCTACATACATAAAGTTTGACTTTCAAATGCCACTGTTCGTGTCTGTTTCATAGAAGCTGTAGGTATTTATATGTCCTTTGTGTCTATGGTACACTCTGAATTTCAGTTTTTAATCTAATATTGGGCAGGAATTGGCTATAAAAATACAATGCCATTGAGGACAGAGCTGGATTGCTTTTTTCTTTTAATTCTTGAGAACTTTATAGTTTCTCAGGGAAGTATAATTTGTAAACACATCATCATCTAACACTTTTCCTATCTTTTTTGGAGATTGGCAGTTGAAAATCTATAAGATCTTTTTGCAAATAAGATCAGGAAAAATAATCAGGAGAGGAAATATTTTGGTCAGTTCCTATTTATGTTGTTCAGACCGGATGGATCTGTAGAAAACGTGCCTTAATTGTTGAAAATATAGAAGTGGTTGTTTTCAAAAATAAGTCACTTATGTCCCACTTTTTTTTTTTAACTTTTATTATAGGCTTGGGGGTACAAGTGAAGGTTTGTTTGCATAAGTTAACATGTGTCATAGTGGTTTGTTGTACATATTATTTCATCACCCAAGTATTAAGCCCAATACCCAAAAGTTATTTTTTCTGCTCCTCTCTCTCCTTTCACACTTCCCCCTTGAGTAGACCCCAGTGCCTATTGTTTGCTTCTTTGTGTTCATAAGTTCTCATCATTTAGCTCCCACTTATAAATGAGAACATGTGGTACGTGGTTTTTGTTCCTGCATTAGTTTGCTAAGGATAATGGCCTCTAGCACCTTCCATGTTTCTGTAAAAGACATGATCTTGTTATTTTTTATGCATGAATAATATTCCATGGTATATGAATACATTTTCTTTTTTTTAATTATTATTATACTTTAAGTTCTAGGGTACATGTGCATAACGTGCAGGTTTGTTACATATGTGTACTTGTGCCATGTTGGTGTGCTGCACCCATCAACTTGTCAGCACCCATCAACTCATCATTTACATCAGGTATAACTCCCAGTGTAATCCCTCCTCCCTCCCCCCTCCCCATGATAGGCCCCGGTGTGTGATATTCCCATTCCCGAGTCTAAGTGATTTCATTGTTCAGTTCCCACCTATGAGTGAGAACATGCAGTGTTTGGTTTTCTGTTCTTGCAATAGTTTGCTGAGAATGATGGTTTCCAGCTGCATCCATGTCCCTACAAAGGACACAAACTCATCCTTTTTTATGGCTGCATAGTATTCCATGGTGTATATGTGCCACATTTTTCTTAATCCAGTCTGTCACTGATGGACATTTGGGTAGATTCCAAGTCTTTGCTATTGTGAATAGTGCCGCAATAAACATACATGTGCATATGTCTTTATAGCAGCATGATTTATAATCCTTTGAGTATATACCCAAAGGATGGCTGGGTCATACGGTACTTCTAGTTCTAGATCCTTGAAGAATCGCCATACTGTTTTCTATAATGGTTGAACTAGTTTACAATCCCACCAACAGTGTAAAAGTGTTCCTATTTCTCCACATCCTCTCCAGCACCTGTTGTTTCCTGACTTTTTAATGATTGCCATTCTAACTGGTGTGAGATGGTATCTCATTGTGGTTTTGATTTGCATTTCTCTGATGGCGAGTGATAATGAGCATTTTTTCATGTGTCTGTTGGCTGTATGAATGTCTTCTTTTGAGAAATGTCTGTTCAGGTATATGAACACATTTTCTTTATCCAATCTGTCATTGATGGGCATTTGGGTTGATTCCATGTCTTTGCTATTGTGACTAGTGCTGCAATGAACATGTGTGTGCATGTGTGTTTATGGTAAAATGATTTATATTCCTCTGGGTATATAACCAGTAATGGGATTGTGGGGTTGAATAATTCTGCTTTTAGTTCTTTGAGGAATCCCGACACTATTTTCCACAATGGTTGAACTAATTTGCAGTCCCACCAACAGTATATAAGTGTTCCCTTTTCTCTGCCACCTTGCCCAGCCTCTGTTATTTTTTGACTTTCTAATAATAGCCATTCTGACTAGCATGAGATGGTATCTCCTTGTGGTTTTTATCTGCACTTCTCTAATGATCAGTGATATTGAGCTTTTTTTCATATGCCCATTGGCCACATATATGTCTACTTTTGAGAAGCATCTGTTCATGTTCTTCACTCACTTTTTAATGAGGTTGTTTCTGTCTTGTAAATATGTTTAAGTTCTTTATAGATGCTGGATATTAGACCTTTGTCAGATGCGTAGTTTGCAATATATTTTTTCCCATTCTGTAGGTTGTCTATTTACTCTGTTGATAGTTTCTTTTGCTGCACAGAAGCTCTTAAGTTGATGTTGATCCCACTTGTCAATTTTGGCTTTTGTTCCGATTGCTTTTGGTGTCTTTCATGAAATCTTTGCCCATTCCTATGTCCAGCACAGTATTGCCTAGGTTGTCTTCCAGGGTTTTTATAGTTTTGAGTTTTACACTTAGGTATTTAATCCATCTTGAGTTGATTTTTGTGTATGCTGTAAGGAAGGGGTCCAGCTTCAGTCTTCTGCATATGGCTAGCCGCTTATCCCAGCACCATTTATTGAATAGGGAGTCTTTTCCCCATTGCTTGTTTAACGTCAGTTTTGTTGAAAATCAGATGGCCATGGATGTGTGGCCTTATTTCTGGACTGTCTACCCTGTTCCACTGGTGTTTGTGCCTGTTTTTGTACCAGTACCATGCTGTTTTGGTTATTGTATTCTAATAGTATGGTTTGAAGTCAGGTAACATGATGTCTCCAGCTTTGTTCTTTTTGCTTAGGATTGTGTTGGTTATTCAGGCTCTTTTTTGGTTCCATATGAATTTTAAAATAGTTTTTAGTTCTGTGAGGAGTGTCATCAGAATAGCATTGAATCTGTTAATTGCTTTGGATGGTATAGCCCATTTCAATGATATTAATTCTTTCTATCCAGGAGCATGGGATCTTCTTCCTTTTGTTTGTGTCTTTGAATTCTTTGAGCAGTGTTATGCTGTTCTCATTGTAAAGAGCTTTCACCTACTTGTCTGCTGTATTCCTAGGCATTTTATTCTTTTTGTGGCAATTGGGAATGGGATTGCCTTTCTGATTTGGCTCTTGGTTTGGCTGTTGTTGGTATATAGAAATGCTAGTGATTTTTGTACATAGATTTTGTATCCTGCAAACTTTGCCGAAGTTGTTTATTATCTGGAGGAGACTCAGGGCCAAGACTATGGGGTTTTCTAGATATAAAGTCATGTCATCTGGAAACAGAGATGGTTTGACATTCTGTCTTCCTATTTAGATGCCCTTATATTCCACTTATTTTAATAAGCATGTTATGTTGGTTAAACACTGTTAATCCATTTGCATTTCTACAGGTGATATTTGGGAGGTAAAATACAAATCTAAGATTTGAAATCACAAATAATTTTCAAAAATTCCTTTCAAAAGTGTTAAATGGTACTGATTGGACAAATATACTTTGAATATAGTCACTGATTTTACAATGATAATTTTATAATTAGAAAGCCTACTGTAAAGAAACCAATTTTTTTTGTGTTTGTTTGTTTGTTTGTTTGTTTGTTTGAGACGGAGTCTCGCTCTATTGTCAGGCTGGAATGCAGTGGCGTGGTCTTGGCTCACTACAACCTCTGCCTCCCAAGTTCAGGCGGTTCTCCTGCCTCAGCCTCCTGAGTAGTTGGGATTACAGGTGCGCACCACCACGCCCAGCTAATTTTTGTATTTTTAGTAGAGACAGGGTTTCAACATGTTGGCCAGGATGGTCTCGATCTCCTGATCTTGTGATCCACCTGCCTCAGCCTCCCAAAGTGCTGGGATTACAGGCGTGAGCCACCGTGCCCGGCCCAGAAACCATTATTTTTATGTGCTGAATTTCAGCAAAATATTTGATACATTGGTAATTTTGGCATGTAGTTGTTATTTACAAAATAATGACATGAGTAATTCTCCTTCAGGATTGAAATATAGGAAAATATCATAAATATTTCAAGAAAGACATTATGATATTGTGTATGCTTCCTAGAGTGTTTTCACTTTCCTTCTATTTGTTTTTCATGCTAAATTGTTTGTACTTACAATTTATCTCTGTTTTTTGATAAACTTGTGATTTATAAGCTGTTCCTTCACTTTAAAAAATTCATGTAACCAACAAAGTGTTCTTATAGTCTTGTAAATGTCTTATTAGTCTTGAACTCTGTAAAGCGTGTGTTAAAATAACAAAATATGTAGAAAGATTTTAATAAATAAGCAATTTTTAAAATGAGAGATAAACATTTAAAAATGTGTTTGCATACAATCTGAATAAAAAGTATATTAATGTGAGCAGATAGAAAAATACTTGATCTTTTCTTTCCTATTCAAGATAAAGTCACATTGATGTGTATTACAATGTGACGTGTATTTCAGACTCAACAGAAATTTCTAACACTTGGTTCTGGGTCCTGATTCTGTCATTGGATGTATAATGGTGGCAGATGATAAGCCTCCACTCTTCAGCTTTTCTCCTTGTAATATGGGGTTGCTAATTTTTAACCTTATTTGATAAGATTACTATGAAAGGGAAATTTATATGTAAAAATGTTCTATAAATAACAAAGGTATAAACCAATATAAGATGACATTGTTATAATTCACAAGCTTTTCAATCATGCTTTTTATCTGATTTAAAGAAAACAAATCCCAGATAATATGATCCTATGAAGATCCTTTAGATTTCTCTAGAATCTGGAGCTCTTAACTCAGAATAGAACTTTAGGTATTAAAACATTCTGACTGAATTGAGAATTTTGCTTTTGTAGTTTCTATGCCTTTCATAACATATTTTTTATTTTATTTTAATTTATTCTTCCATTAAACCTTTTTAGAATACAGGTTAAAATTAGTATCAAAGGAAATATTTTCCAACAGATTTTCAAAGTTTTACCACTTGAGCTCTGTGTACAAGAATAAGTCATACTGTGTCCTATTTTTATATTCAAGTATCTGTAAGTTTATAGAAATCGATTTTGAAATTATAAATAGGTGCAAATTTAACCTACTCTTGAACTTTGTTTTTGTTTGTTTGTTTCTTTGTTTTGTTTTGTTTCGAGACAGAGTCTCTCTATGTCTCCAGGCTGGAATGTAGTGGCACAATCTTGGTTCACTGCAACCTCCAGCTCCTGGGTTGAAGCGATTCTCCTGTGTCAACCTCCCGAGTAGCTGGGACTACAGGGGCACGCTACCATGCCCTGTTAATTTTTGCATTTTTAGTAGAGATGGGGTTTCACCATGTTGTCCAGGATGGTCTCGATCTCCTGACCTCATGATTCGCCTGCTTCAGCCTCCCAAAGTGCTGGGATTACAGGCGTGAGTCACTGCACCTGGCTCCTACTACTGAACTTTAAGATAACTTTTTTTAAAAAAGAAAAAAGTAAAATTATTTATTTTTATTTATTATAAAGAAAAATTTTATATTGTGCTTTTATCTTTGCCAAACAAATATACCTTCAGTAAAGTAACTTAAATAAAGATTTATTTTGTTTTTATCATATGTCTTCATAAGATTAAACTGCTGTTGACTTTTTAATTAAACAGCATGTTTAATTAACAGGGAATTTTCTCTGTGGTCCAGGATCAAGGCATTTATATCTTTTTAGTGCTAAGAAACCAATCATCTTAGATAATTGCAGTCCAGAAACCAAGATTATGTAATAGAATCATTAATATTTATGTACACAGAAATATATTTAATGGTAAACCATTAAAATATTTTATAATATCCTTTAAGGTACATTATTTTATGATTTTGTAATAATTTCAAAAATGCTGTTATTAGCTTTCAGATTGTAGGAAAACTTGATAAAGTATTTCAGAAATTTGAAATCTTTAAAGTGTAATAAAATTGTTTCATACATTGAAGCATATTTATATCTACTTGAATATTTCTTTGCATCATCACTTTGTGTTTTCTTTTACATTACTGTGTTTTCTTTTTTCTTTTAATTTCTTTTACATTACCACTATTATTCCCATTTTTCCCTAAGTATTAAATTCTAACCTAATTTTTAAAGTTATTTCTCCCTGGCCATATAATTAAACAGTAAAAAATATATAACAAATAAAAGACAAATTAAAATAATTTTATAATTCATTGAATAAAAAATACCCATAATTTCTCCCAACAACATAGATTGTTTTGCTCATCAAGCTTTTTTTTCCTTCTCACCACATTAAGACAAAACTTTAGACTATTTTTACCTCATCTCTCTTCTGCCTTTTTCTCAATCTCACCCCAAGAAAGAATAAAAATATGGGGTAGAATATTATACCCCCCTTCCCAGCATATCCCCACTGCATAGATTTGGTGAAATTGTTTACTACTGTTAGGCAAGTGTTATTATTGGAAGTTCTCTTACTGTATATCCCTTTTTCTACAAGATTCTTATAACAGATATTGAGATGGATATTGCATATTCTTACTGAATCCCATTTATTTAGCATTAATTATTATAGAAGGCAGGAGACAGAAAGGTTAATTACTCACCCCATTTTCTCTCTTCTTCTGTCTTAAGGCCTTTGCTCTAGTTCACATATTGTTAGTTGGCACAAAGCCTCTTCCTTGTTTTCTTCATAGGAGCTATATAAATGATGTATTTTTTGGATTCTTAATATCTTTTTTCTTCCTCTGGCAAGTTAGCATATAGGGATTTTTGGACTGTAAACCTTTCTGTTCATCAGTTCATAAGTGCTCTTAGTATTCTACTGCCCATGATTGCAAATTAAAAGTCTGGTATCTACCTAAGTTATTTTTCCTATTTGCCTAGAAGCTCAAAATTTTTCTTTTTCATGAGTATACAACAAATTTTGTAGGATATATCCAAGTATATTCTGTTTCTCTTGTCAAGTCTGAAAGTTGATAAAGATACTTAATCAATGAGTCTCAGATCTCTATCACAAGAAAACTTCCTTCTATCATTTCTTTACTTATCACTTCTAACATGTATTAATTTTTTTTTCTGGAACTATGTTAATCACCTGTTAGTTCACCAGGATATATCTTTATGCATTTTTCCTTTTTCTCATGATTTATATCTCTATATAATTTGCCTTGGTCTTTGAGTCATTTCTTGTACTTAAATCTAGAGACCATCAATTCAGATCTTAGGTGAACATCTTATCTTTAGATCACTTATTAAATTACTTAGCTACCAACTCTCATTTATTCATTTTATTTTGTTTTCGGTGTGGGAATTTATTTTTCTTGTGAGCTTCTGTCATTATGTTTTATTCAAGTGGCTATCTGATGCAACAGCCATGTTCTATTGAATAAGTATCATCCTGTTCAGATTAATCACTCTCTCAGAGAACTGGCTGGTTTAGAATGGTTGTAACTCACCCAACTGAGCTCACAGGGCTTAGGTCTAGCTGTTTTTCCCAAGCAACATAGTCTTACAGGGGCTGGAGACAAAGCAAATCTCATCCCTTTTGGGCCATGGACAAGTAAAAAGACAGGTTGCCAGGCTTTGCTGAGACTCCCAAAGAAGTCTCTCTCATTTCCCTAAATTATACCTGCCTTGGGTCTGGTGAAGCTTGGCCCAACTGTTCATTGACTTTGTGCTCAAAGAAACCAGTATATTCAGACAAGTTCATGGCACTACAATTTCTACAATTCTCTGAGAACCTATAACTTCCCAGGATACTCCATCTTCCATATCTGCCTTAAGGCTTTCAATTGCTAGCCCTCTTTATGTAACTCCAACAAAATCTAGGCCTCACTTGCCTATACTCATTGACAAAAGGCACAAACTAACATAAGACTCAGGGGAAGTAGGTTGATTGAGGCTGGGATTAGAGGTGGAGGGGGAAGAATACATGTTCAGATTGCATGTTTCCCATTTGTTCCCAGAACTTTCCCAAAGGGTTACAAAACACTAACTTATACAATTTTTTGTTAGTGTTAAGCTATATGGAATTAGACCACAGTTGTATGTGCATGTTTGTGTGTATTTATAAAGATTTATTGACATTGATCCGTTAAAAATGGCAGCTTATCCATAGAATTTTATTTCTGATTATAGAAAGATAAGTGATCTTTGTTTTTAATTGTCTTTCTTGTGTTGTATTGTGTTTTCCAAGTTTTCTACCGTGTGTGCATATATGTTTGTGTATATATATGTATAGCAATTATATAATCAAAAAAATGTTTTTATAACACCTTAGGTGTTCAAAGTATAGGTTAAAATGTATTTATTATTTTAGTTTGTCTACTATGTTTTTGAGTTTGAAGTTTGACTAGGTCACATTATTTGACTTACTTTTAGATATTTCATGTATCTAGAAGTGTTTTAAAATGGTGAATTTCTTCTTTTTTTAAGCTGAAAAGGTAGTAGTTGTTGAAGCTTTATCTATTGATAAAGACTATATCCTCTATCTATTTTGAAGCCTGCACTAGTCTGGTCTCTTATCAAGTGCAGCTTTGCTTTCCTTTTTTTTTTTTTTATCATACATATGTGAAATTATACTTTTCAGCAGTCTACTACAGAATCCTGTTGAGAAAGAAATATATTATCTCGGCTGGACAAAACTCCACTAAAATATTGAAAATGAATGAATGGCAGAAACACTGAGGAAGAAATTTAGAGTGTAACCAAATACTACCTAAGTAATAGTGCCTTAAAAGTTAATGCCACCTCTGTCAGGTATAATATATAGATTTAACAGAAGGAAACATGTTACCTAAAGGAAATTCATGAACCCTGCTCTATTTCTTGAAATAAACCAATACTATATTTTTTAATGTAAAACTAAATTTTAAAAATCTAAATCACATCCTTAGATTCTACATGGGTGCAGAGAATAATTTGTAAAGTCAATCTGACATTTCTTATTCATAAAAGTAGAAAAAGTCAAAGAACAAAGTTTTATTTATTTAGCAATGGGTCTAAGAGGCATCAGATTCTAGAAATCATCAAGGTTGGATGTTTGCTAGCCCTCCTAATTTTTCTAGGAAGGAAGGCAGCCATTTGTTTTAGTGGAACTGGAAACCTATATTATTTTTTCCTTCTATTGTAGGTCTTACCAAGTTGTATTTCAAATTACATTTTACACATTTAATCTCTCATTAAGCTCTGAGTCATTTAAGGTATGATGTTGTATCTTATTTGTTTTCGTGTCATCTGTTTGGGTCTCTGCTTAAATGAATGAATAAACCTTAAGGTAATTTGTAACAGGTTAAAAGAAACCAAGAAAATAAGACAAACAAGCACAAAAATAAAAAAACAAATACAAAACAAACTGAAAACTCTAATTACTTTTAGAGAACAAGTAAAGGAAACAATTGGCCCGATTTTGAAAGCTATTGTAACAAAATGAAGTGAAGTTATGTTTATTTTATTTTAAATAACTTTTCTCTATTTATGTTATCATATAGAGATGCTCTATATTTATCTGTTATTACCACAACAATAGCAGGATCCAGTAAAACACATTAAAAAAAAGGGGGGGGGGGAACGTTATCTCTGGTATCAGTCAAAGTTGTGCTTCAACTAATAAATAGGATTTCAGAGATTGAAATAAAGTAAGGGGTTGCTCATTTATAATGGCAATCTAAGGCTAGCTTAAAATCTTTTCAAAGTCATCAGTGACGTAGGCTTATTTTATCTGTCTGTTCCACCATAAGTTGTATACGTCTATCATCCTCAAGGTTGCCCCGTGGTTCAAAGATAACTGCTGAAGCTTCAGCCTTCACAGTTGTGACAGACAGGAAGAAAGGGAGTAACAAAAGAGTTTTACTTAAAGTGTGTTGGTCACAGGTCTCTTCAAGTAAATGTAGACAGTGTAAATGTAGCTTTGGAGCATAGCACCCTGCCAGTATTCTGTTACCAAAAAAGAACAGAAGAATGGAGAGGAAGTCGACTACCAGCATTTTATACCACATGACAACTTCAAAGAAACACTCAGTTATCTTAAATAGGATCTTGATTTAGAATAAGATGTTCAAATTTTAAAACAATGCCTGGTGTTGGCATCTACTTATATTCGATATAGATTTTTGGATCAAACACTTGATCAAAGGATAATGTATCTTTTTCTAAGAACGTTTGGTTTACATCATAAACTTAAGTCACTTTTGCTGAAAGTTGAAGAGATTACAGTTTCTGTCTTTATACATAGTGGACTGATCTCTAGTTATCCATATTTACCCAGGCATAATATTTACCAAGAATACAATTTATACACATTAGATGTTATTTTTGTTCAAAATATGCTATACTCATACACCAGGCTGAGTTCATGGGTGTGTGTGACCTGTGCAGTCACATAGGGTGCCTCTCTTTAAAAGGTCCCTGCTCCGATTCTACTGTTCCCATCTTAAAAATTCTTAGTAACTTTTAACCGGGGACTCGTGTTTTCATTTTGCATTAGGAACCACAAATTATGTAGCTGGTCCTATTCCATACAACATAGTCAAAGAGCTCAGAGAGTAATCAGAAACAGCAGTTTTGAACGTGTAATATCCAGGGAATGAAAAATAATTGTCTACTACAGACTACAGATTAAATATATTTATGTTGCCACAGGTAACATTTACTAGACATTGTAAATAGCACACAATTTAGAAATCACATAAATTGTGACCCAGGAGCTAATTAAATTCAGCATCTAATGGAGTGAAATTTATTGACAGCTCACTAAAATGAATTAAGAGAAGCAGTAACTGCAGTGTGTTAAGAGTAATAAAATGTTGATTTTTTTCCCCTAAGCGCTTAGAAGATTATTACAAAATTGCTCTAGGCCACTTAGTTAATGTGCTACACCCAATTACTATTCTTAAATCAGTGAGGACATGTCTATTTATTGGAAAGTAACTTACTTGTTATTGTTTCTAATTTTTATTCATACTTTAAAAATTGGACACTTATTAAATACTGAAATTGAGCAAGGCACATCATAGCTGTCAGGTTAATGACATGCAAAGACCAATTTGCATTGTATTATCTGTTTTCAGGCACTTTTCATTTCTAACATAATTTTAGCACAGGGAGCAAGAATCTATGCAACTTTCAGATTTAATTTTTTAGAGCTGAAATTTTGCACAAAGAGTTTTATGGGCAAATACAGAATCATATTCACTTTATAGGGAAGAAAATCCATTTGAAAACTCTTTTTCAAGGACAGTGAAGATTATATCCAAGCCCCAACTGTTCAAGGAAATGAAAAAATATTTATAGCTGCTATCCATAATTGATTCATATCATCATGCTGCGTATTATACAAAAGGTTTTGACCCTGCCCTCTTTTATTCCACAGTCAAAGAAATTCAAAACAACCAAAAGAGGAAATAAAATGTATAGATGATAGTACATAGAGCTAAAACAGCAATGGAATCTGTGCTACTTTAAGAAAGCATAAAAAACTAAAATCTAAATGTCAAGATAGAGATATTTCAAAGTAAATTTTTAAATTGTACAAATTAGTCATTGATTATACCTATAAAAGGATTAGGTTCAATTGTTTTTTTTCCGTTAGTGTTTCAGATTTTGTTTTTTGTTTTTGCTTTAATGTTTTAAACCAGAGAGTTCCCTTAGAATAGTTAAATGCACAAGATTAACTTTGTAAGATTTACAGCAATATTGGATTGAGGTATAGCGAAGTTCTCCTGACCACTGTCAACCAGTAAAAGGAAATGCAAAATGTACTTTAACAAAGCTATGAGCCCCTCATTTATATTTCTTTTTCTTTTCTTTTTTTTCTTAAATGAAAGCAAAGTCAGTTTATTAGAGCAACAGAGTATTGGAAATTGGCTGTTCCATAGACAGAGCAGGTTAGCCCATAGGCAGAGTAGCCAATTGTTTACATTTGTAATGTGATACTGCAGGGCAACTAAAAACATGGATTTTAATTAGCTTGATTGTGGTGATCATTTCAACAACGCATACATATAGCAAACCATCACGTTGTACACTTTAAATACATATAATTTTTATTTGTCAATTATATCTTTAAAAAGCTGAAGGAAAAATGCAGAGAAACGTTCAGGTTTTGCTCCAATTATTTGACTAATTGACACAATCTTCTACTTTGTTTTATTAGTGAAGATGAATCCTTTAAAAGTTGATGATCTGGCAAAAGAATGTTATCCTTATCTTGTACTAAATGAACACAGGCTAATGTAAAACTAAATGAATTCTGAAAAATGGAGCAGCAGGAGTCACAAATGCAGAAAACTAAGATGATTAAAAGCAATCCATCAGTCCTAAAGAAATTCTGCTGTCCACAAAATTAAGGCATCCACTCCTTCTAAAGGAATTATTTTTGCATCACATCAAAATGTAATGTTTTCTCTGTAAGATAATACTTTTAAGTGTAAAACCTGTAACTTTTCACAGCACCATATTAAAGAATTGACACATGACCCTTTTAAAATCTTCAAAGGGAACCTGCCTGTGTTTACTTTCATTATCTGCTGTACTGAGACAGAAAGTTAGAAAAAGATATTTAAATGTTACAATCTTTATATTTCAGAAACACCATGCAAAAAAAACAAACAAACAAACAAACAAAACAAAAAAAAAAAACCCTTAAATATATTAGTATGAAGGCTTTAAGAAAAGAAGAAGTACAACTAATTTAGAATTGATGCTTGCATGCTTTTTGTGAGAACATGCTAGAGAGGCCACAGGATCAAGAACAGGTGGGATTATGCAAGCCAAGGGAAAAACTAACGTCTTTATTCTAAAGATGGATGGAAGGTGCTGAAGTATGTCCATAAGGAGACGCTCAGTGAGCTCATCCTCTTTCCTTTGTAACCATTTCTTAACATAACCAAACATATGACACCCAAGCATAACTTCTTTCTAACTCTTTGACTAAACAATGTGCTACTAGCTATATAATAAATGTAATCTTAGAAAGATTAAGATGCCCACTCTTGAACATATACACAGATGTGAAGACCACACATATGATCTGAAAAAGCAGATCAAAAAATATGTGAGCTTAAAAAAAAAATAGAAAAGGAAAAAAGAAGTGTCAGTGCTTTTGTTTAAGAATATGAACATTTTGATTTTCCTTTCTAAAGCCTGATTATCCTATTTATTTTAAACTAGCATTTTTTGTAGGAAAATGCTACATTTTTCTGTCTGTGACTAATAGCAAGATAGGTTTATGTCACATGAAAGCCATCATAAAGTAGAGCCTAAAATCCACATGTTAAAAAAAAATGTGGAAATTCAGTAGGGATTCAGAACAACAGAGAGTGGGTCTCCTCAACTCTTCCTGTGTACACTGAAATTACAAATGTCAATGACCATGGTCCAAAAAGATTCTGATATTGAATTTAGGAAATCTTTATGCACCTTATTTTCTCTAAATGAACTAAAAATATTTGTAGTGGGAAGTGGTGTTAGAGGCAAATTGTCTACTTTTGGCACAGGGGACCTTTCGCACAGAGCAGAATTTCCTTGCACTGACTCTGCATAAATATCTCAAGTGACAGGCAGCTCTGTTCATGGACGGTTTGTGGAAACAAAATCTTCCTTTTTTAAACAACCACCCAATTCACCTAATTTGGTTGACAGCAGCAATATAGAATTAGTTTTAAGTCCCCTTTAAATGGAATTACCACCACGTATTTGACCATATTTATTCTGCTTTCAATTTGTTTTCTCTTGTATATATCCACCCATCTGACTCTTTCAACCACCACTACAAAGACTTATTTGATTAGACCTTAGACTGCCTCTTTGAATTTCTTTTGCTCCACTTTCCTTGACATACTGTGCTCCAGACACTCTCACCTTTTTGTTCCTTGATCCAGAATATTCCTGCCTGGGCCTTCATGCTTGCTGTTTCTAATGACCTGTGCCTCCAGATCTTCACGTGGATAACTCCTTTGAATCTTCAAGTCTACATATATGTGTTACTTCCTTTTCTATGTAACAGCTAGCATTTGAAACTATTTTGTTTAGTGATAAATTATTTTTTTTCTATTTCCCCCATACCAGAATACAAGCTCCATAATTATGGAGACCTTGACTATCTTACTAACTGATGAATCCTACAATAAGTAGGGGAGTTCCTGGCTCATAATGCATGTATATAATAAACACTTGTTTATGAGTGAATGAATGAACGTGTGTGTATATATACATATATATATGACAAACAATCTATGTTTTGCATAGCAGCTAGAGTGTTCTTATATAGTTATAACCCCCCAAAGTTATATCACTCTTCCATTTGCAGATATGAAAGGACTTCCCATTTGGGATGAATGTAGACAGTTGCACAGGTTATGCGCTACACAACTCTGTAGGCTGTTATTAACAATAGAGAGACCACAGTGTCAATCACCTACTGGAGCTGTGTAATACCAAGATGCTGTACCATTTGTTCCTAGGATTAAATGGAAACTTCAATGCCTGGCTAATAGAACTCTCAGTATCTGGCTCCACTACTGTTTCTGTTTTGTCTTTCCTACTCTTCTCCCTTGAAATTACTCACCAAACTTCCCGATTTGCTCTCAATTTCTCAAGACACTATACTTTCCGTGATTCACTAAGCTTTCTGAAGAGAATAAATTATGCCTCTTTTCTCACTCTGTGTTTCTTCCACACACTCTACTCTGATTCCTAAACTTGATTAGGCACCTTCTATATGTTCTCCTATTTTTTCTGCTTTTCCCGTAACATTAATCGCCTCATCATGATTTTCAACAGTCTTTTCATTTCTTCTATAAGGTTGGGGCCATGTTTGTCATATTTCTTATTGCATCACTAGTATCTTCCAGGGAGCCCAATGAATGTATCTACATGAATTAATAAATAGTCAGAACATCCATTCCAAATGCTATACCATCTTGGTCATTTTTCTTCGTGTTCTCTATTTCATCACCGTCCAATTTTGTAATGTCAAGTTTACATTTGATTTGTATTTCTGATGGAATTTTACCTAGTGTTAACCAGTACAGAAAAAAGTGGGATAATGTGCTTTTGTTAATATAGTCTAGAGTATAATTAAGTATATTATTACTTTAAACTTAAAATTTTTAAAAATATTATTCAGCCAAATATGCATTAACCAGAGTGATATTTAACTAGACTTGATTTGATTTGTGCCTTCTATTTTACAAATGTCTTTAGCAAATATACTTATTTTCCCTTAAAATGCAATTGCAAATAAAAGTTTGCATTGAAATGATGTGCAAAATATATTTAGGTTAATTTCCTTATTCTCACTAGCCCTAATTTGAATCCATTATTCATCAGGGTTTCATGCCTAGTTAAGAAACTTAACTTTGACATGGCAATTCAATTAGGTTTATTTCTGTCATTTTAAAAGGATATTATCAGATGTTTGAATGTCCCATATTGTGACTTCATCAGTTATAAACAACCCAAGCCTGTGTGAGCAAGAAGATGGGCCGGCCCCCTGATGCTAGGGGTTCACCTCCATTAGAGTCACTCCACCATCCATCTTGTTTTCTGAGCAGCTCACTCAAAGCAAATACATCCTACTTCTTGCCATTAAGACTGTTTTTTAAAACCTGCATACTCCCTATCACTTAATGTTCCTATAAAAGAAACTTCTCTCATGCTCAAATCCTTTAATTTTTAGAAGCAGAGTTATTATCACAGAAATCCCAGTACCAGTCTTACAATATACATTCAAAGTGATATTTGAGTTGACCTATTATACAAGCAAATGGCTCTCTCCAGATTTCTAAAGTCAGGTGGATTCATGCTGCTCCTGTAATCTGATTATAAGCTAAGACAAAATTTTAATTTATTTTAAATGGCAACAAATTCAAAATGCAAATCAACGTCACTGTGATAGGATCAAATGCCTTTCAAACACAGAGCAGAGAAGGTAAGAATGATTTTCTTTGAGTATTATCTTTTAGGTATAAAATTAAGAACTAGATATTAAATCACAGAAACGAACTGATCTTCTTAAGAAGCTCAATGAATATGAGAGGGAAATGAATGACATGAGAGATATTAGACCTCAGCGAACCTGAGCAAAGAGTGGGGCAGACTGACGGTGTGAGATAAACAGCCTGGAGAAGAAAGATGGAAAAGGGGACAGTGAGTGGGAGCTGCAGAAAAGATACCACTCAGGCTAGCAGCAGCAGGAGAGGGATAAGTGTGATAAAGAGCTTAAAAAGGTAAAAATGCCCGTCAAGTTTCAGGTGGCAGATGTCACTGTGTATGAGTCCAGGGTGGAATCATAGCCTAAGACAGAAGAGGATGTCAAATAGAAATAAATAATCAAAGACTTTTTAAAAAAGTCAGGAAAGGGCTCTGTTAGTTACCATTTTATTTGAAAACAACTGTGTTAACAAGACAATGATGAATATTCTAGGACAAACATAAAGGGCATTATTGAAATGGTAGATATCAGTCAGGGGAATTGGAAATGAGCTTTCTTTAATTAGGAACCAGAGTGGAATAACAAATGTTAAAGTGACATTTGGAGATACTAAAGATGAGACAATATGTTTTCATATGTTACTATTTGCTGATGGACCTGATGATGCATTGCTGCAGAGGAACTTAAGGAGTGAATAATAGTTGGCCATCTGCTTGCAAACTTTGACAGCTTTTGAAGATAGTAGTTCATAGGGAGCAAGGAGTAAAGAAAATAGTGTTTTACCCACTACATCAAAGTTATATGGGAGAAAAGGGGTTGCCTTTTAATGAAGATAATTACCTCTTCTTGATAAGAGATGAAGGCACAAAGCTACAGCTGGATAATAAAAAATTCTTCTAGTGCAGAACAGCATAAAATTATATTCAGTTCAGGTCCCATGCATTATTAACTCCCTCAAAATTAAAGCATTTCTGTAGTCTCTGGTGAGGCAGAGGCATGTAATGGAAAGACCACAGCCTTTGAAGTCAGATAAACCTGATTCAAAATCCGGTTTCACCATCTATAAGTATGATTTGGAGCAAATATGTTAACCAATCCTAATTTTGAAAATGAAGACATAGCTACCTATCTCACAGGGTTCTGAGTGGTCAAAGAGATGAGTATGTTAGATGACCACCATAGTGACTTTAATTGATTATTCACTTAACAAATACCTGCTGAGTGCTATCATGTGTTAGGCACTGTGCTATTGTCTAAATATACAAAGGTGATTGAATACAGATTAAACCCTTCTTCCCTCATGTAGTTTATAGACTTAATGAGAGAGATAGTCTCTAATCAGAAAATTACAAAACTAAATGTAGAAATAACAATCATGATAAGTGCTGCAAACTGAGGGTGCATAAAATTATGAGAGTAACAAGATTATTTCATATACTCAGGAGGGCCAAGGAAGGCACCTGAAAGGTGGCAGTTGAGCTGATATTAGAAGAAGAAGAAGCTGGAGTTCACTGAGATAAATAAAATGAAAACAGGAGAAAGCATGAAATGAGATTGGAGAGGCACTGAGACTAAGATTACATAGACTAGAAAAGTCTTGAGGTGTGTGCGTAAGATCATCAGTGAAAGCTACCACTTTTTCCCTTGCATGCATTGCTACTATGATCTTCTTTGTCTAACCAACGTGAAAACACCTAAACATGGCTGCTGTCTTTCTTAATATAATCCTAGCTATACAGCAAATGAGGTCTTAAGAGAATTACAAAGTTCTTCTTAAGCATATTAACATATGTAATGACCTACCCTGTACAAACTGTAATGAGATAGAGATAGGATAATAAAAATAGGAGCAGCCACTGGGCAGAATCTGGGCCTCTGACTTCTAGCTGCTTGATACAGCATAGCACAGGTCCTTTGACTAGCCCTTTCTCTGAATAGCGCAATTCTCTCACACTCACACTCTCCAGAAACTCCCCCATGTTAAGATCCACTCCAACTCTTGCTTCTGGCTTCTCCATTGAAAAAGCATATTCTCATAAACCTCTGAAACAGTGACTTGACTTAACTTATTCTATGTATCAGGAGAGTCTAATTTACGTTGAACTAACAAAACAAAACAAAACAAAAAACATAAAATGTTTTAAGGCAACACACATTAACACCATGCTTATTTTTCATGGCTTTCACTGGTCGGCTGCGGCCTCTGATCTGTATTGCCCTCATGGATGGTGCGCATTTGGCCAAGGGAATGGCTGCCATCTGGTTATGAATGCATGTCGTAATTGCGCACACCTTATTGGCTAAAGCAAGTCACAAGGCCTCATCTAATTTCAAAGTAGCAGAGATGTACAATCCTACCATGTGTCTGGGGTGAGAAGAACCAAAAGAACTGCCTTGACTGCCCATATTTACTATCGTCAGGTAGTCAGAAGACTAAAAAGGAATCTCATGGCTGCTTCTGGGGCTTTCACTGCCTTTCATCCTATATTGTGCCTTTTTTAGTGTGATGATAACACAAACTTCAGGTCACTTATTCTAACAAACTTCCAGCTACTGCTGTTCTTCTTCAGTAGTTCTCCTATAAGATACAAATCTTATTCAGCTTCTCTTGCCTATAACTGTCTCTAAGCTAATGTCTCCTGGAATTGATAGATAGTAATCTCACTAATCAAAATAAGGCATTGCACTGGTATAGAGATGTATTTAAAAGGTATTTTGACAAATAATTTCTCAGGTAATATCACAATCAACTTGAAGGTCAATAGTGTCTTTATTTTATAGGTGTCTTTATTTTGAATTTCATTTCAAAAAAAACGGAATTCAGATTCATAAAGTGCCTAGCCAGGGTTGTGTGCAAATAAATGATGAAGTCTAGATTTGAATCTATGTCTGATCACAGAATATATATTCCCTCCACAGAACTATACATTCCCAAATCCAACACCTACTTTTCAGGATTAACCAGTGTATATACATAAACTATTATTCTACAGATCACACTACCAAAAAGCAAACAAAACCTTAAGGACTGATAAGGTACTCACAGTGTGCACACTCCAGAGACTCTGCTTCAAATTCATTAACTGAATGTAGGCGCTCAGAGTCCCAGTGCATTAACCTCATCAGACATAGCAGATGATAACTGACCCCACCCAAATAATGGGATATGGGGAGTATTGACATTAAATAATGGAGTCACATCTTCCAAGTAGTAAAAGGATTAAAATACATTCAGAGATAAAAGAAGTAAAATACCCTTTCAAAATGTAAATTACTTCTTCCATAGCAACAATGATAATGTACTAATTCTAGGAGTCAAATAAATTATTCAAGGACACTGCCATTTAGTTTGTTTCTTGACTCCATAGGGAAAAAGTAATTATGTCTAGCCCAGCCGAGCCTATGATAACAGCTGGCTATAAGGGAACAAAAGCGAAGGTAATGTCTTCAGAAATCCACCATGATGTTTCATATTTTAGTAAAAAACGTCCTTGGAGGGACGTTTGAATCAATCAACCTGAGGATCTCATTTTACTTTCGAAGAAGTTTAGGCCCAGAGAGGTTAAGTACTTTTCTTGAGGTCACATGGTTTGTGGCAGTACTTAAAGGCAGAAGGCAGATTATAACCATGAAAAGGCTGGGAAGAAAAATACCAATTGTTAAGCATGTTCTTTGATGCTTTATTCACATTGTCTCACCTCATGCTTAGATGAGCAAAATGAAAAAGATACCATTTTCTCTTCCATTGTAAATATATCAGGAAGTGAAAGATAAAATAACTAGCCTACATTCACATAGTAAAGCACAGAGCTAGGACCCAAAGTATCTTTTGCCTCCAAAGCCAAGTGCTTTCTCCTACATCAAAATGCCTGTGAATATGTGCACTGCCTGCTGGTGTGGGGCTTTAAGCATAGATAATGTTTTACCAACGTTGCTATTTTAAGGAATTATTTGCTTTAGATCAATTTTGACTAAAGTCTCTTCTAATGCTGTCATTCTAGGATGTCTGATTAATGTGACTGTGTCTTCTTGAAGCACTGTCTTATTTGAAGGATTGGTTAGATAATTGAAATAATTTAGAGATCATTAAGATGATTGAAATTGTCTTTCTGGATTATTGTCCCAGGCCTTTAGAATATCATCTAAATGAGAGACCTTCTATAGAGAAGTTCCCTGAAGACTAAGGGATTATTGTTCCCCAAATTTGCAATGGCTTCCCTTCCTGAGAAAAGAGTTGCTTGTTGTGCTTCTGGAAAGTGAACAATCAAGTCCCCTTAGAGGAAATGGGGCCATCTCCACCTGGCTGCTCTCACCACAACACACCATGTCTATGTGATTCAGGCTAGAAATAATAAGAGTGGGAGATGGAATGATCCAACAGGATTCAACCACTCCTCTTATAGGACTTCCCCTTGCCTCACTGCCCTCTTCTAAGCACCTAGTGGCTTTGCCTTTCTAGTTTGAAGGTATGTACTGTCTAGTTGAAATGGGGACAGAGGTAAAGGGGCAGAACTCCCCAGGCAGTCATAGTTATTGGTGGCAGATTAGCAACTTGCCTGACTCCTTACATTTGTCTACGTTCCTGACACAGTGCCTAGACCTCCTTGCATTCTCATGAGAGGTTTGTTTCAACCTGCCAGAGAGACTTCAAGCTACCATTCGTACCCACAACCAAAAGAGCACTCCCACAAAGAGACCTTCCAACTCAAGGTTTAGAGAAATGAGGGATTCAGCCTGGGCATGCCTTCTGAATGAAAACTTAATCATAATCTTACAGAGATCATTCAGGCACATTCTAGAATAGGTAACAACTAGAAAGCACATGCCGTTATCCAAACACAGTTTTTCTCAAATGCAGCCTCTATGCTAGAGTCAATTGCAAAGGTCAGCTTTGCACTGTGGAGAAGAGGCAAAACTCATTGTAAGGTCAGCATAAAGATTTCACTGTCTCCTTCCCTACTTATCCCACCCCATTCTCCATCCCTTGCTACTGATGCCTAACTGGACCCTAATTCAGATCTCTCTATTACATATTTGCTTGGAAACACAGAATGTTCCTTAGTGTCTGGCATATTGCCACTGCTTACAATGAACTTCACTAGGAAGAAAAAGATTCAGGAAGGGTGGTGAGTTAAGCAATGAATGTAACCAGAGACCTATTATAATAAGCAAGAGCCACCTAGAACCTCAATAGTTCCCAACCAAGATTATTATTATTATTACTACTGCTACTATAATTACCATTATTTTGACAGAGTCTCCCTCTGACGCCCAGGTTGGAGTGCAGTGGCCTTATCCTGGCTCACTGCAACCTCCGCCTCCCATGTTCAAGTGATTCTTGTGCCTCAGCCTCCTGAGTAGCTGGAACTACAGACACACACCACCATGCCTGGCTACTTTTTTTTTTTTTTTTTTTTTTGTATTTTTAGTGGAGATGGATTTTTGCCATGTTGGCGAGGCTGGTCTTGAGCTCCTGACCACAAGTGATCCGTCCACCTTGGCCTCTTAAAGTGCTGGGATTACAGGCGTGAGCCACCACTCCCGGCCCCCAGTCAATATCCTATTAGAGCCAACTAAGCTCCAAAATCCATATTAAATATGTGAAAGAGTGAAAATATTTTGAATATCTTCATAATTATTTTAGAAATTACAGAATCAGTGGGTTCAAAAAGTAGTAATCTTTTACATCACATAGTGCTTTATAGTACAAACAGTTTTTCATTCTAACTTTGAATTGTTTCAGATGGGAAAGGCAAGTATTATTTTTACTTTAAAAATAAAAGACCACAGAAATTAAAGGGAAAAAAGACCATAGAAATTAAGGGAAATTACAAAGGTTATACAGAACATAACTTTCAAAGCAGTCAATAAATGGCGCTTCTTCCTATTTCCTCTCAGCCTCCTCCTCTGTCAAGTTATATTTTATCTGCAAAGTAGTCATAAGTTGTATTTTCCTTTTAGTTTATTTTCATTTCCTGGAGATATTTATATTCTTCTGCATTTTAGTAAGAAACACAGTAATGTGGTTTATCTCTCCTCTACTATTCCAAAAAGTAAGTGGTTTATAATTCTGTTTAATTTTGTGGAAAGTCTCATAATTTTAAAAATTAAGTGTAATGTGCTGAAATTCCTGATACTTTTTAAATGCTAGGAATTTTTTTTCATATTTGGAAAGCTGATTCTGAGCTATAGAAAAAAATGTTAATAAGTCTGTTATATCTGTCACCTAACCAAAACTAAGAAAGGTAGGAAAAGGAACAGCTGGCAGATATTTCTAATCTAAACTGTCAGACAGAGTGAGCATGAAGAGAAATCTGTTGATGTTGATGCTTTTGATCTAACCTTCCAGGCAGGGTATGGCTCTGGCAGACAATCACTCCTCAGTACAACTTTCTGGTGGAAGCTCTAGTAAGTATCCACATCCAAAATGCCTGGAGGACTGAAAGAACTTATCTCAAAATTAAAGTTTATTTTTTTTCATATAAAATGCCTACTTTGAATGAATGCTTAAAAATCAAATGATATGGTACCAAAGTTAATGGAAGAGATATCTGACCCTTATTATGTTCTCTATTCAGAGTTAGCAATTCCAGAAACAGTAACCAAAATGATTAATTAAAAGTAGCCACCTTATGGTATTTATATTTCACTATATCAGAGATTTCACATAGTTTTAACAAATATAAGTCGAACAAGAACTATTCCTGTTTTTGGATTTTTTCTTAAGCCAAATACTTTCTATGTTTGGGGTTGATGATAGTTACGGGAAAACAACCAAAGTTTAATATTTGTCCCCAGAGATCAGATGCATGAAAAATATTTCATCAGATCTGGTGGACTGAATTCCCTGTTACTTTTTCTCCCAAATTTAGTTCACATTCTGTTCAAATGATAGAAGTTTTCTTCACAGAATATTCAATGTTTAATTTTAATACTTAAATGCACATTTGAAATCCACTCAAGTGTCCTGAAAGAAGTCATTAACTTGATTAGTTAATTGATAGTCTTTTTATGTTCTGTGTATTTTTGTTTTGTTTTGTTTTGTTTTCATGTAGAAACACATGAAAACTAGAAGCTATTTCACAAGTTAGGTTTCTCAAAATATTTTAGGATATCATTTTCTCCTTAGATAAATATGCTGATTTGCTTAACACTGCTTCGGAGAGCACACAAAGCAATTTGAAAAATATGCAAATATTGTGGATTTTTTAACAGAATAAAAAATTGAATGTGTCCTACTTGTATGTACTGCTCTTTTTGTTTTTGAAAACAAATGTACAGATCCCTAAGAAAAAGCCAGATAAATAATTGAGTATAATTTAAAACTTCCAAACTAAGGGGAAATTTAATTTCAGTCAATCTTCAATGGCAACCACTAGAGAATTTTCCAATAAAACAAAAGTAGTAGTCAGAATAGCATACCACTCCCTCTTTTGGTTACATTAAAAATGTTTAAATAACTGTAGACAATTATAAACAACAGTAATTTCCCCAGATAGTCTGTCTCATCTTCACAGTGATTCTTCCCACTAAACTAGTGAGTAGATCATGTTATTGCCTAAGGAAGTATATGACTAAATAAGTGTTTTTTATCTTTTGAATCTAGGTTTTCCCTTTTGAATGTTTATCTCTTAACTTCTGTTGGTTTATACACTTCTTATAGTTAAAATTTACCCAGCCCCCACGTCTCAATAATGTGCTTACATATATGTGTATTTTCCAATCTTTGCCTTTTCAATCCTCTTAAAAAGATGTAATGCCTTGAACTCACAACTCACAATGGAGGAAATATACTTTCTTCTCCAGATCATGCTTTCCCATTTGATCTTAAATAAGAGCCCAGCAGAGTGTTTTGAGACTCAATTTCTTCTTTCAAAAGATGTCAACATTACAACCCAGATCTTCTTCACCAAAGTCTTAAAATTTTGAACATTTATAAAGAATTAAGACCTGGGAAAGACCAATCTATGATATCAACATATTTACCATGATATTAACATGTGTTTTCTACAGACAAGGTGTCAAAGCAAAATTGCACTTTAGAAAGTTAAACAGGCAAGGAAGAACTTTTTTCAGGTTACTGCAATAGGTCAGAGAGGCCAGAACTAAGTTTGAACTCAATTCCATTGCAACAAAGGGCAGGAGGATTTTTAAAGGCTGGGCTGAGAGGGAGCTCACAGGCTGCCTGTGTTTGTTTGCTAATTGGCTTTAGAGAAAAAAAATAAATTCTTAAAATTTACGACGGGGGGTGGGTTTTACAATTTGGAGCAAGAAGACTACCAGTTAGTCTCCTTCCCTCCCACAGAGACTGGGAGATAAGGGTGTTATCTTAGATGGCATTGCAGTTATGTTTCCTAGATGCTTGATATATTTCTAGTATGTAGAACTGTCAAAAGACTTTTTAAAAAATATACATCTCAAATGAGCAGAAAAGGCATTTACAATGGCAAGGTTTCTAAAATAAATGCTCTAGGAAAAGGGAGGTCAGGGCACCAGAGACAGGAAAAAGCTTTTGTAAAGTTAGTCAAAGTGAGAGGACCATTAAGGCCGTCTTGGTTATGGAAATATAAACATGAAAACATATAAGTCATCAAATAAAGCAGAAAGGCTTAGAAAGTCAACTTTCTTTACCTATAAACAAATTCGCTCTTGCTATTATCCAATAGAATTGAAATACAGGATACAATATATCACTTTTCTAGTGACAAACAAGTAAATAAAAGGATCCCTAGCAGAGGCTAGAACAAGGGGTTTAACTACAAACAATAGCAACATGAGCTAACAAATAAAATTCATATTCAAAGTAGCATGGAAAAGGATACTTTTTTAAACACATCTAAAGCCCTGCATAATGGTTATAATACAGATGTTGGAGTTACACTGCTTGTTTTTGAATCTGTTACTATTTATGTGAGCATAGGTAATTTATTTAACCTTTCTATGTCTCAAATTCCTAAATAAAACTAAAGAATGGCAATAAATTATTTCTAGCTAGTCAGTAGAATTGAGTTAATAGGTGTAAAGCACACAGAACAGTGCCTGATATAGTAAATATGCCATGAAAACAAACTCTTACTTTAGTCAAATAATATTTGCAACTAGCAGTGGATAGCTGGGCCCCTCTCCTTCTTGGTAACACAGAATTCTGAGAAATTTTATCAGAATGATAATCAATATTTTCAATCCTTTTCTCTTATTATCTCTAGGTGTCACTGTGTTTGTTCACATACCCCAGGACAGATGGCCTTCAGTGATAAATTCATAAATATCTCTGAACTGAGTTGAGCATACTGAATAATAAGACTATAGCTGATAGAATAAAAAAACAAATCTTATGTTGTTGACATGGGATCTAGAATAATAGCAATAGGGGAGCTTTTAGTACTGTGAAGATACCAAAACAACCATCACAGACTCACTGTTATAAGATGTTCCAAGAGTCTTAAATGGATTTCTGCCAAGGAAATTAATGATGCCTCCTACTTCTTCCCTTTAATTATTTTCTAAGCTTTTGGCATGAATGAATAATACTGTAGAGCAGAAGAAAGAATAACTTAGAGTTTGTATCTTAGCTCTCTTAGTTGCTATCTATGCTATCTTAAGTAAGTTTGCTTAACCTTTTTAACACTAGTTTGATTTGTCTTGAATTTTCAAAAATTGAAAAAGTAATGCATTTTAAAACATTTAGCACACTGGTGTGTGTTAAATAAATGCTATTTATCTTTCCATTAAGTTCTCACCTCCTCTTGTGTCTTTATACAAATTTGTAGAAACAAGTTAATTCATTCATTCACCATGTTGTGTGTTGTGCCCTCACAATGCAAGGTGCTAGGAATACAAGGGAAAGCATGGCAGACAATGGGCATGTCTTCATAAAAGGCATGTAGTCAGGTGGAGATTAATTCAAGTGATTAGTTAATTACAACTTAATGTGACAAGTGCCATGAAGAAGGACACAGAACCTTCTGTTCTATAGAAGAACCTAAAACCTAACCCAGACTTGTCTGGTCAGGAGAGGCTGAGGAGGGACAGCAACATTCTAACTGAGGTGATCCTTTTAAATAAAAGTAAAAGGATTGCTGAAGCATACAGCTGGGAAGGGAAAGGGTAGAAGATGAAATTAGAGAGAAGTAGGCATGCTCCAAGAGAGGAGGGGATATTTAAGCTGTGTTCTAAAACTTTGGCTCTTATCTTGTAGGTAATAGGGAACCATCAAATGATTTTAAGCTAAGGAATGACATGACCATTGATATGGTTTGGCACTGTGTCCCCAGTCAAATTTCATCTTGAATTTTGATCCCCACATGTCAAGGGAGGAACCTGGTGGGAGGTGATTGAATCATGGAGGCAGTTTCCCACATGGTATTTTCGTGATAGTGAGTTCTCACAAGATCTGATGGTTTAAAAGTGTAAAACTTTTTTCCTTGCTCTCTCTCACCTGCCATCATGTAAGGCGTGCCTTGCTTCCCCTTCACCGTCCGCCATGATTGTAAGTTTCCTGAGGTCTCCCCAGCCACGTGAAACTGTGAGTCAATTAAACCCCTTGGTTTTATAAATTACCCCATCTTGAGTCTTGAGTAGTATCTTTCTAGCAGTGTGAAAACAGACAAATACAACTATATATATACATACACACACATATAATACATATATACATATATATGTATATATTACTTATTAAAACATATATGACATTTACATATTTTAGAAAGGTGATTACAGATATAATACAGAAGATGAACCAACAGAGAATAAAGGAATAGATGCATTTGAATATACTGTAGTGATTGAGGCTGGAATTTAAGACTATCTGAACTAAGATAGTAGAGGTAAGAATGTAAATAAGTAGATGAATTCAGGATGTATGAAATCAGTACAATTAATGTGAAACAAGGTGAGAAATCAAGAATAGCACTTAATTTTCTGGTTTAGGCAACTGAATGTGATCATGCTCTAGGATGAAGAGCAATAGAGAAAAAAATTGGGGTTGAGGAAGGCAAATGCAAATAGCCCATCTTTTGATATATCAAATTTGAGGTGTTTATGGGGTATTCAACTGGTCATATTTAATGATAATTTGAATATACAGTCCCAGAATTTAATGCCAGAATATACACAGATCTTGAAACCAAGAGCTAGATGAAAGGGTCTAATATTAGATTACAGAATAAGAAGATATGGATATAGGACAAAATGCTAAGGTGTTTCAGTATTTGAGAGATAAGGGGAAAGAACTTTTAAAGACAACTAGAAGAGAGTGAGGAAAAAGGTAGAGAAATACTATATACATGTTCTGACAGAAGTTAAGAAAACAGAACATTCCAAGAAGACTTAAACAGACACAAGCTTGAGTAAATCAATTTAACACAAGTTCTAAAAGAGTCCGTAGGAGTGAATGGCAAATTAAGATAAAATAACAGAAGTAAATGCAATGTTCAAAATTTTAATAAGTATAGATAAATACCTTATTAAATGACAAATATTTCATTACCAAAATCCAATTATATGCTATGTATCAAAAAAAACCCACAAATTTTGAAAATAAAGAATATGCAAAATATGGTAGGCAATGACAAAAAATAAAATTGGCAATGTTATGCAACATAAAATAGAATTAAAGGTCAAATTTAATAAACATAAATATTTTACATTGTTAAAAATTATAAATCTTCAGGACAATTATACTATAATGAACTTTATCTAACACACACTGTAGCATTATATATGCAACATAAATGATGTATTTGAAAAACACTGTCATTGTAGGACAATTGGCAAGCCTTTCTTAGCAACTAAAAATTCATACAAGAAAATATACAAAATCAAAGTCTTCATTTAACAGAATAATATGGAGAACTGAAGATATGGAAAATAGTGTTAAAATTTTTCAAATTCTCCATACGTATTTGTAAAGAGAGCATGTTTTAGCACAGAAGAAAAAATATTTTTGGTTTCCAAAATGTAGAAATTATCCACACATTATTTTTCCGTAATGTAATATAATTATAAAATAACAAAATATGCTTCAAAATAATTATTGAGTTAAAAATAAACTGAAATTTTGAATTATACTACTTAGAACCAAATTATGACCAGAACCACATATTAATACCTATGCGATCCAATAAACACAGTACTTGGAAAAAAATGTATTTATAGTTAATAAATACATCTACAAAAAAGCAGAATATTTAAAATAAATGTACAGACATTCAAATTAAGTTAGAAAAAATTTCAAATAAAAATTTCAAAGACAGTAGAAAGACAGTTTTTACGACTGGGCACAGTGGCTCACGACTGTAATTCCAGCACTTTAGGAGACCGAGGCGGCTAGATCACGAGGTCAGGAGTTCGAGACCAGTCTGGTCAACATGGTGAAACCCTGTCTCTACTAAAAATATAAAAATTAGCCAGGCCTGGTGGCAGGTGCCTGTAATTCCAGCTACTCAGGAGGCTCAGGCAGGAGAATTGCTTGAACCTGGGAGGCCTAGGTTGCAGTGAGCCGAGATCGCGCCATTGTACTACAGCCTGAGCAAAAAGAGCAAAACTCCACCTCAAAAAAAAAGAAAAAAGGAAAGAAAAGAAAAAAAAGAAAAAAGAAAGACAGTTTTTTACAAGATAAAGCCCCAAAGTAATAAAGTGAAAAACAAAACAAAAGGCAAAACAATAAGTAATATGATGGAAAGTAAAAATCATAATGACCAAACCACAGTTATTAAGATCTCATTCCTCAGTTGCCTAAGACGAGTAGCCAGTTCCCACTCTAACTCATCCCAGGAGAAATTATTAGCACTTTAGTTTCTGTTTACATAATTTGTTAGAATTTAATCTAGTCCTGGTAAGATTCATTATAAGCATAAGTACATTTCTAATATGAGCCAATGTGAAGCCACAAGCTAGTAAGGGTAATTCACCAGGCCCAATGGAGATAATTTCCTAATCTGTTAAAACATTATGAAAATACAATTACTGTGAAAACCAGTAAATTCTTCAAGGGCACAAATTCTGGCAACACTTGCATCTTTATTTCTATTAGAGAATCCAGAGCTAAAATAGTGATGAATAAGCAGAGCAACTGTCTCTAAATCCACTCTCCATCCCCCCCAAAAAGCCTTGAGGCCATTCAGTCATTTAAAATAGTCCCAAAATATTTAGGATACGAAGGCAGGGAGGACCCATAATATATACACAAGAGGATTCCTCTGACATAGATTTTATAAATAAGACCTTTTTGGTGCTTTAATAAATAAGCAGAGTCAGGTGGGACCTTCAAGAGATCTGAAATAGGAGGCAGATTGCATTCAAGAGAAGAGCACAGATTTTAGAGCCAAGTAAATCTGGTTTTGATTCTCAGTTCTTTCGCTGATTAGCTATGTGAAATTAGGCAAGCCTTTCAACCTCTCTAAGTCTCGATAATTGCACCCATAAAATAAAGATCATACTAATCCTTTGGCAACATTCTGGTGATTAAGGATAATGTAAATATATGGATTAAAGATAATGTAATATTTAAAGATAATAATATGAAGCAACTGACATGATGACTCACAATAAATAGAAGTTTGTACTATATACTATTGATAAATAATAGTATATTAATTATACTATTTGTGGAAGTACATTAATATAGCCAGTGAATAATACTGAGTTCCTTGCACTGTGTAGGTGATAAAGATGGAGGGCTGAACAAAGCTGACAATGTCCTGTCTCCTCTTAGTACACAATGTCTGAATTGAACGTGCTGACGAGTTGATGGGTGCAGCACAGCAACATGGCACAAGTATACATATGTAACAAACTTGCACGTTATGCACATGTACCCTAGAACTTAAAGTATAATAATAAAAAATAAATTTAAAAAAAAAAAGAAATTTGAAATTTGAGGGACCACATGTTTTCCTACTCAATTCAAGAAGAGGCAAATGCTTTTCTCTCCTCTGAGTTTCCTGTATATTCCTTAATTGTTGGCTGTTTCACTACATCATACTGCATCATGCATTTACCTATCTTGCCAATTGTGTGCTTCTTGAGATCAGAGCTAAGGTTTCATGTACAGGTATTTTATCCAGGAACGGCAAACTTCCAGGTACAGAGCAGGCAATTTGTCAATAAAATTGAATTGAATTTTTTAAGATAGTTTATTTAGATCAAGATCTATGGCACTGCAAATGTTACCCTTATACAACCAAGTTTACCAGTTCGAGGTTTCTGTGGAAACATTAAAGGATCTTTTTCTAAGAGTCAGGAAACCTGTTTCAAGTCCTGGCTCCATCATTCACTGGTTAGGTGATATTATATATATATAACTTCCTGGGTCAGATTTCTCATGTACAAAATAGGTGTACTGTACATGCTCATTTCAGAAAATATGGATGTATGATTCAGATGAGACAAAATCCTTAAAAGCAGTCTTCAAAATGATAAAAAGATATAGGTATAAAAGTTATCTATTATTTGGAAAGATCGTTTTGAAAATTATATATGATGATCATTTTATATTTTGTAACAATATGTAATATGTACACATAATTTTGCATTTTAGTATACATTTTATGATTAAAACATAGGAAAAACCGGAAGCAATATTTGAAGGTCCTTTATTCTCTGTTCTACATGTCTATAGTGAATATTTTATCATTGAACCCTCTACTATTTACATATTTCTACAAAATATAAACATTATCCTGAGCTGGATTGGAATGAAACGCAATTCATTACCACTGATATTTATACTTTCAAATCATAAAAACATTAATTAAAGCAATGCTTTAAGAACCTGGTCTTATGTATCCTTTAATTTCAGAGTTTGGCATCTAAAAAGAGATTATTTTAAATGTTCAGTAAAAAGATGCTCAGGAATTTCAGTCCCCACTGAAATAAGAACCTATACCAGATCATTCAAATTACATTTTGTATAAAGCTATTTAATCTGATCATCAAAATACAAAAGTGAAAGCCATTAGCAACATCTGATTAAAATAATGGTGTAGCATACTTGATAATATTTGCTCATTACTTTTCTTTATATTTTTCTTGTTATGTTATAAAATGAAATAGTCACAAGGCCTGCATATGAGAACTGCAGCTAAAGGTCAAGGCTTCCTGAAACAGCTTCAGTAAACATTCTTAATGTTGTAAATTGTTTTTCCATTTTTCAGAGATTTAAAAGGACAGGTTGAGTGGAGAAATAACCATAGTGATGAATTCCCTTAAGAGAGACAGAGTGGTTTGAATTTGTTAGAAAATTTGATTGAAAATAAGATTCAAGAGATTATTTTTAACCTATAAATGCATAGTTTATAATTCTACTTACATATCTCTAAGAAAAAAAAAACAGACCTGTAGATCATTACTTTTACTTTTACAGTGTCCCCCAAGTAATATTTTTTTTAAGTATTTTTGATCTGGAAGATAAAATCCTGACCTTGATATTAAAAATTATCAAGGCAGATAACGCTGCTCATCTAAATTGAAAGATTATCACTATTAAATCGCACATGTATATTTAGTAGGAGATCTATAATCCCCAATTTTGGGGACAATAATTTTCATTTTTATTTTCCTGTCAAACATCGATGATTCAGATTAACTTGACAGCTTTATGAGACACAATAATTCCACCCAATTGAATGCAACAGGACAGGGATTATCTACCAAGAAGCCATAATAAAATTAGAAATATCATTGAAATATTCAGCTATTCCATTAATGATATTTTTTCCTAGATTAAAGCATTCTTCTTTGTGTATTAAAAAAATAATAATCTTCAGTAACCAAATTAACTTTAAGATCACTCTGCCTCTCTTTAGTTTTCATTTTTCCAGAAATAGAAACTAGTCTTTTGGTGTACAGTAAGATGTAGTTGCTAAAAAATAAAGGTCACATTGAAATTTGGGCTGACAAGTTAGAGCATAATTATGGACCTGTGTCAAAACACAAAGAAGCTAAAAAACCCTCACCAAGGTATAAAGATTTTACACATCTTCTGTGATTCTGTTTATAATTGGCATCAACAGACTTCTCCAGGTACCACTAATTCTCTTCCCCATCAAAAATGTTACTCACGTTAGGACAAATAATTATTTTTTTTTTTTTTTTGAGACAGGGTCCCATTCTATCACACAGGCTGAAGTAGTACAGTGACACAATCATAGCTCACGGCAGCCTCAACCTCCCAGGCTCGAGTGATCCTCCCACCTTAGCCTTCCAAGTAGCTGAATCCACAGGTGCTTGCCACCACACCAAGCTAATTTTATTTTTAATTTTTGTAGAGACAGAGTCTCACTATGTTGCCCAGGCTTGCTTTGACTCCTGGCCTCAAGCAAGCCTCCTACTGAGCCTCCCAAGGTGCTAGGATTACAGCTGTGAGCCACCATGCCCAGCCCAAGAATGAAATATCTAAAAGAAGAATGAAGTTGCTTGTTTCTTAAGTGTTTGTGAAAGATACACAACTGTTTAAGAAAATATTGGCATTGTTTACTGCTTTGCCCTGAATTTCGGGAGAAGCATCTGGGAAACTTGACAATAGTGGGGAAAGGGTAGACAAGGCTGATATAAGTCTGGACAGATGACCACATGTTGGAAGGGATGGGAGGTGACAGGATCCTATGGTGGCTATATCTTGAAACTTGAGCAGCAACCAGAAAGTATGGACACCAAAAGTGGACAGGTTTTGATAGTTTAACAGGGGAAGGCAGGACTCTTGAGTACAAAGAGTTCCTCCCAAAGGGTCATCCATCACAGTTCCTGGGAAAACACAGCAGGTGGAAGTTCTAGCTGTTAGAGGGTACATCCTTTTCTTTACTTTCTTTCTCTTCTAGACACAAAGACAGGGTAAAGAGTTTAGGCTTATTTAGTAAAAGATAAAAATTACTAGATAGTGTATTGAAGTGCCTTACCCCAGGTATGAGGACTATTTTTAGAAAGTTAGGGTAATCTGTTTTTGTTTGTTTTTGTTTTTTAAGAAAGGGCACATTTTAAATTGACTTATGACAGTTATTGTTCCATTACTTTGACAGGTTTAGCTCCCACTTATAAGTGAGAACATGCGACATATGATTTTCTGTTTTTGTACTAATTCACTTAGGACAATGGCCTCCAGATGCATCCATGTTGCTGCAAAGAACTGGATTTTGTTCTTTTTTATGGCTGTGTAGTATTCCATGGTGTATATGTACCACAACTTCTTTATTCTACTATTGATGAGCACTTGGGTTGATTCCATGTCTTTGTTATTGTGAATAACACAGTGATAAACATACAAGTACATGTGTCTTTTTGGTAGAATAATTTGTTTACCTCTGGGTACATCCCCAGTAATGGGACCGCTGGGTCAAATGGCACTCTGTTTTAAGGTCTTTGAGAAATCTCCAAACTGCTTTCCACAGCGGCTGGATTAATTTACATTCCCACCAGTGTATAAGTGTTTTCTTTTCTCCACAGCCTCACCAGTGTCTGTTGTTTTTGGACTTTTTAATCATAACCATTCTGATTGGTATGAGATTATATCCCATTGTGGTTTTGATGTGCATTTTTCTGATGATTAATAATGCTGAGCATTTTTTCATGTTTGTTGGTCACTTGTATGTCTTCCTTTGAGAACTGTCTGATCACGTCCTTTGCCCATTTTTATATGGGTTTTGTTGTTGTTGTTGTTCCCTACAAGCTTTTAAATATTCATTTTAAAAGAAAACAGTAAGTTTACAGAGGTGAGAAGAAATTGCAGGAATAATAGAAAGCAAGCAAAAATAATGAACCAATAAAAAATAAATCTTAATTAGACAACAGAGACATGTCTATCAAAGGGAAACCAAAACAGACATTTCATACTTGGTTACTAAGAAAGTCCAATGAAAATAATGAATATCCTAACATACCACATGTTGTCCTCAGTTTGTCAAAAATTCAAAAGACTATGAATATCTGGAACTTAGTGGCTGTGGGAATATAAGAACATATATACACCATTGGGAAATAAAACCTTATGGGAGAATAATTTGCCGATATGGATTAAAATATTTTTTAAAAATCTCTGCTTACCCTATCTTCAACAATTCTAATAATTTCTCCTAACAAAGGAAAACCAGTCATTCCATTCCCACCCTTGTTTTATGATAGAAAGAACTTCTCTATATAAATGTGCAACAACAGAGATTTCATTTAAAAACTTGTGATACTTTTAATTACTTTTTACTCAATAAATTATTTTTTGTGGAGCTGGGAATATATTTATGTAAAAGAATACTGCCACTTTAAAATGACGCCAGTGAAAATAAAGATTACAAAATATTACACAGTTAGCAAACATACAAAAAAGACATGCATGCACACACAGATACATACACATATGTACATCTACATATTATATATATGTTAACAGTGACTGTCTCCAAGTGGTAGGATTTCATATTATTTTATTTTTTTATGACTTCTGTATGTTTTTCATGCTTTTTGCAGAGATCGTATATCATTGGTAAGACGAGAAGGGAAAAAATTAGGATCATTAGAACTCTGATAACTGAATTTAAATCAGATCAGAACTTATACCACAGATAAGCACGGTGTCTAATAGTTAAGGATAATGCCTCTGACCATCCGGTGGCCTGGGTTCAAGCCTCAAAGCTATCAGTTGTTGTCTGTCATTTAGGCAAGTTGCTTAATTTCTCTATACCATGGTTTTCTTATCTGTTAAATAAATTAGTAGTTTCTGTCAGGTTTTGGATGACCAAGCTAGTTAATGTAGATAAAGAACAATGAACTATTCCTGACTCATGGTAAATACTATGGAAGAGTTACCAATTATCATTCCCCACTTTAATGTAGGCACTATGAAGGAAAATATTTCCATCTTTTTTCAGATTCCCAGCAACAGAAAAGTGCCAGACAAATAGTATGCAATAAATATGTGATGGATGAATATAGACAGGAAGGAGAGAGGGAAGAAAGGAAAGAAGGAAGGAATCTTTATTTTCATAAGAATTACAACTGGCATGTAATAACATTACAGGAAAGTTATTAATGTTGATGTCTCTGGACTTATTCCGGTGTATTTGAATATCATTTGTCTGATTAAATTGATTGTTTCAAATTAAATAAGAAAGCATAGATTCTGTAGCCTTTGGATGAATATCTCTGATTCATTCTCCTTCACATACTGGGGTAAATTTTGACCAACAGTTGACTTATCTTTAAATTTTTTATACTATCACCAACTCTAGATCTGTATTTTCCTTTTACTTATATGGAGATTTATTAATTTTAGAGGAGAACTAAGTTCTACATGGACACTTACTGGGATAAAACATAACATGGTGGTGACCTCTAGTCAGCACAGCTTGAGAGGTGTAAAATATTTTGTATTTCCCTTCAGGATATGTAAATGTTTTGAAAATGTCATAAAATGCACGCTTTTGCTCGAAAGGCTATTTTCATTATTGATGAATGATATAGTAGAATGTTATAAGGCTAGTGAGCCTGCTTTTATAGCATTTTCCAATGAGATTAGTCATCAATAACAATGACCCTTAAGAAGTCAACTGTGGACTTCCAGTTTCAAGATGATGAAGATATATCGTACTCTTCTCTCAAAAATTACTTCTAGGAGAACAAGAGGAACAAAACACAGAAAGAGAACCTCCCTCTTTGGCAAAAACAGAAAATATCTTAGCCCTGAATCACAGTATCTGAAGATTAAAAAAATGGAAGGAAATACTACTAAAAAGAAGAAAAATCATACCTAAAGTGTCGGAGGAAAGGTGTAAATGAGAAGAAAGCCTGTTTGTCACTACAGAACTCTAGAAACTCAGGATTGGAAGCCTAATGAACACAAGGCAGCATTCATGTCGGAACCTGAAAAGAAGCAGATTTTCTGTTTTGCTTTGTTCGAAGCCCGTATGAAGAGCAGTTAGATCACCAAATTCTCATTCCCAGTCTATTTTGTTAGGCAGCTATCTGTCCGCTCCTGAAAAAACAGACTTACATTCTGGATCTAAACAGGCTTCAGACTGAAAGATTGCAGGTAAAGTAGGAAAGTGAAATAGGTACTAAAATCTGGGAGATTAAGTGCAATTCAGCATCTAGGACAGTGAAACTACCAGTTATACTTAAGGTGATGTATCAATATAAATGATTTGGAATTATTTGTATGGAGGATTTGTCTATTCTCTCCCATTAATTTATGTTTCCAATCACTTATTTATGTCGCCATGGACAAATGGATATATATATTTTATACTTTGGGTTATAATCCAATACCATTTTTTGTTTATTTTATTGATCAGATTGTTCCAGCTTTGGCCATTGTTTGCTCTTTCAGTGTGTCGCTGTGTTCTTTTGACACACCCTCAGTATCCAGTTGTTGTTTTAGCACTTCCTTCCTGTTACCGCAACATGCTCCTAGCTTATCTCAGATATCTCTGTCTCAGCCTTAGAGTCAGCTATTTCTCCAAGAAGGCTTATTGTCATATGTATTATGTGCTTTGTATTAGAAACCAAATTCTGTATGCTAGGTGTGCTATCTTTCTCTTTTTGATTTCCAGTTTAATTACATTGTGGTCTGAGAACATACTTTGGATGATTTTTATTATTCAAAATTTGTTATGTTTTATGGTCCAGAATGTGGTCTATATCCTGGTGAATATTCCATAATATGATGAACCTGAAAGAATGTGTATTGTATTCTTGTTGTGTGGCATATTATATAAAAAATTGACATAATTCGGATCATGAGGTCAGGAGTTTGAGACAAGCCTGGCCAACATAGTGATACCTTTTCCCTTCTAAAAATGCAAAAAATTAGCCAGGAGTGGTGGCGGGTGCCTGTAATCCCAGCTATGCAGGAAGCTGAGGCAGGAGAATCGCTTGAACCCAGGAGGCGGAGGTTGCCGTGAACCGAGATCGCACCATTGCATTCCAGTCGGGTGGCAGTGCAAGACCCCATCTCAAAAAAACAAATAAAATAAAATAAAAAACAAAAATTGACGTAATTGTATGGCAAGTTGGTTGATAATGTTTGTTGTTCAGATCAACTGCATTTTAAATGTTTTTTCTGCCTGTTTTACTTATCATTACTGACAAGAGGCACTGAAGGTTTAACTACATGAATGGATTTGTCTATTTCTCCTTTCAGTTCTAAGACTTTTTGCCTCACATAGTTTGATGCTTTACTGGTAGGTGAATCCATGTTTAAGATTCTTCAGTCTTCCTGGAGAATTTATTTCTTTATCATTATGAAATACCCCTCTTTATCTTTGATAATTTTTACTGTTCTGAGGTCTGCTCTGTCTGAAACTAATATAGTTACTTCAGCTTTGTTTTCACTGCTATTGGCATGTAAGGCATCATCCCTTAACCTGTAGCTGATCAGAGTCTTTACGTTTAATGTGGGTTTCTTACAGACAACATATAGTCAGGTTTTATTTTTTTAATATACTCTGACAATCTCTGTCTTTTAATTGGCATACTTACCAATCACACTTAAATTGGTTATTGATACATTTCTTTTCATGTAAACCATAGTATTTGTCTAGCCATTGCCAGAGGCTTCTTTCTCTGCCTTTTCTAGTTTTAGTTGTGCATTTTATGATTCTATTTTACCTACTCTTTTAGTGGATCGATTATATTTACTTAAAAAGACTTTCATGGTGTATATGTGCCACATTTTCTTAATCCAGTCTATCATTGGTGGACATTTGGATTGTTTCTAAGTCTTTGCTATTGTGAATAGTGCCACAATAAACATAAGCGTGCATGTGTCTTTATAGCAGTATGATTTATAATCCTTTGGGTATATACCCAGAAATGGGATGGCTGGGTCAAATGGTATTTCTAGTTCTAGATCCTTGAGGAATCGCCACACTGTTTTCCACAACGGTTGAACTAGTTTACAGTCCCACCAGCAGTGTAAAAGTGTTCCTATTTTTCCACATCCTCTCCAGCACCTGTTGTTTCCTGATTTTTTAATGATCACCATTCTAACTGCTGTGAGATGGTATCTCATTGTGGTTTTGAGTTCATGTCCTTTGTAGGGACATGGATGAAGCTGGAAACCATCATTCTCAGCAAACTATCACAAGGACAATAAAACAAACACTGCATGTTCTCACTCATAGGTGGGAATTAAACAATGAGAACACTTGGACACAAGAAGGGGAACATCACACACTGGGGCCTGTTGTGGGGTAGTGAGAGGGTGAAGGGATAACATTAGGAGATATACCTAATGTAAATGACGAGTTAATGGGTGCAGCACACCAACATGCCACATGTATACATATGTAACAGACCTGCACGTTTTGCACATGTACCCTAGAACTTAAAGTATAATAAAAAAAAAAGAAAAGAAAAGAAAAGGAAAGAAAAAACTTCTGTTAAATGGCAAGGTCTACACTGAATGCCAAATACACAGAGAGAAGAATCCCAGTCCTTGTCGTCAATGAGTTCATGGTCTTTCAGGCATGCATTCGCTTCTACCCTGTACCCACCCCATGCCAAACAATCGATGAATATCATTTGCTGTAACCCAAGCACAGTGCTAAGCACTTCACAGACATAATCTCAACTGATCAGCACAATAAACCTACCAGGAGGAACCATTAAGACCCTCAGTTTACAGAGGAGGAAACAAATGGGCACAAAGAGGTTAAATATCTAGAGAGGCAGGAAGAGGGTAAGAGGGCATCAGTGGGGTACAAGAATACTGTGTTCCCTGTAAATGTATATAATTATGATTTGTCCATCAAAAATAATATTAATAAAAAGCAAACAAACAAAAAAAAGACTTTCAGTGGTTGTTCCAAGTCAGCCGGAACTCTGGAACTGTCTGCATTTGCCTCTCTCTGTAGATTTTAAGGTGGATTTTCCCTAAAATTCAGTTATCCCATGGTCCAGGAAAAACCATTGATTTTCAAGTTTTCAGGTTTTTCTAATTATATTATTATGATAATAATATATTATGATATTATGTGATATTATAAGGAGAAGAATGACAATTTTCAAGCTCTTTACATGTCAGAGCTTGGAATTGTCATTCTTATCCTTATAATATTCAAAATAAAATGAAAAAAAAAAAACCTCAAAATCAAATAATACTGCATTTTGGTTTCACAATCTTTTGAAACACATGATGTGAATGATACACAGGAAACAAAATACTATGTGCTCTGATAATTACTTACAAACCATTTCCAACTATATCTATTTGGTTCAAATACCTCTTAAGGGATATTGACAATTATAATGCTAACTATGTCATAGGCTTCATATCAACCATTCTCAAAATATAGAAAAGGAGAGATTTTTAACTTTTATAGAGTAAATATAAAAAGAAACTGATGATAAACATTGATGAACTGCTTTTAGTTTTTTAAATTATATTACTTTTAAACATTTTATAAAAGATATTCCTAAAACAAGCCCTTATCTCAATTAAACTTTTAAAATATATTTATAACTTTAATAATGTTTGCAACTTTAGCAGATGTTAATTATCTTATTGAAGCTAGCTCCAACTTACAGATTTTCATGATGCATTGATAATTATTTGAGTAGAAATTATGATATGAATTAAGTACTCTATATTTTTAGTATGTGATTGTAAGAAAAATAAAGATACTTTAATGAATCCATGAACAATGCACACATGAGACTAACATCAAGAATAAACTATTATAATACACATTAGAATGATAATGACAGTAGATAATGGAGTAGGGTAGCGTGGAGAACTTTTGTTCCCGTTTTGTTTCTTGTTGCATAAGTTACCTAATTTGCACCTAGAAAATCCCAATAGGAATGGGTTTTTCAACAAGGTTATATCTTTCAGCTTTCATATACAAGAACATTGTCTCCAAAAATCTCTATAAGTCCGGTTAATATGCAAAGTTACCATATTTCACCAGAGCTAAAAATGCTTAGCTACAAGTCAATACTAAAAAATGTATAACGGTGTTAAGGGTAATAGGAACATTACAATATAGCACTTTCCCTCTCATAAATAACCTAAAGTACTTTGAAAGTTCTCTTATCTCTACTTTCTTTTTTTTTTTTACTTTAATTAAAAAATTAATTTGGAAAGTTTTACTTAACATTCAATCTGGTAGCATCTTTAGAAATATCAGAAAATCAGACCACATTAGGCCAGAATTCCTACATAGTAACTAACAATCATCTAGAGCAAAATTTATGTTTAGATCTCTACACACTGGAATGGTTAATCAATAAAGTCCAGAGGTTTGGGTTTAGTTTTTAAGTAGTCCCCTTTAGTGCAAAAACAGTTTTCAGGGCCTTTTTAATTGTTCAAATGTAACTTATATTACCTATTTTTAATTGAGGAAAGACTGAATGTAAGGGCAAGTGTTTTAGATTGATCATTTAAATCCTTGACTCACTTGTGATGCAACTTGAGTACATATTTTATACGCTATGTACTTGAAGACTCAACTGATTCTGAGAAATGTTTCTTACTGAAAGTTTGTTTCATTCCCTTACCTTATCTGCCTGTCCTCTGAGACCATTTGAATTCAGAATCTCTGCTTTATACTCAGATCATCCTAGGTTAAGTCTCAGTTCTGCCACTTACAAGTTGCAAGACTTTGGGCAACTCAATCAACTTCTTTGAGTCTCAGTATTAAAAAAGATAATTTAAATGTGTCTATCACCAGTTTGCATTTCATCAGGAAAATAGAGCCACTACGAGCCTTATGGGCTCATTTAAGAGGTTTCACTGGATTAATTCAGACTCACTCAGCAAAATCTTTCTTTTGATTAACTCAAAACCAACTAATTTGGGGCGTAAATTACACAAGGAAAAAATCAAAACATCGTCTTCGCCATTTAATGTAACCTAATCAAGAGAGTGATTACCTTTGCCCTATTTTATTGACTAGAACAACTCATAAGTTTAAACTGTATTTAAGAGAAGGGAATTGTACAAGAGCATGACTTATACAGTGGCCTCCATAGAGTAATTACTTCACTCAAGAGACTTTTCAGAGACTATGCTCAAAATCCTCAGTCCCCAAATTCTCTTTTACAAATAAATCTGTAAGAAATAATTATTATGCATCAACATGAATTTACCTCTATGATGTCAAAAATTAAAAGTAACATAAATGTTCAAAAGTAGAGAATAGCTAAATAAATTGTATTTATTTATACTGATATTCTATAGCACCTTTATTATGTCATTTTAGAGAAGACCATTGAGTCTAATGTAGAAAATGTTTAGAAGTACTTCTGTGTAGAGAAAAAAGCCCATAAAACAACATTTTTAGTGGTGTTTTAAATAATATGTTAGCATTTTGTTTTACATATATATTAAAACATATGTATGTGTGTGAATATTTATATAATGTAACAGAAACACACTTCTTTAATTATACCATTTGAACATAGCCTTTTCTTCTGCTGATGAGGCAGCATAAGGAAGAGTGAGAGGGCCAATGTGTCACACTGCCTCAGTTCCAAGCCTCAGTCCACAACCTACCAATCTGTAATACTAGACAGGATGCTTAATTCTGTCTCAGTTTATTATCTACAAAGGGAAAGTTTTTACAGGGCTATTCTGAGCATTCAATGAGATAATATATAAAGACAGTACAAGGTCTAACAGATAGAAAATAATGCACAATTGTAACTATTAATTCACACAGTGACCAAAAATGTGTGGAATAATTGGATTAGCATCATGAAAGATAGAATGACCTCGATTATCTGAGAGAAATTTCTCACAATTTGCTCACGTATTTGTTAATAATTCTATATGAACCTAATTTAGTCAATCTACAATAAATATTATTGTCCTCTCCTTTCCAACACAAAATAAAACAAATTAATTGAATCATTACCTAGTATAATGTGCTATAGAGAGAAAAATGAATCTCAACAACTGACATGTAAATAAGATGTATTAGTCCGTTTTCTAATAAAATGGTAATAAAGACATACCTGACTCGTAAATAAAGACATACCCTTCTAATAAAGACATACCTGACACTGGGAAGAAAAAGAGGTTTAATTGGATTTACAGTTCCACATGGCCGGGGAGGCCTCAGAATTGTGGTGGGAGGTGAAAGGCACTTTTTACATGGTGGCAGCAAGAGAAAATGAGGAAAAAGCAAAAGCGGAAACCCCTGATAAACCCATCAGATCTCATGAGACTTACTATCACGAGAATAGCATAGGAAAGACCAGCCCCCATGATTCAGTTACCTCCCCCTGGGTCCCTCCCACAACATGTGGGAATTCTGGGAGATACAATTCAAGTTGAGATTTGGATTAGGACACAGCCAAACCATATCATTCCAACCCTGGCCCCTCATGTCCTCACATTTCAAAACCAATCATGCCTTCCCAACAGTCCCCCAAAGTCTTAATTCATTTCAGCATTAACCCGAAAGTCCACAGACCAAAGTATCATCTGAGACAAGGCAAATCCCTTCCACCTATGAGCCTGTAAAATCAAAAGCAAGCTAGTTACTTCCTAGAAACAATGAGGATACAGTTATTGTAAATACAACTGTTCCAAATGGGAGATATTGGTCAAAACAAAGGGGTTACAGGGCCCATGCAAGTCCAAAATCCAGCGGGGCAGTCAAATTTTAAAGTTCTGAAATAATCTTCTTTGACACCAGGTCTCACACCCAGGTCACGCTGATGCAAAATGTGGGTTCCCATGGTCTTGGGCAGCTCCACCCCTGTAGCTTTGCAGGGTACAGGCTCCCTCGTGGCTGCTTTCACGAGCTGGCATTGAGTGTCTGTGGCTTTTCCAGGTGCATGGTGCAAAATGCCAGTGGATCTACCATTCTGTGGTCTGGAGGATGGTGGCCCTCTTCTCATAGCTTCACTAGGTAGAGCTCCAGTAGGGACTCTGTGTCAGGGCTCTGACCCCACATTTCCCTTCTGCACTGCCCTAGCAGAGGTTCTCCATGAGGGCCCTGTTCCTGCAGCAAACTTTTGCTTGGGCATCCAGGTGTTTCCATATATCTTCTGAAATCTAGGTGGAGATTCCCAAACCCCAATTCTTGTCTTCTGGGCACCTGTAGGCTTAACACCACATGAAAGCTGGAAAAGCTTGCATCTTCCATCCTCTGAAGACATGGCCCGAGCTCTATGTTGGCCCCTTTCAGCCACAGCTGCAGTGGCTGGGGCACAGAGACAAGTTCCTAGACTGCACACAGCACGGGAACCCTGGGCCTGGGGCTTCCATCCTCTAAAGACACAGCCTGAGCTCGATGTTGGTCCCTTTCAACCACAGCTGCAGCAGCTGGGACACAGAGACAAGTTCCTAGGCTGTACACAGCACAGGTACCCTGGGTCTGGCCCACAAAAAACACTTTTTCTTCCTGGGCCTCCAGGCCTGTGATGGGAGAGGCTGCTGTGAAAGTGTCTGACATGCCCTGGAGACATTTTCCCCATGGTCTTGGGGATTAACATTAGGCTTCTTGCTACTTATGCAAATTTCTGAAGCTGGCTTGAATTTCTTCTCAGAAAATGGGCTTTTCTCTTTTACTGCATCTTCAGTAGGAAATTTTCTGAACTTTTATGCTGTTTCCAATTTAAAATGGAATGCTTTTAACAGCATCCAAGTCACCTTTTGAATGCTTTGCTGCTTGGAAATTTCTTCTGCTTGATAGCTTAAATCATTTCTCTCAAGTTCAAAGTTCCACAAATCTCTAGGGCAGGAGCAAAATGCTGCCAGTCTCTTTGCTAAAACATAACAAGAGTCACCTTTGCTCCAGTTCCCAACAAGTTCCTCATCTCCATCAGAGACCACCTCAGCCTGGATTTTATTATCCTTATTGCTATCAGCATTTTGGGCAAAGCCATTCAACAGCTCTGTAGGAAGTTCCAAACTTTCCCACATTTTCCTGTCTTCTTCTGAGCCCTTCAAACTCTTCCAATCTCTGCCTGTTACCCAGTTCCAAAGTTGCTTCTACATTTTTGGGTATCTTTTCAGCAATGCCCCACTCTACAGTACCAATTTACTATATTACTCCGTTTTCATGCTGCTGACAAAGACATACCCAATACTGGGAAGAAAAAGATGATTAGTTGGATTTATAGTTCTGCATGGCTGGGGAGGCCTCAGAATCATGGTGGGAGGCAAAAGGCACTTTTTATGTGGTGGAGGCAAGAGAAAAGGAGGAAGCAGCAAAAGCAGAAACTCCTGATAAACCCATCAGATCTCATGCGACTTATTCACTATCACAACAATAGCACAATAAAGACCCGCTCCCATGACTCAATTACCTCTCCCTAGGTCCCTCCCACAACACGTGGAAATTCTGGGAGATACAATTCAAGTTGAGAGTCAGGTGAGGACATAGTCAAACAATACCATAAGAAAAACAGATGTGGGAAGTAATTAGCCTTGGTAGGATATATTCAGCACAAAATAAAACTGATACTTTGCAAAACTGCCCTGGTGAAATATAGTCTTATTTTAAAACAGCAGAAGAGCCAAATTTTCTTTACAAGATGTCAATCTATAAGTAGTGCCAGAAAGCATGGACTAGGTAGCAATAATGATTTCAAAAGAAAGTTGATAATAGTAGAACCTAGGAGTGATTATGAAAAATTTATTTGATTTGAAAAAAAGACTAAGATTTAAATCTAAGTCTATTGTTTGGCCCACAATATATTATCACCTCTAATAGCAAAAAACAAATGAAGGAAGACCATATGGCTAAAAAATATATTTTCATGATCTAAAAGTTTTATCTTAAGGGAGAGTATTAGGGGGTAAAGGAGTAAAACCAACTCTGGATCCCCCATTTCCCAGCTGGGCATCAAGCGCTCCTGAATGGGCTTTCCGCTATAAGATGCACAAAATAAATGAAAAGCCAAAAATGTTTTTTATTTTATCTGTAACTGTTAAAGAAGAAACCATTATAACAATTGTAAAAATGGAAAGGTTGACTGTATTCAAGTTTATCTCAATACATATAGGGACTACTACAAAGGAGTCTTGCCATAAAGGAAAGAGATTGGGCTCAATTCTGAATATAATAAAGAAAAATTTGATTTATAACCCAGGACAAGGGTAGTGGGGATGGGGGTGGCAAGGTCAGTAGATAGAAATTTCCGAAGAGGGTAAGGTGATTCTTGCTAAGCTAAACTAACAGGATTCTTGCTGAAGGCAGGTCAAGGTGATGAGATATTACCTGGGGATTTGTGCAAGATGAGGAATTTGCTTAGATATTGAGGGTGATCAGATCTTGAAGGTGGGGAATTTGGCAAAATCATCCTGACAGGATTCTTGGTAAAACTGGGTTCTTGAGAATATGTCCAAGGATGGGGCCTAGTTGGGTTCAGAGAAACCTGTCTAGAGTTTAGGCAAGAAAAGAATTTTTGTAATAGCATTATTAAATAACCAAGTATAACTGCTGTGAAATAACGAACCAGGCATAAACGAAATCTGCTCTTACACTAGCCACAGAAACCAGTGGAGAGTGTCATAGGAACAAAAAAGTAGATGATTTCTGAGGGGGAAAAGAAAAGCACTGGGTCACAAAATAACTTACATACGCCCTAAACTATTGGCAAAGTTTTCACTGGCACCAAAATTTTACACTTGAATTAATTCAATGTTTTGAATGTCACAGATTCCTGCCTTTTGAAGACCATAGAAATGTAATCACATACTGGTCAGCATAGGCATTTGAGAGCTCTTGATGGTTTAAAATCTCTCAGTTTGTAAACAGTAGAAATGCAACAACAAAAATCACAATTCCACATATAACCACAGATTTTATTTTTTTTAGTTTTTTACATCCACTGAGTTGTTTTGGTACCATAGTGAATAAATGAAAGATATAAACAATGCTCTCTCTCTCTCTTTCTTTTTGATCAACTTTTGGTTGCCAAAAGTAGATGTGAAGCAGAATGCAAATAATGAGTATATAAAGTTGGAACACAAATTATATACATATATATAATTATATACATACATCCTAAACATATACATCTATTTGGATTCCACGTGCTTTCTGAATTTGGATGGGATTAAGAACATAATGTGAAAGTGGATGTCTGAGGAGGGGCAGCACCCAGATTGAAGTCAGCGTGCCTGCTTTTTGGCTCTACATCTTCCAGGAACAAATCTGGGCTGTGGCATCTTTGTAAACTCTCTATAAACTGACAGTGTGGCACTAAAGAATGGGATCTTCACATCACCTAAAATTCTATGTGAGATAAGGATAATATTCAAAACCATAGTATGGATTTAGACAAATATAGAGTCAAAATCTCTTTCCCTGGAAAAAAAAAATCGAGAAATATAAAAATAGAAGGCTTTATGTGAAACTGAATCATTAATACTAGCTCTGCATATCTCTTCTTCTAGGAAGGCATCCCAGGATTCTCAATTACCTCTCTCCCTAACGTGGCATTACCATTTTAGACATGTGGTGTTTATGGCATATAACACATTGTTGTAATCATCTCTTACAAGGTGGCATCTTCTACTATACTGGGAATATCTGAACGTAAAACCACTATTTCAAGTCCTTGCAGAGTCAGCACCTAGCAATGAACATATAACATGTATTCAATATGTGGTAACATTAATAAATGAATGAATGAATGAATGCTTAGTTGTGCTTAACACAATAAATAGCTGCCTAGAACAAAATACATCAATGTCTCTCTCTTGTCCCCATATTTTTTCCAAAAACAGTAAATTAAATTTTCAGTAGAATTTTATTTTCCTTATCCATATATATGTGTGTATATATATGTATATGTATATGTGTGTGTGTATATATATACACATACACACACACAAATACACATCTGGCTATATATTATATATTAAGTATATATTTCTTTGACCAAAGATGTATTTACATGTTGGTTAAACTAATAGGAAATCCCCACTGTTGAAATTTCCTCAGAATCAAATATTCCAGTTTTAACCCAGAAAGACTTTCATCTAAGCTAGAATCTTCTTTGCATATTTTTCTTTCTAAGAGATCATTTATGTATAAAGATAGAAACCCTGAAGCAAGCCAGATTAAATCTTAAATTTTAAAAAAATTATATACAGTCCATGATTACCTTGAAAACAAGTTTGGAGTCATTGTGGTCATATAAAATACAACTATGTAGAAACACAGAATGTGAATTTAACAAGTTTGAATTTATAAGAAAGACAATGAAAATTATCTCCTGTTTGTAAAATCCTTTATGCTTTATGAGGCACTTCTGATACATTAACTCTTGATCTTTACAAGAATTCAGTGCATTATTTCCATTTTGCCAAGGCATAAACTAAGTCTCAGTGAAATAAATGACCTGCTGGCATTCATGAAAATGACAGTTGGTAGAGCTGAAACTACAGCTGAGGCCTCCTGATGCAGAGTTCACTTGTCTTTGCATCAAACCCCAGTATGTTTTTGTTACATAACAATTTAGATAAATGAATATATTTTAAGTATACATTTCGTATATATTACTATGGATAATAATTCTATTTTTAGTATTTTCCTGCAGAAACATTAAATTTGTAAATGTAAAGTTCCTTAAGTGAAAACCAATATAAGTATAAAGTGGCATTATTAAAACTCACACTATTATGGCATTTAAAAATTGATTTGTCTCGATTGATGGAGAATCCAATTTAGGTTAAATAACTATGTTTATGAAATTACTTCAGGATTTATTGGCTGTAGCATGATAACTCATCAACTATAGTTGAGCTTGCAGGAATTTGAGCAGAAAAGTTAATTAACAATAATTTTAAAACTGCCAAAAGCGGCTGCAAGTTCAGTCTGCACTCTGCATACATAGCAACATGTGCTGGGCTTCAAAGAAAAAGTCATTTTCTAAAACTGTTTACTTTTATGTCATTGAACTCATTATTAAAAATAAGTGAACAGTATTGATTTCAATGCTTTAATAATTCAAAGTGGTTAAAGGCAATAAGAGCACTTGAGCAGACAAATATTTCCTATTATTGTTTATTACTAATGTTAACTATAATGACGCAATTAATTCAGGCATGATTTCCCAAAGAGAACTGAAATGCAATTATCAGACAAATAAGATGCCACAGTCAGTAACTTAAACCTCAGGCAGAAGACTTTACAAAGTGATATAATCAATATTACATTCAAGGTGGTATATGGTGTTATTAATTTGCCACAGAAAATACTGAAATTTCATTACCTTTTAAAAATCAAAATAAAATATCTCAAAATCTACTGATGTAATATTGTTGTCACTTGGAATAACTACTTTGCATATATATGATTCACAAAACAGCTTGCATTTATTTGCTTTGAATGAGGACACCTGCCACTGTTAGTTAAGAGAAATTATGGCTAATAAATGCTTGGACCTATTAATGCTTAATCGGTAGGAATATAAATTGCCTTATCAACATACAAACAAATTTTATATATCACTTTCATTAGAGAAATATCTGTAAATGATTCTTGTTCATAAATCCACTCATATGAATTGCATTTATTCTCTTATTATATTTCCAGTTAAAATAATAAACTATTGGATGTAACACCAACATTGTTCCCACATTTGTCTAACATAAATCTTTTTAAATGGAAGGAAACAAGAATACACTAACATACCTTTGACAGAGGAAAACATTGTGTCTTCTTGGTATCTGTTTCAGTTATCTACCTTGGACTATGACTAATTTTCTCCATGAAACTTTACAATGTTTCAGTTCAGAATTTCTGACATTAAAAAGAATGCACAAAGTTATAAATGGAATTCAAGTAAGAATTGAGACTGATCAGGAACTTCCTTGAGCCAAAGGAAAATCTACTACTGGCTAACAGTGTAGTAAGCTTTCCTTCTTTTCCCTTTCCTTCCTTCCTTCCTTCCTTCCTTCCTTCCTTCCTTCCTTCCTTCCTTCCTTCCTTCCTTCCTTCCTTCCTTCCTTCCCTTCCTTCCTTCCTTCCATCCTTCCTTCCTTCCTTCCATCCTTCCTTCCTTCCTTCCCCTCTTTCTTTTTTTCTCTCTTTGTCTCTCTCTCTCTTTGTCTCTCTCTCTCTTTCTTTTTCTCCCTGTCTTTCATGAAAGCACTCTTACATCTAACCACAACATAAGAAAAACTACAAATTGCCTTTCTGCTCAAAGATACTTATTCTTGGTTGGCAACCTAGGTGGCAAGAATAGTATTTTCTCCCACTCACAGCTTTAAAAAGGAGAAAAAAAAATGATGTGCTGAACATAGATTAGAAAATCTTTCAAATCCAATAAACAAATATTCCTACGATCCTTTAGAATCTGACTGGTACAATAATAACCATTGTCTTTCAAGAAATGTAATCGGCATTAAATATAAAAGAATTTTGAAATTAAAATACCATTTTATGTCTTTACAAATCTTAAGATAATATTTTCAGATGTTATATTTATAAAACATGAAATAATAGAAAAATATACAAAGATAAAATTAATATGTCCACCTACATGCCCGAAACCCAACCTCCTGAGGTGACCACTATTAAGACTCTGGTATATATACTTCCATTAATTTCTACCTGTTTGTATTAACACATGCTTATATCCTTTCATGGGTATTGTGTTACACTGCCCAGATCCCCTTCAGAAATGAAGGCATCCCCACCCCAGCTGTTGGAAGTGCAGCTGTATGATGCCCCGAGACATCAGTTATCATTGGGATTACCTCCGCTAAAGAAAACTGACTGTTCTGAGCTCATGTCTTCTTCCAGGGGCAGTCAACATATAGTGACTGTTCAACACAGGAGTGTAAAGGCCTGGCTCCCTGCTGCCAATGAAGAACAAATCAAAAGGAATATGCCAGCTCCAAAGCACCCATAGGGGTGGACAGAGGTTTGTACTTGTTCTTCATCACAAATATTTCTTTCTCTAACCATGTTTCAGCCCCTACTATTCCATGGTTGGAAATGTCAAGAGCACTCCTAATGAACATCCAGTGCACTAATCCCCTTCTCAGTGGGCTTACTGGGAACTTTTCAATAACTTTGTATGACTTTACAAACAGAATAAGAACCTTAAATCAGTCTAATATTCATTATCCATCTCCTGCCTTTGTGCTTCTTTTGTCTTACATTTTACTACTACATATACTACAAACCCTACAGGACCTATTACTTTTGCTTTAAATAGTCAATAGTCTTTTAAATAAATATAATTACACATGTATACATATACACAGAGAAAAGGAGAGATGAAGAGAGAAAGACTTACAGAGGCACTAAAAACATTGACCTACGCAGATAGTTACTTTGATGCTCTTCTTTCCTTGTTAGAAATCTGGAATCCCGTCTGGTATCATTCCCCCTTAGCCTAAAGAACTTCTTAAAGCATTTCTTATGTGGAGCTGATGAACACTCTAAGGTATCATCTCTCTGAGAATGTCTTAATTTTTTCTTAATTTTTGAAGTATATGTCTGTCAAATATAAAATTTAGATTCATAGCTTTTTCTTTCAGTATTCTAAAAGGATGATTTCATTGGCATGTGGTCTTCATTATTTCTGAAGCGATTTCATTATATTTTCTTTCATTTTTCCAAGTATGTGATGTATCTTTTTTCCCTCTGGCTGGTTTAGAGGTCTCTATCTGCAGTTTTCAGCAACTTGACTATAATATGCTTAGGTGGCCTTGTCATAGTAGTGGTTGCTTGTATTTGCTTTACCTGGTATTTACTGAGTTTCTTGGAACTATGGCTTGATATTTTTTACTAAGTTTTGAGAAGTCTCAGTTATTATCTCTTCAGAGATGTCTTTTGCCTTATCAACTTTGGCAATGTATATATTAAACTATTTTTTATCGCTTCATATATCTTGAACAGTTTATTCCTTTTCAATTCCTTTTTCCTTTCCTTATGCTTCAATTTGTATACTTTCTATTAATTTGTTTTCTATTTCACTGATCATTTCATTAACTGGTTTTAGTTTGCTGTTAAGCACATTTAATAATTATTCTATTTCTAAAATCATATTTCTTTATTTCTAGCCTTTCCCTTTGGCTATTGGAAATTTCCATTTCAATTAGACCATTTCTTTGCAAAATTATCTCTGTGTGAAATTCTCCCACCTTTTCCACTAGATTCTTAAGCATTTTTATCACTGTCAATTTAAACAACCCTGTTGGATGGTTATAATACTTGAGGCATCTGTTAGTCTATTTCTATTAAATATTAATCTTCTTGACCTTTAGTCACCCTTTCCTTCCTTTTTTCCTTTTTTTCCTTCTTTCTTTTTTCTTCTCTCCATTTCTTTCATTCTCTCTCTTTCTTTTGTATTTTCTTTCTTCCTTTCTTTCATATTGTAGTTTTTTTACATGCCAGACATTTTTATTAAAGTCTAGTTGAGACTGAAGTAAATAATTATTTCCTCCACAATGGAGCAGAGTTTTGTTTGTTTGTTTGTTTGTTTTAATCAGGCCACCATGGGGAGAAGCTGAGTCAATCTGATCTAGAATGTGGCTGTGTGTGAGTTTCATAAAATTTTAGTTTAATTCAGCTCACCATGAACTTCAAATACTCTTAAGACAGAGTCAGGATTTTTCTCTTATTAGGTTCCTTGGATCTCAGTACTTGTAACATTCCAGAGAGCTGCCTGTGTTTTAAAGCTGAACTGCCAGCTGTGGTTACTCTCTTCCTGTGTTCCAGTCTGGCTCCCTGATAGTTGGATAGCAAAGAAATAACTTCTGCTTTCCATTCATACTTTTTACTTTCTGAGTCTTACAGTCTTCCCATATAAGCTGAGTCTTCTGAGGCAGCAGCCCTATACTCAGTCTGAAGTAACTCAAACGTGTTTCTCTTAGCTATTCTCACTTCATCCTAGTGTTTGGTAGCTGGGTCAGTATCTGGGTGTCTCTGGGGATCTCTGTGAACTCTCCGGTCTTTCTCCTCCTTGATTTAGGATGGTAGCTCTCCTACCATCCTAATTAGCATCCTTGATTTAGGATGGTACCTATTCATCTCTCCTTCTCTGTCTCCTTCTTTTGGTTATCAGTAAAGACCCAAAGGAAAGAATTATCAGAGGATGGAAAATTTCTCTGTGACTACAGTCTAATTTATCACATGAGCCCACATATTATCATTAGCAGTATCATAATTTTGATTGGTTTTTCCTTTCCTGGTCTATGCAGTATTCTTCCTCTTTTGACAATTCTGCCGAAGATAAAAGTGGTTGTCATGCTTTCCTTTCCTATAAAAGCCTCCATACTTCCTGGATCTCAGTTCCTCTTGGTATTTTCTCAAAAAAGTTTTAAAAACTTATTATTTTGAAGTTCGTCTTGCCTTATTGGGATGCTGGGCTGAGAGTGAGAATCTCATGGCTTCATTTTATCCCTATAAAGCTCTTTTTCTATTGAGGATATTATCTTTGTGAACTGATACTGAAATATATTTTAAAGATTTTAGAGTCGATCTATGAGATATTTATTTTTTTAAATATTAAAATCTTCAATTATTTATCTGCCTCCTTTGAATGATAAAGATATGGATAGAAGGATTAATTCTTAAGTCTTAGAACAAATTATTTTCCCATTCAAGGAGACTTCACTCTCAACAATTGCTGTCATTAAATGAGGCTTATAATGAATTTATCAAAATGCACACATAGGTTATTTATATTTATATCAGATCACAAGAATTATTTTGATATACATTTTATAGAAATGTATCCTGGGATAGAATAAATTTAAAAATTAATAAAACACTTGATCTATGTCTAATATATTCTGAAATATAACAGCTCTGCATCAAGTGTCTATCCATACGTATTGATGACTTATCAAAAGTATCATTTACACTAATATCAGAAAACCTGAGATCTTTAAGAGCTCATTCTCTTGGGTTGATTTGGTTCTGTCAGAAGTAATCTCATCAACCAAATTTGCAAACAACTCCAGGAACATCATATCACAAACCATGTTCTCCATTTAGGATGAAAGTTAAGAGGCTCCAGAAATCACAGTGAGACACACTTTCAAAGTTATATAATATCTATACAATGACAAAACTTATTTCCTCTTTACCCTCATTAGCATGGATATATGGTAATACCAGTACGCCTTTCTGACACTCTACCCATAAGAAGTTTTGCACTCCATATATCAGTCTCATAACTGTGAATATATAAAAACATGTGTGTTGAAATTTTATCATTTTTTTCCATTATCGCAAGCTGGGAGGTAAATGTATTTCAGAATTTAGTGATGATTCCACAGCCCATTAATATGATCTCTCAAAATATTAATACCTGATCATATAATTCTCTACAATGTTCTGGAACAACTTTGTCACATTTCTCTTGATAGTTACTTGCTCATTTGACATGTTTTTTTTCATGTATTATTCATGTACAAAAATATGTTGGCGCTATACTGATCTTTTCATCTGCTGTTCTTAGTTGCCTGTTAAGCACAATTAATAATTATTCTATTTCTAAAATCATATTTCTTTATTTCTAGCCTTTCCATTTGGCTATCGGAAATTTCCATTTTAATTAGACCATAACTTTGCAAAATTATCTCTGTGTGAAATTCTCCTACATGAGATTTCTTTTCGTTTCAATCCAAAGGCACCACAGAATTCTCTAAGTTAAAGACAAATACTACATGATCTCACATATATGTGGAATCTGAAGAAGGTGATCTCATAGAGATAGAGAGTAGAATGGTGGTTACCAGAGGCTGGGGTTGTTTTTGGGGAGACAGGTTGGGGGTATGTTGTACAAAGGATACATATTTATAGAGAGATAAGTGGAACAAGCTTAAGAGATCTAATGTGCTACAGGGTGATTATAGTTAATAATGAGATATTGTGTTCTTGAAAAATGCTAAGAGTAGATGTTGTGTTTTCAACCACAAAATTGATAACTATGTGATGTAATGCATTTATTAGCTAGATTCGACCATTCTACAATCTACATATAGTTCAAAATATCATGATATACCCAATGAATACATACAGTTTCATGACAACTTTTAACAAACAAATAAATTTGTAAAAAGTTTCTGGATTCAATTTATGAAATAACCTAGGAAACAGGATATTTCTGAAAGAAAATAAATAAAAAGAAAAATAAACTGAAAACATCTTTTGTTTTTTCTTTGCTCTGTATTTTTATATACTGTTAGATATAAGATATATACAGAAAATTACATTAAATACCTGTCTCCAGCCTGCTTCATGTATTTTTGCAATGACTAAAGGTGAGATAAATCAGCACTGCCACTCCCACCATATACATCCAGGAAATCCAAACTCTACTCAGTGCCTCTTTTAAATGTTTCCTTTTCTTTAACAATCTCATTAAAATTTACAATGTGGCTTAATTTTATACCTAAAAGAGACACTATCCTAATATATAATAAGAGCTGTGTGAAATATTCATCACAAAACATTTAAAAATTATAATTACCTGAGGCTTACGTTTTATGATAATGTTTCCTTGCATTCTACATTCACATCTTTGATGTTCCCATCAAGTCCAAGAAGGGAACACGTTATATTGACAACATATGGCAGACTACTGTTTAATGAGCAAGGTTGGATTCCTTTTTTGAAACATCATTATCATTTCCTGACTTATTCCAATTCAACTTTAGGTTTAGAGGGATGACATGGTCTCATGGAAGTATACTACCACTGATTATCAACTTCTATAATGGACATATTTCCCATTTTTGGTTCTTTCATGTTCAAACAATCCCTTCCCCTTGACACACTGATAACCATTGGAGTATGAATGGGTGGAAATGATCACCTCTCACTATTGCAGAAGCCAGATCCTCCACCTCACTGTTGAAGATTAGGAGACTTTTTTTTCTTTTTTCTTAAAGACAGGGTCTCACTGTGTCACCTAGGCTGGAGTGCAGCGCGTGATCTCGACTCACTGCAACTTCTGGCTCCTGGTTCAAGTGATTCTCATGCCTCAGCCTCGTGAGTAGCTGGGATTACAGGCATGTGCCACCACGCCTGGCTCATTTTTTTTGTATTTTTAGTACAGATGGGTTTTCACCATGTTCGCCAGGCTGGTCTTAAACTCCTGACCTCAAGTGATCCACCCCCCTCAGCCTTGCAAAGATTAGAAGACTTTTATTGCAAAAGATGGGACGCAAACAGATGCATGACTGCTGTAAGTCGCACACAAAACTTCCTGTTCTTGTTCTGTAATATACTTGCTACAGTTTTTGTTGCCTGACTCTTCAGACCTTACAGAACCCCTTTCTGTATACGCTCATTGCTCTCACACATTATATGATCTCTAGTATCTTTTAAATAAAATCACTTTTTAAATGTTTAAAATAAGATTGCCAGAGTTAGTTTTTATTTCATACAACTAAGGCATGTGTGCTTATTCAGTGTGTTTTGGAAGCCACACTGAACTTTTTTAAAAAAGTAGATGCCCATGCAACTAATTTTACCTTCAGGAGTATAATGTGGACATTCTCCTTCTTTGTAAGGACTGACTAGGTTAAAAATGCTATTTAGAGTGAGTTGTTTTGGCTTATAAGCTTCTGAAGACCCCTTAGAAAGCATTTTGCTATGGATATTACTTTTATTGGAAATTAGCCATCTGTTCTAGTACACTCATTTAAAAATTTATTCAATAAATATTTATCAAGTTTCTATATGCATAAGACATCATGTTTAGAACTGGGAACATAGTGATCAACTACACTGTTAGCTTCCAAAGGCATCCTGGCTTTGTTGAAACAACTTATTGAATACATACTATGTATATTAAAAGTGCTGTAGGGATTGGATAGACAAAGAAAAAGAACACATTATCACTGTCCTTGAGTTTAGGATATAGTGCAAAACATCAGTTCAATTAAATAATTGATTATAGAATACTGTTAAGATCACTGTGATGTTATTAAAACTTCAGGAAAATTACTCAAAAGGTTGTGGTTATCAAACCAAATTTTGAAGCTAGTCAAGGCAAGAATGAAAATTATTATAGGCCAAAGCGGTATGTATGGTGCATAAAGAAGTAAAAGGTGCTCATGAGTAAAACTAAGTTGTATATGTGCAAAGGCCATGGTGGTGGCAATGGAGAATAAGGCAGAAGAGCTCTTTTATTTTGTGATTTCTTCCCTTAACCAATTTATGTCAGAGGTTGCAATTTTTTGAATTTTTGCAATTAGACCTCGGTGATGACCTTGAGCAGTAGGTTATAAGTAATTCCCACATGCTTAGTGTTCCAATAATGAAACACTAGGCATAAGTGGGTGATGGTCATCCCACCCCTGGGGTAAATCTTCATCAATAGACTCTACAAAATCTCACAGGATTTTTTTTCAGACACAGTCTGACTCTGTTCCCCAGGGTGGAGTTCAGTGGTGCAACTCACTGCATCCTCAAGGTCCCAGGCTGCTGTGATCCTTCCACCTCAGTCTCTCAAGTAGCTGGGACCACAGGATTGCACCACCACACCTAGCTAATTTTTTATATTTTTTTGTACAGACAGTCACTTGCCACATTACCCAGGCTGATCTTGAACTCCTGGGCTCAAGCAATCTGCCTGCCTTGGCCTGCAGATTTGTTTTAATAGTTAAAACTATCATACATATAAGAATTAGTGGTATATCCTTTGAAAAATTGGCATTTACTACATAGCGAGTGTTTCCAAAAGCCTTGTAACATTTTAAATATCCACCAGCAAAATATGGGAATTTTCTTTACCCCACATGCCTATAGCAATAAGTATTAATACCCTCATCTAGATTTTGGAGTCTGATGTGTTAAAAATCATATCTTACTGATGTTTTGATTTGCATTACTGCAACTGAATTTGAGCATCCTTTAATATGATTTCTTTTTTTTACCATTTGTAAATTTTCTACTTATATCCTTTGCTTTTTTTTTTGAAAAAAGAGAGATTAGTTGTATTTTATGTCAATTTAAATGAGCTCTTTGTTTATTATAGAATGTTAAGCTTTTGTCATCATATGCAAATATTTTTTCATATTTAAATATAAACTATTTTATGTTACCTTTTGAAATCCAAAGTATTTTTTAAATACCATGTGGTTAAATATGTTTTCTTTTCTTTATAGTTTCTAGATTTTTAGTCTTGGCTAAACTGTTCTTTATTCCAACTCTAGCTTGAATAGGAAGTTTCCATTTTAATTCTCTTTGTGATGGTCAGTTGTATCAGCATTATTTATTAACTAGTCAACTATTTTCCTTTAAAATTGAACTCTCATATTTTTGGCCTTTTATTTTTCATAATGTTTAATTTTGTAACTTCTACTATGTTACACTGATCCTATAAAGTTATTAAAATGAGTTCAGTAAAATGGCCTTAGAGAATGTTGTTTCAGTACCTGCTACAGCAAGTATTTCTTCTCAGTTCTCCTTCTTTTAAACAGTTTTTTAAAACCAATTTGTGGGTATTTATTTATCCATATAAATGAAGTAAACTGCTATTTAATTCCAAGAGGGAACACTTATTATGATTATAAATCAAAATGATACTGGAAATAATCTAGTGGTTTTTTGCTTTATAAGGTTCTGAGAAAGGTTAGTTATAACAGTGGATTTGTTTATTTCTCCTTAATTCAGTCATGTTTCTTCGTATCTCTTAAAGCTATGTTACCAGGTACACTCACATTAGAATTGATATAGCTTTCTGGTAAATTTAACCTTTTGTCATTATATAGGCATGTTTTTTATCTGTAGCAATGCCTTTTGCCTCCAAGTTTATTTTGTACTACATTCAGGTAACTATCGTCTTTTCTGGTTTTACTTGCCTGGTCATATTTTTAGTCACTTTATTCAGAATCTTTTAATATTTCTAACTTTTACACCTCTTTATAGTAACAGCATGTAGGTGAGTTTTGATTTTTACCCATGTGCCTTTAACTGGAGCATTTAGTCTAATCACATATTAATATCATTACTAATATAGTCAGATTTATTTTTACCATCTTATTTTATACTTTTTTGTCTCAGATTTTTACTTGTAATTTTTCTTCATCTTAAGTTGGATATATTGTTTTAATTTATTTCACTTTTTCCCTGTACTTTTGTAGAATTCACTCTACAAACATACATACTCCTCCGTATTCGTACCCTCCTCACATACAATACGCCACTACCCACTGTCTGGCCTATATTTTAACATACTTTAGTTTGTTCTTACATTTTTTTCTGTCCTGAGACAGTATTGTTACTGTGCTCTGAAGTCAACGTTTTTACCTTATTCTTTCTTCTTACTTCAAAGATAGAGTCGGCTCAGTCCAATCAATTAGCTCTCTTCTGGGGTTGATCCAAATTCTAGAACCAATTTGTGTGTCAGGCATCTTTTGCTGTATAGGAAACTACTCCGAAACTTAGTGCTTAAAACAGAAACAAGTCATAATTTCTCATAAGTTGATGGGTTGACTTTACTCAGCTTGGATAGGTGAAATTCCTGAACCTTTCTTCATGCATTTATCCTCAAGGAGGGTGACAAGGCTTCTTTACTCGGCAGCAGCATTCCAAGAAGGCAAGCACAAACACATATCAAGACCACTGCTAATGTCTCAGTTACCAATGTCCCATTGACCCAAACAAGTCACAAGGCCAAGCACAGACTCAATATAGGCAGGATATACACAAAGGTATTGTGCAGAAAAGGGTTAACTCACGGGCCTGGATTTCAAAAACCTACACATTTCCAAGAGATAGTTTTCCTCAGGACTGGTTTTAGGAAAAAGAGCTCTGAGCCCTTGGAATATCCTGCCTATGAGTGTTTTTGTATGCCTGAGGCCTTACACTATAGCATACCACTTTGATGAGATAATTTATGCTAAAAATGTCATTTATGGTGAATGTCATTAAGGCTTTTGTATGCCTGAGGTAATGGGCCATCCTGTACCAATTTTATCATATAGTTCATGCTAACAAATGTAATTTATGGTGAATGCCTGTTTCTGCTTTGGGAGGCTGGAATCAGTGCTGACATCAGTTGCATAGGCATGCAGTGACTCCCAATAAATTCTGGATGCAAGGCTCAGAGTCATTACCCTGGCTGACAAAACTTCCTATGCATTGCCACTCACACGTTGTTTATTAAAGAAATAAGCATGACCACACCACTTCACTGGGAGAGGACATCTAGAAGTTTGTCCATGGTATTTTTTTAGACATTTCTTCATGCATCTTTTTTCTTTGCTTATTTGAATTTATATCCTCTCACAATAATAAGATATAACCATGAGTATAACCACTTATTAAAGTCCTGTCAGCCCTTTTAAGAAATCACTGAAACCGAGGTTGGTCCTGGGGACTTCTGAACAGCTATGAATACCAAAAGACAAGCTTCACTGGGACCACTGATGTACGAATCTACTGCAGGATGTGAGACAGACACAGGCCTTAAACACATGGGTCCCAGGCATCACTTAAAGTTCAAAGAGATATTCTCTATTCATATATTGAAAGTCTTTTTCTGTTTTGTTTTGTTTTGTTTTATTATTACACTTTAAGTTCTAGGGTACATGTGCATAACATGCAGGTTTGTTACATATGTATACTTGTGCCATGTTGCTGTGCTGCACCCATCAACTCGTCAGCACCCATCAACTTGTCATTTACATCAGGTATAACTCCCAATGCAATCCCTCCCCCTCCTCCCCCCCCCCCCTGATAGGCCCCGGTGTGTGATGTTCCGCTTCCCAAGTCCAAGTGATCTAATTGTTCAATTCCCACCTATGAATGAGAACATGCGGTGTTTGGTTTTCTGTTCTTGTGATAGTTTGCTAAGAATGATGGTTTCCAGCTGCATCCATGTCCCTACAAAGGACACAAACTCATCCTTTTTTATGGCTGCATAGTATTCCATGGTGTATATGTGCCACATTTTCTTAATCCAGTCTGTCACTGATGGACATTTGGGTTGATTCCAAGTCTTTGCTATTGTGAATAGTGCCGCAATAAACATACGTGTGCATGTGTCTTTATAGCAGCATGATTTATAATCCTTTGGGTATATACCCAGTAATGGGATGGCTGGGTCATATGGTACATCTAGTTCTAGATCCTTGAGGAATCGCCATACTGTTTTCCATAATGGTTGAACTAGTTTACAATCCCACCAACAGTGTAAAAGTGTTCCTATTTCTCCACATCCTCTCCAGCACCTGTTGTTTCCTGACTTTTTAATGATCGCCATTCTAACTGGTGTGAGATGGTATCTCATTGTGGTTTTGATTTGCATTTCTCTGATGGCCAGTGATGATGAGCATTTTTTCATGTGTTTGTTGGCTGTATGAATGTCTTCTTTTGAGAAATGTCTATTCATATCCTTTGCCCACTTTTTGATGGGGTTGTTTGTTTTTTTCTTGTAAATTTGTTTGAGTTCTTTGTAGGTTCTGGATATTAGCCCTTTGTCAGATGAGTAGATTGCAAAAATTTTCTCCCATTCTGTAGGTTGCCTGTTCACTCTGATGGTAGTTTCTTTTGCTGTGCAGAAGCTCTTTAGTTTAATGAGATCCCATTTGTCAATTTTGGCTTTTGCTGCCGTTGCTTTTGGTGTTTTAGACATGAAGTCTTTGCCCATGCCTATGTCCTGAATGGTACTACCTAGGTTTTCCTCTAGGATTTTTATGGTATTAGGTCTAACATTTAAGTCTCTAATCCATCTTGAATTAATTTTCGTATAAGGAGTAAGGAA